>NC_143243.1:4732240-5414694 GCF_009617815.1 Ciona robusta | reverse complement strand
CAGCATGTCCCAAAATGTACTTTTTAAATGACCACATCAGCAACATTTATTTTAGTACAAAAAAGTTTCATACGTCAAATTACTATGAAGAAATGCAGAAAGCAGCACATTATCTAAAGTGTTTGGATTGGTGGCCATTGTGGTACAAGCATAGCGATAGTGAATAAATCTGAATGGTTTCTATCATTTAAGTATTTGTTGATACTCCCCCTTTCTACAGTTTCCTCTTGATACCATAGTAACTGTTATATTGTTCACAGATAAAGTTCCAAAAGATCAAGTAAGATGAAGTATACTAAGGCAGTGCAAACACTTCTTCACATTGTTTTTCCAGCACTAAAAAAATATTAAACAATTTTTGAAAATTCATGCTTTGTTTATTTTATCATATCTGGCTCACTGGCTGTTCCACCACGCACCCAGGAGGCCGCCATTCTGCGTGATCGTTAGTTTTTTACAGGACCTTCGCATGTGCTTCAGGTACAACAACGTTTTTAAACGATGTCTGAACCAAAAACACTGCCTTATTATACCTGGTTCAAGTATGGTATCTATTATAAGTCATTCTACATTACCTACCCCCTCCAGTACCGAGTAAAATCATTACATTCTACACTACCTACCCCCTCCGGTACCGAGTAAAATCATTACATTTCTACATTACCTACCCCCTCCGGTACCGAGTAAAATCATTACATTCTACACTACCTACCCCCCTCCGGTACCGAGTAAAATTATTACATTTCTACACTACCTACCCCCCTCCGGTACCGAGTAAAATTATTACATTTCTACACTACCTACCCCCTCCGGTACCGAGTAAAATCATTACATTTCTACACTACCTACCCCCTCCGTACCGAGTAAAATCATTACATTTCTACACTACCTACCCCCCTCCGGTACCGAGTAAAATCATTACATTTCTACACTACCTACCCCCTCCGGTACCGAGTAAAATCATTACATTTCTACACTACCTACCCCCCTCCGGTACCGAGTAAATCATTACATTTCTACACTACCTACGCCCTCCGGTACCGAGTAAAATCATTACATTTCTACACTACCTACCCCCCTCCGGTACGAGTAAAATCATTATTTCTACACTACCTACGCCCCTCCTGTACCGAGTAATCATTACATTTCTACACTACCTACCCCCTCCGTACCGAGTAAAATCATTATATTTCTACACTACCTACCCCGCTCCGGTACCGAGTAAAATCATTACATTTCTACACTACCTACCCCCCTCCGGTACCGAGTAAAATCATTATATTTCTACACTACCTACCCCCTCCGGTACCGAGTAAAACGTAGTAAAATCATTACATTCTACACTACCTACGCCCCCTCCTGTACCGAGTACAATCATTAAATTTCTACACTACCTACCCCCTCCGGTACCGAGTACAATCATTACATTTCTACACTACCTACCCCCCTCCGGTACCGAGTAAAATCATTACATTTCTACACTACCTACGCCCTCTCCTGTACCGAGTACAATCATTACATTTCTTCACTACCTACCCCCCTCCGGTACCGAGTAAAATCATTATATTTCTACACTACCTACCCCCCTCCTGTACCGAGTACAATCATTACATTTCTACACTACCTACCCCTCCGGTACCGAGTAAAATCATTATATTTCTACACTACCTACCCCGCTCCGGTACCGAGTAAAATCATTACATTTCTACACTACCTACCCCCCTCCGGTACCGAGTAAAATCATTATATTTCTACACTACCTACGCCCCTCCGGTACCGAGTAAAATCATTACATTTCTACACTACCTACGCCCCCTCCTGTACCGAGTACAATCATTAAATTTCTACACTACCTACCCCCCTCCGGTACCGAGTACAATCATTACATTTCTACACTACCTACCCCCCTCCGGTACCGAGTAAAATCATTACATTTCTACACTACCTACGCCCTCTCCTGTACCGAGTACAATCATTACATTTCTTCACTACCTACCCCCTCCGGTACCGAGTAAAATCATTATATTTCTACACTACCTACCCCCCTCCTGTACCGAGTAAAATCATTACATTTCTACACTACCTACCCCCCTCCGGTACCGAGTAAAATCATTACATTTCTACACGACCTACCCCCCTTCGGTACCGAGTAAAATCATTACATTTCTACACGACCTACCCCCCTCCGGTACCGAGTAAAATCATTACATTTCTACACTACCTACCCTCCTCAGGTACCGAGTAAAATCATTACATTTCTACACGACCTACCCCCCTCCGGTACCGAGTAAAATCATTACATTTCTACACTACCTACCCCCCTCCGGTACCGAGTAAAATCATTACATTTCTACACGACCTACCCCCCTTCGGTACCGAGTAAAATCATTACATTTCTACACGACCTACCCCCCTCCGGTACCGAGTAAATCATTACATTTCTACACTACCTACCCCCTTCGTATACCGAGTACAATCATAACATGTAACACTGCGCCTACCCCCCTGGTAGCGAACAAAAACATTACTTATACGTCGCAGACGAGTGATAGTAATCTCTCGAACGATCAAATTGAAACGAAGGAAAAAGGTTTTTACACGAAAAAAAGGGGATTCTCTCAAAATGTAAATTCCTGATTTGGCCTACGCCGCGCGAGGGGGGTGTTATAGGCTGTACCATAATTGATAGTAACCTGTGGCTGTTTTCAATAGCACGACGAGTTAATGAAGTATTTTAGTTACGTGTATCTTAAACGTGATGATTAAACATGCAAGAAATATTGGATAACGCTCAAATATTCAATGGTGTTGACAGGTAATATGTTTATAAGTAGTTTGAATACGATTGGATTTACAACTTGCAAAGTGCTTTTTTGTTTGCCAATCATGCCTCTAATTAAGTTCTGTATCTTTGATGTTGTTAAATATAAACTTTTTAATTTTTTCATGTATTTTAAATAGTTTTTATTTATTCTTAGTATTTATGTTAATAAATGATAAATGGTATATAAGGTATATTGTCATTTCATGATATATATAAATATAAAATTTATTTTTTTAATAATATTTTGTCATTTCATGATAATATATAAATCCAAATTTCTTTTTTCATTTAAATATATATTCAGGATCACAAATATTAATTCGGGTTTGTTAAAATAAAAGTTCTGTTAAATCCACAGCTCCAGTCAATGTGATGATTCCAAGGCTTTCCCCAGACCCCCATGGAGAACTGACACTGTTGACAAATATTCCCTCAAACCTCAATCTAATCTCATGGTGACACATGTCAATCAAACACTGGCTTTGCAGGTGTGGAAGTTTCTAAGAAATTAAAAATTAAAATAACAGTAATGTAAAACTCAATGCTTAAAAGTATTTGTAATAAAATTCATATTTGAATTTTTTTAGCTGATTTTATTATTTTATATGAACCAGATTTTTGCGTATTGTTTTCTCAACAGTAATATGTTGTGAAATGGTAAAGTATCTTACTTAGACCTATAGTTTCTAAATATATGCACCAAATATCTGGAATGTTAGTTTTAGTTTTCAGTTAGTGGGCACTGAGTTTATTTTATTATTTTTGAGTTCATTTTTTTCACACATATTTTGTATTTGTCGCAGGAAAAAAACACTTGTAAAAGTTAAACAACATCAAATACCGATTTAACCATTAAACATGCAGGGTCTAAACTGGGACTGATGTCATATTCCCAATATAGCATAGTTCTCCTTTTATTTCAAGACGATTTTGTCACATTTTAAAATAAACCAGGCATGTTGGTAATTATGTATATTACACAGAAAGCAAAGAAGTTTTCAGCCACCCCAAATAAAACACAAACTTCAGAGGAATGGTTAATGAATCATGACCTCACCTACCAAGAGATAACTCTTAAGGATTTGCTTCTAAAGGGAAAACAAGTCAAGTATGTTTTGTGTTTTTTTATGTCATGCTGTCAAAATTTTATATGTTTTGGATTTTTTCTAAAGTTAAAAAAAATACACAGAAAAGCAGGAGAGGGAAAACACCTTGTGTTTGATGCAACTGTTATTACAGAAATGGAATACAAATTAAATATGTAAGTGCAAAGTTGTTATAATCTCTCTTTACACTAAAGTTAAATATTAGTGGTAATTTAAATTGTAGCCTATGTATTGTTGTAAAGCTAAATGTTAAGTACCTGGATTAGCTGATTGCTTATTGGAATATTTTTTTTTTATTCTTTATATTTTACAGGGCAATTGAGCAATATCACATGAGAGTTAAATGGCTTTTAGAGGGAAGCAAAAAGGTATGAATTTTCCTATTTTTGGTGGCCAACATAGACAATTACTTTATTTAATTCAAGTCCACCATGTTGGTTAATCCCACTGTGTTTGGTATGTGATTTGCACTAGTTAAAGGGACCTTGCATTGAATGAAATATATGTCATAATTATTTTCAGTTGTTTGGACTGGTAAAAGGGGAAAGAGTTGGTGTTCTTATTGACTCCTCTGATGCTAATACTGGCTTTGGAAGGCTGCAAGATTTCCAGCAATCTTTACTGGTAATACTACATTTAGTTGATGCTATGCTTACATTTGGGTGTCGTGGCAAAGTGGTTAGCGTTCACCGCTATCATTGTGAGCGTGCGTGCCCTTGGGCAAGAAACTTAACGGCAATTGCTCCAACCCAGTGGTCACGAATGAGTGGTTTAAATTATCAGCCATAAATAAAAAAATAAAAAAATAAATCCTAAAAATAATCACCTACAAAATAACATACATGGTAACTTGTAAGCTTGCACAAGATGTATAAAACAGAACGTGCCTGTTATCTGTTATAAAGACTGATCTTTTCTAGCTACATGAGGATAAAGCAAGTTACATTACCTATATTTAATACAAGCAAAAATAAAAAGAAAGTTGAAACAATTTCTTGCAGTATTTGATGGACGAACAACTGAAGTATAAGAAGTCATTATACTTGTTAAGTTTTGGAAGCGAACCTGAAAGTTTATGGAACCATGCAAGAGACCTCAACCTAAGAACGTAAGTTTTATGGCTGAATTTTTTAGAGAAACCAATATCATGATAAGTTAGATTGCCTGAAATAAATACATTTGTTTTATTATAAGTTAAAATATAAGTAAAGGAATGAAAACCAATGAAAAATCGGAATAAATGACAATAGTAATTTCACAATGCGGAATGTATAAGATAGATAACCATTAGTTAAAAAGCTAGTTGTAAGAAATAATTAGTGAAGAAAAAGCATTGTATTATTATTTACTATCTAGTTTAGAAGAAGCGCGAGATTTTATCCGGGGTCTCCATCCTGCTGGAGGATGCAATTTACTCGAATCTTTCAAAAAAGTTCTTCAAGTGAAAAAACTTAACTCCCTTCTGATTATTCTTGGAAATTGGTAAGTTGAATGTACTTGTGTATTTTACATAAAACAGAAAAAAAAATGTGTTATAGCGACTGTAAGTATCCTGCCATGCGAGGATAGAACAAGTTACATTCATTCATTCATTCATAACTTAATTGGTTAACAAAATCCATATAAAGTAGCCAAAATTCAATTAGATGATATCCGAATATAATCCTAAAAAAAAGTACCAGATTTCCCAAACTAGTAACTTATGTTGTGTTTTGTCCATCTAGCCCAGACCAGACTTCTTCCGTATTGTTTGACTACATACAGCAGTGTTTGCTTGGTAGAAATCTACCCGTACATGCCGTGGCATATGATACAAGTAACCACTTGACGCATGACACACTGAAGAAATTGGCTCAGCATTCAAATGGAAGATATCATTGTTACAACTCCTCTGATGACAGAGAAGTCTATAAGGTAAAGTTTTGTTAATCACCCACTAAGTAACATACTTGGTGACTTGTAAGCTAACACAAGGTGTATGAAACAGAACACCATGTTTAACGACTGTAGTTTTCTGGCCATGCGAGGTTAAAGTAAGTTACATTCATTCATTCAAGACTGGTTTTAATAGGCCTTCACCTTTGTGTTTAATATCACATTTATTGTTCCAATATTGGTACAGAGCTTCTTTTACCACCCAGAAACAAAGCATTTTGTTTAATGGTGAAATTTAGTTACACATTTACACTTTAATTTATTTGTGAGTGTACAAAAAATGATTTACCTACCATAACAGTCAAAGACTTTATGAATCTGTAGTAAATTCTACCAACTAATATACATGTATAGTTTTTATTCCTTTTCATTGCAATGAAATGTCCAATGGCAGAGCTTCGATATCCAGCTGTTACTGAGAGAAGCACAGCGGGCAGTTGATGTCATTTCCAAAATTAAACAGATGAGAACTGGAATGCTTGGCGATGCTTTGATCAGCATAGAAAACGAGGTAAACACATAACATGCTGATTTTTTAAATTGGCAAACTGTATGATGTATTTGCAGTTTGTTTTTGTCTGCCCAATAGTTTTATTTGCCATTTGTCTCTGTTTTTCACACAAAAGAGTTTGGCGCCTTGACACAGTGATTAGGGTTCCTGCCTTTAACCAAAAAGATGTTCGAGGCTGAAGGCTCTATGCTGCTACCATTGTGAGCGTAAGTCCGCTGGGCGAGACAATAAATGACATTTGCTCCAACCCAGTGGTTACTTATGTGTTGTCAATTTGTCAGCCATGCATTAAAATTAATCCAAAAAACAATTACTCACAAAGTTTTATATGTGCTGGTAACTTATAAGCGGGCACGAGGTGCTTGAAAAAGATCATTCGTAATTTAACAACCATTCTCACTCCGCCATGCAAGGATAAATAAGTTACATTCATTTATTTATACATATATTGTAACCTGAATCAGACTTGAGTTTTATAAACAGAACACCTGTGTTAATAATAACTGTTGCTTTCCCGCCACGCGAGAATAAATAGGCTACATTCATTCATTAATTTATCCATACTCTTAAGAGGGCATAACATGTATAAAACAGAACAATTATATTATAACTAATGCTTTTGCCACGCCAGGATAAATAAGTTACATTCATTCAGATATCTCTAGAAGTCGGTCGTTTATCCAATGCTCGTTTTCTTCCCCGGCCCCCTAACCACCACCGTCCACTGAGCATCGAGACCCCAAACTTTCACCCACAACCATCCGTTGCATGGCTTGCCGAGAGTGGACTGCGTGCCAATAACTTGAACCTTTACCAGGTCAGATTTTTACTGTTTATTTGATGAGGATATAGAGTAGGGTGGGGGAGATGGGACATCTTTTCATTCGATTTTCTTGTCCCATTTGATAGAAAACGAAGAAAATTCAAAGAGTTATAAAACCCTACTTCTATAGGGTTTTATACCGTTGTTAATTGTTTAAAACACGATCAAGATATTTGGATATTATGTGCAGAAGGTGTAAGTGTAACGTCTTTCCCAACCAAACTATATGTCAAATTGTAAATGATTTTGTAGATATTTTTAACACTGAACACCAACTTGGAAGTTGACGTACAATTAAAATTGAGAACTCAACCAGATATTTTTCAGATTTTAGCACCAAATGCCTTCGATCCAGTTCAAGATTTTGTTCCAATTTTAAGAAAACCTGTTGGTTCAAAAGTGCATGGGGTAAGTGGAATCTTTTCTCTAAAACTATATTTTAGGCTCCTTTTTCCTAATTTTTGAATGAAAAAGTTTTGAATGTTTGACTTAATTTTTAAAATTAGGTTTCTTTTACTTCTTTTTTAAATTTAGGTTTGTTTTATTAAATTTTTAAATTTAAGTTTGTTTTACTTATTTTTGAATTTAGATTTGTTTTATTTAATTTTTGAATTACAGAAAGCAATGCAGCAGTTTGAATGGCACGATGGTTCAATGAAGAATGTTCATGTTGATGTGGCAATGTTGTTTGAGTATCAGGTAATATATTATCTTGTGCTTTATGTGATTTTATTAAGCATTTGGGCTACTTAGTAGTTTTGGATGTTAAATTAACTGTCAAGTTTTGATACAGATGTTAACTTTATTTTTAATTTTAAAATATAATTTGGACATATGAAATTTAGGCTGTGTAAAGCATTAAGCATAAATTTATAGAAACCATTGTTTAAAGTTATTGTTTATGTTTAATAAAAATATGTTTTTTATGTTTTAGAAACAACTTGGGTGTGCCGTGAAAACTTTTGAGCGAAGAATTGAATGGCTGGCATCTGGTAGTCGGAAAATTTGGGGGACAATTTGTGAAAAAAGGTAACTGAAATAAACATTACATGTATGGTCCTATGCCTTTTCTAGAAATTTCTCCGAGCTTTGCATATTTCTGATTTTTGTGGTTATAGTATTGAGTTTAATGTAACTTACTTTATCCTTGCCTGGCCAGAAAACGACAGTCGTTATAACAAAGGTGTTCTGTTTTATACACCTCATGCCAACCTACGACTTACTACAAATGAAACTTTGTGGGTAATTGCTTTCAAAATTGGATACTTTCAAACAGTAAAATAAGCGTACTATTTTACCAATAAACATTTGAAAATTTTGGTTTAAAAATTGACTTATTTTTTCAGGGTAATACTAATGGTTGACACATCAATCTCCAACAAAGCTTACATCATCCATCTACAACATTCTTTAAGATTGCTTCTTGAGCAACAAATGGGAAACAAGCAAGCATTCAATATTATAGCGTGAGTAGCCACTTAGGAATTTATGTTAGCATTGTAACGCTCTTGAGTGTAGCCCTTAAAGTATCTTTGTGTGGTGGTGCAACAACAGTCGTTGTTATAACACAAGTCCCTGTTTTTTGTGCCTTGTGCACGCTTTTAAGTATACCAAAAAGTAATTACTGTTTAGTGATTTGCCCTAGCACTAACAGAATGACGAATCAAAATATTGTTTTTAATAAAATTGTGTTTGGACCTACCGCGTTATTTTCAATGACTTTAAATTTTATTTTGTTTATTGTAGATTTGGAAGTCACCCAAAAATGTGGAAACCTCATATGGTAAAGCCATCACCAGAAAATTTGCAAGCTGCTTGGAAGTAAGTGTGGTGGATTTAATGATGGTTTTACATGTCCAAATTAACAGTAAAAAAAACTAAAAAAAGGTAATGATTTGTGAATCATTGTTTAATAGGTTAAACCAAACTTCTAAAATATAAGTTACGAACATTCATGCAAGGATAAATAAACAGTAATGAGAACCCTCTTTATTTTTTAATGTCGTTTTTTTCCCACCTTAGTTGGGTACAGAACTTGGAAGCAAGTGGTGGAAGAAATGTGATGTCAGCTTTCCGCACAGCTATTGAGAATGGAGAGGATATTAAGATGTTTGGAGGACCACAAGCGATCTACGTCATTAGCAGTGGTGTCCCAGATCAAGAAGAGGTAGGGTAATGCTACCATTGTGGGTGAATGTGCTTAGGCAAGACACTTAACAGCAATTGCTCCAACCCAGTTGTCACTAATACGTTGTCCAAATTATCAGCCATACATAAAAAAATTAAAGCATCTCCCAAAAAAATAATCACCCACAAAGTAACATACATGGTAACTCGTAATCTGGCACGCAGTGTATGAACACTGTGTTATAACGACTGTCCTTTTCCGGCCACGTAAGGATAAAGTAAGTTACATTCATTCATTGATTTAACCCAGTGGTCTTAATTGGATGTTCAAATTATCGGCCATACATAAAAAACAAACAAAAAATAATCACCTATAAAGTAACATACATGCTAACTCAAAAGGTGGTACCAGGTGTGTGAAAGAGAAAACCCATAGTTTTTGTCAATTTATTTTGCATTTTTACTATATGTAAGCGGTATCAACACTCATAGCTTAAGTGTCTAACATTAAGTGTGCATATTACTCCAGGATGTATTATGCTCCTTTGTAAGCGAGTGTACCATTGGATCAGAACTAAAAGTCCATACAATTCTCTTCAGCATAGATGATTACAGTGTAAGTAATTCAACCATGCTTATTTTTATAAAGCTTATTTATTAAATTCTTCAAGTTAGGTGTAAAAGTACATTAAAAATAAATTTGAATTAAAATAAAGTGTACAGTGCTGTGGCTAATTGGTTAGCGTGCATGCCTCTAACCCAGAGGTTATGGGTTCAAGGCTCTACCACTGTGAGCGTATGTGTCCTTGTTCAAGACACTTAACGGTAATTGCTTCAACCCAGTGGTCACTAATGGGTTGTCAAATTATCAGCCACACATAAAAAAATAATCGGCCACAAAGTAACATACTTTGTAACTTGTAAACTGGCACAAGGTGTATGAAACTAAACAATAAACACCCATTTTATAACGACTGTCGTTTTCCGGGTATGCTAGGATAAAGAAGTTAAATTCAAGTTTCTTTGTTAATAGTTGAGTGATTCTGAGTTACCAAGTCGATACGCCACCATGCCGCAAACAGCAGATTATTTACGGAATTTTGCACACGCTGGATCCGGACGTTTTCATTGGTTCAGAGAAACAGGTATGCTTTCTGGATGTTTATCATAGGAGAAATGACTCGTTATCATGTGAATCAAAAAATGATTTTATCTTTGGTGGGAAAACTACAGTCGTTATAACATGTGGGTAATTTTTCATACACCTGGTAAAGTCTAAGCAGGCTTGATGTTGTGAGAAATAAGCATTTGTTTAAATATATCACAGACTCCTAAATGGTTATGCACACTTGATATTACCAACAAAACCTGCACCACATCCTTTTAAAAAATTATGTTTTTACCCAATCTCACACACCCTGCCCTTTACCATAAGAACACATGTTTATGTCAACCTGATGTCCTTAAATCAATATTGATGACTGTATATGTTTTGCCTGTACACTGCACGTACAAAAAATTAATTACATTATATTCCACTTCAGGGGTTGTAGAAAGTGACGACATCATAGCAATAACTCGAGAGATGGATCGCGTGGTTCATTACTCACAACGTTGCTCGCTGTTAGTGGAGTCAGTCAAGGCAAGAGATGATTTAAGGAGAGAGCAATCAGCTTTAAAACAAAGTCGATTAGTAAGTGAATTGGAGCTTGGGAATTATAATAATTTAAAATTGATAATGCTTGACATTCTAAAGGGTGGCCAATAAACAATAAAATGTTTACATTTTTGTAAAAAAAATGACATTAGGTTTTTTTTTGTAAAAAAATTTTCATAATTTTTTTTTATTCAATTATTTTTAATTTTTACAAATTGTGGAAGGTATTTAATGGTTCTCGTCTCTGGTGTGTTCTATTCTTGAAACATTCATTCTAACTAAAAAGCTTATTGCTCAGATCAGTGTCGTTATTATAATTGGTTTGTTTAAATACAGATGATTTGTAATGGGGATTTTAACCGAAAAAAGAAAACTGAGATGGTGAAACAAATAGAGTTCATTGAACCACGACCAACAGCTTTGACCTTGGCTAGGATGGTAAATTATATCAATTTTCCAAACTGTTTTAAAAAAAGGGCTAGAAATTTACAGCAGAGTCTAAATTTTGTATAAATTATTTTAATCGATTTTTTTTAATGCAAAAATTATTTTAAATAAAAAGGTTATTTTTTAGAATCGCCAAGAAGCTGAAACAACTAAAGCACTCGCATGGAAAGTATCAAATAGAAATGCTAGCTTACCACCAAGTAAGTAAAAGCATTCAAACTAAAACTTATTATTTGAATAAATATAACCCCAAACTTACATATATGGTAAATCGTAAGCTGGCACGAGATGTATGAAAAAGAACACCCGTGTTATAAAGACTATCATTACTTCGCTATGTAAGAATAAAGCAAGTTACACCCATTCATTCGATTCTTATATAAAGCACCATACAAAAGTCAGTCTACCGATGAAGAAACTTCATCAAATCGACCGCAATCGTCCAAAAAATCTCGCCGGCCACAAAAAGAAACTTTCTACACAGAGGATAAAAACTCCGTGGGTGTTGTGTACAAGAAATATCCCAAGAAAAAAAGTGTAAGAAAAGCAGTCCCTGAACCTATTTTTCCACAAATGGAAGAGAGAATTACTTCTAAACAAGTAAGTTCTATTGTTTAATACAATATTTGTATATAAAATTTTACAATTACCTCATAACTTGTGTAACTGGTTTAGCATTATTTCTAGTTCGGAGATTTTACAATTTAAAATTACAATTTTGTAAAAATTGAAAAATCACAACTTTTTTGTAGAAAATTTTACAATTTCTTTATAACTTTACCAAATAGTTTCAGCATGATTTCTAATTATGAGATTTTAAAATTTAAAAATTTTGTAAAAAAAATCCTTGCCTTTTCATTAAAATGCCCTCTCCTCAGTGGCTACGAAAGTATGGAATCAAAAAAATGAAGTTGGACTTAAACAGATATGTGTCTGGACCTGTGTGTATTCATAAGAAGGCAAGAAGCAAGAATGTAACCTCAAAGTGGTTCTGCTCCATCTTTCCCAGCGTGGATATTGATGTGAGAATTTGTTCTCGAATTTTACTTATGTATATTTTTTACAATTTAAATGACCAATGTACACTGCATGTTTTCTAATTACTACAATAGTAGTTGGCATAATAAATAAAAAAATTGTAACAGTCAAGATTAACCAGTATGACACACATAGTACAAAAATTGGCTATTGCTTCACCCAGGGGTCACTAGCAGGATTTTTTGAATTTACAGAAAAAACAGCCATACAGAAAAAACAATCACCTACAAAGTAACATGCTTGGTAACTCGTAAGCGGGCACGAGGTGTATGAAACAGAACACCTGTGTTCTAATGACTGTCCGTCGTTTCCAAACCGCCCGAACACAAAGAAAATTTACCAAAAAATTTGAAAGATAATTCTTAAAATCTCAAAATGTACAGTTCGGAGTGTTTAAACTAAATGATAAAATGTGATACAGTTGCATTCTTCTATTTAAGCTACTTTTCATTCAAGAACTCTTCTACAAATGAAGTAACTTGTTTTACCTTTAAATTGCACATAGGGCCAAGTACGACACATTGACATGCAAGAGTCGGAGATGGTTGAATATGAGAAACATGTTGTGACTTTAATACGTCGATACCTTACCAGAATGCAATGGTTATTGTCAGGAAGTAGGAAAATGTTTGGATCAATCTTGGAAAGCAATGTGAGTAATTTTATTAATTGGGGTAATGGGCCAACTCTGGATCCTAGGACCCATGGCCTGCCATGCTGCGGGACATCACCCGGATAGAATAGAATATTTTATTAATGTTTATTAAGTTTTTACATTTTGAACCGTTGTTTATTTATCCTACTGAATAATTGTATACATACCATATGTTATGACCTGTATTAAAGCTGTTTTGGCCTTTAGAATATACAGGAAGCTGTGGCTATGTGGTTTTGGCGCTTGCATTGCGATTATAGGATACCTTGGTTTGATGTTAAAGCAAGACAGTTAACGGCAATTGCTCCAACCCATTGACTCACTATGGGTTTCCCAAAATGTCAGCCACACAGAGAAAAAACTATTACCCACAAAGTTACATAGGTGGTAACACGTAACGGGGAACAAAGTGTTTTTCTTCATGTATCTGTGAGACAGCAGTAGGCTAATACTAAAAATAAAATGATTTTTTTTCATGTGTGTGTAACAGCAGGAAGGTATAACTAGTTTTTTTTTATGTGTGATAGTAGTAAGATTTAGGCTAACTAAAAATAAAATGAGTTATTATACAGGTTGTTATCCTGATTGATGTATCTGGTTCCATGAGTTACAATATGGATGAGCTAAAGAAGGAAATAACATCATTGATATGGGAGCAACTTAATGGGAACAAGACAGCGTATGTTAAACGATTGATTTTTATTTTAGTTTGATAATTTTTTAGACATATAATAAATCTATAAATAAATTTAATTTGTTTTACTACTAAAATACATATGTTGTGTTTTTATATTTTATTAACAAAATTTAAAAAATGTTTTTAAGTAATTCTGTGTTTTGTATCCGTAGGTTTAACATAGTTGCATTTTCCAACACAAGTACAAAGTGGCAAGATTCAATAACTGAATCAAATCAAAGTGCTTGCCACGATGCTGTGCAGTGGGTGTCTGCTCTAACAGCACATGGTGGTTCAGCTACTTTGAAAGCTATTCAGGTAACTATTGTAATCATTTTAAGTTATGCGGAAAATTGTGGGCATAAAGTTACGATTTATGAGTCGCATACTGGTATGGGCATTTCCAATATTTTGTTTCCATATGAAAAAAAATCCCAAAAAATAATCACCCACAAAGTAACGACTGTCGTTTTCCAGCCACGCTAGGATAAAGTAAGTTACATTCATTGATTTATTCATATATTTTCCTTGTCTACATTTGTATCATTAAACTCCTTTTTTTATACTTGGTGGATTTTACTTTACTTTTAGCTAAACCTTCTTATAGATTAAATAAAAGTTGGGTTTGAATGTGAAAAGAACTCTGGGTTTCTGTCTTGTATGAAACGCAGACTACACACATAAAGTGGCCACCATTTTCATTTGAAGCGCTACCTTACATGCGTACAAAATAAATGTCAAATATATTCCAGGTGGCACTTGCAGATGAAGAAGCAGAAGCAATATATTTGCTCACAGATGGTAAACCTGACTCCAGTATCAAGTTAACTCTATCTGAAGCAAGCAACCTCAACAAAAAGAATATTCCAATCCATACAATCTCCTTCAACTGTGACAACAGGTATATTGAAAAAAAGTACCCAAGAACACGATTTTTCGAAACTGGGGGTTGCGACCACTTGGTAACAAATTTCAGGGGTCAACCAAGAGAATACCAATTTTACACAAAATACTACATATACTATGCTATTAACTTTGAACGGTTGCGGAAATTTTATGATATTAAAATGGGATAGTGAGAAAAAAAGTTTGGGAAGCTTAGTTCTGGAATAGACAACGAAAAATTTACCTTGGAATTTTTTATTTAATGCTGTGGAAATTTTAGGATATTTAAAAGAGTTGTGAGCAAAAAGTTTAGAAAGCTCTGTTCTGAAAAAGACAATGATAAATTTACTTTGGAATTTTCGATTTCATGCATATAGTATACTATTATCCTTAAAAGGCTGTAGAAGTTGTAGAATTTTTGATTTAAACAAAGAAAATTTATTTTAAATTTTTGATTTAATGCTAATATTAACCGCAAACTCTGAGCAGAGAAGCAAATGATTTTTTGAAGAGCTTATCATCGAACAGTGGTGGTAGATTCCATCGTTGCCATGGAGAAGCAGATGCACAGTTTGCTATCCATCGACTCATGCAAGATGAATGCTTTGATGAAGATGTAAGTTGCATTAGATTAAGTTGATGCCAATTTGATTGTTTGTGACTTCGTTGCAATGCCATTCTGAGCAGATATGTCCTTCGGCAAAATACTTACCGGCAATTGCTCTAACACAGTGCTCACTAATTAAAAACTTCCTAACACATAATCACCCACAAAGTAACATACTTTGTAACTTGTAAACTGGCACGAGGTGTATGAAACATAACACCCGTGTTATAACAATTGTTAAATGCCTAAGAATGTTTTTTAAATAGGTTAACAAATAAAAGCCCCACTGGCATATTGAGTAAATTTGCCACCTTTTATCTTAGATATTAAGGTTTGCTTTAATAAAATTGTTGTAACCAGAAATTGGTAAACTGATATTTTTACTATATTTTCAGGATCCAAATCTCCCCAGCTTCCAAGGTGATGATTTGAAGAGGTTGAATGATGAAGTGAATAAAGCAAGGAAGTTTTTAACACAATCCAGGAGGTTTAAGTAAGTCTATTTATTCAGAACAAACAATCACGTCCATTTATTAAGAACAAACAACCACCATCATTTTTTTCTGTTTTTAACAATAAAAGTTACTCTCCCAAACTAAAATATTGTCTTGCCTAGATTCTATCATATTCTGTGGGTGAGATCCCAAGAAATGCCATGATTTATGCTAGGTTTGGCCTATTACCCCAGCACCCATGGTGCTACCTTATGCACCTCACCAGGTTTTAGAGTCTGCCGCTTTCACGATAGTAGGCTACAAGGGCTTTAATGCTATCTTGTGTAGATGAAAATATATCCAAACTTTTCAATAAACTACCTCTTATTATCTCTAGATCCATAATACAAGAGCATGAAGCTGAAACAAGAAAAGAACAAGAACCTCCAAGCCCCCTACCTAACAAGTGGATATCGGATAAACCGTTTTTACCATAAGGAAACAATACTGTACATATTCTAATATTATGTAAGTATTTGGCTAAAAACTATCATGTTTTTTCAATCCTGGTTGTGTTTAATATCTAATTCGTTACACATAATTCGTTACACATTCTTTTGATCATGTTTTCTTCTAGTGTCTGTAACTTAATAACTTGCACTACATAAAATACACTGTAGCCTAATGAAGTACATAAAGCTGTATTGCATGTGATGTACTGCACAGAAAGGAGGAAAAAAAAGCAAATGCGTGAGCGTGAGCCACTAAAGTGAACTGTGTTAGTTGTTAACCCATACAAAAAGGTTGAAAAACAACACCGAAAAAGGAATGTGTTTAAAACAAGATGAATTTCATACAAATTTGGGCATTTACATTTGTGAAACACACTTTGAGTGTTGATTAACTTCACATGTGCCTAATTGCTAGCCAAGTAAGGTTACTTACTTATGTACATTGATAGCAAATTCAGGTATAACATGCTCCCTTTTAACATGGTCCCTTCATTTCATTATTAACAAGTACAAAAAAGTTGTAAAAATTTAAGTGGCGTTTAAAATCAATTGTGAAATGCTCTTAAAACAAAACAACTGCCAGGTATGTTACAGTACCAATAGGAAACCAAAACAACATACATAGCTGGATTAAACAAACATTGTTACCTACAAGTATCTGCGTAACTAAGAACAGGGCGGTATAGAATTGTTATACAAAATGCGTTCTTTTGATTCGGATGGAGTAAAGGATGCAAGTATTCACGTGGCATATTTCTGTGTCCACTGCCGTGATATTCTGTCATGTTCCTCGCGGTTGGTAAAATACTGAGTGGCAATGTTTGCAACTAACGGATCAGCTGCAGAATATTGTATTGATTAATATTTAATGTTGTATCAATACATGGGAGTTTTGTTCTAAATAATAATGAGTTTTCTTTGTTCATTGATTAAATGGTAAATAGAATTTTTACAAAATTGGTTTTTGTTTTTATATCATGTGGTGTTAAAAACCAATTGAGAATTAATTACATAAGCATTAAAAAGTACAGAATGTTAAAAAACATACATAATGTTACAAAATGTCAAAAAAACAAACAGAAATTTTACAAAAAGGTCGTTATTCACATGTTGTTAAAAAATCAATAGGAAATCGGTTACATAAGCATTAAAAAAGTGTGGATTTTTATAAAACATGTAAAATGTTACAAAATGTCAAAAACAAACTGCTTACCTGGGTTGCAGTCTGAAAGTAAAGAGCAAACCGATAGCAGGACCTTTGAAACTGTTAGTGCTGGACTCCAATTATCTTTCAGCACATCTAAGCAAATTACTCCCTGGCTGTTGATATTACAGTGATAGATGCGAGTACGGAACGTAACCTGAAAAATTGGTTTCTATTAGAAGTGTGGTAACTAACATACATATACAGACATATACCCATTTATGTTCAAATAACAAAAACAACAGACATTTTTTATATAATAATAATAATACTACAAACCACAGTTAAAGTTGCCAAATAGGTTCTTTAAAAAATTATGGAATTTAATACGGTAATAAAAAGATGGGCCTGTCAAAAGAGTTAGTATTACATTTACAATTACATACAATATACAAACATAATGAAAAGGCAACATATTGGCAGCATTGGCCCTGTATTACATATTGTACAATTTCTAACTGAAAATTTAATATAGGCTTACTTTGGGAGGCTTAAATGGGTACTCCTGGGTGAAATGAATGTCAAGAAAAAAGATCCCACCCTCATATACAGAGCCAGGAGGTCCTAAAATGGTTGAAACCCACTCGTACAAGTTGTCTCCTTTTGGCCCAGCACTATAAATATTTAATTACAAATTAAAATTTCATAAATATGATAAGTAAAGCTTGTTGGTGAAAATGATATAGTATTCTTGATTTGAAGATAACAGGCTCTGGCAGTAAAGTTCATTGTTTAAGCTGTAGTGTTTCATAACCGTATGGTATACCACTATATTCTTTAAATTTTATAAAACATATATATAGTACGATGGAAAAAGATGGGACACCTTTTTATTCTATTTTCTGGCCCATTTGGTAGTAAACAAAGAACATTCAATAAATTATAAAACCATATCCTCACAACTCACAAAGACCAATGCTAATTGTTTAAAACATGATCAGAATATTTGGATACTATGTGATGTAGGTGTCCCACCTTCCCCACAGTACTATATTGTAATTTTATATCACTAAGTCTCAGGATTTTATGCCATTTCAATAGGCACTTAATGCCATTTTAATAGGTACAAAAATATTAGCAGTTACTTACATTTAAAAATAAACATCAAACTAACCTGCAGTTTGGTGGAGGATCCAATGTAATATCAGCCAGTTCTTTCTGCAACCTGTTAAATTGTGGTTATAAAAATGTGGTTATAAAACTACCTTAATCTGATGTAATCCAAAAAATAAAAGTTTCAGCATCTTCCAATATTATTTCCTATCTCTTTTTTTTGCAAACAAAATTTTCAAATGTGAAAAAAGAAAACTTCTTTTACAAATTCTTGTGCGTCAACAATGTCATCTTTTTTTTAAACAATACATTACAAACCTCTTTGCACTTGATGAAAGACCTCTTGGTGACTTAGACAACCAGACTTTTGAAGCTGAAGCCATCTCCCTGGCTCGCTTCTCACGGTCAAGTTTCAGCTTTTTTTCGCGTTCTGATTTTGATGTATCGCTACTTCCATTTTTCAGGTTGTGTTTGACCAGTTTCTGCATTTATTAAAACAAATTAATCCTTTTTAGATAATATGAAACAATTAATGGGAAACATTGTGCTGTGTACAAGATATATATAATGGGCTAAATGTAAGGGTAATATCATCAAAATGTTTTACGAACTTGGTTGATTGCTTTAAGGATATTTACTTTACCTATCTATATAAATGGTTACAAACCTACTAAAAAGGTATGGAAACAGCGCAACTCAATGGCACTAGTGAAGAATCCCCCCCCCTTATTTGCTAACCACTAACCCCTAACCACTAACCCCTATAACCACTAACCCCTATAACCACTAACCCCCTAACCATCAATCCCTAACCACCACCCTCTTCCACCAGCCTATTCTGCTTATACCAGAGGATTCTTTACTGGTGCCTAATAAATTATAATCCAAAATTATAATAACACATAACAGCTCGTACATAAAACAAATTTACATACAGTTTCCGGTGGCTGTGTGCTGGGAGCAGATTCATTGTTCTTAGCTTCCGTGGTTTCGTCTTTTTGCTCAACGACTTGCGAACTTGGCCCTGGAGTTTCATTATTTGGTTCGCTGCTGAAACTTTCCTCTGTAGCCCGTTGTTGCGATGTGGTTGCGGACATGGCCGAAAACAAATTCGGATTCACAAAATTCGAGCTACTATACGCAAACAGCAGTGGACTGCAAACTACTGCTAAACAATTGAAGCACTATGGTTGAAGTTTCCTATATCGGAAATGGGCCTTGAAGGAAAAAAGGCTATCGCTTTTCAACTATTTTTAAACTTGGTAAAATATTGATCAGTAAACCTAATTTATATTACGAATAAGCAATACAAGCACGAGTCCGTGTAAAAATTGTGGTTATTATGTAAGCGTCTTACGGGTTTCTTTTCTCTCGGCGATAGTTATATAACATGTCTACCTCTATATTTCAGAAATAGACATACAATACAAGAACGGTCACGTGTTTAGCAGTATTCGTATGTTTTTCTGTTGTGGTTTGTGACTGTAAGGTTATCGGTTTGCTTAAAATAATACTTGTATGCTGGCATTAAATATCTATAGTGAACATGTTATTGAGTAATCTACCGACTAAAAACAACAAATACCATTCTCATAATGAGTCGCAAATAAATAAACCACTATGGAGATTCGGAATTGTAACGGAAAGTTATACACTATACACGAAACTGGCAATATAGCCCAAACTACGACAAAACAGCATAACGGTTTCCGTTTTATGCTAAATTTATTTGTTTTTATAATTCCCAAAAACGTTAATTGGGTTATATTTTGCCTGTTACAAGTTAAATACTATACAAATCTGTAGAGTGTAGACCATGCATTTTAGGCAAGTGGGAAGAGTTACATCTGTTCTTCTACCACATGCAAATATTGTGTGTTATTTTCCAGTTGCTAAAAGGTTCACGTCCCCTGTGTTAAATTTAGTTAACCAACTGCTATTTTCAACTATGCCTGCACAGAAGAAACCATTTTCTCGCCTTCCTTCGACTGTTGTACCAGTCAACTACAATCTTTGGTTAAAACCGTGCCTTAAAAATTTTGTGTTTGAGGGGAAACAGCAGATTGGTGTGAAGGTTTGTATGCAATTGTCACTTTCAAAATTGTTAGGTTATTTTTATATCCTTGTATGTTTTGCCACATGTTTACTTACATACACCAAATCATAGATACATGTTTTTACCCAACATGAAGCTCACTTTTGTTTTATCTTTTCTCAGGTTAATGAAGCAACCAACAATATTGTGCTCAATTGTTTGGACATCAAAATTGCTTCAGCCAGCTTTACAGCAGAAGGAAAGTCTGCAATAGCTTCTTCGGACATTTCGTTTCAAGTAGAGAATGAAAAAGTGGTCATCCAATTTCCAAGTGACCTACCCATAGGTAAAAACACAAAAATGCAATATTCTATTATTGGCCTAGCCCTATACCTTTTAAATAATCAATCATTTTTTGTTTGTTTTGGAGCATAATTTTACCAAATTTTTACCTTGTCTGTTTTATTATCACCAGGCAATGGTGTGTTAGACATGAACTTTACTGGAGAACTCAACAACAAAATGAAAGGATTCTACAGAAGCAAGTATGTGGTGTAATTCGGAGGGATTAAAGCGCCAACAGTTTATAAATCTTAACACTCTCGTTACCTCAGCATACAATAAAAAATAAATTAGATTTATTCATTAGTTAATAGTTATCATACTTGACTTTTTTATTAACATGGTAGCTGTAAACCCAGTTGTCTAGTCCTGCATGCATACTTTTTTATGAATTTTATTGGTTATTCATATGACACCAATGAGCATGAGCAACAATATTTTCTTTAGGTACGTTAGTGGAAATGGTGAGGAAAAGTTCGCTGCTGTTACTCAGTTTGAAGCAACAGATGCAAGGAGATGTTTCCCTTGTTGGGATGAACCAGCAATGAAAGCAACATTTGATACAACACTGGTAGTGCCTAAAGACCTGGTCGCACTTTCAAACATGGTAAAAATATAGAAAAATAACTTAAAATTAATATATATATACATATATATATATTTATTGTTTTCTTTTGTGGGGGGGGGGGGTGGATTTATGATGACATAAATTTACCCAAAACTGAAATAAGGAATTTTATGAGATATAACCAAATTTATTTAGTGTATTTTTAATCAAGTGTTAGTTTCCCTTTTTTTGCTATAAATCTAAAGAAACGTACAACATAATTCAACAGCATTTTATAATATGTAACATTCTTGATTTACAGAATGTAATTGATGAAAGTGTGTACAGCGAAGACAACACTTTGAAAGTGATGAAATATGCCCAGACCCCAATTATGTCAACATATCTGCTTGCTTTTGTAGTAGGTATGGAATTTGTTAATCAGTTTACCACTATGTTCACCAAATAATATACGCTGAATTTTTTTATAGGTTATCAGTTATCACTGTCTAATTATTGAAATCTCAAACAAATTATTACTTCTATAGTAGAGTGGGGAAAGACGGGACACCTTTAGCACATAATATTCAAATATCCTAAGTCCTAACCGTATTTTAAACAATAAACATCGGTCTATGGAAGTCGCAAGGTTTTGGTTTTATATTTCTTTGAACGTTCTTTGTTTACTACGAAATGGAAAAAGATAATAGAACAAAAGGTGTCCTGGACTCCTGTCTTCCCCACCCTACCATAGATCTCTAAATGATAAATTTTCATCACGAAATGTAGCAATTTTCAAAATAGAAAAAAATCTATTGTTTTTGCTTAAGCAACTTCTTGTGCAATTAGGTCAATAGCATCTGCAGTTTTAATTACTTCAAATATCCCATTTTGCAGGTGAATTTGATTATGTTGAAGACCAAACAAGCAATGGTGTAAAAGTGAGGGTATATACCCCTGTTGGTAAATCTGCACAGGTGTGTACAAATACTGTGTATTGTATATAAACTTCTGCACACCATTAGGAATTAAATATTGTAAATAATATGTGTTTTTGGCCCACAAACATTTTCATGGCTGCCTGAAATTAATTTTGTAGACTTTTGTAGAAAATTCAAATGCTTTTTTTTTCAGGGTAAATTTGCGCTCGAAGTAGCAACAAAAGCTCTTCCTTTCTACAAAGATTATTTCGGGATCCCTTACCCACTTGCAAAGATGGATTTAATTGCTATCGCTGATTTCTGTGCAGGGGCAATGGAGAACTGGGGCCTGGTAACTTATCGGTAGGTGATTAATACCATGTGCCTGGTATGTGTAAAGTTACGGACTAGGGTACACAAGACCAATTTTTGCCGTAATTTTTTTTAATGTGGTGACATTATATGCTGCTAAATTTTCATCCAAACAAGCAGAGCCAAATTATTTTGTAGAAGACTTTGTTTGATACTATTTTTAAACCTGAACATAAAAATTTTGTGAAAAAGTTATAAAATATAATATATATATATAATTTTTTTACATATTAATACATGTTTATGAAACATGAATGTAATGCAGTGAGACAGCTCTCTTAATCGACGAGACGAGTTCCTCCGCTCATACTCGCCAGTGGGTGGCGCTGGTGGTATCCCATGAACTTGCTCACCAATGGTTCGGAAACCTGGTCACAATGGTGAGCAGTTGGTACTTTGGCATTAAAGGATGTCTAGAATTTAAAAAAAAAATGCTTTTATTTTTTTTAGTTACCTGAAATCACGGTTTAGGATTTCTTTTTTACTTAAACCAAAAATATTCATCCTAATTGGAGATGCACTTTATTTTCTGCATGAAAGCATAACCCTAAGCTTAGGGATGCACATTACAGAATTTCAAATCTGTGTATTTGAATCCAATTACGGGACTCGGTATTCTGTTTAATGACGTCATCATTCATCATCACTTCAACTAAACTAACAATTTTTTAATATTTAATAATTTTGAAAAAAAAGATTCTTGTGTTTGTGGGACTTTCAAGGGAAAACGTTTTGCAGCGTCTTTTTAAAGGTTGCTATACGTTTCGGCTTGGTCTTTTGGCTTGATACATTTTTTTTTTATACATACAAAAAGATTCAAAATTCTAGATTCGAAATAAAGTATTCTAGGATATCCTAGAATACCTAATTATTCTGTAATGTTCATTCCTACCTAAGCTATGGGTAAAGCTGTTCTGTGTTAAAAAGGCTGCTGTCTATTGTGCTAACATGCAACATACACCACCTTAAATAATACAACTGTATCTAGGAGTGGTGGACACACTTGTGGTTGAACGAAGGTTTTGCTTCCTTCATGGAATACCTGGCAACAGATCACTGCCACCCGAAGTTTGATATTTGGACCCAGTTTGTGACTCATGATCTTGTCAGGTAGAATGTTTTACTTTTCATAGAATATTTATTTATTTAATAAAAACTCTAGGACCCATCGCATACCACCAATTTTAAGACCCATGGCGTGCTGCGCTGCGGGACCTCACCCACATAGAATGGTTAATACCTATATTCACTGGTGTTGGTGTATAGTTAATATGCTATATATATACTAGCTTAGTAGGTAGACAAACAAAATTTCCAAATTTAAAAGCATTGTCGCTTGGAGAAAAAATCCCAATTCCTAGATGTCATTATTTCTGCACTGTTAGTAATAGTAAAGCTTATTTTGCTTTCATGATTGTCCGATTTGTATTTATTGCTTGCGTACTTTTGTTTATTACTCTTATAAAGACAGCCTCAATAGGACATAAAATGTAAGGTCTCAAAATATTAAATTACATACCAGAAGAAAAAGCATTAAAGTAATGTAACCTAATTTTACTCAATAAGAAACTGCAGCAAGGTATTTTTTTTATAATTTGTGTTAATAACCAAAACTTTTTGATTAGACTTGTTAAAGCTTTGTTGCCCAAAGTAAAATTTAACAATTTCTTGGGGTGTATAAAACAGAACACAGTAAAATTTAACAATTTCTTGGGGTGTGTAAAACAAAATACAGTAAAATTTAACAATTTCTCTTTTATTGCAGAGCAATGGACTTAGACTCTTTGGACAACAGTCATCCCATTGAGATACCTGTAGGTCACCCAGATGAAGTGGATGAGATCTTCGATGCGATCTCATACAGCAAAGGAGCATCTGTCATCCGGATGTTGCACAACTGGATTGGAGACGAGGTTTTTAAAATTGTTTTCTTAATTTTGATACCAATGTGCGGTGGCGTAGACAGAGGGGGATTTTGGGGTTCGCACTCCCCTCTTAAAATTTTTTTATTTTGTTTAATTTTTTGAAATTTAAACTCCTGCTTTTCCCTCCTTTTTTTGGGCTGCGCCACCGCCAATGTGTGTTTATTGCTGCGGAAATTAAGTCTTTATTTGTCAAATGAATCTGTCTTCAGTGTAACAAACTTTATATGGTGTGCGTCAGTATAATAACATTTTACTGAAAGACAACTTTTATGCATATTTGTTCTGCTGGTGCAATTGTCTTGATTTATGAACTAATTTCTGTTTCACTTCCATGTCTATCAATGCCTAAAGGTTTTTTACACTAAAGGTTTTTACACTCAGAGTTTCCGAAAAGGCATGAATGTTTACCTAAACAAACACGCTTACAAGAACGCATTTACTGAAGACTTGTGGGCAGCACTCGGAGATGCAAGCGGTAAACCAGTACAGCAGGTAATTTTTTCAAAATTTTAAATCCCCATTTTTTCAAAGCATATTTTTAGAATATTTAGCGTATTTTAATTAGGGTATATACTGGCTGGCTTACTTTCTTAAAATACGACTTCATTTTGTCAGACACAAGGTGTGTGAAACAGAATACCCATGTTATAACAACTGTCATAGCCTTGCTATGGAAGGATAAATAAGTTCTGTGCGTATGTGCTCTTGGACGAAACACTTAACAGTAATTGTTCCTACCCAGTAGTCACATATAAATTTTCTAATTTTTTATCCATACATTAAAAGCATCTAAACCCCACAAAGTTACATACATTATAACTCCTAAGCGGGCTTGAGGTGTATAACACAGAACACCCATGATTTAACGACTGTCCTTGCCCTGCCACACATGCATAAACAAGTTCTATTCTATGTGAGTCGGGTCCTACAGCGTGGGACCCCCTGAGTCCGGGTATTTAGGCTAGGATTGGCGCATTACCCCAACATATTCTATGTGGGTGAGGTCCCACAGCAAGGCACTTCATGGGTCTTGGGATTTAGACCAGGATTGTCCCATTACCCAAAATAAACAAGTTACATTCATTCATTCCTACCAAGGTTATGACAACCTGGACCAAACAAATGGGTTACCCTGTCTTGAATGTTGAAGTTAAAGAAAGAACCGACAACAGCATCACTTTATCGCTCTCACAGAGCAAGTTTAGAGCCAACAGCATGTCAGCCAACACCGGTAAGTCTCTAAACTGTGTTCACATAAATGTAAATTATGGGGTGTTCTGTTATGCTGTAAGTAAAATTAACTGCAACTTTAAAAAGTAAAAAAAATAGTAGTAGTAGGAAAACTAAAGTAAGTCTTTACGTTTGGTAACCAAAATAGGATGAAACTGCATGTTTTGCACATTAATATGTTAAAATTTCTGAAGGTAAATGTAAACTATTGTCTATATAACAATTATTTTAAATATATTATCAACTAAACTGACCAGACGTCTTAAAAATCTTTTTTTTTTTCGAAATTTTTATTTTTTTTCTTGTAGATGACAGTGCCTCCTTGTGGTCGATCCCGGTATCTTTTTCCACATCCTCTTCCCCCAAAGAGCCGGTGAAGAGCATTCTGTTTGACTCTCAAACCACTGAAGTGAAGATCGATGGCGTAGCAAGAGACGCGTAAGTAGTGTTAAAAAAATAACATCAATTAACGCCTTTTTTTTAATTCCACACAATTTATTTGGAAAATGAGTAATTTTTTTCCCTTTGGTGGTACATTAAGATCACATTAGATTAGATCCTCTCTATTAGTACACAAATTTTGATTTTTCGACAGTATACCCCTTTAATATACTCTCGCCCAATGCTACCAGCATTTGCATTAAGCCCCACACACCCACTTATTTTAATGTGTCTTGCTCAATATTGCTACTGGTGGTGTAGCAACATATAGTACTGTGGGGTAAGACGAGACACCTTTAGCACATAATATCCAAACATCCTGATGGTGTTTTAAACAATTAGCAGCAGTCTATGGGAGTCGTGAGGATACGGTTTTATAATTCTTTGAACGTTTTTTTACTACTAAATGAGACAAAAAATAGAATG
Organism: Ciona robusta; assembly: GCF_009617815.1. Classification (NCBI taxonomy): domain Eukaryota; kingdom Metazoa; phylum Chordata; class Ascidiacea; order Phlebobranchia; family Cionidae; genus Ciona; species Ciona robusta. Next base: position 5,387,962 of record NC_143243.1, on the reverse strand, counting down.
AAAAGTTTTCCATCTTCCCCCACTCTACAATACATTCCAGTGACATTTGCCGTTTAAATAAATTTCCACAGTTGGGTGAAGCTGAACCCGGGAACCTACGGTTTCTATCGTGTCCGGTACAGTTCCGATCTCCTTACTGCACTCCTACCAGCAGTACGTGATCGTACTTTACCAGCACGAGATAGGCTTGGTCTTCAAAATGATCTTTTTGCCCTGGTAGGTCGCAAATTTACATGTTTTATTTAGTATAATGCTATTTTTGTCATAACTTAATGGAGTCTTGACAGTGGTGGACGAAATTAACATATAATAAAATTAGCGTTTTTATACCAAAAAAACGATTTATGTATTCCTTAATTGAATATATATTTATTTGACTGGTATACCCTACCTTTTAACCGTATAGGTGCAAAATCACAAAACGATTGTATTGGCAATGCATGATACTCTAATTGAATTGTATCAACATTTTAAAATTAACTACAACACTATGTTGTTTGATAATTATTGTGTCTTGTCACTCTTGTGCATAGCTAATATATATACACTACTTTTAACTAATTAATTTTTTACAAAAGAACTGCAAAACGCGATTAAATTTCAAAATGTACAATTCACATTTTATCGTTTAGTTAAAACATTTAGGTAAACATCCCGGATTGTACATCACATTTTATCATTGACATCACATTTTAATATGGAGCGTTTACCTAAACTAAATGATAAAATGTAATGTAAATGTTAAAATACGATGTACAATCCGGAGCGTTTACCTAAATGTTTTAACTAAATGATAAAATGTGATACCGTTGCATTGCTTTATTCAAACTCAGATTAGTTTTCGTATACGCACTACTACTAATTTTCAAATTCTCAGGCATCTTCAGGTGTAGCGCCTACCACCGACTTCCTTAAGGCGCTTGCCGCTTACGAGAATGAGACCGACTTCACTGTATGGAGTGACGTGGATGGCAAGATCGGCACACTGTTTTCATTGCTGTGGAACAACGACGAAGCTCATGGCAACTTTAAGAAGTTCACACTTAAACTTATGAAGCGTACAGCTGATAACATGGGTTGGGAAGCAAAGGACGGTGAAGGTAATTACGTATAAATATGAATAAATGTAACTTGCTTTTTTTTAATCTGGTTGTTTTAACTATCATTGTTCGAACTGTTAATTAAGGAACGTAATATTAATCACCCACAAAGTAACATACTGGGTAACTCGTAAGCTGGCACGAGGTGTATGAAACAAAAACCGGTGTTATAACGACTGTCGTTTTCCAGCCACGCGAGAATAAACCATGTTACATTCATTCACACATACCCCATGATATAACGACTGCCACTGCCCGCCACGCAAGGATAAATCAAATTACATTCATTTATCATTTATTTTGTACTAGGTCACTTGGAAAGCTTGCTACGAAGCCTTGTTATACGACGTATGGGCGAATGCGGATGTACAAACACTATCACAGAGTCTGCTAAACGACTTTCAAGCCACGTACGTATTTCACAATACATTTAACACTTTATGCGGATATGTGTTAACTAAACCAGTTAAAGTAATATTTATAAACTGCTTTGTAATACACCGTGTTATGTAAATTCACGTAATTGACCACGTTGCGTAACATTGGTTTATTTTGGTTCGCGCAATAATAACGTCACGCGTAATAATATTTTCGAATCCCCAGCTGGACAAATCGTGTTGCCTTCACGCCGATCTAAGAGCTCCTGTGTACGGCAACGTTCTTTCCCACGGTGGTAAAAAAGACCTGGAAACACTGTTAACGGTAAGGTTTGGGAAACACTGCAAAAGTAGTTGTTTTCTATTCATAAGTAAATGATTCACTGTTTCTTTACATGGTCGTTTGTTTTGGTCAAAACATACTGTTTTATTTGGCACAACGAATTTATTTTGTTGTTTGTTACATATAACATATTTTTGTTACTTTTTAAACAAATAGCGAAAATTCCCCATTTTTTGTTAATATAAAACACAACGCATTTTTGTTACTTTAAAAACAGATAATTTAAGTTTTTGTGTTTAAAAAAACATAACGTTCACTGATGACTGTACGATTCTGTGGCGTTTAATAAATGTAATCATATTCCTACAGCTCCACAAAGAAACCGATCTCCACGAGGAACGAAACCGCATCGAACGTTGTCTTGGTTCAGCCAAGGACCCGACTCTTATTAAAGAGGTTTTAGACTTCGCTATGTCGGTAAGCTTAATCTAAGGACCTATGGCGTACAGCGCTACAAGAACCCGGCCTATATAATAGAAGACATTTGCAGGATGGCAACGAAAAATGGTGTGTTTGTATAGTAGGGTGGGGAAGGTGGGACACATCTTTATTCGATTTTCTCGTCCCATTTGATAGTAAACAAAGAACATTTAAGGAATTATAAAAAAAAAAACGTATCCTTACGATTCTCATGAACCGCTGTTAATTATTTAAATCACGGTCAAGATATTTAGATATTTCGTGCTAAAGGTTTCCCATCTTCCCCCACTCTACTATATATAAGTTACGATGTGCAACTTATTTTTTATCTCTTTGAATACGGTACAAATTAGGATAAAGGAATTAGTAGCAAAACGACAGTCGTTAAAATAAGTGCACTGTAGAACTGTTATTCTATGGTCTTTTACTTACAGTTTGTGTCTATCTAACTACAATCACTTTACATGATATAAATGCACGACCATAGACGTACAGTTTGAGGTATGACCAAAATACCATTATTTCTAATTACAGTCTGCCTTTGATGAATGCATATTTGCCCTTATTTAATTACAAGTTTCTTTAGGACCGAGTGCGTTCAAACGATCGTATCTTCGTTATCGGTTCGGTTGCTACAAAACACAAGGTGGGCCGAGATCTTGCATGGAAATACACTAAAGATAACTGGGACACACTACATGAAATGTACAAGGGGATGTTTCTAATCTCACGCCTGGTTAAGGTATCGTCTCAAATCGTAATATTTATCAATCTCGATATTTTTACATATCTTTTCAACGGCTAATCTGGTATGAAAAAACACGTAGTATATTTCCGACGTATCATCTGCCACCCAGCAAGAATTAAAGTTTACCACACTATGTTTTCATACCAAATGAGCCGTTGAAAAGTTATTTACATTATGCCTGGTAGCAGAAGTAACAAAATACTCGTTTATTGGCCACACCCACCGTTTATATTGCATCACAACCAATTGCGAAATATGTTTTGTTTATAGTTAATGGAAATTATTTTTATATGCATTTTATGTACCCTGTGTTAGGTGTCTAACCATTTTAATGCAAGGTATAGTATTGCGGGGTAAAATGGGATGCCGTTGGCACCTGAAACTATATATTCTGATCTGTTTGTTTAACATTTAACAACGTACTTTAAAGAGTCGTATGGTGAGTAAATATTCTTTGTTTAATGCCAAATAGAACGAAAAAAAATAAAAACATGTCCCAACTTACCCCAACCTACTATATATATTAATATTTCCTCTCGTTCAAATTGTCACTGATCAATTTTTTATCCGACAGAACACGACAGAGAACTTTGGAACCGAGGAAATGGCCAAAGACGTTGAAGTAAGTCCACTTGGAAAAATTGTTTTTTTTTTAAGTATTTCCACTTAAAAGTTTTTTTTTAAGTAACCGCCATTTCCAATTTACGTTTTGACGCACTTAACACGCAAAATGATTGCGTCGCGTTGTCTTTGGCCCGCTGGCGTTTGCACCAACGTAATTGTACGTTCCTGTAATACCACGACTGCGGTTACCAAGGTGATCCTAGAATACAGATATTTTAGCGGCCATTTTCGATACCTTCTACTGGTGCCACCAACCTAAAATTTGGACACTGTACTAACTAGACCCCAGCGGTACAGAATCTAAAATAAAAAATAAAAATTTCGAAAAAATATTAATTATGAATATTAATATTCGTCATAAAAACATATTTATAGAATTTTCTCCCGTTCCAGCTTCGAATATGTTATAGCGCTACGTAATAGCTACAAAATGAAACATCATTTTCTTTAAAAAAGTGCGGGGATAGATGTTAAATATGAAAACGTATGATCATAACTCGAATCATATAAATATTATATTTTCGATTTTTTTTGCGAAAATATAACTCACGCATACATCTATGTAGGTCACTAGCATGTTATCCCCATCGAAAAAAAAATTAATTTCAATTTTTTTTTATAACTGAATATTAATATTCGTCATAAAAACATATTTATAGAATTTTCTCCCGATCCAGCTTCGAATATGTTATAGCGCTACGTAATACCTAAAAAATGAAACATCATTTTCTTCAAAAAAGTGCGGGGAAGGGTTCAGAATACAAACAAGTATGAGGGTCATAACCCGAATCATACAAGTATTAAATTTTAAAATATTTCGGCGAAAATATAACTTACGCATGCATCCATGTAGGTCACTCACATGTTATCCCCATCAAAAAAAAAATTAATTTCAACTTTTTTTTATAACTGAATATTAATATTCGTCATAAAAACATATTTATAGAATTTTCTCCCGATCCAGCTTCGAATATGTTATAGCGCTACGTAATACCTAAAAAATGAAACATAATTTTCTTCAAAAAAGTGCGGGGATGGATGTTAAATATTGCGGAGAGTATTAATTACTCGTATTTTGGGTTATTTACGGTTATCCTGTCCGTACTTACGTACCTGGAAATATACCAAGAATTTTAATTTATTTGTTTCAATTAATACAAAGGATTGTTTGTTCTTGAAGCCTCTAAGATTAGCGCCTTTTATTGATAGGCTCGATCGAATTATCGCAGACAATAATGAATGTCTAAAGGAAAGGAAGATAAACCTGTTTGTTCGTGCAAAAAAAATATATAAACACGAAATTCGAGTAATTAATACTCTCCGCAATATTTAACATCCATCCCCGCACTTTTTTGAAGAAAATTATGTTTCATTTTTTAGGTATTACGTAGCGCTATAACATATTCGAAGCTGGATCGGGAGAAAATTTCATAAATATATTTTTATGACGAATATTAATATTCAAATTTAAAAAAAAATTAAATTAATTATTTTTTCGATGGGGATAACATGCTAGTGACCTACATAGATGTATGCGTAAGCTATATTTTCGCGAAAAAAATCGAAAATTTAATATTTATATGATTTAAGTTATGACCATACTTGTTTGTATTCTGAACCCTTCCCCGCACTTTTTTGAAGAAAATGATGTTTCATTTTTTAGGTATTACGTAGCGCTATAACATATTCGAAGCTGGATCGGGAGAAAATTCTATAAATATGTTTTTATGACGAATATTAATATTCAGTTATAAAAAAAAATTGAAATTAATTTTTTTTTTCGATGGGGATAACATGCTAGTGACCTACATAGATGTATGCGTGAGTTATATTTTCGCAAAAAAAATCGAAAATATAATATTTATATGATTCGAGTTATGATCATACTTTTTTATATTTAACATCTATCCCCGCACTTTTTTAAAGAAAATAATGTTTTATTTTGTAGCTATTACGTAGCGCTATAACATATTCGAAGCTGGAACGGGAGAAAATTCTATAAATATGTTTTTATGACGAATATTAATATTCATAATTAATATTTTTTCGAAATTTTTATTTTTTATTTTAGATTCGGTACCGCTGGGGTCTAGTTAGTACAGTGTCCAAATTTTAGGTTGGTGGCACCAGTAGAAGGTATCGAAAATGGCCGCTAAAATATCTGTATTCTAGGATCACCTTGGTACTGCGGTTCCCCTTTATGCGGTTGACTGTATATAGTTGCTTCGGTTTGTTGATGTAAAACTTAGCTTTTTTACCGTTTTTGTTTTAAATAAAGGAATTTTTAGACGGTGATTTATAATTAAAATTATTTGTTGAAAAAAAATTCAAATGTTTAAAAAACGCTTTTTTACCCTTTTTCCTTTTTTGAGTATTTTAGGAAATAATGCGGTTGTAAGTTTTAGGTAGTTTTTCAAGTTGATAATACTATTGTGGTGTATAACACTTTTCAGTATTTGTTGATTTTTTCTTGTTTATCTTTACACATAACTTGATTACGTTATCCCAGCGCAACAAAATGTTTGGCATGTAATGAGACAACTTTAAACACTCCTGTACAAATCCCCAGTAATTACCGTATTGTGACATGTAAACCTAATTTCATGGTTAAGCTATACACCCATAATTCGGTAGCTCAAAAGTTGAAACGCAAGAAAACATAATTTTGCATGTAACTTTTCAGCCCTGCTTTATCCTCGCGTGGCGGAATACGACAGTCATTATAATATAACACGTGTGTTTCGTTTCATACACTTCGTGCCCGCTTACGGATTAATTATAATACGGTTTTAGGCAATTTATTATAACTTTCATTTTTACTGCAGGACTTCTTTGAGAAAAATCCTGCTATGGCTGCAGAACGCACGGTCCAACAATCTATTGAGCAAATCCGGCAGAAGTCTGACTGGTGGAAACGTGACGGCGAAGCAATTTGCGCTTGGCTTAAAGAAAATACCGCCTAAATCCGGTTCTGGTCGGTTTTATGTCGTAGGGTATTGGCGAATTGTGCAGGTTTAATTATAGAACTGTTTATGATGATTTTTAAATTATTCGCAGAAGTTCATTTACGTTAAATTAGTTCAGCTCCGATTTTCCATTCCAATTTATAGATGTGTTATATTGCTTGCCCGATTCGTCATGTTTAAGTTTTGGTGTTGAACCAGATACAAACGAAGACCAACATGAAAAACAACTAATTTCTGTGGAACACAGATAGCTACAAAAGAATTCCACAAAAAAAATCTGCAGTTTTCAATAAGACAGTTTTTTTAGTTTTCAATAAGACAGTTTTTTTAGTTTTCAATAAGACAGTTTTTTTTTCTTTTAAACAGGTTGGAATTAGTTTAAAATGCTGTAGAAAGTAGATTTGGGTATAGGAAAAGTCTATGTTTTCATTCTATTTAATCGCAACATTAGAAAGCAAAGATTAGTTACAGAATTAATTGTTCATATCGTCACGAATTTTAAGAGCGTTGTTAACCGTCAAAGCACAATTAGGAAATATGGGATATTTTTCACTTAAAGTATAAATCTTACCCCACAGTAATATATATTTTAGTTTAGCAAATCCGGGATACAAGATTTGAGTCTCTGATATACAAGTCAATATTCATTTTGTAGATTTATAGTCACTGCGGGTCTCCAAAGCAGGTGCGTGTGTCGAACATACTATGCGTGGCAATTCAATTTATTGTGTCCGGTTGGCGTGTGATACCGTGTGTGTTTTAATCCCGTCGTCTCGGTCACACGATATTTAGTAGGGTGGGGGAAGATGGGAGACGTTTTTACTGTATTTTCTTATCCCATTTGGTAGCAAACAAAGAAGTATTAAACCGTATCCTCACGACTTCCATAAACTGTTGTTAGTTGTTTAAAACACGATCTGCATATTTAGATATTATGAGCTAAAGGTGACCTATCTTCCCCGCCCCACTATAGTACTATTGGGGAAGATGGGACACCTTTAGCACATAATATCCTGATCGTGTTTTAAACAATTAACAACGGCCTAAGGAAGTCGCGAAAATGCTGCTTTATAATTTTTTGAATGTTCTTTGTTTATTACCAAATAAGACCAGAAACTTGACAAAATGTGTCCCATATTCCCCTACCGTACTATATTTTATAGGTCATTCAAAATACCCCACTACAAATTATAAATCCAGATCTAGTTTGCGGTATGTACACAATTTATTTTAATGCACAAGTTTGTACTCTGAAGGCTCTAGTTTCAAGTTAGGTAACCTTGTGCTGTAATCGTTTGATGTACGTGTAAAGCGCAGTCAGAGTGGGCATTTAAGGACAGTTAATTTGCGCTAATCCTTATGTTTATCTTGTTTTAACCTAACCAACTAGAAACCTGGTTTTCCTGAGAGAGAACCACCGTTATTGAGGGTTGTCCTATTCCCAACACGGTAGATGGATTACTAGCTCGCTGATTAATTGTAGGGCGGGACAGTGGCGTGTAGAAATAAATCTCTACTTGTTTATTGCTGCGTACGTGTGGGGCGTTGTTTGCACAACTGCGGCGGTGGTCATTAAGGGAGACCGGAATATACGTTACATGCAACGCGACGCGATGGGCCTCGCATGAAGGCCGGTAGCTAAGATTCGCTGTCGTTTTGCCGTCGGCGTCTTGCCAGCAAATCCTGTTGTCCAGTTTCGATCTGGCTTGACAGTTGTAGCTTGTTTTCGGAGCACTGAATATCTAGAAATATAAACATGTGGGGTAAGATTGGACGTGTTTTCAGACACTTTTCTCATTTCATTGTGCAGTAAACAAAGGTATTGCATCTGCCAAAGCAAAAATCAGAATCGAGTTCAGTTAATTAGCGTGAAAAAAAGTAAGTTGATCGACCCGTTTATTGTTGGTTTAGGGTAGAGAGAATAAAACACCCAATTACAAGTAGCGAGTTTTGCCACTCAAATTTAATTGACAAGGTGCACACTTATTATTTTTAGACTGAATGCAGGGCGAGCGCTTATAAATAGGCACTGAGCAGGGGCAGTCGATTTCGTTTGCAAATACCAGCGTATAAGTTGCTGCTTCAGAAAAGTTCACCGTTAATTTGAAAATGGAAAATTTGCGTCGAATTTCATGCACTGTCTGCTTCTGTTCTATCTTCACTCTTACGCATGCTTGGGGCGAGGAATACCGCGCTGCAGACGGTTAGTAGCCTATCTTGTGTGTTTTTCTAAAAGAAATTGTTAAACGGAGAAACAATATATCCTTGTGTTTTTATTGGCATGGTTATTGATAAACTGTCCTAAATATTGGAATTTTGTGCAAACAAGGAATTTTAAACGCAAACTTAGAAAAACTATAAAACAAATGTTGCTGGAAAGATGAGTATAAAGTCACGAATTTTGAAAAAGCACAAGTTTATTACATTACGTAGAACAAGATTTACGAAATTAGAATAAAAGCAACAAAATTTGATAAAATATCAATTTTAATTAAGATTTTTAAGTTTAGTTTTCTAAATCACATGGCGTACTGTCCCTATGTTTATTCTGCCTTTATTTTATATTTACTGTTAACATTAAACATATACACTTGAACGTTTTGTAAAAGTGTATGAGTGATATGTTCTACTATGTATTAATGCAATCTTTCGTGTAACCATTGAACGCACGTGTGCTAGTATTTTTTCAGAATGACTAAGAAGACTTTGTTCAAAAATCTATTTTGCAGATGCAACGGTTATACCCATTGTCTTGCCAATTGTCGGTGTCGTGATGCTGGCTTGCATTGTCGGATGCTGTGTGCAGGGGAGGGAATGTTCTTGTTTTAAGAAGGACGACGATAAAGATGATCCGAAAAAGAAAGGTATGTCGGCAATAACATGTGTTAGGGTGGGATAAGATGGAATATTTTGCATTCTATTTTATGGCAATATGTTTCTAAAATCGGTCACACGCCCCAAGCATTGTACACACTGATTAGTGACTTACCAGTTAGTTTTTAATTGGTTTAATATCTGAGTTTAAACTCTTTAATAAATACATTGATACAATATATATAGTAGGCTTCGAAACGATAGGACACTTTTGTACCTTATTTTTTCGTTCTATTGGATAGTAAACAGAAACATTTAAAGAATTAGAAGAACGTATTTTTACGACTTCCATAGACCGTTGTTAATTGTTTAACACGGTCAGGATGTTTAATATATTGTTTTCGTGCTAAAGGTTTCTCATCTTACCCCAAAGCCTTATTCGTTTGTACACAGTTAACTTATTGAAACAACCTAATTTCCGAAATTTGTTCAGAGCTGGAAGGAAACACTCTTGGCAGACAGCAGCGGGTTTCAGATTTTGTGTTGGAAAACGAAAAAAGCGCCTACAGCTCCAAGTCCAGTACTTCCTCATACAGGTACCTTACATAAGTAAACAAGGTATATGTTTCGTTTGTTTCTGCCTCGCGCATAACGTGCCATGAACCACCCTAATTTGCAACGTTACATAAGAATCTAATTTAGTGTTACATAAAAAATCCATATATTTTTATTCGTTGACGTGGACAACTGTAGCGAGCTATAATTATTAATTAAACAGTTGTTCACCTTTTTTTAATTAGAAGCCCAATGTAAATAGCTTGGCAACTAGCTATGCCAGTCTATCGCACCAGCAAAAAAACTCCCTAAGTGATTATATTGCGTTCAAAAATAAAAACAAGTCTTTTGTAAACGAACAGTAAACCTGTAATTGTAGCGGTTGTAAATGCTATAGAGCCGTAACATGTCCTAACAAAAAAATAGCAAAACGAATGTTGCTAATAATTTTCAGAATAGGAAGCATATATAAAGGCTTTATTTTTTGCCAATGAAAAATCTTATGTAGGTCTCCTCCTAAATCGATACGCGGAAACCCCTTTTGATTCTTACATTATATGTGGGTGGGGTCCCTCAGCCTGGCACGCCATGGGTCCTAGGATTTAAGCCAGGATTGGCCCAACCCCATTACCCCCAAAAGCGTATATATTTGTACATTTCGTAAGACTTCTTTGGTTTCAATGTTTTTAAACGTTCAGAGTCGGTCAGCTGCCTGGTTACAGCACAGGAGCAGCCAGAATTTCAAGTTGTAACCCCAATACTAATAATCATGGACGAGGTGCAAGATCTTCAACTCCGTATGGTAATTTAGTTTTACATTTACAGCACAGGTTTTAAAATATGGTAGGGTGGGAGAAGACGGGACACCTTTAGCACATAATATCCAAATACCCTGATCGTGTTTTAATCAATTAACAACGGTCTATGTGGGTCGCTATATAGGATAAGGTTTTATAATTCTTTAAATGTTCTTTGTTTACCTCCTAATGAAACTCCTAATGAAACGAAAAATTGTCCTATCTCCCCCACCCTACTATAGCAAGTTTCTGATCGTGTTTTAAACAATTAAAAACGCATTTTGGAATCGCGGGGATATAATATACAACTCTGTAAATGATATTTGTTATTATTTGTGAGAATAAAAACATTTCCACCTATACCACACCCTGCTATAACATAACATAGAGGGTTATTTAAAGCTTATTTTAATGTAGAATGATTAAATGAGTTATTTCCCTGTGTATTGCATCGCCCATGGTTTAGTTATTTTTGTTTTATAATTTTTTTGTTATTCAGGACTCCCCAACAACTACAAAGTTGCTCCTCATAAGACTCGGTCAGCGTCAGGTACGTATATGTATGTAGTAGGGTTGGGGAAGATGGGACACCTTAGCACATAATATCCAAACATCCTGGTCATGTTTTAAACAATGATAACAACGGTCTACAGGGGTCGTGAGAATAGGTTTTATAATTGTTTAAACGTTCTTTGTTTACTATTTTGGTATAAATCAAAGAATTACAGAATTATAACCGTAACCCAACAACTCTAAAGTGTGTTGTTAATTGTTTAAAAATTGTCTGGAAGTTGGTATATAGTTGTTAGCGCGGATCCCATCTTACCATACAATAAGTGAAATATAACATCGACTATTATACCGCAATTCTGTGTTATAACCTTCCTTTTTACTTAATAGTTTCCAGCCACCCGCAGTACAGCCGCATGCAGCAGCAGAGAGCAAACAACTTTTAGACGAGTTTGACTGCTATTAAATTAGCATTTCTATCTTCGCTGCGATTCAAGGTTGCACATTGGACTGTTGATTTTGACTGCACTTCTTATTTCACACATTCTTTTGACTACGAAATTATACAAAGCTTTCAATAAAGGCATACCGGCCGGGAAAAATCTTCAAATGTAAATAGAACTGAAGAACCAACAACGCATTCAAGCTTTCTTCCCCCCTTTTAAACAATGTTGATATATATAATATTTGAAAACTATAACACATGGTGTTCTACCACATAATGACAACTTTGGACAAGCAAAAATGGTTTCGTTACGAATTTTCCTTTTCCATTTCGCCTTCAACTGTGCATAATGTATATATATATTTATATATATCTAATTGGATAACAAGTTTTATCAATTTTTCGACACGACGCGTATTTAATTGTACATATGATCTATTTTTAGAGATTTTATCAAACAAAGTTACTCAAATCTAGTATATATATGCTGTAATTGTTGCACAAACTATTCAGTGTTTAAATACGTAACAATGCAAGCTTTATTCTGAAGAGATAATGTCACTCATATGCTGCGATGGCTTATGTGAAACAAGTTCGTTTGCTGGTTATTTTTCCCCTTTCTAATTTAGTTTGTACAGTAATGACATTTCTAATATGGGAAGGTTACCATTACCTCATTATACTATAATATTTCAGCATATATTGTCGGTAAATTTTACGAGTGATGTTATATGCAAGTTCAGAATGCTTTTGTTTGTCAACTTTTCTGACCGCGTATTTGTACGCTATGCCCTGAAGGGGCTCACGAAGTTACACAACTGCGACGGGTTTTACGAGTTCGAGTCGCATGTTGGCCTTCCTGGAGTAATTAGTGATCGCATATCTCCTCTTACGCAGTTTTTCTCTGTTTAGAAAGCGCAGTTATCTCGAAGAATTTGGCAGAGGTGCAATTCTGCCGCTGGGGATTAGAACATATTACTATTTTTTGAGGGTGCTGCTTGATATCTCTTAACATATCATTTAGACAGCGGTTAATGAATTTAACTTGTAGCGTTGCAATTCAAAGTTGATCTCTATTGTGGAATTTTGCGTAGTTGGTCCTATAGTAACAGTTTAGTATAAATACAAAAACTTTATTGATAGCCAAACAGCCGAGTTCGCAAACTAAGTTTGTATGGAAATAAAGTAACTATTTTTGCCATTTGAAGACTTCAATTATAAGAAGTTACTGGTAGTCACACTAATTCATTTAAAAATCGAAGTCAGTATTACCACGCAGAGTCCGAAATCAGAGATTCGTATTTTTCTTTTTAATTTAACTCATTAAGAAAGCTTACAGCCAATAAAGTAAATCGGAGTAAGTACCATAAAGGCATCAGAAAAAAGTTGAATCGGAATTTATCTGTAAATTCGTTGTTATGAGTCAGACCCCGTTTAAATACAACGTAGCCCACTTAAAAGCTCTGTTTACTAAAACTTATTCATCGTTGGTGTTATGTTGCGTAAAATTTCTCCCACCCACCAATGTACTGCGAGTACAAACAAATATAGCTTGGAAGATCCTATGGCGATAGTGTATATTTCGTATCCTTAAATAACACGGGCCTCAAACGGGTGCCACCATTATCATACAACTTGTGCGTGTAAACATATCGCTTGGTAAACCACTTAAATAAGCGCAAGCAATCCAATCTCGCTATGAAAATACACATGACCAAGCAATGGACCTGTTCGCGATAATAATCATATAGTTCTTTTCTCTTATGTATAGCAGGGTATAGGGGGAAGACGGGACACCTTTAGCATATGATAACTAAGTATCCCGATCGTTTTTAAAACAATTAACAACGGTCTATAATAGGAATCGAGAGGATACACCGGTTTTATAATTCGCAGAATTTTCGCTATTTACCAAATGGGACAAAAATACAGAATGAAAAGTTATTTCCCGATCCCACTATATAGGTATCTTTTTATAAGCATGGCAGCTAAAAAAATATGGTCAAACTTTTAACGTTTGCGCTGTGTACAAAAAAAACATAATGTGTAAAACATCCAACCAACTTATCGTGATAACAAAATAATTGAGGGATTTTAGGGCGTGGTTCGTTTTCTGTTTATTTGTGATTCACCAAACTAATCTAAATATGGAAACTCAAGCCACATTTTTGCAAATTATTTTCATTATGCCAGAATTTCTCTCCTTCGGTGTCAATGGTGTTCGCCTTAACGCGCCTTTGGTATATATAGGTATAAACAACTTGTTCTCGCATATCATTTCGTTGCATTGTATGTAGTGGAGCGGGGGAAGATGGGACACCTTTAGCTCATTTTATAATAGTTTGATCGTGTTTTAAACAATTACAACATTCTATGGAAGTCGTGAGGGTACGCTTTAATAATTCTTTGTTTAGCACCAAAAGGGATGAGAAAATAGGATAAAAAGGTGTCCCATCTCCCCCCACCCTACTATATATATAAGGTATGTTAATTCCGAAGTCTTTGTTTCGCTAGTTTAAACAAATGTTGGTTCTTCTGTGGCCGCTGTTATGATGTTTGTACCAATGCGGTTAAATAATCCTAACACGCATTCAACAAAGTGTTATTCCACCCCGCGTCTGCGGTTTTCGGTGGCACTTTTTGGAAAAATGAGTGTAACACAAAATAGTTGTTTACGTTAAATATGAGAACTTCTATTTTAACTGAATATAAAAACTAAAATTGGCAGATTGTAGTTGCGACATGGTAAACCTTAACCACCACACGGAGCGCTAAGAGAAACCCGCTGCAAAAAGGTCAGCGGACTTACAGCCAGTTTACTTTGGATCCGAGGAACCGCTTATCAAAGCAAGAAGGCGTTTTGACATATTTTTGTTGTCACCCGACCGCTGGTACTCAGATGTGTCGCTGGGTTCGCGGTCAGACTATGGTCTCAGGCCAGCGACATCTGGCTTAATAAGCCGTGTAAGGTGCGCCTCGCCTTAACACCGGACGCACAGCGACAGCCCGCGGCGATTCATCCTTAGCTCACTTCCCGCCCTAGAGAAGGAAATTTTAACAGTCGTCTCCGCAATAGGTCGAAACCTGTAACCATCGCGTTTGATTTACGAAAAACAATATCTTCTCGTCACCGCGGACTCACCTTTATAATTAGATGCTGCTGATAGTGAAGTTACGTTCGCCCTTGGTAAAATGGAAGGTGCTATTTAGACAGCTTTTGTGGCAGAATAAAACGTGATAATATAATAGCGTCCAGAACAAGATTTCTAGGCTCGTTATTGTTCGTACACCGATAGATGCGGGTCCTTTGAGCAATGAAAGCTGTAGATCGTATTAGTAATTAGAACATAAAAGGTAGTATTAAAGAACCGATAACTTTGGTAATTACTCAAACCTGAATTGCGCCTTATCGACGTGCTGTAGTACTTGTCTAAACATTTACTTTAAGCAGGTGTACAGGCTTACAGAGAAATTTCTCATTTTTAGGTGTAGAAACGCGAAAGGCGTATTTTCAACTGCGAACTCTGAAGAAAATATGTATGCCTAATGGATCCCAAACTTGAGTGCAATCAACGAAGCGTTGTATAATGCAATGCTGGTATCATGTTGTTTATACTGTACTGGATGATACGAAGTTCACGACATAACCACCAAGATCGTATATCAGGAGGAAAATTTCCGGCCTTGTTATTTGTCGCTCTCCTCGTCTCTCTTGCCGCATATACAAATGGATATGAAGGTTGGTATGTTTATGTGCATTCTTACACATTCTGACTCTGAGTTAAAAGATATGGCGCCCAAAATGAATGTTTTTTTTTTGAATTATAGTAGGGTGGGGGGAGATGGGACACTTTTAACACAACAAATCCAAATATACTGATTATGTTTGAAAGAATTAACAACGGTCCAGCATGAAAGTCGTAAGGATATAGTTTTATAATTCTTTGAATGTCCTTTGTTTACTACCAAATGGTATGAGTAAATAGAGTTAAAAAGTGACCCATCTTCCCCCATCCTACTTTATATTAAAACAATTACACTTTTTCATCCTATATGTTTAGTCAGTGAACATTTAGTAAAGTAGAAAATTTCTTCAGCGTAAATCTGTAGCATCCATGTGCCGCGTTTAGTTGTGTTTATTTTCGTTGTTTCTTTAAATTTGTGGTAATATTTTGGTGGTTTAAACCGCTTGCTTAACCCGCCAGATTTGCTCGTATAGCCGTATATACGTCATAGGTTAATCGGCATCATCTTTTGCTGGTTTAGGTAGCGTGGAACTTGGCGTGACGTCAGCAATTTATCAGCAACATAATTTTAATGCAGACTCCGTCATTATCGTCCGACACTGCGTTGTCAGAATTAACTCTGACGTCAATTCGACCATTATTATTATCAATATAATCTGTCCAGTTTTACAAGATATATAGCGGGTTTTCGAGGTCGGAGAAACAAAAAATTAAAACGGTAGTTATAAAGAGTTAAAACATGCTATATACGGTAATATGTTCTTGAAACTGATTGCACTATCCAAACATTAAATACACTTATTTGGTGACTTGCCAGTTAAGTTTTAAAATACCTGTAACTTTAAATTACTCTTTATTGAATACATTAATGCGATATATAGTAGAGTTGGGGAAGGTAGAACACCTTTTCATTTCATTTTCTTGTCCCATTTGGTAGAAAACCACGACTTCCATAGACCGTTGTTAATTGTTCAAAATACTAACAGGATATTTAAATACTATCTGCGAAAGCTGTCCCATGTTACCCCGCAGCGCTACAATTTTATTCGCCCACATTGTACAAAAAAACAAACAACTTAAATCGCACCAAATTAAAGCCAGAATACAATTTCATTTTCACCTAAGTTGTTGACATCACGTTCAGTCGTAAATTTTAGCCAAGAAGGCACGAATTAGTTTTAAAATAGTTTTTGGTGAGATATCCCATTCCTGTTGGTGCGTCAGACACCACAGCACATTCTATAGCGTTCGGGACTAGCAAGAATTTGATCACCGCGATAATTTTCGAAAATAAATCACCAACCAACGCTTATGTAATAACGAAAAACATCGTATTTATACGGAGAATACGAAGTGAATTATAAATTTTAATCGACTTTATGTAAAACATAATTAGGGTGAATCACGCTTATGCAACGAATAAAAACACCGTATATCCGTATATATATAGTAAACAACAAAATACTCGTTTATATAATACAAATTTTAGTCGACTATATATAGCAGTAGGGTGGGGGGGGGATCGTATTTTAAACAATTAACAACGGTTTATATGGGAGTCGTGAGGATATAGTTTTATAATTCTTTGAATGTTTCTTGTTTACTACTAAATGGGACAAAAAATAGAGTTAAAATGTGTTCCATCTTCCTCAACCCTATACTGTAAAACATTGTAAGGGTGAATTAACGACCAAACATCGGCTTATAAATATTTCTGTAAACAAACGGATAAATATCGTATTAAAATATTTATTTCAAAATTGCTAAAATACCGCCACAAGCAGTGATGAATTGTTTTGCGGAGGTACTTCGCCTCGTATTAAAATAATAACGTGGGCCTTGGAATTACAGTAAACGAATGGCTGGCGGCTTTAATTTCTGACAGGTTACACCCAGCATTGAGCTTCAATTAAAACGAAAACTTGGAGCACAGGAATTAAGTAGCAGTATGTGCAAGAAATGAAACGTTGTAATATGGTGGAGTCATTATTGTGGTTTACTGTTTAAGTAGAAATAAAGTGTTGGCGAAAGGTTTGCTGACATTGCTTTTGCTTCGTACTTGCGTGTCACGACAGCGGCCTACATAATACCCCTATTGATAAACTGCATTTGCCCCGAGCAGTAATGCGCGGATGGATCCAAGAAAGCGCAAAAGCTATGCACGCCACGTTAGCAAGCGACGGAAGCGATCTATGACAAGATTGCTCGTCCTAGCCAAACTGCGGCCATGCCTGCTTGTTTACACAAAATAGGATCGCGATTTCTGACATCGCTCAGAGAGAGTTATAGCAACGGTGCGGTTGTGAGATGCAATATTCAAACGCACGCCGAAATACGTAAACCTCGAGACATCGTTTACTCGTACATGTTTCACCTAGTCTTAAGTGTGAAAATCTATAGATCATTTATCTTTGTAAACGACGCGTGAACGTTTGTTTAGGTTGCTATATACGGGCATTTATGATTTGACTTAAATCGATTTTGTGTGACGCGACTTGTTTTTAGCTGATAACTTACTATAATCCCATATATAACGTTTTTACCCAATATTCTCCAGGGGAGGGGGGTATCTTACACAGCAACCATCTACACGCAAAACAAATTGCGGCAAGAAGAGTACCCAAACTATTTATGAACAATATTAATGTAAAACAAGGTGAAACAAGCTATCAGAAAACGTACGCTGAATTCACAAAGTTCAGAAAAAGTTTATCAAGGAATAATGCTCAAGATACCACGACTTTGGAACTTCTGTTTAGGCACCGGAGACAGCGGCGAGGAACCAGAGAGCTGCCTTTCGAAATTTCTGAAGGTAACGCGTGATTTGCTATTCAAAATCTGGAACTCATATATAGTAGGGTGGAGGAAGATAGGACAATTTTTCATTCTGTTTTCTCGTCTCATTTGGTTAAAAACAAAGCACATTCAAAGAATTATAAAACCGTGTCCTATAACGACATCCATAAACTGCTGGTGTTAACTGTTTAAAACAGAATCAAGATATTAGGAAAATATGCGTTAAAACTGTCTTATCTTCCCTTGCCCTGTATATAAGTATTCGAATTTTACATCAACAGGTGATTCAGGTGTTGCTGGGAATAGCTTTGCGAACAGATTCCCCTCTCCGTCTGAAGGTAATCAGGCTTCGACTTCAACATTTCCTCCTCGAGATTTTATTCGAGAGCCTTTACTACCGCCGGTTGAATATCCTTACGGGCCTAATACCAACATGAGCGGTACAACGGACTCTTTTAATCATAGCTCTCGATATAACTTCTTATCTATATGGAATATCTCACGACCTACCTACTTGTCGCCGCCCCTTATATCAGAAGGTGGGGCAGAAAACCGACAGATTCCAGAGATGACTAACCAGAATGAACAAAATCAGACTGAAACTTTTTCTCCGAGTGAATTTAGTTTCGGATCATCTGGCAACGGTTGGTCAGAAAATATTGGAATCTCTGAGGGAAACGGAGATTCTAGTACGCGGTTCCCACCTTGGGCTCCACGCACACAGTACCCACCTCATTTCACTACTTTTCCTGGATACCCAATCACAACGCCCCTACCTGTAACTGATAACGACGTATTTACTTATACCCCACAAAATAGCACAGAACCAGGAATTCCTGGGCTTTCATCAGACACTCCCTCGACTCCTATTCCTGTTACTTCTCCAGACATCACGACAGCTTCTGCCACCGTGGCAGCATCAACTGGTGCAGAGGCGACGCCTGCTTTAAATGAAAATTACACAACAGCATTTCACTTCTTAGAAGGGCCAACAACAACAACAACAACAACAACTACTACTATTATGCCTGAACAAAGTACAACAAAGGCTACGACCAATCCACCTACTTCAGCAACAACAATAAAACGACCCAGCACTACACATGAAATTATTGTACAAACCTCAACCGTTCCTTTACAAACTACCAATCGCACTATGACCCTGGAGTATTTAGGAATAGGTTCAACAACAAATATTTCAGAATCTTACAATGCTACCACTGAGGTACCGTTCCCCAGTCATATTCATACAGCTAAAAATGATGATGTTCGTTACAATTGGGACCGGTCAGTGGACAGAACTCGCAAACTGGCCCTTGCCATTGCGATCCCTGTTGTCCTGCTATTGTTCGTGATATTAATAGCCATAGCCTGGGTTACTGTATTTGAAGTTCGCTGGAACCAAAGAAGGGTCGACGTAGAGGTAAGTGCTATGCGATCTCTGTAATACAGAACTATAAATTAGAAATACAGAGTTATATACGAGTGTATAGTATTGTGGCGTGAGATGGGGTACTGTAAGCACCCAAATTTTGTATTTCCTGATCATGTATTTACCAATTACCAACGCGGTTTAAACGTCGTAAGGATGCGGGTATATTTATTTCTCTAAATATTTTTTGCTTACCAACAAATGGGACAAGAAAATAAGATAAAAACCACCCACTTTAGCCTACTATGTTTTATAAAAAGCTGAACTCATAGCTTTATAAAGCTACTGTGCGTATCACAAAGCCTATATAGCCTACCAGGGGTGTTGTATACTTATGTATAGCGTCTAAATCTTCGTTTACATTCAGGCTTCAGGTAATACAAATCAAACTGGGGGTCGAACGTCAGCATCATCTGAATATTCCTCCCCTGAAGTTATTCATGTTCCAAAACGAAATGGACACAACACGCCTGAGGCTTGGGCAAATGGCATACACCAAGAACGAGTTGTGTCATAGCGGTTTCAGTAATTTGGGGAATTATATAGGAGCTTGAGCCTAAAAATGCTGCCAAACTTCTAGAGTTTAGTTGTTGATTTCGGCGAGGTATTAGTGCTGTCTCTGTCCTATTGTTACCTACAAATCAATTTGAGAGAGCAGAACACTGATTTTATCAGCACTTCAGCAACGTGATTGGAACTTTTATTGTACCTGGTTGTAACCACTGGAATTCTGCTTTAATTGCAATCGCGTTGCTGTCGACTGCAGCCGCTGACAAGAGAGCATTGATACCAATGTGTTTCGCCCTATGCAACAAAGCACTGTCCAACGTTTAACTTTGTACTTATAATCATGTTTGGCAGTTACAATTTAGTACTTACTTAGCTTTTTGCTAAAGCCTTAACCGTGTGTCAGAATCATTTATTACTATTTCTACTTATCTAAAGTATATCGGCAACATTGAACTCGTGTTAACGTACTTATCGTTCGTAAATACAACTGCAGATATATTGTTAAATTATACTGACGCAGGATTATATCCACAGCTTGTTGTAGATCGTACCATTAACAAATTTTGTTGACAGCTACAAAGTTATTCTTTTTTTTAAAGTTTTGCAAGTTTTATACACAAAAACTTTGTTTAAAATTTTGTACATTTCTTTTTTTTAAAACCTACTTAACTTATTCGTTCCAATCTGTAGCAAGGAGATGCCAAAAAAACATACAAAAAGTCGATTGACGTACACTAAAATAAACAAACCAGTTAAATATTTATGTATATTTACGATGTTATTAAGATCCTATTATTACATATTATTACAGCAAGAACTATTGCATTTTATGTTTCTTTCGTGACACATAATAGTCGCTTGTTCTGCAATAAAGATAAAATTCTAAACCTATTCTCACAAATGTCAGATTTCATATTTTACTGATCTTGCCTATCCTTGGAAAGTAGGTGCTTTTTGATTAAAGAGTTGTGGCGTGATTTCAGTATGCACAGAAAAGAAAAGGTTCACTTGGCCGAAGTTGCACAAACTAAGAAAAGGGAAATTATAGAAAGCAATGCTCAAAAGTTGTTGATTATTCAAAGAGAAGGTAGTTTTACCTTTAGATTGGTCGACATGTGTCAAAACCCCTTGGTGATGTTAAAGTCTTTAATCATACCATGTGTTGTACACGGACAAAACGCAAACGAACTGGGGATGGGTCAAGCATCCCATCACAGCCTGCTATGTCTTTTGTCTCCCCTTTGTATTGGAAGCTATCTATCAGTAGGAAAAAGCAAGACCACATACAGAAGCAAGTACAGTATCCCTGGCTTGCCAGCAGACGACAACTGTACTGGCTGTATGTGCCCATGCTGTGTGATAAATCAGCTTCGCAATGAATTGAACGAGCAGCACCAGGAAGAGGTCCAAATGGAAGCTAAAAAATCAAAACTTCTCACTGGCCAGAGCATGGAACGAGAATAAAATTTCAGTTTCAATTTTGAAATTCGAATATAAAAGTTTGTTGAGACAGAATTGTATCATATTCTTTATAAAGAGTCGTGTTCGGTACATGTATTGAAACCGTAACATTTATGATGTTGTTGTTTTTAAAAATAGTATAATTACTGTTGTTACATTTCTGCAGTGGGTTCCTTTATTTATACAGAAAGATCGATTTACGTGAAGCAAATTGAACTTTGTAGTTAAAATGTTAAAAAGATAACTAGAGCTTTGACGGACAATTAATGAATCTTTTTAGGAATTATACTGACACAATGGTGGCGTCCGGGCTCGATTCCGTATCGCGATCAGTTAGCGAGCCCCCTAAGTTTTACCTACTGCAACGGACGTTTAAAGATTCATTAGATATATTTATGGCATTCATGATCTAAGTTTAGCTAGTGTATTACTACTTCACAAATGGCAACTGTTTCTTTGTGTGTAATTTAGTTTGAATGAAATCAAATGCTAATCAGAAGTTCACGGAAACCCTAAAAGGTACTGTTACGCTTGGATGAATGTGACATGACAACCAAAAAGCTTTACTCTGCGTCGCTTCAGTGACTACTGTCTTATATCGGTGTAATAACGCGAATTTTGACTGTAAACTCTCCAAATTTGTATAAAACTATAACTTTTGTTAAAGTAAAGAGCGTTAGCTAGTTGTTGGTCAATTTAAAGTTTTTAATCTGGTAATATCAGAAGAAAATTTAACTTCATACTGCCAGTTTAATAAGAAAATACATCATGGGAAAGAAAGTTAAAAAAGAAGTAGAAGCTCCACCGAAAGATGTGGTATGCACGACTGTGTAATAAATTTTAGTTTGTGCTTATATTGTTTTAGTAAAATTATAATAAATTTATAAAATTTTAGTGTTTTGTGTTACATATTTTGATAAAATATAAGAAAATAATTTTAAACTAAGTATAAAGAAAATTTAGGTATATATAAAAAAATAGTTAAATGTTAAATTGTTTGTGAAAAGTTTATTTTTGCAGTTCGATCCACTCAATTTTGAGAGTAAGAAAACTGGAACAGTGGTTTTGATGCTGAAATCGGACGAGGAAGAAGTACTGGCCAAAGCATGTGAAGCAATTTACAGATTCGCAGATAAATGTGAACAAATTATTTTATTACAAAGCGATTGTCTAAATTATGATAAACAAAGTAGGAATTACAATAAAGATATTTTAGGATTGAATTACTTTAACTGTATATTAATATTTAACGACTTTAATTGTCTTTATAAATTTTATCTGTATTATGTAATGTGTTGCAGTTATGCGTAATAGAAATCTAAAAATAGTAAAAAAAATTTCAGTTTAGTTTATTTCTCGAATCAATGATTCAAAGCCCTGTTCAGCTTGTATTTAACTGTATAATTTTATCTGTATTATGTAATGCGCCACAGTTACATATAATAGGTATCTAAGTACTTCTAGTGAAGACTAGCATATTTAGTTTTCACCCTATTTAGTTGGTATTTTATAGGGAAAAAAATTTAGAAATTTTGAAATGTTAGTACATAAAACAAAATTTGCTGAAAAAGTTTTATTTTCTATCACATTACAGAAAATTTATTATAAAAGTATCATTTTAATAAAATTCAGGTGAAGAAAATAAACTGATGTTACTTGAGCTTGGAGCCATGGAGTCTTTGATACGGTTAATTAATCATGAGGAAAAAATGGTGAAACGATATGCGTGTATGGCGTTTGGAGTCATGGCTGGCCATGGTAAGATATTAAAAGCTTGTCCATCAGAAAAATCGCTGTCTTAATGTGACTACTCA
This sequence comes from Ciona robusta, assembly GCF_009617815.1. Taxonomy (NCBI): domain Eukaryota; kingdom Metazoa; phylum Chordata; class Ascidiacea; order Phlebobranchia; family Cionidae; genus Ciona; species Ciona robusta. Next base: position 5,364,504 of record NC_143243.1, on the reverse strand, counting down.
TGTATACATCAGATGAGCCCAATTTTTTAAACACTTAACTTTAATTGCTTTAAACCAGTGGTCACTAAGGGGTTTTCCAAATTATCAGCCAAACAAAAAAGTCCCCAAAAAATAATCAATTTAAATGTAACATACTTGGTAACTCGGAAGCTGGCATGAGGTTTATGAAACAGATCCCCTGTGTTTAACAACTGACGTTTTCCGGCCACGTGGGGATAAAGTAAGTTACATTCATACACCAATGTTTTAAAGTCTGGAAGTTGTTGCGTAGGAACATGGTTTCTGTACTCTCAAGCTTAAATTAGAGGGTAATTTACAAAAATCCTAATTTTACTGACATACCACAGTCTTTACACATCTGCTGCATATATCAACAATTTAATATTTAGGAATAATTTGATTTTTATATTTTACAGCTGATGTGCGCAGATATTTAAGAAAAACAGATGCTATTCCATCAGCTATACAACTGCTTGGTGATGGTAAGTGACTGTAAAATAAACAGTCATACAAAATGTGAACTTGACTGCTACCCCTTTAAAGTGTTAAGAATATAATTACAAAACCCAACCACTAACCCTCAAAACGCTCCTGTGCATACATTTTAAAATTCCACCAGGTTTTTAAGCAAGTAATTGGTCATGTAGATTCTTTTTCGCAGTACAGTTGTTCTTTTTTTTGCGTGACCTTTTTCCGCACTTATCCCAATTCTAGCATTTATTCTTTATTCTCTTGAATGAAGTTAAATCATAATAATACAAATTATACAATGTTAGTACATTCACAACATGATTCTAAAAATCACACATCTTCCATGCAGAGGACGATGTATGCAATGAATTTGCGAGCCTTTTTCTATCTCATATGTCGGGTGACTTCTCAAGCAAACTAAGCATTGGACAATCAGAAGGAGTTGAACCTCTCATTAATCTTCTCGCATCACCTGATCCCGATGTTCAGAAGAATTCACTGCAAGCGATCTGCAATCTTGTTCAGGTAAGAAAAAAGGACACAACAAATTTCTTGATTTTTATTTATCCCTTTCTTTACAGTAGCGAAGATTTAAAAATATTTTAAACGGATCGGCGAATATTGTATCAAACAGCAGTTGTTAAAAACTACATTATTTTTGTTGTTTTATTAGATCCAAACATATATTAGCTATTACACTTTTGATATTGCTTTAATATTTTTCTATTTTGTTATAAATAATCCACTTTCTAATCCAATGAACTTGTGTGACACATTTTTATCAATGAAATTTCTTTTATCAATGCTTTTAAATTTTTGATAAATAAAAAAATACTTTTATTACTAAATTATTTTTTTTCTAAAGCACCAGGTTTTATTCTAATGTATGTGTTAAAGATTTTTACTTTGTTTGGGTTATCAGGATTTTCAAAGTCGAACAGCGGTCCGAGAGCTTGGTGGTATCCCGTCGTTGTTGGAATCACTTAAGTCTGAATATGCTGTTATACAAGGCCTTGGTCTCTCAACATTAGCATCTGTAACTCAAGATGGTAAACTAACAAAAAATAAACAAAAAATAAAAAATAAAAGAATGAATAAAAAAAGAATAAAAATTGCATCAAAAATAAATAATAAAACAAAAACCAATTTAAATTGAAAAGAAATAAAAAAGTAGTTCTTGCTCATCTACTAGTAAAGGTTTATAACATAAAGTATTTATTCTTAATCTTAATTAAAGCCACCACCACAGTGCGCTTTTAAGTTTATTTGTTACGTAGGTGAATCAAGAGCAGTGGTTCGTGAGAATGAAGGCTTGGAGCTGCTGGTTGATTTCCTTGGAAATAAGGTAAGTTGCTGATTTTTTAGAAAATCTATATATAAAAAAAAACAATGAAGCAACAGAAAAACAAGCAAATTTTTTTCAGGATTATGACGACCTGCATGTTCATGCTCTCTCTGTTCTATCAAACTGTTTGGAGGACACAGAGTCTTTGGATGACATCCGTAGCACTGGAGGATTAGAGAGGTTGTTATCTTTTGCAACTGAAGCATCCACATCACCAGAGGTGCAAGCCAACACTGCGCGTGCATTGTCGAGAGCTGCAAAGAATGGTAGGTTTTGTGTGACTAGCCAAATTTCATCATTTAGTTAAAACGCTCCGGACTGTACATTTTGAGATTTTTTGTAAAATATATATTTAGTTCGGCTGTTGTTCAGTGTAAACATTTTATTAGGTTGATTTTTGATGAAATTTATTACATTTGCATAAAGATTTTGCAATGCCACTCCTATTTATGATTAAACAATAAAATACAGTAGCCTTGGCCTGGTATAAAATTAGAATTTTTTGTATTAAAATTTTCATAAGCAATTGATTCCATTTTTAATTTATTATGTTGTTCATTGAAATAAAAAATCCATCAAGTAAGAATTTAAGTTTGATGTTGTTATTCAGTTGAGAATGGGAAGATCCTTCATGAACAAGAAGCGGAGAAGACTCTCATCACTATGACGGGATCAGAATCAGATATTGTTCGAATCGCTGCCTGTCAAGCCATTGCAACACTGTCCAATAACTTGGCTGCAAAAGATGCATTTGGAAAATCAGGTAACTGTATTATATTCTGTTATTCTATTTTTATAAGGTAATGGAAGTGTCAGGCATTTCATAACATATAATCTCCTATCTCATCCATTAAGAATATACATGTGGTTCTCAGCTTCTGTTTCTGTATGCTTGTTGAGAATAAGTAAAGACTATAACATGATATCTATCGTAAAATGTGAATTTTCTTTAACATGATAGCAAAATTTTTTCTGTTGCGTGATAACAAACAAAATACAATTTTCTTCACCATTATAACAATATTTACAATGTAAAATTTAAATTTTCCAAATTGCGAACTCTTTTTTTTATTTACAGAGGGTATACCCCCGCTTATAAACCTGTTGTCAGCGGAAAACCCAATGGTGCGTGAAGCAGCTACGCTCGCCCTCGCAAACCTGACCCTTACCAACACCAACAATGCTAAGTAAGTTAACTTACATTTGTGTGATGCTATAAACACTTTACCAAACTAATTTTGATTTTTTTGCTAAAAAATTATGTACAGGTAAATATAGGCCATTTTTTTGCCACAGATTTTAAATATTTGGTATTCTTGAAATTATAAAAAAGCAGGCATCATGTATCAACCATCCTAACAACTATATTTAGTTAGCATTTTACAATAGCATGTAACTTATGGCTCAAATACAAGATAGTAGGTATACATACCACAACAGTCAAGAGCAGGGCATATAAAAGGATATGCATATATTTACAAGTGAATGCAATATAACAATGCTTGCAACAGTTACACAAATGTAACTTCCTCGTGTGGCTGGACGACAAAACAACAGTTTTCATAACATTTATGCCAGCTTACAAGTTACCATATATGGTACTTTGGGCCTTGTGCCAGCTTACAAGTTACCATATATGGTACTTTGGGTGTGTGGTTATTTTGGGGGATATATATATATATATATATATATAGTATAACACAACAGATAGATATACAAAATACAAGACCCTTTACATTGTTAACATTCAACTTTACAGTGAAGTGTTAACATCTGGTGGAGTTGAACAACTTCTATCTCTACTTCAATTCAACAAGGAGTCAGTTGTTATCAATTCAGCTGCTTGCCTTATCAACATGGCACATGATCTTACTATTAGGTATTTTAAAACTACTTTTTTATTTTGACATTAAACTTTTTTTCTTTTTAAAAATTGAATATTTTATTTAAATTAATAGTTTTACAATGGAAAACCAATATTTCATAATCACGACAAGACTTAAATTAAGTAAAATTTATATAATGTAAACATTTCAAAAGTGTTTTATTACCTAAGATTGCACCAAAATAGCAGTGAGAATGACACTAGTTATCCTCACATGGAGGGGCAACGGCAGTTGTTATAACGCAGGGTTCTATTTCATGAACCTTGTACCCGCTTAAGAATATGTACTTAGTGGGATTTTTTTCATTTTTGTATGGCTAGCAATTCAGACACCACATATTAAACCACTGGGTTGGAGCAATTGCTGTCAAGTGTCTTGCCCAAGACCCACAATGGTAGCTGTGCGAGCTTTGAACCCGCATCCTTAGGGCCTGTATCCAAGATACAGGCGTTCTAAACAACTTGTGCCAGTGCATTTTATTGTTAAATATAAAGTGTATTTTCCATAGAAACGACATATTCAAGCGCGGAATAGTTGCTTCCCTAACTGAACCACTCAAATCTAAAAGTCCTCGAGTGCAAAGTAAAATAGCACAAGCTGTCTCCACTTTTGTAACTGGTGCTGAAGCAAGGTCTGAGGTAAGATATGGAATAAATGAATGAATGAATGTGTTTATGTATATAACTTTTGTGGTTACTAGTTACTGGCTCTTGAGTGATAGTTTCATACATTTCACATTATGACACTTACAGTCTATATCTTATACAAGTAAATTTTTGTTGTTTAAAAAAGTGTCTTAATATCAGATTTCCAAACTTGTTTGCCAAGGACTTTTTAGAATATCTTTTGTCTTTGGAACCCCAATATATGTATTAAGTTTTTACATAAGTTTGATTATGAACTGCTACATCAATTATTCGTGGCAGTAAAGGTTATGGAAAAAATGCATTTTTGATTATTTTCCATGTAGTATAATTGTTCCGGACTTGTATAATTGTTCCAGTCTGTATAGTACATATCTTAATTCATTACAAGTATACAACAACATTCACACATAACTATAGTCCGGTTGCGTATAAATAGGCATCATGCATTCAGTAATGAGTTCAAAGCTTGTCGCTACTACCATTGTGCGCGTATGTGCCCTTGGGCGAGATAATTTACGACAATAGCTCCAACCCTGTGGTGACTAATGGGTTGTCCAAATTATCAACCACACATAAAAAATTCCCGAAAAAGCAAGTTACATTTATTCATACATTTATACCATGCATAGATTTGCCAACATGGTGGATTGGAACCGCTGGTTCAACTGGTAAAATCTGGTGATGCTGACGTAAGAAGAAACGCATCTTGTGCATTACTTCTGTGTTGTGCTGACCCACCAACTGCTGCAGCCATTTCAAAACTTGGGTAAGTATAAAAAAGGACATAGTTAATAATATTGACATAACTTAATATATTACAAGCCATAATAAAACTGTTATTACTTAGTATCATATAAGAGAGAGTTATAAAATTATATATAAATTTGACCTATGAAAGTTGGATGTATGTTTCGCTTAGAGTGATATACACTTGTAGGTCAATTAAGTTAGTCGTTCAATTTGGTGATCTGCATAAATTTTACATTACTTTCTGCTAAGCTAATTTTAATATAAGTTTGTAATCAAGGCAACACATATTATGTGCAAAAAAATGCACTATATCTCAAAAATACAGTTTTGTTTACCAATAAAATCAATATAGGCTATTTTTTGTAGCCAGTTAAACAACTTTTCCCTTTTATCAACTGTATCTTATTTTTATCTATATGGTTACCATTCTTATGAGCTATGTGCCTTCGGTCCTCATACAAAGGCACAGCTTATAAATGTACATCAAAAACTATTACAAAGTATCCTATACATAATACAAGACTTTTACCATTTTTTAATTTTTTACCTGCAGAGGTCTTGAAATTCTTCAGGAGATAAATTCTTCTGAACAACGCTGTAACAACTTTAGTGTAGCTGCCTTTGAAAAGTTGCTTGACAGCAATCTGCCAGCGAAGTACAGCTTAACAGGCCGTCTTGCTTCACATAATATTATAACGGATGGTTTCTATGATGCTGGCCAGGTAAGTTTGCCAATATTTTGGTACTGTAACTTATTTTTAACAAATTCACAAATCATGGCCCAATCTTTGGTCCAATCCTTTTTAAAGCCGGCTCTCTCAATTGTACCCATCGTGTCTTTACGCACATTTTAGTTTCCATTAGAAGTTTAACTTGAATAATTAAACATAAATGGCTCTTTGTCTGCTAGGTGTAGCGACCACGCTTATTTTCCTCCAATAAAATGCAAATATGTTTTTAACTGTAAGCAAGTTTTAACAACTGTTGTTTTGTCGCTATATTCTGTCTTTACAGTTAAAATATTCCTAAATCTTCACTACCGTAATCGAATAGACAAATAAAGTTATTATTATTAATAAATTAAACCTGAACAGCTGCGACCGGAAAGTAAGTTTTTCACTCTGGACGAAATTTCGAAACAGGAAGTCAATCAAAAAAGACCAATTCTCCTGGTTAACTGTAAAGCCACAGACGTGTAAGTGATATGCATATTGTGAATTGATTGCTGTTAATTTGGAGTGGAATTGCAGTCTTGTGAAGTGAGTTGACTGTGTTGAAAGTGATTTGTTTGCAATTTTGGAAGTTTGGTTTTATCCAACTTCAATTCCGGAACGCAATTTTTCACGATTTAAAAAAGAATTATAAAATAATTTTTTTTGAGAATTTTAAATTATGTCTCGTCGCAAATGGAGCAGGGAAGAGGAAGAGCTGGAGGGAGATTTGGACAATCGTCCAACAGAGTCCCAGCTTAGTATGGATGGCACGGAGCCAGGTGTGTGTTCGGAGGCCCTGAACTCCCCTGCCGTGGCCCGGAGCCCTGCCCCCAAGTATTGCAGCTTCTGCTCGCATGCATTTATATAGGCCCATGCCTTCTAAATTCAAATCAGTTATTTTTGCCCCCAAGCTGCTTGATTTGGCTTGGACAATGATTTCTTTAAAGGATTTTGCTCATTTTTTTGTTCCTTTCCGTTGCTTGCTCTTTTAATTTTGTTTCCATGATTTGCATGCTTGTGCTGCTTTGTTTTTGTTACACTAATATAAAAAGGCAAGACTGTCTTGCTTTAATTTGAATCATACTAACCTTTAAACTGGTGAAATTGTAACATCAGTTCACTTAAACAAATAAAAATGATACATCAGTTGAAAATCACAACTTTTCGCCGCTTTAATTCTAAATTTTTGGTTGTTTGTCAGAATAAAAACATTGAAAATTAAAATCCATAAAAAATAATGGTTTTATTACCTAAAACATTAAAAAAGTTTATTAATACAAGTTAGGTTATTGGTAATGTTGATGTCACCATAATAAATTCACCATGTTTACATTTTACATTTTGTTTAGTGTTAAATCTCAAGATGATTCTTCTGAAAAAGGAAGCAGAGTCAGTTCCAAAGCGTCTTATACAAGAAGGTAACTATAAATATTAAAAAAAGTAAAAGGTCCAGTTAAATACACAGCAGCTACACCAAGTTGCTACACAAACGACTGTTATTAATATTTAGCGCGATAGGTCATATATTATAACACAGGTCTCTATGCCACACAGCTGTAATTGTATATAGTATACACAGATATAACTCTATTGGCGATCATTATTTACAGCAGATACTTTGAATAACCATTAGTGGTCAATAAGTTTTAAAAAATATTACTAATTGTATTGCTTAAGGAGACTGGCCTACTATGGTTGGAGCATAAAGCTTTGAATCTGCCATTTTTGGATAACAGCTGGCAAGTCCTTTTAGCAGATAAAGTTTTTGTTTGTTATTTACCCAAAACACGGAATAAATATTCTTCAATAAACTTAACACCTTTTTTAAAGAAAAAAGAAAGACAAGGAAGCACTGATGCGTGAAGAAGCTGAGAGAATTAGAGCAGAAAAAGAAGGTAAAAAGATTTGTAGGTTATAAAAATGTACTGAATCAAAAATGAATTTATCGTTTAGCAAAAGGTAAGGTATATTTAAAAAATAATGTTTTTTAAGACTGGTATTTTGCAAATAATTTAAACCTGTAATTAAGATATGGCGCAGTAAAAACTTATAATAATTCCTGCAATAATTTTCACAATTATTTAGCGATTCGACTAAAAGCGCTTCAAATAGAACAGGAATTGCAAAAGCAGCTCGCAAGTAAAGGTTAAACCATGCAGCAAGTGCATGCTAACCAAGCTAATATAAAAATAGAAACTTCAAAAACATGCTACTCCATTGCATGCATGTGTCATGTTTTATCCAAATCATTAGTTTTAGAGAACATGTAACTAACAAAAGCCAAGTGTGTGCAACCTGTGGCAGCTTTATCCTTGTGGCTGAAAACAACAGTTGTTAAGCATGGGTGTTCTGTTTCATACACCTCGTGCCAAATTACGAGTTACCAAGTATGTTACTTTGTTGGGAACTTTTTATGTGTGGCTGATAATTTGGACAACCCATTAGTGACCATTGGGTTGGAGCTTTTGCCGTTAAGTGTCTTGCCCAAGGACACATACGCCCTCAATGGTAGCAGCGACAAGTCTTTAACTCATTACCTCTGGGTTACAGACAGGCGCGCTAACCATTTTGCCATAGTGCGGGTAAAATATTGCTTTCAAAAAGAAATTGTGACCTGTAAGGTGTATTGTAATGCCCAAGCATGGAACGAAATGTTAATAATATGAAAGATATAGGTCACATAGCTTTAGTTAATCTATTAATAAAAGGTTGCACTACCTTGGCAATATTCAATAACTGATCAAAAAATATTGCATCTTTTTAAGATAAAGAGTAGAAATACGATAATTAAAAAACTTAGAATCAAAATTTAGTATTTAACGAATCAAATCTTAATCTGATCCATTTCTAACAAAGTCATTTCTAACACTAATCTACAAGCAATTAATGCATGTGGAGCATGCATGTACTAACATTATATTATGTTGGTTGCTTTGTACTGAGGGTTTGTTGTTTCAGATGGCATCTATCACCCTCCAGTGGACAATGTGTTGCAGAGTTATTTCGATAATGTGTCCAAATATATTCTCCCAATGCCCTCAACAAGAGAGCAAATCGTGGCCTTGGCGCAGTAAGCAAAATATTGTATAGTAGGGTGGGGGAAGATAGGACACTTTTTCCTTCTATTTTCCTGTTCCATTTGGTAGTGAACAAAAATCATTTAAGGAATTATAAAACCATATCCTCATGACTCCAATAAACTGTTGTTAGTTGTTTAAAACACGATCGGGACATTTTGATATTATGTGCTAAATGTATCATTTCACCCCCACCCTACTATAACAGTGTTTTTTTAATGTTTCAATGGGTGTTTTAGCACTGCACTGAGATGCTGCCTGTTTACTTTAACTTTGCTATGTAATAAACTGACTCAGTTAACCAAATATTTTAGAACTACCAACAGGTTTAAGATTCGAAAAATAACATTTAATATTCTTTGTTTTATTCCGACCACAAATGTTATGACAACTTAAAACACTAACCCAAATTACTTATAACATACAAAGCCTACTTTTAAAAAAAAATAAAATAATTTAAATATTTCTAAAAGAAAATTCTGCCATTTTATTTCAGATTTGTGGTTAGACCACAAATATTTTGACAATTTAAAACATTATCAAAAAAATTTAGTTGAACATCTAGTAAAAAATTCTGCTGTTTCATTTCTTAGATTTGTGGTTGATAAAATGGGTGGCGAGATCGACCGGGGTAAAATGTCGGACTTTAGTTGGGAGCTTCATATCGCTGAGTTGAAGTATGACCTCAAATCAAACATCATTCCAATCGGGAAGATTCAATATGGAATTCACTACCACAGAGCTTTATTGTACAAGGTGATATTCACATGAAAACCATCATATGATAAGGGAAGAAATTTTAGCATAAACTGACCACGGAAATATAATTCAAGGAAATATAATAATATAATATAATTCAAGTCTGGCAGTGAGATTGAAATATATAGAGTAAGGTGGGGTAAGATTGGACATGCTATTCTATATGGGTGACTAAGGTCAGAATTTACGCCAGGATTGGCACATTACCACAAGATTGGATATGTTTTTATTCATTTGGTAAAACGCAAAAATATTTACAGAAATAAACAATCGTGGCCTTGCAACTTTAAAAGTGTTAACGTGTTTTTATTTAATTGTTTAAAACAAGTAAAGCTATGTGTTAACGGTATCACATCTTACCCACAGTACTATATATACCCTAAATTTAAGACTATAGTTTAACAGTTCAAGTCTGCATTGGGATTGAAAGGTACAACTTCATTTTCACAGGTGCTGGCTGATAAAATTGGTGTACCATGCTCGCTGGTGCGCGGAGAGTACAATAGAGCGTGGAATGAAGTAACAATCGCTGCCTCGCTTGAAAAAGGAGCAGCCCGGTACCCCCCAACGCGATACATCATTGATTTGATGCACGATACAGGAAAGCTGATAAGAACAGACAGCCCTGAAGCTGTCCAGTACAAATCAATCTAACATGTCCAGATTTTTTATTTATAAATACTGTGATTTTTTAGTAATATGTCCAGAAAAGTAAAGTAATATGTCCAGAAAAGTAATGTCTACAATCTTTTATTTTCAAGTACTGTGATTTCTTAGTTTCCAGGTGAAGCCTAAATCTTCCAGTTTAAAATTCGCCTTTCAAATCTGTAAAAAACACAAGTGTTGTATAGTATGGCCTGATACACTGTATGTTTATTAAAATGAAATGCTTACCACTTTGTAAAATCAAGTTTTGTTTTGCTGCTTCTTTCTGGAGGTTTTCAAGAAGTGAATCGAATGGTTTCATATATTCTTGAAGGGAGGTCTTTCTAAACAACTTCTTGGTGTTGGAGGAATCTAAGTTCAATTTATATGATTTATTCCAAATTCTTTTGTATTGGCTAAAGTTTTGTGTAAAGTTTTAACACATAATGAATGAATGAAATTTATTTCGTCTCTTCGGTCACGATAACGAAGAACAAAAGAGTTGACAAAAACAAAAAAACAGGTAGTATCGGTAAAACAAGTTGAACAACAGTTGTTAAAACAACAGGCTTATTGATAAAAAAAATTTTTTTGGATAAAAGGCGTGATTTTGTATAAATGTTATTGTTTTAGAAGGTTTAGAATTTTAAAGTATCATTTATTAAAAAAGACACTATAAAGGAATAATTGAAATTGGATTATATGCAGTCCTACTCTTTGCAGTAATACCACTGAGTGCTGCAAATCTCTTTCTCGAAAATGTGCTAAGTGACTAATATTAATGCTAAATGAGGACATTTCAAATTTGGTGTACAAGGTAATTTATTTTTACAAAATAGTTTACAGAAATTTCAGAAAAGCAAAATGTAAATTATCACCTCCTGCCTCTTGTACTTCAGTATCAAGAGTCTCGGTCTTTTCATTTGGAGTAATTTCACTCTTTTCTACTTGGGTGCACAAGTCACTGGAATGGAAATGAAATAAATCTAAACCTGAGATTACAATATAATCTATAACATGGCAATGGTAAAATTGATTTTTGTTTACCAACGAAAATCTGTACATGGAGTTAAATAGCAACTGGAAATGTATTTGTTATTGTTATATGAATGAATGTAACTTACTTTATCCATGAGTGGTCGGAAAACGACAATTGTTAAACACGGGTGTTTTGTTTCATACACCTTGTGCCAGCTTACAAGTTACCATTTATGTTACTTTTTAGGTGTTATTTTTTTTTGGGGGGGGGGTGGTTTATGTGTGGCTGATTATTTGGAGAACGCATTATTGATCACTAGGTTTTAGCAATTGCCGTTAAGTGTCTTGCCCAAGGAAACATACGCCCACAATGGTAGCAGCGACAAACCTTGAACCCATTACTTCTGGGTTTGAGGCAGGTGTGCTAACCAACTGCGCTACAGCACCGGACGATATAGCAAATGTAAATTTGTAAGTGCATGTGTTATACAGTAATCCCTAGTTACATGTGTTCTGTACCTTATAGTTGGCACAGCAAAAGGGTCAAACTCGTCAACTCTTGAGACATCAATCGGAACACATACTCGTCCTGTAATAAGAAAAACAGAAAGCAGAGCTATTATAAATGGATACGTCCTTTGTAAACTTGTGATAAAAACGGGTTAAATGAAATTTGCACAACTTCAGGTGAAAGAAAAACAAAATCGATTTTAAATTACTCGCTAACTATGCAGTTTTAAATCTAACGTATATTTTAAAATTATATGTGAAAATTGAGTAATATTTTAAAACGAGCAAAAACAACTGTTCATGAAAAATCCATAGAAACCTATGTGTTAGAGTATGTAATGTTGTTTTCCACAGTACCTGTCTTTGGGTGAACACAAAATGGACTTTTCAGTAAATGGTTGATTCCTTTACTGACATTCACATCAAGCCTTGGAAAGCAGAACTCCATCATTATTTCATGCGAAGTATATCTGAGTTTGCGATTTCTTTTGGGGTCCTGGAAAATATATGGGTTATGTCACCTATGTGTATGTTTAGGGTACAGCTCATGCAATAGGCAAGGGAAACATCTAAATTTTAATATAAGTTACATTGCATTACTATGGCATTCCAGTTGAATATATTCCATGCATTTCTATTCTAATTTTTGAGGGTGAGGTTCATCCATACTTTAAAGCAAGCTTTTTGGCCATAAGACTTTTATTTTACAACTAAACCACTTATCACTATAACTAGTATAGAAAAAGGTATAAATATTTACAGATTCATATGTTGAAGTGCAGGTCTCTCTTAACTTTTTCCATCGCTCAGCAGAATTTTTACCAGCAAACTGTTTTTCCACTTTTTCTCTCACATCCAAGTCCGAAATAAGTTTTAAGACTTTTGCGACATCTTTGTCTTCGTCCAGAAAACCTTGGTCTTCTATCGCGTATTTATCCCAGTAGGAACGTATTACTTGGTGACAATTTCTACAAAATGGTATATATATATACAAATAGTAGGGTTGGGAAATATGGGACACCTTTTCATTCTACTTTCTTGCCCAATTTGGTGGTTAACAAAGAACAATCAAGTATACAACACCTAGTATATAATATTAAGTATATAAAAGTTACATTTATTTCATTGTTGGTAAAAATAATGTGGCATCACTTACCTAATATAGGGGTGTACAGGGTCCCTTAATGTTACTCGTTTCTCGTGGTTTCCTGCTTGAATTAAACTCAGATATTCAACAATTGATGAACGTGCGTGTGCTGACAATGACCTTGCCTGCATTACAAAATATACCTATCAACCACAATTTTTTAAAAATGCATATTTTTGTAGAAAAAATGTAATGCATGACTGAAATACATTTGGATACCATTAAAAAAAACAATACTAAATAGGTAAACCGAATATCCAGTCAACCATTATTTGATAAGGAATAAAAACTTTGAAATTATTGGCAGGTAAACAGCAAACTAAATCCTTTTTTTCATATTTTAATAATAGACAAATTCTTAATTGAAATAATAATGTGTAGAAGGCATTCTCCTATACCCTTTTGTAGAAGGCTCAGCCCCTATCTGCTACTTAAGCATGCTGCATGCTACTAGAAATTTTAAGTTTTTAATTTAAATCACATACTTTTTCATCACACACCCAGCAATGGACACCCCTCCTTCCAGAATAAACCCAAAGTAAATGCTTAAACCCAAAATCATCTTTCAGAGCTCGGTTTAAAATTTTGATCGCGATTGACATTAATGTCCAACATTTTTTGCAAATGTCTGCCCCCCTGTTGAAAAAAGATAACAAAAACGTTATATGAAGTTATCTGTGTTGTATTATACATAATAAAGCGCTATTGTGTCTCTAAAAAGGTAAGTAACAAATTTATTTTATGCAAATTTATCATCTCAAATTTTGTCCAAGTAAAATTAGTCCCATTTTTTGGTTAAGACTGATATTATATTTCAGACTTTTTTTTATTTAAATAAGACACTAACAATGCCATTTAGGCAATATATATATATATAATATATATATATCTTTTATTATACAATTAGTTGGACTTTTTTCCTTACCATTTTTTTATATCTTTACTACTTTTAGTTTCAGAACGTTTTTATTTTTTTAGTTTGTCAGGGTTTTTAAAAGTCCCAAATTAGGACCCTTGTTTTATTAATATTATCAAATCTATTTGGTAAAAGATGGAAACTTACTGACAACATTTTCTTACGTCATCATAATCTGTCATATCAATATCAAACACAAGTTCTTTAGTGAGTGGTTTAAATGAACCACCTGAAACTCGATTTCGGTGTTTTGGCTGTCAAGATAAATTTCAGGGCTGTTAATACAAAATATATGCATTTATATAAAAAGTATGAATAGCAAAGAAAGATATAAATATATGTGTGTGTTATTTATATTTTTTGACCATATCCAGGACCTGTGCCATATAGAATAAAATGAGCGCATCTAAGTTAGGTGCGATTTTAGATTCAGAGTTCCAGAATTCAGTGTTCTTAAAGTATGAATGGTGCACAAATTTAAATGAAAAATATAAAAATATAGCTGGAAAGACATATACGTGCAGCATGTAACAATCGGCAAACTCACAGGAGCAGAATAAATGGCACCAATATCAATTTTGTATGGGTTCATTTTTTTCAGTTCTTTCCTGAACTCAGCTTCAGATGCAAAAGATTGGTATCGGACGTAAATGTCATTTTGAAGAGTGAAAGAGAATTCTCGCTTTTCGAAAAGCGAGCCACTACCTTTAAGACCAAAATATTTTCTTTTTTCAATGAGTAAAATTGGCAACAAAGCTGGTAAATCATTGAGGGGTAAAATACGAATACATTGTGTAGTTTCGGAGCTACAGTACTAATACAGCATCAGAAACCTAATTATTTTAAGTCTTATCAGGTAAAACATCTATTTTATCTTTTTAGATAATGCAGTAAAGAATCAATACCTTAAAAGCGCTGTATTATTAATGAAACCACGCGATTGCACAATTATTGAACAAAAATAGGGCATTAGCGTAAAAATAATAAACAAAAACGTACCAGTTTTACTGCCGTAGAATAACCATTTGCAGTACGGTCCGTATGGGAAAATGTAATTGTAGTAAATCGGTAAAAGACTTGGCAAACTGTTCGGGTCGTATACGGCCTCACTATCTTTGTGTTCTTCTGGCATGCTTGAATTTGTAACTGATACAAAATGTAAGCTACAACGATATGTAACTATTACTTTTACTTCAGTAAACAAAATGTATAATTTTAAGCATTGGGTATATGAATGTTTTTATCGCGAGATTTTCGCGCCAGACGCGCATGACTGAATTGAGTATGGAAACTCACGATTTAAATTTTTTTTTCTACGGGGTGCGTTGTATTTTATTCGCTAAAATTGTTGTGTTGTGACATATATCCGTGGGCAGTGACGTTTTAAAGCTAATTAGTAATTAACGCACAATTTTGTTATCAAAATACGGAGACTTAAATTATGAGAGAGTGAGGAAAGAACAGCATAATGCGAGAGAGATGGGAAAAGAAAGTGGTTTGAGATCGATCGGTCTGATTGACATTCCGATCGGACGCAGTCAAGCTGCTTTTTCTGAGGTATACGGGTGATGCATGGCACATTCAGCTATGCAGGCAATGCTCGTATATTAGTGTGCGTCAGATTTCAGCCCCATACAGCAACATTCAGGTTACAGAGTTAGGCATTACTACTAATTGAGCAACATCGGTATTTTTTTCTGAGATGCAATCAACACGGAAGTCGTATTTTAGCGATAACAAAACAATCAAAGCGGTGCTGAAAGAACGAGGCAATTAGAGCGTAATTGGATTGCACCCGCAGCGAAAAGTGTGGCAGTAAAATTCAATGCAGATGCCGTTTCCTGCCTACCAGACGGCACTCATCTTTTCGCTGCGGATTGATACCAACAGCAATCGATTCTGAGCAATATATAATCCTTAGACAGTCGTCAGCCAGGCTTTAAGAGAGAAATGAAGGTTGAGGTGTCTGTTTAGGTTATTCGTTTTGTCAGTTGTTTATGCGCCCCGAGCTCCAGGCAACCGGGTTAATGTTAATATTCAAGTGATGAATGTTCTCGCAGCGTAGTTTAGCAAACATTGCACAGCCTAATCCTGGTTACGCTCGGCATTGAATCGGGGTTCTGTACAAATATAGAGATCGACCAGAACTGTCCCGTGGAATTAGCAATGGCAAGTATGTGGCGTGACGTACACGTCGGAGGTGCGCGGAGAAAGCGGGAAATGGCAAACGAAAAAATACTCAACGATCTGTCGAACTGTTTGGACGACTTACCTACAAAATCTATGGAGAGTAACCTCCGACCGCTGGTACAACAGGTGAGTTCGTTTACCTAACCTCAGATAACTGCGGTCACCGTTGATTCGTTACAAAGGTCGAACGATTTAAAACCACTTACTGTGTTTGTTTTGCCCGTTCCGTACGTGAGTTACGTCCCGCGTATAAGTTTACTTCACAGCTCGGTAAAAATACTTTCGTTGCCACGACACCAGCTGCGGGGCCGTGCTGATTAAAAAATGCACCTGTCGCCTTATCGTGTGCATATATTTGTAAAATTCTTAAAGGCTGCGCACATAGGTAATGTTATGTTTTTATAATAACTAGAAACGGTCAGCATTTAAAATAATTGCTCAGTCGGTATAGCACACGGTTCAATGCAAACGCTCGATATGTAGAATGAACCCGTTTACTCTGGAAAATATGCTACATGTATCTTAATTATAAACGCTATGTTGTTTTTAACCGTTGTATTTGTTTTCCACCTGTTCGTGCATTGCCATATAGTAGGGTAGGGAAAGACGAGACACCTTTAGAACATATTATACAAACATCCTAATTGTGTTTTAAACAATTCTCAACTGTCTATAGCCGTGGTTCCCAACACGTGGGGCGCGACCCAAAGTTGGGTCGCCTGATAATTTTTTTGGGTCGTTTGGTTTTGTCAGTTTGTCATAGTTGCGTTTAAATTAAATGTAACTTGCCTATTAAACATTGCAACAGGCGGTGGTGAACAACCTAAAAATGTTACAGAAGTAGAACTGATTCATATTTACGATGTTTTCCTCAACCAAGCAGCATGTTTATTACGTAATAGGAGGGATTCACACGTGGATTCATTGCATCATAATAGCGATTGTTTGACCTGGCAATTAATTACGACATAATAGCAATTCACACGTTGATTGTTTGCGTCATAATAGCGATTGTCCCCTTGATTATTTAGCCTGCAGGTGCTTGAAAACAGTTTGGATATTTGCTTTTTAAGTAAAGTATACAAATGTTTGCAAAAACTGCTTTGTACGCGCGTAAAGCAACGCCAAAACTCCCCGATAGCCAGCGAGCACAGCTATAGCTCATTAGTGATTTGATAAACATATTATTTTCTGAAAAAGTTAATGCTTTTGCAGTGCTGCTTGTTAGGAGTTAGTGGTTGAGAGTTAGGGGTTAAGAGTTAGGGCTGGATTAAGCAGGGCTTTAACTAACATAAAACACTGCGAAAACAGGATTATAACGTACTGTAACGTACGTAATATATCACTATTGTGACGTAACATACCGCTAATGTGACGTAATAAAGCGTTAACCTTACGCAGGTCAGGCAAATTCCGGTGACGAAGCATGTTTTCGCGCATTTTTAAAGTTAATTTTAGACACGAACACCCGAATTTTTTGCAAAAATAATTAAACAGTGGGTATCAGTAAGGTCTATAAGACATTTAGAAACCAAAATTGTCACTGACCACCAGCTAAAGGATTACCCGTTTGCAATGCAATCTTGTATGGCTTTTAAAATTTTACGACAATATGCTTGGGTCGCAAGATTTTACCGAACTGAATTTATTTTTAAAATGGGTCGCCTTAAAAACGAGTTGGGAACCACTGGTCTATAGAGTAAAAAGGTCTCCCATCCTCCGCCAACCTATACTATATTATAGTGTATTTTCTTCGTTTTGAACATTTTACTTACAATTTGAAATTGTAGCCCAGTTTTACAAAAATAGGGCTATTACTGACTATACCCATGATATAGGTTATCGGCTCTTATGGTTTTTATGGGGAAAGTGTATACCCTGCATAAAGTGCGTTTTAGTGGTAGATTCCGTGGAAGATTCGGTCCTACTGATATCTTATCTCTGAAGGAATTTCCAATAATAAAGAGTATAAAGGCTGTTAGACCAGAATTCCAATATAAAACAAGAAAAAGAAAAATCCTATAAACTAGTTATTTCGAAAAAATATATTAAAGTCTTTGTAGTGATGGTTCACCACAACAATATAATTATCACCGTTTAGAACATATTATAGAATCGATGCATTAACGTTTCAAATCAAATGTGAACACATCCCGTCGATTAATCAGCGCTTCATCCACTCGATTTTGATTGCAAATGGCGCCGACAGAGGAAGCTTATCAGATTCCGTCCCGCGAAGCCCAGCACCCAAAAGCAAAAACCGCTAATAAAGCTTATCTCTATTTCGCCGCTTTTGATACTGTGCGGTTTTACCCAACCATAGACGCTACAGAGAGGTAGCCTTATCACTATTACACGCTACTTACACAGCAGACTTTTCTTATTCGCCGGTGGCAACTGTTCCATAATTGCGAAGTACCTATATAATGTTTGTTTATAACCGCGATAACTTTGCGTTGCGAGTTCAGTGTACTGTAAAAGAATAAGGCCCTCATTATATTCGTGTTAACATATTTTCGTACTCAACATATTTTAGCATATAGTACTTTGTCTCATATTTCCTGATCGTGTTTTGAATATTAACAGCTTTACAGTCGCGGAGCTACGGTTATTAAATTCTGTATAAATAAAATATTCATTGTTTACTAATAAACGGGACGAGAAAAAAGGTTAAAAACACATCCCATTTTCCCCCACCCTACTATATATTTGTTACCATACAAAACAACAAAGCCTGATTGTGTTAAATATAGTAACCACCACAGAACTACAGTAATTACATGGTTACCGTGTCGTAATATTCAAACAGTGCACGTTGATGCAAACCAAATGAGCGTTTCTCCTAAATAACCCACGCAGCTTCCTAACATAATCCACTTATAAGTGAAATATTGCGGAAGTGATTTCCTCTATCGACCAACGAGAATAAAAACGCAGCAATATCGAATATATAGTAGGATGGGGTAAGTTGAGACTTGTTTTGATTTTGTTTCGTCCCATTTGAAAGCAAACAAAAAAATATTTACAGAAATTTATAACCGTAGCTATAGGCAGCTCTAAAAGTAAAATAGCGTTGTTAATTGTTTAATATTTATTGGGGTGGGGGAAGATGGGACACCTTTCACACAAAATATATAAATATCCTGGCCGTATTTTAAACACTTAACAACGGTCTATGAAAGTCGCAAAGACAAGGTTTTATAATTCTTTGAATTTTCTTTGTTTACTACAAAAATGTACGAGAAAATAGAATGAAAAGGTGTCCCATCTTCCCCCATCCTACTATACGATTAGAAAATATGGAATTATTGTGCGAACTATCCCTTCCTACGTACCCCGCTGTACTACATAGATTCTAAATGACACAAATACTAAGAACTTTGAAATTAGGTGGTCCAAAATTGAAATTTATCTAGAACTATAGGAACTGTATGTTGAAAATCTGTTTTAAATTTGACGCAAGATGATGCTTTCAATAATTCATACATGCGTTCCGCGCTGACAGGAAGCTATCCTAAACTGGCAGTTCTGATATTTGTGGTTTCTTTTACCCGAAACCGCAATCCGTATTCGTTCACTTAACAACAAATTGATTTTTCCGTAAATGGAATATAAGACAAAAAAAATTATAATTTTCTGTCTTTATATCGTGTTTTTTTTTGTGAATAATATGCATGTTTTGTCGATGTACATTTGGTAGACCATGGGAACATACACATTAACGTTAATATAGATCTAACAGCGCATGTACTTTCGTCACTGCGAAAAGTAAGGTAAAATAATAGAAATCCGTCTTTTTTACACTATTTGTGTTTTTACACTGTTTATAAACACGTAAACAAAATGCATATAAAAAAATGCAAAACGCAAATGGTGATTTATATTCCATTGGGATATGTTTATCTGTTCATTTGTGCCCGGTGCTGGTTGCACTTTGTGCTCAAAAGTGTCTCGAAACGGACAATCTCGTTTCACAATTAGGTCCGAATCGATTCCTGACCAGGTCAGATGGTCGTTTTCAATCATGCCACACTGGCCACACATGTTCAGTAGATAGTCTAATCAGTGTCGGGTCCTGTGTATCATGTTTCATCGATTTTTATACTACGAGTAAACCTATCAGATTTAAAACCCACGGAAAAGCTCTTTGATTACGACAGTGGTTGCAGATTCCACTGTTACGTTACACCGAATTGACGTGGCGTTTCACATGATTTAACGTGTGGTTTACCTTTGCTAAATACGAAAGGCTGATTATTTGCGAGGTTAAAAATTCCTCTAAACATTGGGGTATTGTATTTATAAATATATAGTAGGGTGGGGAAAACCTGACGCCTTTGATGCATAATATCCAAAAAACCTGATCGTATTTTAAACAATTAACAACGGTCTATGGAAGTCGTGAGGAAACGGTTTTATAATTATTAAAATTGTTATTGTTTACTACCAAATGGGACGCGAAAGTAGAATAAAATACTGTCCCATCCCTCCACTCTGATATAAAATGATCACTGTATACTGTGTACAATCCCTAATAGACAGAATAGTCGATTGAAACAAGATTACGCTAACTAATCTTTAGTTATTCCAAGTCGGTGGATTAAGCAGGGGCGGTTTGCCACTAATTAACATTAACCCAAAATCCCGACCGCTTGGTTGGCTTGCCTTGTTTAATTCCAATCAAGCTTTCTCGTAACTACATGACGTCGACGTAATATCGGACCATTACTGGACATGTGATACTCAATCCAAAGCTGTTTAATGCAGAACGCAGTTAAGCTTTACAAAAAAGGCTAATTGAAACGGCTTAATACAATATTAATAATTGCCATTATGTATTGTTGCTATATTAAAAAAGTAATACAGTAGGGTGGGGAATGTGGGACACCTTTTAACCCTATTTTCTCGTCCCAATTTAGTGGTAAACAAAGGACATTCAAACAGTTATAAAACTATATCCTCACGACTCCCATTGTTAGTGTTTAAAACATGACCAGGATATTTGGTTAATACGTGCTAACGGTGGCCCATCTTTCCCCACAGTACTATGTATGTTACGTTGAGTACGTAAGTAAAGGCAACCCGTGTTTGGGGAAGACGTAAGACTACGGAAATCGATGAAAACGGGATCTAGGGATGCATCGATTTAGCGGCGCTTGCGTTATATTTTTTATAGAAAATAAAGACGCGTGCGTTGTTTACATGGTAGATGGTACGTCAATTAAATCAATAAATTTTCTTCAGATCGTCGCACTGTTACGTCACAGAGGCTCCACGTCGTCATCCTTGCTGACGTCACCGGTTAAAGCTGTCTCCACGGATCAAACCATACACGTAAGCCGGAAAGAGCCTTAGCACCTAATCCAGAACTGCTGATGACATTATCCTGTTTCTGTTTATATATGTGATGATTGAATGGCGTCAAAAATGACGTCAGTAAAGTTGACGTCATAAAAACTCATATTCTTAAAGTTGCGTCACCTAGTTTACAATCCATTACATTATGCCCAAAATTGACTTTAAATTTCTCTTTTCAATCGTTTTTACAGTAACTTTTATAAAGTTCTATGCATTTTTAGGTTGTTTCAAAAGCAGTAACAACATTCGTTCAAGCTGGAAAAGCAGCTGCTCCTGAAAACCAGGATCTAAATTCAGCTTTAATTGCAGCCTGCCACGACGCAGTGAAAGCAGGTGAAGTAAAACCTCTAGATTCGCACTATACGTTTCGGTGTAACAAACGGTTATGACCGTTTCCATAGTATAGTAGGGTGGGGTAAGATGGGACATGTGTTTTAACTATCTTCATGTTCCCGTGTAGTACTAAACAAATGATATTTACTGATTTATAGAGTTGAATATTCTCCCGACTCTAAAAGAGCGCTGTAAATTGTTAAAAACAGAACTAAGAAATATGGAATTCAGGTACTAACAGTATCCCGTCTTACCCCACAGTATAACTCCCTATGCTTACTACACAAAAGCTTGACTTCAATATTACATACCCCATGCCAGTATTCGATAAATCTATCAGGGAGATTTGATGCCACCGAGGCTATCTGTTTCAAAATATTCCGCTCGCATTAATATTTCATCGCTTTATTACATTGGAGACGCATTGGTCATTCGGGTCTGAAACGTCCAAATGACCAATACGACACTAATCAGCGAATTCTATATATAAGTCATGTAATATATGGTGTAAACATTTTCGTTGCTTACCGTTGCTGGTTGCTTATCACATACTAAAATTAGAACAATTCAATTTCGTGTAAACATATTTTATTCCATATGGGTGAGGTCCTATACAGCGTGACAAACATGCCGTGGGACCTAAGATTCAGCAACCAGAAATACCTCTATAATACGCATGAATAACAACTATAATATAACTACAAATTACCAATTTACTAGTTCCACAAAAATGAAAATTAAAATAAACAGCATAAACAACAAAATAAACTGTATTCTTAATGTTCCTTTTTTTGAAGGCGAGTCGTTCTGTAGGGTCCTAACCCAGCAACCAACTACAAGCCACAGCGGATCTCATTTATCGGGTATCAGTCCCAGCACCAGTGGTAGTGGGAGCCAGAACGGTGTAGATAGTGGAGTGGACGAAGATTTAGACGAAGAGGTATTATGATCATAGTAATCATAGTAACTTACTTGATAACTCGTAAGCTGGTACGAGGTGTATGAAACATAACACCCGTTTAACGACTGTCGTTTCCGGCCACGCGAGGATAAATTAATTTACATTCATTCATTCATTCATTACTTTTTAATTCGTCATTCCTTCTTAATATTGTATACTACTGTGGGTTGAGATGGGACACCTTTAGTACGTAAAATCCAAGTACCGTGATTTAAACAATTAACAACGCTCTATGGGAGACGTGTGGATACGGTTTATAATTCTTTGAATGTTCTTTGTTTACTACGGAATGGAACAATAAAATGAAACGAAATAAAGGTGTCCGTCCCATCTTTCCCACACTAATGTATGTATTTCTAGTTCTATTTTACCAGGACACCAGAGATATACTTTTTAACATCGATTTTGTAATTGTTTATTCCTTATCATGAATTTTTATATATATTCTAATTATTTTTCTCATAGAGTTTAAATTTAAGCATTGGGAGTGAAAGTGAAAGAAAAGAAGGGACTCGACCGCATGGAATTCTAAAATCATCAAGCAACAGTTCAAAACTACAAGGTAATTTACCCCAAATATTAAATCGCAATAACGACATATCAATAGGGATTCTGGGGTAACAGCAATTGACCAAATGCTCCAAAATTGTCGCATTTACTTATTTAATATTTCTGTCAATATATTGATTTGACAAATACTGTATATGCGTATACTATTGATAGTTTTGCGGTTTACCTTAAGTAGGGCGTAATATAGACATTCTTTCCAAAATATTCCAATCTGACAGCTGGTTTTCCTTTTTTCAACCGGGATCGGAATGTTTAATCTTGTGCGGTTATTGTGTACGGACCAGGAATTAATTATTTATTTTGCAAGTGCAGTCTTTGGTCAGGTTGGTCATAATAAAGCCTGTCTGGTCATAATAACGCACAAGGCGGGAGACAACGCACATTCTATATATATATTAGACTTCAAATTAAGATGAATGGTACTGTGGGGCATGGCCTACTCAATACACGGCCTAGGAATACACCGAAACTGGTCAGAAAATAAGAGGCCTATTGACGCGAATAATGCCCATTATAATACATTGTTACGTCACGGTTTTATGAATGGATTTCCTTCATTTTGAATGCAGTTTGCAGTTGTTGGTAGGTTCAATACCAGTTCTAGGTTGTTTTAACTTACAGTTTATCACAGAACGTGTCGCCGGGATATTTTCTTGTTTAGTTAAAATCATACCAGACATATAAAGCAGCGCAAAAGGTTTATTAGTATATAAATATCAGTTTATTAAGCATACAGAGAGACGAGCAATCTGATTTAGTTTACCAACACAGAAAACCTACGTTTTGATTATATTTAATTTAGTAGACAGGCATTTGGCAAGTTTTATAATGCAGCACACCTTTATAATTTTATTTAGATTGAATTGTAAGCCACCAGAATTATTAAGCAAGCTATTTAAGCATGGTCAATAGGTGTACCGTAGTTGGATAAAAATATTTGGATAAGGATACCATCTGTGCATGTTATGATCATGAAGAAGTGGCAAGAAGATCTTCAGGAAGGAAGACTAGTCAAATTTAAACAACGACAAAGGTCTAAAGTTAGACACAACACCTAAGTACGAAGGGAGGCTATCGTGAGTTTGTTTGTATTATACAGTCTTAATTTATAATGTGCTGTATGACCCATTTTTTGACCTTAAGGAAGAGCCTCTGTCCTGCTTTAACAAAAAAAACCTCGAGTAGAAAATGGGTTATGAGCAGCAGGACAGATCAAGGCATAAGCACCTTGAGACAAAAGGCTAATGCTTGTGTTTATCCAATATCCTATATTGTTTTTAAGGACCGGTTTTAAAAGTCCACAACGGACATATCAATTAACTTACTTGTTGTTACTGCGGTGTTGTTTTGCTAGATATGCATAGGCTGTCTTAAAAAACTTCTGTTTTAAGCCAAATACTATTTTCACTCAGCGACTGAGCCAAACTAAACTGTCGGTAAAACTTACTTGTATGCCACACGTGGTTAAAAGTAACTCCTATCTGTTCAGTCATGCTTAAACATTTATAAAAAATATAAGATGTTGACAAAATAACCCGAAAAATAAGGTAATTTAACCGGGAATGGTAAATAAACTGTTATTTGATGCAAAAACTACAGCCAGACAGCAAAATCCATTCATAAAACCGTGACGTAACAATGTATTATAATGGGCATTATTCGCGTCAATAGGCCTCCTATTTTCTGAGCAGTTTCGGTGTATTCCTAGGCCGTGTATTGAGTAGGCCATGTGTGGGGTAAGATGGGATCCCTTTAGCACCTAAAACCCATATTTCATAATCGTGTTTTAAACAATTAACAACAATCTTTTTAAGTCTTTCCCACCGTTTTAACATAAGTTCAAATAAATAGTTTTCTGTTTGTATATAGTTTTGTGTCTTGGTAACACACATTAATTGGTTCTTTAAAAGTAATACTCGAGTTTTTACAGTTTATAGACCTTTATAAAAGTTTCAGTAACATGTGTGTCTATATATACAAAGCCGCTGCATACCGAAGTAAATTTTTCGCCCATTTAAGTCGCATGTAGGCGACTTTTTCATGAATAATTGACGCTGCGGATTTGAACTTTCGATTTTCAAACGGATGTCGCCCAATCAAACTGTTTATTTATTTTCTCCTCTGCCAATTACAGGTCACCAGCAGCAAGCAATAAAAACGGAAAACCGCGGCAGGACTACCTTGGCTGACTCTTTCAGTGATGACGACATGCGAAAAACGCAGTTGGTGACGTCATCATGGGATACTGTGACGTCAGTGATACAAATACTAATGTTGGCCGACCAAGCAGCGGTGTCTGAGGTCACGCACGCCAATGAAATGGTAAGCCATATACACCGGCCTAGGAATCATTTTTCAATACATATATAGGTTGGGGTAAGATGGGATTCCGTTTTTCTTTTTTGTCGTTCCATTCGGTAGTAAACAAAGAATAATAGAATTATATAACCGTAGTCCAGCGACTTAATTGTTAAAAACACGATCCCGAAACTTGGGTTTTAAGTTATATAACGGTATCCCATCATACCCCACTACAATATAATGTTGATTTTTTTCAGGTGGTCGAAGGTCTTACACGTTTGGAAAGCTGTCAAAACTTTCATGAGTTTATGAGAGAGTTTACTGAGTTTGGGCGACGTATGATCAACTTGGCCCATTATACTGGTGCAAGGCAGAAGGTATAGGACAAATATGACTTAGCGTTTGATATTTTGTGATATAGTAGGGTGGGGGAAGATAGGTCGCCTTACTCCCATACGCTGTTTTTAATTCTTAAAAACCCGATCAGGATATTTTGATATTATGTGCTAAAGGTGTCCCATTTTCTCCCAGCCTACTATATGATATTTCTAATACATTTTTACCTATAGGATCTTAAAAGCGATGTTGCAAGGGCGTATATATCAGCAACGAGGTTTGAACTGGAAAAAGGGACGGCGGTGCTTCTTACTTCTTCAAAAGTAAATTACCTTAAATAACATTTATGTGTACAAAGTTCATACACAAACAGAATAAAAGGCAAAAAATAGTCGTAAAATCACGAATATAAAAAAAGGATTTTGTATTAAATACATGAACAGACCACAAGTGTAAACAAAGGCATTTTGTCTCAGGTGTATTTCCGACATCCAAGCTCAAATCTCGCTCGCGCCTTCAGAGATAATTGCTTTACTAACATGAGGTCGGTTCTTGCTAGAATGGCAAAGTCATTGGAAACTTGCCGGGAATCTAAATCCCTAAGCGCGAGTGGGAGCTTAGACGACGGGATTTCGAGGTGAAATGTTTGTATAGTCTGTGGGGTAGGATGGGATATTGTTGGCTCCTAAATTTCATATTTAATATCGTGTTGTGAACAATAAACAACGCTCTTTTAGACTCGCAGGCCTACGGTTATACAGTTCTGTAATATTCTTTGTTTTCACAAAATAGGACAAAAAAAATTAACAGAATGAAAACTTGTTCTATCTTACTCCACCCTACTATATCAAGTTATTTTTTTCGGCCCTTGTTAAAATCCAGTATTATAGACAAGTTTAATATTTAACATTGTACTTATGTTTGCAGTATCTGTTTAACTGAAAAAGTTAAGAAGAACGACGACACGAAATACATCAGCGCATTCTCGCTTTTAGACAACCTAAAGGTAACCACAATAGTTTTGCTTTATTTTGTACTTAAACAATCTTAAAGAGGCATACCAAAAAATGAAAATTTGTATATGAACAGGGATGCTAAAATGGGATCTAAAGGTACCAACAAGTTTCCAAAACTAAACAGCTTGGATATATGTCGCACGGTCGATTTTTTTTTTTGTTTTACCGGTTTGTTTTTCCTTTTTTTAATACTTTGATGGGATCTTAAATTATATTTGAGCACCTATACCTTTACACGTTTTTCTTTGGTAATTCCCTATATAACACTCCGGCACTTTTATACATAACCTATGTGCTTGAACTGTATACACTACGACTTAATATTAGAGCGCTCGCCTTCTAAAATTGATGTGTTTTAATATTTATTACAGCTGACAGTCTCAAGCTGCCACAACTCTGCTTCTCTTCCAAGCTACAATGACGTCACCGGTTCATTACGTCATTCCTCGTCATTTGGTTCTCGGATAGAAAGAATATCAAAACAGGTGTGTAATGGAATTGCGCTTACCGTATGCTATGTCTCGTCTAGCATAAAGACGTAAATTTGTACGACTTTGTTTTATTATAGCATTACTACGATGACAAATGATCTTAACTATAGAAGTGTATAAGTACAGTACTATTCTTTAATGCGTTTATTGGCACTATATCTAAAGAATTATGTGGTTTAAATTACGGTAAATTAAAGAACGTATTTAAATGTATACTAGAGTGGGGGAATATGGACACCTTTTCGTTCTGTTTTCTCGACCCATTAGGTAGCAAACAAATAACGCTTAAAGAAATATAATACCGTGTCCCCCCGACTTCTATAAACTATTGTTTAATTGTTTAAAACACGATCAGGATATTTGAATATTATGTGCTAAAGGTGTTCTATCTTATACCCCTACAGTACCATGTTATACGTTTTCTACAGCATATAGTGACCATCGAATTTGATTGCTTTTTTTATTTGCTTAGATTATGGAACGCGCATTAGAATTCACTGATTCTCCTTTCTGCGGGCATGAACAACGTTCAGATATCTTACGGCGTGACTTAGAATTAAGAAAGTCACTGGGACCATTCCTAAACCAGAAGGTATATAATTCTGCATGATAGGTTTAATGCATATGCGTTTATTCGGTCTGGCTCGGATCTTACATTTTTTCAAATTTACAAATCGTATTAGTAGTAATTTTTATTAGTTTACAATTACTTGGTACAATTGTTTTTTTTTTTATTAGTTTACAATTACTTGGTACAAATGAAACGGTACAATTACTTGTTTTCTGCAATATAACATAAAAGTATTAATAAAAAAAGTTTCTAATTGTTTACACTACATGTTTTTGAAAATTTCCCAACCGAACTAGTAATAATTTTAAGTTTGAAACAGTACAATTACTTGTTTTAAGTTCGAATACGAATATGTACATTTACACATACTGAATCCGTTTTTCAGCCACATCTTATACGATTTCCAATAAATATTTTGCTGGTCAAAACTATATAATTTATTGATATATAAGGTCTCATTTGTAAAGATTACGCGACCATCGCTGCTGGCGGTCGCTTTAATTACACTCGTAAATTTAATGCAGTCCGTTATCTGCCAAATATTTTAACATTGCATGACCTTTGCGTGTACCCCCCTTAAGGCCAGCAGATGCAATATAGTTTTAGGATTAAGACCTGAAGTGTTGTATTTTATTTCAGCTTAGTTCGAGCGACGCTAAAATGCATTCAACAAGTGTAGAAGAAGCAATTGAAAATATGAAACTTTCTGTAAGTTATGTTTTAAACATCAGACGTAAACATAATATTTTCACACGCCCTCTAACTAGTTACAAAGTATAGATAAATATTCTAATAAACCAAATACACTTGGTGTGTCTAAACCTCTCGTAATATCTGTATAGAGTTTACTATAGTAGCCATTGACCGACAAGCAGAAACTTGTACACTGACGTTCCGTATACTCTTAATAAGATTAAATAGGTTGGAGTAAGATGGCCAAGGTTTTTGTTTTCCTTTTTCGATACATTCAATTTTAAACAAAAAACAATTAAATAAATATACAACTGTACCTTTAAGGCTCTAAAAGAGCGTTGTTAATTGTTAAAAACAGGATTAGGAAATCTGGGATTTATGTGTTAAAAGTATTCCATCTTATCTAACAGCGTTATATACATTTATGTATTCTATACACCACCGTTAATACACTTGCGTTTTGTTTAAATTCTGTCATTTTATTAAAAAGGCACACAAGCCCGATGTAAATAAATGTCATTAACCAGTAAAAAATTTAGTATCTTCCTATTCTTAGGTTTGCAACGCAGCAGTTGCACGCATCGTCGGGATATCTAACGACTTGTCTTCTACTGGTTTGTACCGACGAACTTTTAACGTCGAGGCTCTGATTGAGAATCTTACCGAACTCTCTAAATGTCTTAGTCTAAACATTGCCAACGACACGACGAAAGCGGTAGCCGCTCTTACTGAGTTCTCGAAACAGGTAAGTTCCCCTCGGGTCGTTTCGGTTTGTTTTAGCAATCGATTGTAATTAGATCGAATATAATTCACGTCACTGTCCACTTAAAATTGAACTTTGCGTAACGGCATATAGGGTTTCTCTGCTTATTTAAAAAGTAATACAACTGCCACCACCCAGATTAACTTTTAATCAGCTATTCCTCATCAGCATGCAGTAAGTCAGCATATTATTTTTTCAAATGAGTTTTGTTTCAAACCAGTAACCCGAATTATAAAGTGGCCACTATATTACACTGTACACCATTATATGTATAGCAGGGCGGGGCATAATGGGACGTGTTTCATTTTCGTCCCATTTGGTAGCAAAAAAATATCTACAGAATTATACACCCATATTCTCACGACTCTGAAATTGCATTGTTAATTGATCAAAATAGGATCAGGAAATATAGGGTTCAAGTGATAACGGTATTCTGTTTTACTCCATACTACTATTATATGCATTTTCATATGCATTTTTTAAAACCAACTTTGCGCAGATACAAGAAGCTTGTCGGTTGGCTCAGCAATGCTATGTTGATCCGAGTCACATAGTCTCCATTAAACACGTCTGTGAATTCATTGAAGGACTAACACAGCAGGTAAGTTGCTGAATAAGTTCTGTGTAAATAAAATATTGAATATGAAACCCATTAGTGTTCATGCCAAACTATACAAGTGACATAGAATGCACCCTTATTTAATTATTTCAGTTTAATTCTATGCTTTTTAAGAGCACATTACTTTATAAAGCTGCAATATATAGTTGGGTGGGAAAGATAGGACCCATTTTTATTCTATTTTCTCTTATCATTTAGTAGTAAACAAAGAACTTTCAAAGAATTATAAAACCGTATCCTCTCGACTCCCATATGGACCGTTTAAAAACGATCAGGATATTTCGATATTAGGTGCTAAAGGTGTCCCGTCTCCCCCACCATACTAAACAATTCCCATCACAGGTTGTACGGTCGGTGTCTTTGGCTCAGTCATTAAACGGTAGCCCTGTGGCCGTGGAGAACTTTACTGCACTTATTGGACAGTGGCACTCTGTCGCCTCTAGCGAGATATCCTCGATGCAAACAAATTTGTCTTCCGTGGCGCGAAAGGCAAGCGGGGGAAAATCACCGTCTCCTGTACATGATACCATTGCAAGGGTAGGTCATGCAGCTATGGGTAAAGTGTATTGACCGGTAAACTGCATAAAAATCTTTAAAAAATTGTTTGGCCCTGTGGAACAGTGGTAGCGGGCAGCTACTGATGGGTTGTCCAGATTATCAGCACAGAACAAAATAGTAACCCACAAACAAAACGATCCCCTGCAAACGGAACAAAATAATCACCCACACAGTTACATTTACTAAGTAGCTCGTAAACGGGCACGAGGTGTATGAAGCAGAACTGTAGTTTTCCCGCGACGCGTGAATAAGTTACATCACATTGCTTGCGTCTTTATGATTTGATGTAACCGCGACTCTTGTAAAAAAACTTAAAATAGAACACCGTCATTTCTAAATAATAATTATGCATTTTTTTAGAGCGGAAACATTTATCAACGGTTGGATACATCGGAACAAACTGTAGCGGCACGCCTTGGGTTGGAAATTAAACTTCTCTCTGCACAATGTTATGTGGAATGCCAACACTGGAGAGACGTGGAAGGCGCATCGGTCGCTCTCATTGAAAACTTTGAATCGGTAAATATAAGAGAACGAATGGTTATATTTTTTAACAGCTATTTTATGTTGTTGTTTTTTTAAATGAGTCCAACTTTTTTGTCTTTTTCGTAATGGCCTTAAAATTTACGTTTGCAAGTGCAGTAGATCTTTAACCAATATAAAGTCTATAAAAGTAGAAAAAATTAAACAGGGTTTAAATAGAAGAATGTAACTGTATTACATGTTATTATTTGGTTAAAACGCTTGGGCTGTACATTTTGAGACTCAATCATATTTAGAAATTTTGTACAATACTTATTTAGTTATTTTTACTATTATTATTTTTATTAAGCACGGCCTAATACCTTTAAACAGTGATAATAAAAATAGATCTTCGGTTCAAAAAACTTAATTTAGGATTTCTTTTAGGTCGCTAGCTCCTCTAAACATATTTACCTCTTTACTCGTGGTGAACCTCCTCTCCATACAACAGCTGATTTCTTTAACACGGCTATCGAGACTTCGTCGTACGCCTCAAGGTGTGGGACAATAGCAGAATCTTATATGGAAGAGGTATGGTACATTTCAGTGTGTGTTTATGTAAACGATGCATACTATATTTGGTGGGGGGGGGGAGATGAGACATGTTTTCATTTTTCTATCGTCCCGTTTGATAACAAACAAAGAACATTCAAAGAAATGCATGAACCTGTAGCTCACGACTTTTAAAGAGTGTTGTTAATTGTTCAAAACACAATAGGGAAATTTTGGTTTTAGTAGGGTGGGGAAAATGGGACACCTTTACCACATAATATTAAAAAACCCTGATCGTTTTTTAAACAATTAACAGCGGTCTATGGGAGTCGCGAGGATATTTGGTTTTATAATCCTTTAAGTGTTCTTTGTTTACTACCAAATTGGACGAAAAATACAATGAAAATGTGTCCTATCTTTCCCCACCCTACTATATATATTTTTTCTAACGGTATATCCTATCTTACTGCATAGTATACTACTGTTTTGGTTTCAGTACCGTACTGGCGGCTCGTATCTGCGCAGTGATGTTCTATCCGCATGCGCACAACTCCCAAACACTTGTCAGAGATTAAGTGCAACTGCGAAAACAGCCGCACACGGAAAATCTTCCGTATTTAGCAAAGTAATGATGACGTTACGAGACGTCAGAGCTACATTGGAGCTAGTTTCAAAGCTTTCAGTTCTGCTACATTCGATATCGATAAAGGTGCGTGGGTGCGGGGATTGAAAAGTGGATTATATTTGGATAATTAATTATTTACGGAAGTTACTTAATTCGATTTCCGAGATTAAAATCGATTAAGTTCATATTTTTATTTTGCTATAACCTTGTTACAAATGGATTTGAAATTTTAATCATCTGCAGAGAGGACTGTCAACGAACTCACGCGACGCTACACGACGTACGAAGCAGAGATCAAAATCTTTGACTCCCCGTCACCGTAAATCAAGCGGTTATTCAGTCGCTGAATCAGGAAGAGCCAGCACTATATCTCGCAAGTCTAGTTTTGGTCGGTACAGCAGCAACAACAACAACAACAACAACAATAACAACAACAGTAATTGTGATGTAAAAAAAGACATGGTTGCAAGTGAATCAACCATCACTGTGAACATTGTCAGCGATGATAAATGCACAAAATCAATGGAAAGCGCATCACATTATGGCAGTGCAGAATCTATTCCTACAAGGGGAGCAGCTAAAGAACGGGCACTGACCCAAAAGCATCACAAGAAATTTAACGCATGCGGAATTCCTTTTCGTGCACCTTCTCTCAAACACCTTTCGATCAAGTCTTCGAAATGATCCTGTTGTTTCGTTGTCAATTTATCGCATTCTGAACTTCCACAAACGTCCTTTGGTTGTAATATTGATGTTTTCTATTCGTCTTAATGCTGTATTTTTTATAGTAAAAGTTGAAGTCACACCGATACTCATTCGCTAGCATAGAATGAATTCTTCATCCCCGCGTGTTGGCTAGGCAAGGACACTAATTTTAGTAGGGAATTTTTAGTGTATACATCCGTACCCGCTTTGAGTTATCACATATATAAGTAATTTTGTGTGAGATTATTTAAAGTACGAATATGAGTTTAGACAGCCCATTAGGGACCACGCTAGGTTATTGTTAAGTGTATTGTTCCAGGACACACATGCTCGTTTTTGTATTAGCATCAAGACTCGCACATCTGGGCCATTGGCAGGCGCGCTAACCACCATGCACCGGCACCAGCTTCAGCCAGCGATTAACATATATATATACAGCAGGGATGAAATAAGTAAAAAATGTAAGAATATTAAATTGTAATGAATAATCTAAATAGCTTTAAACTCCTGGCGGCTTATGTGTCCGCTGGTAAAAATACTATACAGTAATTACAAATAACATCCAAGATTAAGCCTTATTTAATGAGGCAACAACGTTATGGTATGTTGGGAAACGGAACCGAAAATACGTAAGATTCCATTGGCTCGCCTTTAAGAGTTGTTATAAAAGCAACTTTTTTTGCTTGAACTTTATTAAAACTGAATCTTTCATATACCTCTAGTATATTCCGTAAATTAGTAAAAATTATCAGATAGAAATTCTTTGAAATTTCAGTACAAGTGTGTTACTATATTCTGTATCTGTAATGGGGATCCATCACCTACACTAATTTTAAATTTTTTCCATCCGCAAGACGGCGCTAGCAATCTGTTTCTGTCTGTGTCGTGGAGATTTTTTGATCACGAGAATTTACGAAAGTTTAGTTACATTTATAAGCAGTGAGCACCAAAGCAGTTCAGTTTGTATGAGAATCGACGGTTAACTGTGACTATTAAGAGCATAATGAACATGAAAGCGTTCGGGAGCCACGGGGCTAGTGAATTTTCAGTGGCTAAATGCCCAAGCAATACCTTGTCAATGACAAACAGTATTATTGCGAATTATTCCGATTTTAAAAATGAAAGGTAAGTAAAATTTTTACATTCTACTTAATGCGTTTCTTTTATAAATGCTCTAACTAAGTCATTACTTGCCACTGATCTAGTCATGAAAGTGTACTAAATATTTTATATTTACAGTCATGTTATTGTGGAAAATGGAAGAAATCAAAAATTCTTATTCACTGTGAAAACGGATGATGGTATCCAACAAGGCAGCCTTGGATTTTCCGGGATACAGGTAACTATATTTACTAAATTAACTACTTTCCGAAATTCTACCCCACAGATAGGACATTGCAGTGTTTTTTCTTTAATTTTCAAAACAGACTATACTACCAAACGTTGCAACGAAAATTGCAAAAGAATCAAATTAGATGACATGGCACAAAATTTTGTGCACTCTCCTCTAGTTATCGCTGCTACCATTGTGTGCGTCTGTGTCTCTTTGCGCAAAACACTCAACGTGTACAATTGACATATTTTCATTTAGTAAATAGAATTGAATGTTGATGGGGTATATCGGTGCTGTTAATAAACTGTTTCCTTTTCAGAGAAAATGGGCCTATTTGGGTATCGGACAAAAAATAAGAGGTAACGTATAATTCTGTTTACCACTCCTAGTTTTACATTTTGAGAAATACTTTTTATTGTGCATGTGATATCAGAGTGTTCCCAATACTTTTCATAAATTTCACTTGATGTATTCTACATTATTTTTTCATAATTTATACCAAAGGACATTTCAACAATATGAAAATATTATAAAAAGTGTAAATTGCCTATTAAATACCAGTATTTGCAAGGTCATTTACAAGATGTAAATTTTATGCAATTTTCCCTTACTACTAATGTGCGTAGTATTTGCCTCATTAATGTATTTATTTTTACAGTTCAAGCATGCAAAATGACGGATGCTATAGCTCAAGAAGTCGTGTTTGAAATTGATTTCTTTCGCCGTCAACAAGCTAAGACGAAAATAAATTTCAACACTGATGAAATGGCGGAAATTTACTCGAGGCATTTTCGTGAATTTAACCATTCCTTTATGGAAGACCAAGAGGTAAAAAAAGGAATTACTGTTATAAAGAAATATTTAAATTTTCACCCAAATTTTGAGTGTTCTAAATGTTATGATAAATGCAATGTTTAATTTTGTTTTGAAATTTTTCTATCAGATATATGTCAGTCTTTTATTTTTTTATTTTATTAAAACATACATGAAAAAATATTTAATTTTTTATACTTTCTAGTTTTTGGTCACCATGAATGATATACATTTGATATTAACTGTCAAAGAGATCAAAACTAAGAGTGCAATGCAAGTAAATGGAAGGTTAACAGGATTGTTCAGTCTCGGAGAAACAAATGTAATGTTTTCGTCTGCACCAGAGTCCTCTATTTTGTTAGGAGGTAAATACAATATTCTTTACCTAAACTTTTCCTTAAATGCATTTACTTTTACTGTGGCATCAAAAAAGGTCACTAGTTCATACATACATGGCCCAACATGGGTATTCTAGTTTGAAAATCATTGTTTTCCCCAGGAAAGCACAGAATAAGAAAGCAAAATGCTGGAATTATAAATCCTGACTTTGACTTTCAAAGACTCGGCATTGGAGGCCTAGATGAAGAATTCAAAGAGATTTTTCGGTACTTTTCCTCTGTAAAAATTAAGTGGCCAAACAGTAATTCATTACTGGACTACAAAATTATTTTCTAAAAAAGTTGATTGCCAAATTTTATTTTTAATTTAGTTTTTTTTTTAAACTTGTCAAAATTGTCAGGCGAGCTTTTGCGTCCCGAGTTCTCCCTCCAGATGTTATAGAAAAGATGGGAGCCAAGCATGTTAAAGGTATTTTGCTCCATGGACCTCCAGGTTGTGGCAAAACACTGATGGCCCGACAGATAGGCACAATGTTAAGTGCCAGGGAACCGCAGGTAATACCTGTTTGCAGTGGCGCCGCCAGTGGGGTTTCAGGTGTCGTGACCCTTCCCCCCCCCCCCCTTTTAAACAAAAACAAATTTAAAAAAAAATTTTTTTTGAATAAAATTTTACCTATAGCGTGGTTTAACAACAACCGTTTTGTTTTTATTTCCCATTTCTTAACTGATTTATTGTATTATCTATATAATCAAATATATAGTTGTTTTATTTTGACAAATATGAAATGTGTAAACCAAATCTAGGATTGCTATGTTGATATTGTATCATGTTCATGCAGGGTATTTCTAGCAATTCAATTGTCATATGTATTCATAACGTTGGCTGTAAAACTTCATTTTTTAGATTGTAAACGGTCCTGAAATCTTGAACAAATATGTTGGAGAGTCAGAATCGAATATTCGAAAGTTGTTCGAAGCTGCAGAAGAAGAACAGAAAAAGGTGATTTTTTGGGGGTTATTGTGATTTTTTTTTTATTATCTTATTTACTACATGCTAGCCAAAGTAATATTATATATTACTGACGTAGTTTATTGTTTTGAACAATTAACAACAGTCTTTAAGAGTCGCAGGGATACAGGTATATTGTTGTTTAAATATTCTTTGTTTACTACCAAATGAGATGAGAAAAGAGGATGAAAAAATGACCCATGTCTTACTATATATATTACAGTAGTTATGTTTTTACAGTGCTGTTTTACGCCTAAAAACTCCACCAGTGACCCATACTTTAACATCATACCTTAATCATAAGTCCTAAACATATTTTAAGTTTGGTGTAAAACTTGTTTATTACATATCGAACTAAGAAATGACTTGACTCACTATAAAAGTATGTTAGGTGAATGAAACATAAACAAAACGCTTTGAAAGACAACTAAAACATACTGAAAGTGATTGCATTATTTTTGTAATATACCATGTGGCAGTAATAATAATAGGGTTGATAGTGACAAAATGGCTTCAGTGCCAAGATAACAAAATAGAGCTACTCTAAACAATAATCCTGTAATATCTTTTACCAGCTTGGAATAAACAGCGGTCTACACATCATAATATTTGATGAAATTGATGCCATATGTAAACAAAGAGGGAGTGTGTCTGGTGCATCGGGTGTACACGATACTGTGGTCAACCAACTGCTTTCGAAGATAGATGGAGTGGAACCACTCAACAACATTCTGGTCATTGGTGAGAATTTTGTGGATAACGAGACTTTAGTCTTATATATATTGTGTACAAAGTCTTGAATGTGTATGGTATCTTTCAGTTCTCAGGCATTGGTAAATGTTACTGCCAGAGGAGTCCTGCCGTCTCGACTTTTCAACAAGGGTGACATTGTATGTTTTGCTACCAAATTAAAAATCAGCCGTGAATAAAAACAGCTTTTACCTGCTCTAAAAAATATATTTTTTGTTAAAATTAAAAAAAAAGATGTTATACTTTAATTTTGTTACAAAAAATCCGAATTCACTTTAGGTATGACGAACAGACCGGATCTTATTGACGATGCTTTGCTTAGACCTGGAAGGCTCGAAGTAAAGAAAGAAATAGGTGGTTAATGTTTCTGTATTGTGTATATTCAATCAGGGTGAAATGATATTGTGAATTCTGGTACACTGTTAAAATTGGTGCATGTATTACCTTGTATTATTAAACAGTTTACTGTAGGATTTTCCAATGCAGATGGGCTGTGTTTGGTATGCCTGATGTATTTGTAATTCATTATAAAAATAGGTTTAAAACCTTGTTTTCTGCATTATATTAATAGCGAAGACAGAGGGGCATACCAACAAAAAAAATTAAAAATTGTAAATAGGTAGAGAATGAGATGGTCAAATGTGATATAATAAAGGTATTAATATACAAATTTAAATTTTTATTGGTATGATCTTTTAAAGGGTGTTCCCTTAATTGTATGTATTATATATATATATATATATATATAGTTTGCAAATTTCAAATAATATTACACATATTATTGAGGCCTATGGTTATATTACTTAGTAATTATAATTTGGTAAACAGCAACTTTTGCATAAGTGGCACGAAAATTCAGTCTGGGTCATTGTTAAACCCTGCTTCCAGGACTTCCCGACGAGAACGGGAGACTTGAGATCCTCAACATCCATACGGAAAAGATGAAAAGCTCAGACATGCTTGATGACGATGTCAACCTCCGCGAAATTGCGCAACTCACCAAGAACTTTAGTGGTGCTGAACTTGCAGGGCTTGTCGGTGCAGCACAGTCGTGTGCATTTGTTAGGCATACTAAGGTATATAATATATATATAGTTCATAAATTTTTTTTCATAATTTATTCTTGAAATTCTTATTCTGAATGTTGATTTTTTAATATTGTCTTAGACGAGTCTTTTTAGTACCCTCGGTTTCATGTTATTATTCTTTTTAACGAAATTTAGGAGGACTTTTTTAAAAACACAGAAAAGTCGTTAATCAAAGACCTCATTGATTATTGGGTACTTTATTGATTAAAATTGCACTTCTTTTAAAAATAGCTCTTTCGATACTTTTCCGAATTTTAATGATGTTGCTAAAAACAACGCTATTTCAAACTAAAATTGATATTTTATTGATTTATTGAAAGGCTGGGAGTAAAGTAGAAGTTGATCTTGACACAATCGATGAATTGAAAGTTTGTCGGGCAGATTTTATGGCTGGGTTGGAAAACGACATCAAACCAGTAAGATTACAAAATATTTTGACTCATCGTTTATTTAGATTTAGGACTATTGAATGAATATTTTAAGCACAGTATGAATATTTTAAGAATAGGTATGTTGCATAGTTTTATAATACAAATACACCCTGTGTATTAGGTGCTGTTTACATGCATTTAAGACCTAAGGTTCTGGTTTATATTAAAAACCACTTTACAAAATGATTTGTAAAAATTTTTTGTTACATGTTTCTATATTATTTTTACACCTTGTCCATTTTACCTACATTTTATTAAGATTTTGGTTTATATTGAAACCACCATACAAAAAGTTTCATAAAATTCTTTTGTTACTTATTTCTCTAAATATTTTTATACCTTCTGTTTCGGCTGCATTTTACCTACATTTGATTTTAAAACCTAAGATTCTTGTTAGGCGTATGGTGCTAAGGAAGAGGACATTGAACGTTTTATGAGGAACGGGGTTCTTATGTGGGGGCCACCTGTACAAACTGCACTTGATAGCGGGGATCTTTTGGTCAACCAGGTCTTTATGTGAAAAATCATTTTTTTTCAACATTCTGGGTTGTCTCA
Source organism: Ciona robusta (assembly GCF_009617815.1). Classification (NCBI taxonomy): domain Eukaryota; kingdom Metazoa; phylum Chordata; class Ascidiacea; order Phlebobranchia; family Cionidae; genus Ciona; species Ciona robusta. The sequence goes on along the minus strand of NC_143243.1, from coordinate 5,325,239 downwards.
GTTAAAAAGAATAAATAAAAATACTTTTTCAAAGGACATTTAAAAATTACTTTTTGTACATCATTAAAATTATGATTAATTTTGATTTGTATATCATTAATATAATGATTTATATAAAGTTTACCAAATAACGGCTAAAATTTTCTATAAAGGTCCGAAACAGCAACAAGACACCTCTTGTTAGCGTGCTTATCACTGGAGCAGTTGGATGTGGAAAAACTGCTCTTGCTACCAGGATTGCACTTGATTCTGGCTTCCCGTTTCTAAAGATCTGCTCTCCTGGTGAGCTCGTGGGTTTCTCGGAAGCGGCGAAATGCCAACACTTGAAGAAAGTTTTTGACGACGCCTACAAGTCACAACTCAGCTGTGTGGTGATTGACGATATTGAAAAGCTAATCGGTGAGGTTTGAATTATTTATGTTTGTAGAGATTGGTGAGTTCGTTGGAAGTTAAGTGTCTTTCTAATCACAAAATCCAGTGGTTGACTGTTGGATATTATTTCTTTAATTTTTTTTTAGTCTAATTCTAAATTATTTAAGTTTTTTATAATTTTTTTTATTTTACTTTTTTGTTTTAACTTTTATATCAGTGTTAAACATATTACACTGCTACAGTTAGTATAACACCAAAAACATTAAACTATGTATGTTACTACCAAGGGCATATATGGCCTTGGGCAAGATGCTTAAAGGAAATTGCTGCAACCCAGTGGTCACTCTGAGTCTATGGTGTCGAAAAGCCAAGAAAATCATAAAAATATTGAAAATATCTCTGCAAAATTAAATACTTGGTAAAGTGATCACAGGGCACAGGATAAATGGGTTAAAATTGAACATAAATGAACATAAAATGTGCATTTCATTCCTCACTATATGTATAGCCTATAGGTAAAATTAATTTTGAAAGTTTTCTAAATAATTTTCTTTTTTAAGATTATAACCCGATTGGTCCCCGATTTTCAAACACCGTCACACAAGCCTTGATGGTTTTATTTAAGAACCTACCACCACCGGTAAGTCAAATCTCTTGGCTGTGAATCCATCAGTATGAACCTCATGCATACTTTATGAGCTGTAGTAATTAGTTATGAATTATTAAACTTCAAAAGCTATCCTACTTGAAAGGATAATGATTTTTTTTAATAATCAAAAATGCATGAATTTTCAAAATTTTTTGGGGGGGTGAAATGGTATGAATTTTTGTAATGTTTTTTTCGAGGGGTGATTAATAATATTTATAAGTTATTACAAAAATGGTAGAATTTTGGTATGTTTTTTCAGGTGTAGGGTAATACATTAATAATTATAACAAAAATGGTAGAATTTTGGATTTTTTTTTTTTCATGGTGGAGGGTATAATTATTAATTATAAGTTTTTCTATGCTGCAGAAATAATTTTTTTTATCTTTTTTTATTTTAATGATAGAAACGTCGCTTGTTGGTGATTGGGACTTCCAGTAACAAAGATCTTCTGCATGAAATGGGAATGGAGAAATGTTTCAGCTCGCATATACACGTACCATGCCTATCAAAGGCCCAGCATATTACCACAACATTAGAGGTAAAAACAATTTGTGTTTGCTGGTTAGTGTAATAGCTATACTATGCATAGGCGCCAAACCTGGGGTGGCAGGGTAGGCAGGCTGACTCTTGAATTTTCTGCACTGTATTTATTATTAAATATAGGAACTAAATTTGTTCTCTAGTAATGCATGTCTAACTATCCTTGCATTTTACTAAAGTATTATGTAAACTTGTGTGATTTAGTTTGGTTTATCAGCGATTTACATAAGATTTTTTTTAACATTTGCTCCTATATTCAAGTCCCATTTGAAAAGCAGTATAAAATGTAACCATATGGTTCAAATCTCTTAATAAGCTCCATTGAAATTTCTTAATCAGAAATGTATCTCAAGGGAAATTGTAATCAATACATTTAGATAGGTTTCTTTATAAATCAATACAGAAATGCTTTCATATAATTCACTAATGTACAATCCATAATATAAAGGTGTTATGTTACAATTTCATATTCCTTTGGATTTTTAAACCAGGATTTGAAGTGTAAAATTGTAATTATAAAGGTGTTAGTCACTGGTCTAAACGGTGTTGTCTCATTTCATTTTAGAAATACTTCTACCTTGCCAGAGAGAGCAGTAACCTTAAAAAAAATATTTTGTAAAAATATATTTTGTTGCATAAGAACAGGGTACTGACCAATCGCCTACCCAAATAAATATATTTTTATTCTAATTCAAAGTTAAAACAAGTTAAGTATAAATATATATACCACAAAAAATGTAGCATATTCTCACACAGACATAGGCATCATAATTTTTGTATTTAAGCGAAATATAAGGTGAATTTGTTAAAATAACAGTTAAATTCATAGTCAATAACACAGGAAACATCATTGAATAATGTGGTGAATGCAGTATGCTTTAGATGATTTAGGAATACACCTAGCAGCAGGGTAAAACCATTTATAAGAGTAAAAGTAGTGGTCTAAAACATACCATGTCACTCCTGTTTCAAAAGTGGCAGTAATATTTTCTTAAGCACCCCTTGAAAGGTTTGCTAAAGTGTTCCAAGTAAAAAGTTTTTTAAATTAAAAGTTGCGAAAACCCATAAAGTTATGCCTATAAATTTTTACAAACTTTTTTCTCATGTCACCCAGCTATTGGATGCTTTCACTCCCGAAGAACGATGTTCGATTGAACGCCTTATTAGTGGTCGTTCTGCATGGGTGGGCATAAAATCGTTGATACACATGGTCGGTACAGCGGAACAAGCAGAATCAACAATGCGTGTCCCGACTTTCCTCACTTTGTTAGAAGAAGAAGCTCAGTGAGTCCATCTAGTGACTGTTTTTTAATATAAAAAAAGTTACAAAATATAACTAAGGTAAAAAAAGTTTTGAAAAAAATTAAACTTTTTTTACATTTTTAAAAATAGCATTTTTAGCTTGATGATGAGCACAGAGTGTATATAGCAATTGTGTATGGTATGTCTTACTGGTTAACAGCTAAAAACATTGTAAACTACACGCAGGTTGCAAGAAAGGTCATGATGTTTTTATTGGATCCACACACTTCATCTCACCTGTATAGGGTGCTGTAAATTATCTTACTATCAGTATATCTTTATATAGTGAATGAAAACATGTTTAACTACAATCCATTAATTTTTAGGTACTTTATAAAATTAAATTCGACTCTCTGTTTATGAAGCTAAAATAAAATAAAAATGGGGAACCAGTATTAGCAGTCTAATATTTACCCAATTTTGATTAGTACTGCCCTTAGTTAGGCGCTAACTTTTTAAAATGCAGGGGAGGCAAAAACGTTGTTGCCATCGATATTTAGTTTTAATATTTAATATAGTGTAGAAAATTACAGGGTAGGCCTGCCTACCTCGCTACCCCAGGTTTGGCGCCTATGGTTATGCCAAAACTGGGTATTTTTATGCACAATTTTGGTAGTAAACAAATTATTCCTTGGTGTGACGTGCTTAGATGTAGTGTGTATTGTTGATCACTTGTGCAATAAACGTTTATTGATCTACCGCTACTAACTGTACACAGCTCTTAAAACTAAGTTTGTTTTAGTATTTTACAGGAATTATGAAACTGTTAGAAATAATTTGACTCTAGTCTGTGAACAGAAGCCTCTCCTATTCATTGCTGGTTGATATAAGTCGTCTGTCCCTCACAGTTATAACTATACAACTCAGTTTATCACAACGCAGTGGAATTTCTTACCCTAACAATATTTTATTAACAGTTTCTTAGCAGTGACCATGGGGTGTATTCAGCTACACTACACAATATGCTGTGCAGTTAGAAGTGCCTAACTTTTAATTAAAATTAAAATCCAAAAAGCTTTCATTTTTGTAATAACAATTGGTCCAACTGTCCTGGTCTTGCTGTTTTATCAAAGAACAATAAACCAGCTACAAGACATCAGATTTTTTCCCCTTACCCATCTACAAGACATCAGGTTTTTTAACCTGACCTGCCTTAAACTAAACTATACATACTGAAAATAACCCAAACCAGTACACATACTTTTGTATTTACAGTAATACTTTGATTATTCACACAACTTCTACAGTTTACTCTCAACAGACCGCAGTGACCTTCTGATAACCTTCCCACTCTGTGCTTTCGGAATCGAATCTCGAAAGATAATACCTCCACGCAGTTGCTTGTAACTTGACAGGCGATCTGTTGGAAAACAGCATTAAATTTCTATCATGCTTTAACAAAATGAAAAATATTAGGGCATAGGTTAAGATGGGACATTTTTTTATTGTATGTTCTATTCTCATTTGGTATTAAACAAAGAAATTACATTTTCACGACTGTAAAATGGGTTAGTAAGTGTTTAAATTTTAAAACAACATTAGGAAACATGGAGTTCGGGGTGCATTTAGTATCCCATCCCAACATACACTACTATATGTGAAAAGTTATTTTAAAAGTAAAACGTTTTACCTTTTAAATACTCGTGCACCTCTGAGGCGGTCAGAGATTCCTTCCTCTTTACTATAAAAGCTCTCGGAAGTTCTCCCGCTTCATTATCAGGCACTCCAAATACTGCTGCGTCAGCAATTTTAGGGTTTTCAAATAGAACGCGTTCTATCTCGGCCGGTGATACCTGTTGTTTAAACAGCAAAATAAACGAACTGGGTTTAACTTTTGTTAGGAGCAATTAGTTTTACTAATTTATTTTAGCGTTGCGGGGTAACAACAGTCGTTAAAACATCGGTATTATATGTTTCTTCACCTGAAATCCTTTATATTTGATCAAGTCTTTCAACCGGTCTACAATATAAATGTAACCTCTTTCGTCATAGTGCCCAATATCTCCACTCCGAAACCAATTGTCTTCATCAAAACTGTTCATTGTCGCTTCTGGAGCATTGTAATAGCCCATAAATACCTAAAGGACACATTAAAGCAATGTTAGTTTGGTGGACTTTATATACCGTTAAGAAAAGTTTGTATGCTGTAGCTTACCTGAGGCCCCTTGTACCGTAACTCTCCGTCTAGATTCGGACCCAGTTCTTTGCCAGTCTTAACATCTACAACCTGCATTCATGTGTCAATATAACAGTCCAAAAAATATGACAAGCCTATATAGGCTATATTACCTTCACTTGCAAATTAAACGCTACACGACCAACTGATTCTTTTGGACAGTCCGGCTCCAGACAACCTGACAGTGGCGCGGCTTCACTCATCCCATAACCTGTATAAGCAAACAATTAAGTTCGACAGTAAAGCTTGCGGGTCCAACAACATTGGTTTATCTTGACGGTTTTCCAAAGCTCCCTCAAGTTGTCACCAACTTTTACTGGCAAAGGGGCTGCTGCAGACAGAATGTATTCCATGGACGACAAATCGTACTTTTGCAAGTTTTCTTTTGAAAACGCAATCACCATTGGTGGTACAAGAGGGGCGTGTGTAATCTAGAGTCAAATCATACTTATAAATGTCCACACATTAACGTACACTGATGTACCTTGTACTTTTCTATTGCGGCAAGGCTGCTCGAAGCTTCAAATTTAGTCCCAACTATGAGTTTACAGCCTTGCGTGATAGCGCTGAGAGATGTGACCATTCCAAACATATGAAACATTGGTACAATGCAATAACATATTCCGTGGTTGGGAAGCTTTAATGTGGCTCTGGATGTAATTATAAACAATTAACTCACACAGAATACAAAGGGTGAACATATATGAAAAATACTTAATCTTCGCATGACGGGAAAACGTTATTCGTCACAACGCAGCTGTTCTTTTTCATACACCTCGTGCCCGCTTACGAATTGCTACGTTTGTAACTTTGTGAAGTGATGTTTTTACTATATGACTAACAAGCACTTTATTAGGCATATAGCGCATGTAAAAATATTGCTATATCGCTTGCTAAATGAAGTTTATATACTTACGACCATAGCAAGGTGTATGCAGTATATATAGCTTGAGAATGTTAAACTGCTTTTGGTTTTCCAGTGGTCCCGCTAGAAAACGGGAGAACAAAAGGTGTATTGCTAATGTCTCGTTTGGACGTCACTGGAACGTACTCTAAAAACAAGCAGAGCCACTTTAGATGCCTCTATACCGAGTTGTTATTTAAAAACAGCAGGGGCTGTTGGAGGTTGGGGTAAGATTGGACATGTTTTCATTCTATTTTCTCGTCGCATTTGGGAGTACTCAAAAACTGTTTTATGATAACAATACTTTATATGTATATATATTAGGGTGGGGAAAGATGGGACACCTTGAGCACATAATATCCTGATCAGGTTTTAAACAATTACCAACGGTCTATGGAAGCCGAGAGGATACGGTTTAATAAATCTTTGAATGTTCCTTGTGTGTCCCATCTTTTCCCTACCATAGTTAATAGTTATTTCTACCTTTCACAGAATATTCTTGATTTAATGATTGCCGTAAGCAGATATATTTCTCATGTTTTCCAAGCGTCGCTATTTTCTGCAAAACATTCAATATGAACGAATGTAACTTACTTATTCTTGTGCGGCCGATTTATTATGACAGTCGTTATAACGCAACTGTTCTGTTTTATAGGAATAGCTCTCAGATATGCACTACCACGTTTAATCTTTCATGCACCAAACATTGGGAACAGTTGTTAATAACCTTAATGGCAGTTACAGCTTCTGAAACATGCTCCAGTTTTTCCACGATATTTGAATCGGCAATTACAAGTTTTGGTGCAACAACATTGAACTGATGAATCATTTCACCTGGAAGTTTTAATGATAAATGAAAACAACTTATTTATAACTGCGTCACGGGACAACGACAGTCGGTATATAACTTTTTGGGTAAATATATTTTTGGAAATTTTTCATTTTTGTTTTATTTAGCTCACAACTTAATCGACAATGAGGGACTGCTGAAGCATTTACCGTGCTTGCTCAAGGAAGCACGCACGCGCACTATGGTAGCAGCATCGAGCCTCGAACCCGTCAACTTTGCGCTTCAGGTGAGCGCGTTAACCCGCACGTTACCACCGGCCGGGAAATTATATAACCAATTACCGGAATTATATAACGACTGTTTATTTAGTTTCCGAACGAATTTAAACCCTTCTAATGTATATGATATATTATAGTACTGGTTCACGTATTGAGCATCATATATTACAGTATGTCAATTACCATATAAATAGACAAATAGTAGAGTGGGGAAAGATGGGATACTTTTTCATTGTGTTTTCTCGTCCCATTTAGTAGTAAACAAAGAACAGGTAAAAATTATAAAACCGTATCCTCGCGACTCCCATATAGACTGTTGTTAATTGTTTAAAAAAACAGGACATTAGAATTATGTGATAAAAGTGTCCCGTCTTCCGCCACCCTTCTATATGTACTTTTTTAATATCGCAATTTTAGGTTGAGCGCGGTTCTAATGAATACTTACTTTGTGTGTGTTTTGGATTACACGTTGTAACACTAACACCCAATTCAGCAGCAGCTAATACCAGCATTAAATACTCTGCGCAGTTTCCACAGCAGAGAGCAATAACATCTCCGTTGCCAATACCTAACTTTATTAGTAGGTTTGCATATTTGATTGAGTTGTCATGTACTTGTGAGAAAGTGTAGCTTGCTTCTTCATTTCCAATATCAACCTAAAGTTAAAAAATGTAATGTCGGGTAATGTGATTTGGTCATCATAATATTCATCTTGGTCAAATGGTTGTCATCAAATAAAGAAGATACATTTATAGACATGCTGAATGAACCCTGTTAAATATTATCTTTAATAAAATAGAATAAAGTGTTGAAAGTATATGTACCGGTGTCGTGGTATAGTGGTTATAGCGCGCCTATACGCCTCTAACCCAGAGGTCACAAATGGGTTGTCCAAATTTATTACCAGACAAAAAAATCCCTAAAAAACATTTTTTCCGAAGTAACATTTAGGTAACTCGTAAGCTATGAAATAGAACATTCGTGTTATAACGACTGTTGTTTTCCAGCCACGCGTGGATAAAGTAAGTTACATTCAAAGAAAGCTTTGTAGATCTATAGCTATATATTTATCCAGCGCTTACCAGAGCTATATTCTCTCCGAAGCCCTTTAGTATCGGAAGATAGTAACTGCTGTAGCCTACACTTGGCAAAGGCAAATCATTAGGACGTGTCAGCACCATCTTACCATAGTATACTGAAGTGATAGTACGCTAACGAGACCACGTGACCACTTTTCACGCATGAGTGCACAGTTGCACTTCGCCCGACAGTTCAGCCAGACAGTGCAGTATAACAGTGCAAGGCAGAGTCCGTATATAAGCATTTTTATATGTTTATATACGGAAAAGGATCGCGAAAATTGTTGTATAATGTACAGTGACACATTTTTAATAGTTTAGCGAATTTGACTGATCGTTTGCGTAAAGAAATTACATTTGTAGCCAGATTGGAAATAATCATCATAGAGTAGCATATATACAATGGCCTCTGCTTAAACGAAAGTTTTCTGGACGACCTATTTGCTGATTCACTAACCACAGGTAGCACCAGATATAAGAACTTTACAAGTAAAAATCTCAGAACTTATGCATTGAGTTCTGATCTGGCAGATATTCAACCCACTGTAATTATTGAAGATTTCGGAAACAATTCTAATGCAATTATTGACATGATGGAGAAAGTGCCTGGACTGCTGAAATGCCCATATGCAGACTACCTGTATGTGCTCCAGCAAATCTACGTTCTTGCTGTGAAGAAAACACACAAAAATCCAAGGGAAATTGATTTTAATGCAGTGTTTCATAAAATATGGGAAACAACATTTATGAAAATATTTATCGATCATTTGCTGGATATACATGGTGATAGGGATGAAGAGGACAGCAGTTAATGTAGTATTTTTAACTAAACAGGAGCATATAAAATTATAAATAACACAATTATCGAGAATGGTCACGAGGTGTATGAAACAGAACACCTGTGTTATAACGACTGTCGTTTTCCCGGCACACATTTGTAAATATATGAACGCTTATATTTTATTTTAACACATTGCTTTATTTTTTCTTTGTTCTTTTCCTGCCCTTTTATTATTCTTGTTTGAACTGTATTTTGAAAATTTTATTATAATACCGACCTTTAAAAAAGAGTTTTGCTCTGGGTGCGATCAGTTAGTGCAGTATAAATGTTTTATTTATTATTCAGCTTATGCTTATCATGTGTATACAGTTTAAGAAGCGAAAAGTTATCCATAAATTTAAATAGCCTTTTGCCTCGACTGTGTCGATCTGTCCTGCTATCCTACCCAATACATCATTTCTTAAGGTTTTTTTTGATAAAGCAGGACAGAGGCCCTTCCTTGAGATCAATATTAGGATTATAGAATAAAAAAAACGGTAAAAGAAAAAAAGTTACAACTTTTTTCTTTTGGGCATCGGAGCATCACATACAGTGGTCCACATATTTTTGGTTCCGAATGTGGTGTTCCCACCTTTAATTTTTTTGATAACTTTTCTTTGGGTATAGTGTGCAACAGAATATCCAAACTGATGTATATCTGGGTCTTGCATTCGTCTGCCCATTTCACGCTAAATAAAAACATTCTAATTAATATAAAAATATTTGACAGAAAAAGGGTACTTTGATATATCATTTTGTTTCACATTCATAATTGATGTTTATTTTAAGAATTTGGGAAAATTACTGTAAAATTTGTAAACTGAGTAAGTTACAGGAAATTTGTAAATTTACTGTAACTTACTCAGTAACATGAGCCACAAACATTGCTGTACCTTCAGCTCCCTGGACAGAATCCAAGTTTTTTGCCACCTGTAAACTGAAGATATCTTTCGCCAGCTTAAGATTCATCTTAAAAGATAATAAAGTTGTTTTTAAAACTCCAAGTACAATATAGAAGGTGCAAGTTTAAAACACCATTAGTCACACAAATGGAAATTGCATGTTATTAAATATCTACCTTGGAGAAAGGATTTAGATGAATATGTGCCTTTGTTAAACGGGTTCGAAATAACAACATGGTTGATTGTTCTTGTTCGTATAGCTGGTCAATATGTTGCCATAAAATATCCATGCCTTTATAATTTATCAACCGAGTACCAGTAAAACCCGATGAACAGAGTGAATTTCTGACAGTCTGCAAAAAAATATTTGAATATTAAAAATTAGAAATAAGAAAAAAAGTAGTTTACCTTAAGCAAGTGTGGTGGATCGGAACAAAGAAATATAGGCCGTTCTTCTGAAAAGGGATTTGGGGCAACCAGAACAGAATCGTAATCCATGCGGACCATGCCCCCAGTTGAACTTACAAGTTTAAAAAATACTCTATTGATGTTTAATCCATCTGCTACAACGCAGTGAATTGCATTAGAATTGTTTCCGAAATCTTCAATAATTACAGTGGGTTGAATATCTGCCAGATCAGAACTCAATGCATAAGTTCTGAGATTTTTACTTGTAAAGTTCTTATATCTGGTGCTACCTGTGGTTAGTGAATCAGCAAATAGGTCGCCCAGAAAACTTTCGTTTAAGCAGAGGCCATTGTATATATGCTACTCTATGATGATTATTTCCAATCTGGCTACAAATGTAATTTCTTTACGCAAACGATCAGTCAAATTCGCTAAACTATTAAAAATGTGTCACTGTACATTATACAACAATTTTCGCGATCCTTTTCCGTATATAAACATATAAAAATGCTTATATACGGACTCTGCCTTGCACTGTTATACTGCACTGTCTGGCTGAACTGTCGGGCAAAGTGCAACTGTGCACTCATGCGTGAAAAGTGGTCACGTGGTCTCGTTAGCGTACTATCACTTCAGTATACTATGATCTTACCTAATTTTCTATAGTTATACTTCTAAAATCTGACTGGGTAATCATTAACTGCAGCAATGTGCGCCAGTTTTAACTCAGTTTACAGATGGTTTACCACGGAATCTACACCGGTTCGAACCGTGACAGTACGAAATACACTAGTGTCGCTATATTAACAATATTATAATCTTATGCTAAAAATGCACTATAAGCCTGCGGCGCTATAATTTAGCATATACAAACAGATTCGAAAGACTGGACATTCCATATAATACTACATGTATCCATGGTCTACTCAATATTGATGTATCTCAGTAAATTGACAGATGATTACTGAGCAGAACATGTTATTGTATATACGGTTTCGAGTAGAAAACGTACGTTAAAAATTGTGTATGCCAAGTGACACAAACGTTTTTTGCATTCTGCAATATCTTTTTTAATGTCCTTTTTCAACCAAGTCAATTGGTACGTATTCATTATAACTCTACTCTCTTAATGTTTTAATTTAATGTTGCACTAAACAGTAACGATTGACAATTTTACAACGATTATCCTTACATGCAAATTTTTACGTGCTAAATCTATTTTAGCATATAGCCCCGAGAGATATTTATTATAAGGTAGGCGTACAACAGACCTAACTTGCTTTGTTTGTATTAAAGTGAGTTTTGTTTGTCTGTTATAAGCCGGTGGTAAATTATAGATAGTGAACAAACAAGCGTAACGTCAAAATGTGAATTAAATGATACCGTATCGACACTATACCGACAGAGTATACAGCGTTATTAACGAGTTGAGTGAAACAAAGTATATAGTAGTGTGGGGGAAGATGGGACACATGTTTATTCTATTTTCTCGCCCGAATCTATAGTAAGCAATAAACATTTAAAGAATTATAAAACCGTATTCTAACAACTCCCATAGACCGTTGTTAATTGCTTAAAACACGATCATTATAATTGGGTATTATGTGCTGTAAAAATGTGTCCCATCATCCCACTCTACTATAACATATATATCCTCGCGTGGCGTGCGCTGGGAAAGACCGTCGTTTTAACACGTGTGTTCTGTTTCATGCACCTGTCTGCTTATACGAAATAGAACATATATATTATGTAACTTTATGGGTGATTATTTAATTTGATTTTGACATGATTTTATATGTATCGCTGACAATTTAGACAACCCAGCTTAAGAAACCACGGATTTAAAGCAATTATAATAAAGTTTTTTCCTAGGTATAAACGCGCCCACAATGGTAGCAGCGTCGACCCTCGAACCGGTTTCCTCTGAGGTAGTGGTAGCCGCTCCAACCCCTTTACCATGGCGTTGGACGGTCCATAGCTTTCCATTGACGTGCACAGTGCTTTTCACATAGTCTGTAATACACGGTATGCCTCCGTTCATTAGGCTGAACTGACTGAATGTTTCAACGCAGAAGTATCCAGTGCGACGTCGTACTTGGTAACGAATTTTCATGTTGCTTGAAATTACATTTCTCACTTCACGTTTCTAGTAGTTATTGGAAGTTTCCGTAAAACAGAAAACTGTGGGAAAGGATTTACTAAATTAAACGAAGAAATACTGTCATCTAGTCCTTTTCTCTTAGTACCATGGGGTGAGATATAGGAAATCGTTAGCACCTAAATCCGTTATTTCCTGATCGTGTTTTAAACAATTCACAACGGGGTATATATAGGAGTTGCAAGGATACGGTTTTATAATTCCTTGAATGTCCTTTATTTACTATCAAATGGTTTGAGAAAATAGAGTGAAATAGTGTCCCATCTTACCCCCACCTCACTATAGCATGTTTTAGTATATACCTGACTTGTTGATAATTCTATTGGTATCGTATGAACGAGCCACGTTCTTTCAAAAAAATCAAAATTGTGACCACATCTTGTCCAAGTCCTGTACCCGATAGCATGATTTAAAACGTTGTGGGATCTCTGGTTCGACCCTGCTTTCATTAAACTAAAAGGAAAATATTTTTTTAATTACAGTCGGTTTAGGAATAAAATATTTATAGTAGGGTGGGATAAGACGGGACACCTTTAGCACATAATATTCAAATATTCTGATCGCGTTTTGAACAATTAACAACAGTCTATGGGAGTTGTGGGGACACGATTTTATAACTCTTTGAACGTTTTTTGTTTACTACCAAATAAGACGAGAAAAAAATAGGAAAAAGGTGTCCCATCTTCCGCCACCTTGTTATAACCTAATTAAAAAACCGATAGCGACGATCGTATTATTCAAAAATGAAGAGAAAGGAGTCAACAGCAAAACGACAGTAGTTAAAACACGTATGGATAAAAAGTGTTGATAATAACGTAATTTAAAAAGCATGGTTGTTGAAGCCAATCACGAATATTACTTACTTTTCTATTTTTAAATGAATTCGATTGCTTGGTCTTATTAAGTTAGTTTGAATTAAATTTCTTAATATTGGTTCCCAGTGGTCGTTTTTCGGGTGAAGACGTTCCTAGAAATACAAAATAATATAATTATTATTGTATATATAGTATGCTGGGGGTAAAACTTGACTTGTTTTCATTCTGTTTTTTTTCGTCACATTTGGTAGTAAACAAAGAATATATTTACAGAATTGTATAAGTGTGACCTCACGACTTTTAAAATGCGTTGTTAAACAAGTTTGGGAAATATGGGATCATACATGTGTTTTTCCATCTTACCCCACGGTAGTATATATATTCATTAAACAGAAATAAAGTGTTAAGTTTTCTTACCCTGAGCATAAACGAAAGCCCGATAAATCCCAACTTCGGATGCTGTTCATGTGATATTTGGATCTACAAAAATATAAGACTGAATAAGACCAATGATATTTACATTAAATATAACGCAACTTTAAAGTAGGGGGGATGCAGGACACCTTTAGCACTTAATATCTAAATAACCTGATAGTGTTTTGAACAATTAACAACGGTCTATGGAAGTCATGGGGATACGGTTTTATAATTCTTTGAATGTTCTTTGTTTACTACCAAATAGATCGAGAAAATAGAATAAAAAGATGTCCCATTTCCCCCCACCCTACTATATTCTTTTGAAAACGATAGTAATAATCATGATATTTTAAAGAACGAAAAGAATTAAGGAAATTAACAGGAAAACAACAGTCTATGGGTAAAAAGTGTAAGAAAGAGGGTCGATTAAAAGCGTAGCTGTTGCACCCAACATATGGTATGCTTACACTGAGTTACTAACATTTAATTAAAATAAGTTAATAAGGAATTGGAAAAAAATGTGCCGAAGACTTATACACTTGGGAGACTATAGGCTTCAAGTATAGCATTGACCCAAAGGTTGGGTCATAATGATAATTTAGCCATGATAAATTTACACCTATAAACATATGCCTCAAAAACCTACCTCCCCTGCCCAGTAACTCGACTGAAACGAATGTCTCGAACCAACAGTTGCTGACTTGCCCCAAAATACATCCATATGTGTTACGTTAAGCTCTACTTTATTTTCACTCAGAATCGTTTGTACGGACGAAAGCGGGCGAAGCCGAACTAAAAAACAATTTAAGATTAGTAAACAATTGAACTGTCACACAGCAGGTAAACGGTTAAAATACTGGCATATACGGCTGTTGGTGTATAGTAGAGCGGGGTAAGATGGAACACGTGTACAGTGTGACAATCGTGTGTAAATCGCAACGCGCGGATCAGTTAACGATATTGAAAATAATAAAAATAAAGGTTAGTAGTCAATCAATTACCAAAATGTTCGCGCCTTTCTATAACCCATTCTGTTTGAGGATAATTCATTTCCCAGCCCCATACACGCCCATTGCTGTGGACTACTTTTGCAAGGGCGAGATCGTCCAGAAAATGGGAACATTTTAATTCATATTGTGGCAACGAAACTGGCCCGTCAACAATTTCAATTTCTCTGACTTCCGGTTTTAATTTCAAATCTGCGAAATGTATGCGGTTAAAACAAAATATAAAAAAGGGTAAACGCTCGTTTGTATTTATACCACTTACGTTTTATGCAAATAAAGTGCTGTCTTGTTTCGCAGTTAGTTACTTGAAACTGCTGGATTTGGTCGTTTGGGCTGAATACAGTGCACTGATTCTTGTCGAACGACTGTGAAAAGCAAACTTTGGTTACACATTTAACTATATAAAGAATTCGATTAGTTTATGTACACTGTACTTTGTACAGGACGTAGGTTATATTAGGACTACGAGTTTACGTTGGCGTGTAAGATTAAATATTGGCATTCAACTCCTATCAAAAAGATCTAAAGCCACATATGTTCTTAAATAGAATTAACTCTATTTCTCCAACCGCTTTCCATTCATGCAAGTAAATAAAACTCCCTTGGTCATCAAACAAGGCCTATATGGTTCATAAAAAAAAGAAAGGATTATTCTCTTCTCCCATAAGCAAACAAATTTAAAATATATTTAACTAAGTTTTTAAAGTCCTTCACGAAAATTTTTAAACAAAAGAAAATGTATGAAACATAACTTACTGGTCGTGAAATATAAAACAATGGCACAGAAGAAGTGCCATTGCTTCGTCTTCCAGCAACTAGACTTAATCTTGTTATCAGATTTTCATCAAGTTGATTAAAACTGAGCAAACTGGATCGTTTACCCTTCCAACGTTGGCAAAATCTCTCAGCTTCCGAATAAGTTTTGTCGAGATAAAACATGCGCACCTTGTCGGTTATTGCTCCTAAATGTTTAAAAACTTGTTAAAAATGTCAAAATATGGGCGTGAAGGACAACGCCTTGTGACCACTTGTCCCTTTTTTTAAACTCAGTGTACATGCCTAATAGGCTGTGGAAAGATGGTCGATGCTTTAATTCTTTCTTACCGTCCCATTTGGCAGTTAATAAAAATAATATTTACAGAATTATATAATCGTATTTTAGTAAATAGTTTTGCATAAGAAGAGCACTTATAAATTTAAATATATATATATATATATATATATATTATAAATAACGTTTGGTTTCATACAATATCCTGAATATACAACGCTAATATTACCGATAATTGATAATAGCATTATTTTTAAATCGTGCAAGCATCAAACAAAATTTGTCAATTTATTATTACATTTACGTTCCAACCGATGCAGGTAGATTCCACCCCCGCGTCCGTCTTATAGCAATGAAGTGTAAAATTACAGTAAGTTATATAGAATGCCATTTATGGTAAGGATCAGGAGCTACGAAAATGTAACAGACAAAAATCAAGTCAAACCAATTGTTGTAATATATAACTGTTACATTTTGTCAGTTACGTTTTCGTAACACCAAACCTTTACTATATTTCTTTACACAAGAGTCGTCCAACTCTATAAGCATCAGATTAGGGTTAGATTTTCAGAATTTATTACGTCATGGCATTTATATTAACATTTATGCTTACCCGTTTGGTGGCAAAATGAGAGACAAATTAGAACTTGAACAAAACTCGCTATAACAATTGAATTTAAATTCATTGTTTTTCGTTGTCAAGCTTTCTATTTGCTAACTAACCAGCAGTAACTAACTTCTATAGGCATAAAAGAGCAAAATGTTACAAGCAGTTATAACGTATGCAACTATATACTTTTAATATCGTTCGGAGGAATTCCATATTTGACCTAAATATTTGTTACTCGGCCGTACGTCATATTCATTGCGTATGTTCGACAATAAAACCGCATCCTCCTGCACTCTTTCAACTCACTTCCAATTAGCGAATATGGAACGCTGAGTATGTCAAAAAGTAAACTGTCTGAATAACTGTCATCTTCGAATACAGTAACCAAATCTTAAAAATCATCTACAATTACACTCAGAAGGTGTCTTTTAGAGGTGGATTTTGAATTGTGGAGTGGAGTGTTTGCCTTTATATACCGATCACACCCACCACTGCACACACGCCGCACTATTTCAAGAATTAAAATAACGCATTATGCTTTTCAATACCTTTTTCGTGATGCTTTTAGTTCAAGTCAGATTATTTTTCTGAAGAAAATATTTATAGCATCACACACCATTCAAAGTTTTTTTCTGTGATGTAACAGTAAACGTATATTACTCATGTTTTGGATGCGTCATTCCTTCTCATTACATTATTACATCTCGGTGACAAATATAACACGAACTGCTTGCCTATTTCGTAAATTGATTTCTTTTTTGTAATAATATTTTCAAGGCTACGAGAGTAACATCACGTACAAAAGTCTAACCCTGTAAATCTGTGGGAACTTTCGTGGTCGCTTTTAATTAGAAAAAGTCGCTTTATATTCACGTTTCTCGTGTGTGGTACACCTATCCCGAAATTAAGTCGTAGATAAAGTTTACGATTAGGATTTTATTAATTGAAGGTTTGTTTCACTTTAACTGCGTGGTATTTAATAAAACAACATATTATCCTTATAAAGGAACTCAAAATTTGTTGGTTTTAACATAAAATAAAGAAACAAGACTGCAATGAAAGGGTACACCTATATGTGTTATCACAAATTCGTAGTATACTGTAGGGGAAAATGGGACATCTTTAGCACATAATATACAAATATCCTGATCGTGTTTTAAACAATTAACAACAGTCTATGGGAGTTGCGAGGATATATGGTTTTATAATTTTTTGAATTTTCGTTGTTTACTACTAAATGAGACAAAAAAACAGAATGAAAAGTTGTCCATCGTCCGCCACCTGAATATAAATAACTTATTTATCCTTGCGTGGCAACGTCAGACGTTATAACACGGAATTTCTCTGTTTTATACGCACACATTGTGCCCACTGACAAACTAACACATATATAACTTCGTTATTTAGATAATGAATTCCTAAGAGAGCACTGATGGTTTCGGTCAATTTTTGATTAAGTGCCACATGCGTCCACAAAAACACACCCATGACGCAGCCTTGAACCCGTATACACTGTTCTATAAAAGGCAGGCGCGCTAACCACTATGTCATGGGGAAATGTACAGTTGTTATTTTCGCTGCAAGGTATCTGATCTGTAACAATTTCATGCTCCAATGCGTAAAGTATTGCTATACTATATACATATGTTTTGTGCATGTGAGTTTCTGATTTGTTTTATCAGCGTATATAAAACGATAATTTCGTATCACGAAAGTCGTGGAACGTAACTGCAAAGTTTGGAGCCAAACAAAACACTCATGCTGTCACGTATCTAGACGCGGCAGCTATCACGGCTTATGTTTTTCGTCGCGTAATTGTTGGGTATGTAGGCGTGTTGCAGTCCGTAGTACCATAGTTACTGAATATACTATGGTAGTACATTATACAAGGGTGAACTAAACTTAACTACGTGTTGTTGTGAGTGTGAGTAAGAATCACGACGTTCAGCTGCGGAGATTGAGGTTCGAGAAACTTCCGATAATCATCTTCGAGATACTTTTGATAGTTAATTCCAAATAAAACACGTCCGTCACTCATAAAACGTGACAGTATCAAATAACAAAATACTTTATTAGTGATTTTTGCTGGTCATAAAGAACAGCCACCTTATAGTGCTTATATGACTTTCAGGTTAATCATTTAAATCCTTGGTATTGAGCTAGGTACAGTATTTTTTATATCCTATGACCTATATGCGAAACATAATTACTCAAAAATAAATAAATGACGAAAAAATTCTCGGAAACATTCTTAACCTCTTAGGCGGGTGTTTAGTTTCATCCTGCGTTATGCCCACTTAACCAGTTACCACGAAATAACTTTGCAGGGTGATATTTTATATTCTTTGTTCGGTTTGTGGTTTATCTTATTTTTTTAAATATTTTTTATCCCACTCGCATACCAAAACATGTATGATAAAATGGGGTAAGATGGGTCATGTTTTTTAATCTCTTTTTCTTGTCCATGTTTTGTCTTTTACGTTTCGTTAACTATACGACGGAAAGTTGTTCGATTGGTTGTAAACAGGCTAACAGCAACGTAGTTACGACACAGTCGATTAATTGCTTACTCTCCAGTTTACCAAGCCCACAGACTGATCGTACAATTTTGTATGAACCGTATAAACGCAATGTTTTGTTACTTACCACAAACTTGGCTAAGATCGTTGTAATGTAGATGTTGTGATTTTAACTGTGAGAATAAAATGTTTTACAGTTATGTGCCTGTTTAATTAACTAGTGTTGCGTATTTTACATTTAACCATATCTGTACAACGTGACCGCACGGTGAACTTTAGTGATATAAAAACATTGTAGCTCTGTTTAAACTTGGGAATAAACCTCGTTTGCGAAGTTTAGCTTTTTTATATGATTTCTATAGATTCTTAGCGGCGAGTCTGCGCCGGAGACTAAATTGTTCTCTTCACGGACGTGCAACATGGTAGGAACACGATGTTTTTTCTTTATTTATCTATTTCGTTTATTTTACCATTAAAAGCGAATATTTGTTTGAAACTGATTTTATGTAGCGCTTAAATTACCACTATTAATGTTTTGTACGTTTTGTAAGCTTATAGGTTAGTCTTTAAAATGGTATCAGAACCGCTTTATCAGCGCACGAAATTTTTGAAAAAATCGTTTCTTCCTATTTCATTGAGCACACGTTTATGGATTATATTAATAATAACATTGCATTTAAATGTTATTTTATCATAGGGGGTTGACATCCGCCATAATAAAGACCGAAAGGTCGTCCGAAAAACTGCCCGAAGCGATGACATCTATTTGAAACTTCTGGTCAAGGTATGTTGGTTAATATTATTGTGAAGTCCTTTCTTACATTTGTTGTTGTTGTTGATAGCTCTACAGGTTCTTAGCTCGAAGAACAAATGCTCCGTTTAACAAAGTTATCCTGAAGCGCTTGTACATGAGCAGAAGCAATCGTCCACCAATGTCTGTTGCTCGTTTGGTAAGTAAAACTTAACCACTAATGTCATATATTTTAGTAGTTTGTAGGCTGCCGTTGAGCTCAGCTACGGTGTGTTCGCCTTTGTAGTCATTTAATTCTGTAGGATCAGCCTAACAGTTAAAACTGAAAGCGGGGCCACAGAGGGAAGCTGCAAAGGTCGAAAAGTAAAAGTTGAAGGAGAAAGGAAAACAAAAATTTAATAGCTAAAAGCCTAATGTACCGAGGAAAATTGTTTTTTATCCAAAATAGAACAAATAAACAGTTCTCCAAAAACCAGTACCTTCCACCAATTTACCTCCGCCCATTCGCCGGTTTCCCTCTATCCTTTAACCAGTTCCTCTCCGTCCCCAGTTTCTTCCATCCCTTCACTGGTTTCCTTGATAAAAGGCCCGCAATCATATCTACATATAGCAACCTGGTAATAATTGATAGAAAATGTTCTTTTTCTGGAATTGGGACCGTCCATTCCCACCAGTTAAAGGGAAAATAATATATATAGTGTACATAATTAAATAATAAGTAAAAATCTCCCAAAACGGAAATGTCCTTAGTGCAACTGTAAGAATTCTCAAATTTTACTTGTAATTTATGCCTTAAACTTTTAACCAAATAAAGTTAATTAATGCTCTAATTTATTTACCTGAAAATGGAATATTATTTTATAGATAATATGTATTACAGATTCGAAACATGAAGAAACCAGGAAACGATGTGAAAACAGCAGTTGTGGTTGGAACAGTTACCGATGATAAAAGAATCTTCACTGTGCCCAAGCTTAATGTAAATATCTATATAAAAAATAAGCAGGTTGAAGACAGAAGTTCATGACATGAATTGTTCAGTTCAGGATAGTGTCGCTGTAAAAATTCGTATTATTATTTAAAGAGATTCCTCTTGTATACTAACTATTTATTGCAAGAGATCTGTATTTTATTTTCTATTGTATTATAAGTGCAGTACAGACATGAGTATGACCCTTTTTTAAGCGGGCCCATAAAAAAATTTAAAAAATTAATAATTTTTTGAGTTCTAACACAATATAACAAAATAAGTAAATTAAAAT
Organism: Ciona robusta; assembly: GCF_009617815.1. Lineage (NCBI taxonomy): Eukaryota > Metazoa > Chordata > Ascidiacea > Phlebobranchia > Cionidae > Ciona > Ciona robusta. Next base: position 5,304,428 of record NC_143243.1, on the reverse strand, counting down.
CATTTTATCATTCTAATTATCAGTTACTGTATAAACATTTTTTAAAATTAAAATGACACTAATTTTTTAAGGTGGGCTTCTGTAAAAAGGTTGGGAACCCCTGTTCTTAAATGTCACCATGCATAGTCCCACAGTGTGCTTAGGAAACTCCTATATTATAATACCTAATATGATGTTTTATTATACTAGGTTTGTGCACTTCGTGTAACAGAGGGCGCACGAGCTCGTATTCTTGCTGCAGGTGGAAGCATCATCACACTCGATCAACTCGCTCAAAAGTCACCAAAGGGACAAAACACAGTTCTGTTGCAGGGTATGTAGAACCGAGTAGAAGTGTGTCTAGAAGCTTCAGCGGTAGTGTATTTAGTTTAGATGAATTGTCTCAAGTTTAAGTTTGTGTATTAAATATTTTATATGGACTGCTTGCGGCATAAAACCATTGTTTGTAGAAAATGCCCAAACAATTAAACCTTGTTTCTTTTAACTATAAATTAATAATTTTGTTGAGAAAACATTGATGCACTGCAATCTTCAGAAGAGACAACAGTCAATTTGAGTATTGTTAACGTTTATCAAGCATACCTGTATAAAACTGAACTAGAACAACATTTCATCTAAAAATTAAATAAAGTTGTAAACTTCTAAAATATTAGGCATATATTAGATTAGATTTATGTCTGTCTTAGTGCTTCAAAATTTTGTGTTTTACCCAATACTTTTGTAAAATGTGTACCCTAACGCAATTGATATCTTTTTAGGACCACGAAAGGCCCGCAAGGTTTACAAGCACTTCGGCAAAGCTCCAGGCGTGCCACATAGTCACACCAAACCATATGTGAGATCCAAGGGACGAAAGTTCGAACGTGCTCGTGGTCGTCGCCACAGCAAGGGATTCAAGGTTTAGAACTACAAACCTGTACGTGGCTTGAGCTAATAAATAAGCTATCCACCCGTGATTTGTTATTTGTGTCAAGTTATGTGATTCATTTTTAGTCAGACGCTTCTTCGGACTGCTGCAGTGGCAGACTTTCCCTTTATTAATTGGTAATTTTAGTCTTATTTGAAGAAGGCAGCAATTTTCTTTTGATTTCAGCAATAAGAAATACGTCAACGTATTTGAAAATTTTGTTTTGTCAAAGTTTTTAAACATTTTTGCATATTTAGCCACTTTCTTAGTTTTTCTTCGAAATTGTTACTGTCTTTTCGCGCCATTACCAATTTGCGATAGAGGATTTCCCATGTTAAAAGCATCGTTGAGCTTCGCAAAGCGTGCTAAAACAAATTTTTTGTATTTGAGAGTAAGCCTTTAAATTCCACGTGACACGTAAATTGAGAAGCTGGTTATTCTTGAATTTTTACTTTCCTGTTGGTGACACTCGTACCAGGACGTTGATTATTAAAGTTCGTGGAAATACCCGATTTAGTCTTACGAAAAATTCTTAAATGTTTATAATTAGTGTCTCGCTTCTTTTTTTCTTTCTATTAATTTATTACTTTTTCTGGGAATTTTTGAGAAACACATCATAGCGATACAAACAAAGAACGTCGATATTCGCTTTTATTTTGCGATAAAAGTGTTCACCAACAAGTATAACGCGATAAACAGTGAGCCTTCATTGCACAGCGAATGAAAACAAGAGGCGATGAGATTTGAGAAACGGGAAGCGGTAGTACCAATAATTAAACAATCAAATGCATTATGACATCAATATAAGCATGATATACAGGTATTGTGGGAAAGGCGCAATTTTTATACAGAGTGCAACGCACGTACATGGAACTTGAACAGCAAAACAAACAGTTGTTGACTTTATGCTCAAACACTGCGACCAAACGGGAGGTCGTTAAAGGTGGCCCTATGCGATTGCTGTCTTCTGCAACAATAACGATTTTATAGCATCATTGGACAACGCCGGTGGATTCCGTTCCGGGAGCTTGTCGAAAGCGTTTTCCAACCGTGCACGTTTTTGATGGTTCATGCAATCGTCTGGTTTTAAGCGCTTGCACACCTGTCCACTCGTTGCTACAGGCATACTGTAGTTACTCTTGCGAACTAGATCGTGTAGACTTGGTGAAACCGACGAGAGCTTACTCAACAATTCGTGTTTTACTTCGCTTTCTTTCTCGCCATTTTTCGGGAGAAAAACGGACGGTTTGGTATTTCCAGGTAGTTGCACCAACCACGCGCCTCCAATGCGTTTTGTTCGGACCATATTCCACTTTCCATCGCTTCCACGAATCGGTAAAACACTGCTTCGTTCATTCGGGTCACAGCAGTCTGTATCGCGAAGAGCCTTCTCTAGCGACCTCAGGCGGTCGTCTGCCATTGCTGATTTTGCCATAGGGTGGCGTGAGAGATTCGAGGCAGTTTGAGAATGGTTAAAAACAACAGAGGGAAACGAAGATTTGTTGGCAAGAGAGCTTTTATCAGTGGTTGTCACTTCTCCGTGTGAAATGTTTGGGCTTGTAATCACAATACTAGGCAATGGATTGGAAATACCGTTCTTCAACTGTTTTTCAACATTCCGTGGTTGGCAGGTGGTGGAAAAACCCAAAGGCTTGATATCGCTTGTAGGCCTTGTATTTTGCTGGGCCCTTTCGTTGCTTAAAGTTGATTTACTAGAAATACTATCTGCGAGAATTTGCGTTGCGACATCAGACAGTGTGGATAAGTTATTATTGCTTGTTTTTGCAACAGATTCAGATGCTGGAGAGTTTCCACCAGCCGAAGAATTCGGTTCTGTAGCATGCTGAGGCCAATGTGGGTGATATGCATGTAGGTAGGGGTAACCGAACCCAAAGCCCATGACTGATGAGAGAAAGTGTTGGGAGGGGATATAGCCGCCAAATAAATTACCAGGGGATGAAATACCGAAGCCGCATCCTAAATCATTGTACAACATCGTGTTCTGATTCCCGACCACGCACTGCTGAAGGTTTGGTTGCATTAAATACCTCTGGTCGTGCAGGTTTAGATTGCGTAAATCCAAATCATGCATATGGTCAATCGCACTTCTAGTTGCGACCACACTCTGTGAGAGTTTATCTCGTGGGCCGAAGGTTCCTCTTATAGAACACAACTGTGATTGGTCAGATAGAGAATTGGTATGTTTGCTGCTGACACCAGTCGCTGCAGGGGCGACGGTGAAAGATCTGCTTGCGTCAGGTGTGCTTAACGCTGTGTCTGCCAATGTGTGTAGGTCGGTTGAACAACCTTGCGGGCTCCATCTATTGATATTTCCTTCAGGACACCTGTAAACAGTTTAGGTTATTACACGTTTAGCATGCGTATACTTTACAATGTTGTACAATTATATGACCTGTATAGTAGTGTGAGGGAAGATATGACACTTTTTCATTCTATTTTCTCGTGGCATTTGATAGTAAACAAAGAACATGCAAAGAATTATAAAACCGTACCCTCACGACCTATATTGTCCGTTGTTAATTGTTTAAAACACGATCAAGATATTTGGATATTACGTGGTAAAGGTGTCTCATCTTCCACAACCCTACTCTACAACCTTTTCAAACGCCCACGCAAAATCATTGTTTGAATTTGTAACATGTACAATACCTTCTTTCATTGTGACAGACGGTCAACATTTGCTCTTCTGGCTTCTTATCGACGTTCGAAATATGAAATGCGTAATTCGAAGTTTCCTGAGCTCTTGTTTCTATCTCAGTGTTCCGTATTGTTGACAAATCGTCTGCGTGTTGAATTCACGTTAGAAAGAGTTATTTTATTTGTAGAAAACGTGCAGTAAAGTCAATTGTTAGACGTGAATGGGTAAATGTACTCACCAAGACTTCGGGTTTTCTGTCGGTTCTGGCACAACGTCTGTAAAACAAATCAACGTACGTGTTATTGTTAAAGACCAAGGAATTGTGGTTTAAATTTTTTTCATCAATAATTTAGAACACACTGCAGGCATTGGCCATTTGGTTTACGGACGGCGAACACGCGCCGACTTAAATTGTTGGCTTTAAATATAAAACTTATATTCAAAACGAAACAAATCTCATGATCTGAAAAAATATAAATAATAAACTCACAGTAAATTTCTTGTGGCCAGTTAACGTTGGCCGTTGTTCCGGATCTGATGAGTCTTCAGAGTCCACAGTAACACCTGAGAGAGTTTCAGATTGTTGTCTTCGTCGATTGATGATAGATGACGTCATCAAATGTTGCTTACGCCGCATAAGAAGCGGGTGTTTTTCCCAGCGATGCTGCGTCATTTCCGCATGTACGAAGCAGTGGAAATCGCAGTGTAGACAATGTAATGGATCGGCTTCATTCGAGGACGACGACGAAGAAGAATCTGACAAACTGAATCTAGTTTGGGGGTCAGAGGTGTCGGACGATATGGAATTGTTTAGCGATTCTTGCGAGTTTTCATGCATCGTTAAATCACGTCTTTCGCCTACACCGTTATCAGCAGGTTGTCTTCTATAAGTTGCTATAGCATTGGCCATGTAACCACTTATTTGAACGTAGATACTTTCAACTTATGTTTGCACTATAAAAGTTAGAAAAATGGTGTGTTATACGATTTAAATATCGCAATAATATTTTAGGTAAAGGTAAAATTAAGCGCAAGACTGCACAGCGATATAGCAATTCAAAAACAAAAACGTATAAAAAAGTCGTAAGAAACTATAAAGCTGTATTATATAGAAATATTAATGCATATATAGAAAGCACGCTTTTAATAAAATGTCAAGTACCTAAAAAACATAAGCCCAGTGGCATGAAGTACAATATTGATGGCTAAAAAACGTGGAATAATATGTTGATTTGAAGTATGTAGTTAAAAATATATAAGGACATGTTTTGATCATGCGATATGTTGTTGAACACCATGTTGTTTTATGTTTTTACTAGAACAAGAACTCTATTGACCCAATGGAATACATATCAACAAAAGAAACAGTACGCGAACTTTGGTCAGCACGCACGGATGAGAGGTTGATCGAGTTCGATGTTCATGTGTGCTGAATCAATGTTTACTCTGTGCCTGGCGCGTTACCCGTGATCCTGTTCGGCGTTCGTTGCTTCGTTTGTCCGGAACAAAGATTGCGTCATAAGTTTAGAGCAGATGCCGCGCAAGGCCGTATTTCAATAAATCGAAGACATATAACCGTTTACAACTTTTAACAGTAATCGGTGAAAACTTTAGTTTGTGTTTAGTTTGTACAATTGGTTCTTCGTGGCTTCGCTTAATTTTATTTGAAGTCCTTCTTTTTGCTTCGTATTCAGCTGGTCTATCTCTTCGTCCGATATGGGCCGCCCAAAAACCTGAACTTTCGCTTTTTCGTACGCCTTCCGTACATTTTGTAAATCCATGACCGTTTTATCATTCAAATTAACCAACTCATCGTTGGTGCCGTGAGCAAGATCGTTAAATCCGTGCATAATTCTCCCAACGAGGCCACGCATTATATCAAGAGATGGATCTACAGTTTCAGGTGTAGCCGCGACACTACTGTGATCAGGTTCCGTATTTTCTTCGTTTTCAGGCTCGCCATGAGAAATATCTCCCTCATCCGAAATAGGCACTCCATCCGTATTAACAGTAGGCTCGGCACTTAGTTGTCTTGGTACAGGTAAATCATCCGCTAAACTAGATACCTCACTGCCCTCCCATTTTGGTTCCGTCAGTCCAAGGTTTTGAAATAAAGGAACCATAGATACTGCTGGTTGCATAGAGGACAGTTTCAATTGTAAGCGTTCAATTTTCGCATCAGCCACATCCTGGATTTCCATCCTTAGGCGTTTCTCCTCGTCTATCGTTGACGTTGCTTTATGCAACTCTTGTCGCATTGAAGATAGTTCGTCAAGCAGTCTTTCTTTTTCCAACTGCAGTTCTTCCAACTCATTCTCCCCAGTCGAGCTTTCCAGTTTTCTGTCGTTTTCGCCATCTCCTTCTTTCCACTGCACTGCAGTAGAATTGTTCAATTTAAAATATTCTACTAGTTTTTCACTGTACCACACGCGCCAAGGCGGCAACGCGTTAAGTGCGCTGGAATTACTTGCGAAGAACGCATGTGCATTTGCGCGGCTTTGAGTGTCCATCTCGTTGTTTAACTGCTTTGTAAAACCTCGGTCGTTCATCATGCTTATCAGTTGGTTCGGAGTGATCGAAGTTAACTTTAAACTTAAGTTAGATTTTATTTGACGCCAGGTTAGAGCGTCCCGTAAAGAGTCTTGTGCGAGCAGAATCAAACACGTGGCCAGCATCGATACAGGCTTGTACTGTTGCACGTCTTGGCACGCTATGATTTGATCCCAAATAAACATAACTGTTTCCAGATCCAAATATCCAACAAATAATGGTTTTAGCATTGGTCGGAATATATCCTCGCATGAAACGGTCATAACGTTTGTGCGGACATTTGTTTCAGCGCTGTAAGCGTCAGCAAGTGTGGATGCAAGTGCTGGCTCTTCCTTGCGTAACAACAAGCCTATTTGTGCGTAGATATCGGAATTTTGGTTGTCATTACCAACAAGCTCGGCGTATTTTTCTGTTATAAACTGCTCGTATTGTGATACCAGCTTAGCGAGATCTTCCGTCGTTAATGTTTGTGGATCTGAACGACTCGACGGCTTTATAAACTTTGACAGTACGCAATAAACGAAAGGCACAGCAAGGAAATAATAAACTTCGGATAATGCGCTTTTTGCTTTTGACTTTGCATGATAGTACGACATGAGATGTCGCATTACAGATTGAGCGGCCTTCATCGCCTCCAGTGATTTTAAGGTTACGTTCGAACGAAGCAAAAAGTTGCATTTCTGCGAAATATCGTAATCTAAATGCGACACCAGTAGCTTTGGCGATTTTGCTACAACATTTTTGTAATGATCTTCTAATTTATGGTTTTTAATACACAAGTTCCACATTAAGTACCTGAGATTCGCGGAAAGTGTAGAATTTAAACATTGTCGTAAATGCACAGTAGCATCAGGTCGCTGGCGCAACAAAGCTTCTAGTGCAAGACCACATTCTTTAGTAATTGCATCCGCCTTGACGTCCTTGCCAATACCTTTCGAATTCAATTCTTTGGTTAATTGTGCGTCCAAAGCCGCCGATACGTCTTCCAGTAACTCTTTGTAAGTTGATTGGTGTTTTAACAAACTAACTGCTTTTCCAACAAGCACGCTCTTTTCAGCTGGCGAGAGTGATGAAAAATTACGAATTCCGTTGTCGTACATACGACCTGCGACAATGTCAAAAATATCCTTCGAAAAAGACAACCAGGCGTCCGACCTTTGCGCTTCTCTCTTGGTTGCTTGTACCCACGACGGTACACAGTTTAATTTCGCCATCAGGTATAACAACACAAACAAAAAATACAAATTTCTAATCACCGACAGTGAGAAACTATCATATCAACAAAAAACCTATTCACATCAACAAAAAAACTATATTCAGCTTTTGTTCAAAAACAATACGACATTCATGTCTGTGACGAAACAATAGAAACTTCCAAAACAACGTAAATGACAAGCGAGGTTTGAAAGTCTGTCTATCTTTTAAAATTTACACGAACTTAGCCTATGCTTCAGAATAAATAGTTTAAACTCTTCAATACTAAATTTACATTTGCCAATACTGATAAAAACACACTACCACTCTGTCATAATTGCGTTAGTTACAAACGATAAATCATAACAAACGACCTACGCGCCTTCTTGGTTCACTAACAGGACGAGTTATTAAGCTTCCTGTACTCAACATACATAGCCTTACACGTTGAGACTGCGTGTACTTTCTATGGCAGCCACTTCATGTCGAGTTAAACATTAACCTTGTATGTTGTACACAAACATACGTATTCACTATTGTTACGGTCCTGAACATTATGAGGCCGAAGTCCTTTATACTTCATTTTACACGCCTATTTTTACGTTTACATTGGTTCAGACATTCAAGTTAAATTTAAGCTTTGACCAGAAATTCTCACGAAATAATTAACTAAATCTATGAGTGTTGTACTTTGACCCAATGGATCGGCCCACTCCATATTGACCGAAAGTAACCTCAAACAAAGGTCCCACACGTACGTAACAAAGCACTCGACTGAAACGCGCGTTCTCTATTGTTGTGTCTGTGATGGCTAAATCTATGGCTTGCGTTAAAACATACGAATTTATTTTACAATATTTTTAAAACATTAGTCGCAACGTTCATTTGTACAATACCTGGAAAATTTTTGATCTAAAATGCGAAGTAATTTTTTTCTGTCCGGTTTGAACAAAATAATCTACGGTTTGTTGAGTATATGAAGAAACACCCGTGTATGGAACATGTTTGTAAAAATGACTTCTTCACCTTGCCTATCTTTACGCACGACCTTGAATAAACCACGAAGCCTAAGTGACCCCGAGTAGCACTGGTTGTAACGCGCCAGTGATCGCAGAAAGTTCGCAGACTATACGAGGTCAATGAACCTTAGTAAACCACGCGTTTCACATCAGGGCAAAGTCGACTGAAGAACTATATGGATAGTTCTATTGCTGCACCTAAATACCTGACTGTGTAAAGATTCGAAAGAATAAACTAAAACCACCTATGTAATATATTTGATAAGATATCTGTCTAAATTATACAAATGTCTAATTTGTTTAATATTTATAAAGCACCATACGTTACGCGCTATTGTTTTCACGCGTACTGTCAACAAAGACTCGACAGTGTCTTCCCATACGGTCTAAAGTCCAGTAGCCTACTGTACGATACAGTCGACTACCAACTCAAAAGTCTGTACACAATCACTAGAACGACAGGACGTCCAGAAATCTTTGCATCCTGCAATGTGACGTCACAAGAAAATCGAACCACTTTCGTCTGGTTCGTGACGTCACTGATCACGCGTTAAAAATGGCATTCAAAGTTTATGAAAACATCACCTGTTAAATTTCATACAAAGCTTGAGAATCAAAAGAGCTTCTCTCGCTAAAACTGTTGTAAAACTTAAAATCGCTTTAAATTGGTTTCCTAATTCAACTTCCCGTTGACAAAAGTAAAGATTCATGTCCGTGTATTTATTGTTTTACACTTTTAGTGTATAAGAATGGCAGTTTTTCTCAGTAGAACAAAACCTAATTTTGCGAAAGTACCACGCTGATGCTTATTAAATAAAATAAAATTAAACGGCCAAGTGCAGTTAAAACATATGACCAGTATTCTTATGCCAACGATCTCATAACAACACGAATCCTTATTTAGTGTAAACGTGACTAGTGAATGTACCGAACCTGCAAGTAAAGTCTTTTAAACCTTTCAGTCGTGCAAAGTGCAGCGCTAAATTGACACGGCCCGAAAATAGGTTATGTTTCAAACAATATCACTAAAATGACGTATATTTTTAAAATAATGTTTCACCAGCACCTAAAAAAGACAAGAACTACTAAAATTTTAATCCGCTACTTTAGAATATTAATTTAGAGCAGTGGCTTTTGACCCATTTTAACATGCTTTGCCTCTGGCTAAATTACGAATATATTTTCCTACATTATCTTGTTATTGTGTTGTTGCCGAAAAGATATGAGATATATAGTAGGGTGGGGGAAGATGGGACACCTTTAGCACATAATATTCAGATATTCTGATCGTGTTTTAAACAATTAACAACGGTCTATGGGAGTCATGAGGACATAGTTTGTTTAATACTAAATGGGACGAGAAAATAGAGTTAAAAAGTGTCCTATCTTCCCCCATCCTACTGTACATATATATAAAGAATCAAACAAGCATTTAGGTCATTTGCAATTTATTTTCATATGGTGTATATAAGCAATACATGTTGTATATATGGTTTTCTACAGTATATAAAGTGCATGCAGTGCAATACATCATCAGTCAATGTTTATGATATCTAAAATTTACTTGATCAAACAGTATTAGAAGTTCGTCATGTAGGGAAACCTAATATATACTACAAATCAAGTAAATCCCAATGATTGAATATATATGACAACTATATACAAGCGTGCTGTACTGCAATGGGTGGAACATTAATTGGTGAAACAAAGTTTCAAAACCAGAATATTATGTACAGTAATTTACGTGGTTTCGTCAGCAATTCTAATTGAGCAAGTCAAGAAGAATCTTCTTATACTTTCCAGATGTTTCGTCCTGTTATAAAATCACATAAATCATATGTAACAGTTTAGTTTGTCACATTATATAGACTTGTGTGTAATTCGTAAAAACCTAACTCTTATAAACGTATTACCATAATAATAGTAACATAAACGAGCGTTATTAATTGTTAAACATAAAATGGATTTTTTGACGGTACGTGCTAAAATTGATTTTTGGACGGTATGTGCCCCGTTTTCCCTATAGTACTATGCACACTTAACGAAATGACTGAATAAAATTAACCATAAATGTCCATTACCTCAACTCTCTTTATAACCTTGACCCCGAAGACACGTTCGTATTCTTCTTTAACGTCAATCAAGTCAATCTCACTTCGTGTCGTCACAATGTACGTCAGTTGTTTTTCTTCTGTGCCTTTGCCCTAATAAAAAAATGCTCAAGTTTTTTTCGAGCGAGAAATATATCCACAGTTCTTACCGCCATTGTCTCGTTGATTTGGATCGCATAGTAAAGTGGTGGGATGCAAGTTGAGAAGCGAACTATAGATATAGAAACAGGTTAAACTCATTTTTTATTTTTAAACACAAGAAAACAAATACAGTCCTGTGGAGTAAGATGAGACACCATTAGCACATTTTATCCAAACATTCTGATCGTGTTATAAACAATTAACAACAGTCTATAGGAGTCTTGAGGATACGGTTTATTAATTCTTTGAATGTTTTTGTTTACTACCAAATGGGACTAGAAATATAATGAAAACTGCCCCACCTTAGCCCACCCTACGTTATTTAATAACTCACTCAGAGTCTTGAGACCTCGAACCAAATCTTTTGGGCATTCTTTTTCCACGGTTTCGATAAGATCAGCGGTTGTTAGTTTCGGCCACGATTGTTTGAATAGGTACCACAAATGTTGGTAGCTTCTCTGTGTGAAAATCTCAAGGAACCGGTCATTTGAAGGCGACCATTGCTTCACTCCCATTTCGAACAAGGCCTGCAAAAAAAAGGTGTACGGTTTTTCGTTATGTACGTATAATGAGTATACGTATTTTTATATTTATATTTACAGAACTAAACAAAAGGATCCCAACGACTCTAAAAGAGCGTTGTTAATTGTTAAAAAACGATTTGGATATTTCGAAATATGTGCTAAAAGTTTCCCATCATACCCCACAGAACTATACAAAATATTGTCCCTAAAAATAATTTTAACAACCGTTTCAAATCCGTGTACTTTTTAATATTAAATACTATATACAGTTATAGAACAAACCTTCGCGTCCTCATCAGCCAAATTGGAAACGACTGTTCCGCTATCAGCAGGTCGATTTGCTTTCATAATTGCGACCAAAAACTTTTTGAACACCCCGGATGTCTCGCTTTCAATGTCCTTGGTCAAATCACGTTCAAACACTAACAAATTGAATTATAGTTAATATATGGAAAATAATGTATAGGCTACTAAAGGTTTTCCACCTTACGCTCAAATACCTCAAATATATATAGTAGGATGGGGAAGATGGAACACCTTTTTTTCCACCTAACGCTCAAATACCTCATAGTAATATATATAGTAGGATGGGGGAAGATGGAACACCTTTTAATTTCTTTTGTTCGTCCCATTCGGTAGTAAATAAAGAACATTCAAAGAATTATAAAACCGTAGCTTTACGACTCCCATAGACCGTTATTAATTGTTTAAAACACGATCAGGATATTTGGATATTATGTGCTAAAAGTGTCTCGTCTCCCCCCACCCTACATATATATGAATCGAAAATTTTCGAAAATCTTTAACCAGCACCATTAACCCTAATACATACCTTCATAATAATCTCTCTTAATGTCCTCAATATCTTTGCTACTTTGAGTACAAAGAATCTCAATCAGCACTGCCTCGTCGGTCCCGAATCCTTTGATCGCCTTCCGTAAAGCTCTGGCGTCAAGAACACTCTTCCTCCACATTAAATGTTGCACAACCGACAAGAAATTTCCGCTTAATTCAGATTCAAATTCTTTCAAGAGTTCCTAAATCACATAAATGTCATTTTCTAATAAAACGGGCTCTGAAATATAAATATACCTTTTTATATTTTTCTTCGTAATGCTTCGCAATCACCAATCTCTGCGCCTTGGTCCGTTTGGTCAATATTTCACTGATCGCTTCTTCGTCAGTGCCTGAAATAAATTAAAAAACGAATAGTTTTATCCTAAAATATAAATAACTGGACTACTCACCAATTCCTTTCATTGCTTTGTGCAGCAGCTCAGCGTCGCCAAGTGGATGAAACGGTTTGATAGGTCGTACCGTTCCCCCCTTTACTTTCCAGCTTACAGATATCACGCCCTGCATCAATAAACTATGAATTAAAACTCAATTTAACTTAAATGTTGAACGTATCGAAGATTAAATGAAAATAAAAGCAACCAGCATGCAATTATTGAATTAAAATGAACAAATCGACAGTTTTAGCAAACAACATAGCAATTCAATAGATTGTGAATAAACGTGCAAAATTAAAAAAAGTCGTAAGTTCCTAATTCTCCCCCACGTACAAATATTTACCAAATTACGCTTTCTCTCTCATCTGGTTCATCACTCCGTGCGTGTGTTAAGCGTATATGCACTAGATAACACATACAAGTACAAATTACATTATTCACAACTCATGCTGAGTGTGTTGCAAGTCTCAGGTGGTCTATAAACCTCGGGTGTTTCAACCGATTCTTCGCGGGGTGATGCAAGCTCTAGCGCTTCTTTTACTTCATCGATATTGTTTGTTTTAACGGTTTGTTCTTCGTTATCGCTAGAACTTTTCTCTGACTCAGCTTTGGGTGTTGACTGCACCACATACATACATATATATATATGGTGGATTTAGGACACGTATTATTAAAATATCGATAAGTGGTGTTATTTGTCAAACATAATTCTACCACAAAATACATCTTGGCTATTATTATTCCTATATACGTATACACGCAATCTAACAATCAAAGTGGTGTTCGTATAGTTTATTTAATATTCTGTAGCGCATAACTCAATGATACACGAAGACATGAAAGGCAGACTTAACCACTTGCATAATTAAATACAAAATGCGGACTTTTTGGAAAGGAATTACCATAAAAATTCTAATGGTTAACCTAATTAAAAACGTGTGAAATTATGACGTATGTGACAGATTGTATATGAATTCAGGCAAAACTGGAATTAGCTGTGTTATACGGTTACAAGATAGTGATTAGTATACTATATTGGTTTGCAGAGATCTTGGCTACATGACCACCAGATGCGAAAGGGTTAATAAGTTTGTGGGATTAGAGCTTATACGGATAGAGCTTAAGGTTTGATTTGGTTTCTCATACCGTAGATGGTTCCTTGGGTGGACTATCTTTTTCCAACATCTCTTCAACAATATCGCTTGTTGATCTCGCGGAAGATGAGGACCTAGATGATGCTCGTGAAGATGATTTGGATGAAGACCTTGATGAACGTTTGCTGTCGTTTGCAAGCACCAATGTCTTCGTATCGATCACAGCGATCCTATTAACATAATAGGAAAATAAAAATTTATATATTGTAGGGTGAGAGAAGATGGGACACCTTTTAACTCTATTTTCTCCTCTCATTCGGTGGTAAACAAAGAACATTTAAAGAATTATAAACCCGTATCCTCACGACTTCCATAAACCGTTGTTAATTGTTTACAACACGATCAGGATATCTGGATAATATGCGCTAAAGGTGTACCATCTTCCCCAATCCTACTATGTACTCACATCTATGTTAAAATTTGGGCATAAATGTGCGCCTATCAATTCTTCAATGTAATACTAATAATTAGGTAATAAATTGACCCCGTTAATCAAGAGTTATACACACACACCGAATGCCATAGTTTCTAAAATGAAAATTATATATAGTTTGTTGTTTTTACCTGTGCTCTTCTCCCATCAAGATCTTGTTGTAGATTGCGATTTCTTGTTCCAAACTCAACTTCAAGCTGTTCAAGTCCTGGTAGTCCTTTAGATACTTTCCGATGTCCTAAAGATGACATTTTAAGATTTAGTTAGGACATTTTTCTCGTTTCTTGTTCAGATTGGTATAGTAAACGAAGAATCTTTGCACAATTGTATAAACGATGTATAATATAACCGTAAAAATATACGATCGTTGGTAAATGTTAAAAACACGATCAGAAAATACGGTTTTCATGTGCTAACAATATTTCATCTACAACCCCACAGAACTATACTTACAAGCTGCACATATATGTGATTAACGAGCACTATACGGTCAATGGCATACGTACGTGCGTCAACCAGTAGTAACAGCACGCGATTTCGTCACGGAAGGAAAATCCTTTACCGCCAGTGGGCCGCGAACGACAGCTTTCTGATATATACGCAACAAAAACCAAGCAACTAAATGCACCTGTTTAGCCCCATCCAAGTCCGATCGCATTTTCTCAACCTGTTCTTGATACTCGGCAATTTCCCTTGCATGGCGATCCTCCAACCCATCTTGATTACGCTCCAAACCGTCATTCTAAATCAAAAGACAGTTTAGTTTTGTAGCATGCACTATGAGCAAATTATGTAGCTTTCCATAAATGCTGGTAAATGATCATACCTTTTGACGAAGAGCCTCCAATTCCATTTCAAGTTGGTGAATAACCTTTCGCTTTTCAGAGTTGTCCGATCGCAGGTCTCTGATGTCGTCATTTGCTGCCTTCAGTTGTTTAGTCAATGACTCCACCTTAAAAACAGGTTAAAATTAAAGTTAGGTCATACGGTCGAAAATAAGAACTTTATGATTTCTCTATTTTAGTTGCTTTCTAGTGTAAATAAGATTATGCGAATTTAAATAACTAGTTACGCCTGTTTCAATCGTAATATATAGTAGGGTGGGGGAAGATGGGACACTTTTTGACTGTATTTACTCGTTCAGGATATTTGGTTATTTTGTGTTAAAGGTGTCCCATCTTCCCCCACCCTACTGTATATATATGCCGATCAGTAGCTATATAGCTGACAAATCATTCATTTATTTTATTAATGATCGCTTTTATGCAACTTTAGTACCTTTTCCTTGTAGAAGTTATCCAAATCTTCGATCGACTTCGCATTAAATGCTTCATACTGCTTTCGCACTTTCTGTATGGCATCATTAAGATCTGGTAGAATACTTGATTGTTCCGCTTGCAGCACTGGCGCCTCAACCGGTGCAACTTGTCGGCGAAGATTTTCCATTTCCTGCAATGAACACGAAATATCAACCGTTTAAACCTGCGTTTCTTAAACTGGGGTAAATTTACCCCTGGGGGTAAATTCCTCGTATTTAGAGGGTAAATGAGCTACCAATCGAAATCCATATCGGTTGACGGGACAGAAAAATTGTGCCAATTGTAGTACTTTACCAGACATTGAACAACTCGTTGCCATAAAGCTATCGCATTATTGTTTTCGCTTTTTAATAAATGAGCGCAATATTACGTATTGCGGGTAAATCTGATCAGCATTCTTGATAAATGGGTAAAACGTACAAAAAAGTTTAAGAACCACTGATTTAAACAAACACAGTGTATGTTTTTACTTACAGCTTCGTGTACTTGCTTCTCCAGCTGCAAAGCTTCTTGAAGATTTTCAATCTTAGCTTCCAAACTAACTCGTTCAATTGTTGCGTCATCAACATCCTATTGTTATAAAGTATTCAAATATGAGTGTTTGGGCAAGATAGAAGTAATTATATTTATAGATCTTAAGTTCGTATTTACAAATTTTCCCGAGCGATTTTTTTGGTAGTCTAAATTCAGTGAAGCGTGTATTTGTTTTCCTGCGTTTAATTCGTGTGCCTTTGGCTCCAATTAGCGCCTCCCGCACTGCGCGTTTGGCTTACTTGTTTTCCTACGTTTGTTCAGTTGCAAGTTTGGTATGTACGTTTAGTTCGACAGCCAGCCTAAAATATCTGCTTTAGTTTTATTGTGGTCATCCAGTTTATTGTCGTTCTGTTTCGGATTTATAAGTTGTCTCTTTTAACATAAATGATGATATCGTGTCAATAGCCGCAAACGTAAGTAGTTTGTTTTGGTTTTCTAATCGTCATTATTTTGTTATATAGTAGGATTGGGGGGAAATGGGACACCTTTAACACGTATTATCCAAATATCCTGATCGTGTAAAATTCCTCATGTCAGTCGTAAAGATATGGTTTTATAAATCTTTGAATTTCCTTTGTTTACGAAAAAAACGAAATGAAAAGGTGTCCCATCTTTCCCCGCCCTACTGTATATACAAACAAACCACCCGTTCATAAATTATCTAAAGTGAATCCGGTATAACTAATAGATTATTTCTAAGAAAAATTAGAATGGAATTCTGTACCTTGCTCAAACTCTTGACTTCTTTTTCCAAATCTTTGTTCTCTTCTTTCACCGTATCAAGCCTAAAATAATATTACGTATTTTTAATGAATCGTTTCAGCACTAAAATAATTCTTTCTAAGTGTTTATACCAATGGGCGCGTCTACGACCGTATATAGTAGTTAAATGTCATGAGATAACAAATATTTGCGTCATATCTTTTACGTATAAAGTAAAAAGAGAAGCTTTCTGCTTGAGTTAGTAAAGCGTCATAAAACACCGAAGTCGGTAAACAAGTTCGGAGGCTTCAAGTCGAGGAAACCGACCATAAATATTCTGCTGGTCAACAAAACGAAAGCGCTGTTAAAACTTAAACGTCGGTCGCCCGCACATATACTGCTGTAAATGTACTTAACGAACACCGGTATATTTACTTAACAACGACGTCTTCGAGCTCGTATTGAAGATTGTCTTTCTCAATTTCTAGCTCCGCATTCTTTGTTTGCAGTTCCTCCACTTTTTCGCGAAGTCTCTGCAATTGTAAATAGACATTAAATTGGCGTAGTACTTTAATATTATACATATAGTAGTGTCGTGTAAGATTGGAAATACTATTATAACCTAAAACCCATATTTTCTAATTATGTTTTCTCAATTAACAACGGGATTTTTGAGCCACGGAGTTTTGAGTATATAAATAGTAGGGTGGAGAAAGATGGGACACTTTTTTATTCTTTATTCTCGGCCAATTTGGTAGTAAACAAAGACCATTCAAAGAAATATAACATCGCATCCTCACGACTCTCATAGACGTTTCCTAATTGTTTAAAACACCATCAGCAGGATATTTGGATATTGCGTATAGCATTAACCCTCGGTTAATTACAAAACAGTCCTATATACAAACTAGAATTTACTTTTAACTCATCATCATAGATAGCAGACACGTCCACATCTTCCGTCTTGTTAAGTTTTTTTAGTTTTTCATTCTCAGCAGTCAAAAAGCGGTTCATCATTTCAAGGTCATGAACTTTGTCGACGTAATTTACAAGTCGGTTGTTTAACTTTTTCATTTGGTCTTTTTCCTGTTCCTTCATTTGTCTTGCTTCACTAAACAAACATAAATACAGTATAGTAAGTTTGTGATATTTTACTGTAAGCGTGTTTTAACAACAGTAGTTTGCTATGTCTTTTCGTTTAAAATATTTCTAAATCTTCGTAATCGAAGAGACAGACATAGTTAGTGTTATTATATTATTACATTTCAAACACATAACTTACGAGCTGACGAGATACAAAGAGTCTTTTCCCTTATCTCGTCCGAGGCTTTTACGGTAAGCTGAAGGTCTTGGGGGCGCCATGTTTCTGAAAAAAATAAATTTAAGTTTTAAAACTCTCGTGTATAATTTGCACTATATTAGGCTGGAATAAGAATTCTGTTTTTATTCCATTTAGTGGTAAACAAAGCATATAGTAGGGTGGAGGAAGTTGGGACACCCCTTTATTCTATTTACTTGTCCTTTTTGATTGTAAACAAAGAAAAAAAAAATATATATATATATAAAACCTACTTCACGACTCCCATATACCGTTGTTAATTGTTTAAAACAGAATCACGATATTTAGGTATTATGCGCTAAAAGTATCCCATCTTTCCCCCACCCTACTAATTTCAAGAATTACAAAAGCTACACCCTTAAGACTTAAAAAGCGTTGTGAATTGGTAACAAACATGATCAGACAATATGGGAATTAGGCGCTAACGATTTCCCATTTTGCCCCATATCTTTTATAACTCACTCGTCTCTGCTCATTACAAGACGCGATCTACTTCTTCGAAAAAACATACGCAAGGAATTTTTTAACAATTGCTGTACGTAGCAACAGTGTCAATATACAAATAAACCAGTATTCGATTTTTTTTTTTCAAAGCAACAAACGCTGTGAGAACGGTATCGCGTGAAACAGAACTGCGTGTGAATCATGCCACGAACTACTGTGAGATTTCGTTCAACATTGAAAATGCCGGATTTCCCGTAATGTCAACGACGTTTGTGCAATATTATGGCATATAGGTGCTTTGGTCATTACGAAATCAAAGTTATCGCATACCTTAGTAAAAGATTAATTACGGTGAAGTAAATAAAGCTACACCCATCGTAAACCTCGAGTTGTATATCTTACAAAAAATACACAGTGGGCAAATGTCAAAATGTAAAAAGTCTCATCGTATTATGCGTTTTAATGTAATCTTTGAATGTTTTTTTTTAGTTATAGAATTCGTTTATAACTCTATATTTGTAATTTTAAGTATGTGCATGGCTGAGTGATCAATTTTTGCAGTTGTTGTTGAATTATGAATCGTACACATTTCACTCAGTTCAAATTCGCTTTACGCAAATTGTAAACGTATATGGCGTTTCTGCCTTCTATTGGTCATAACCGGTAAACAAGCACCGGTAAGTTATGCACGCTATTATGTAAATCATGTCACGAACTGAGAGGTTGCGTTCGTGTGTTAAACTGAAAATACCGGATATCCCTATAACTTGTTACGACCAAGGTGTATAGCCGTTTAAAATGCAACCCGCAACAAACGCAAATTTTATAAGTTTCATTAAGCGAGATATTGAACATTTACAGCATTTTAAAATAAGTTTTGCGGCCCTGTGTGGTATGGGAGAACGATTCAAGTAAATATCAGTTTAAAGCTGGGTGTGTAAATAAAACTACACCATTGGCAAACATAGTTTTAATATTTGAGATGCCGAGCAAGCGTCTCAACTATTAGCTTTACCATTTTACAATTTGACATTTGAAGTCGTCTACCATATCTAAAACAGGAAAATCTTACGGTCATTTTGACAAAGGTTATATCTGAAAATTGGGTGGTCTGTTTCGGTTGAATGCACAAGGTCACGTGATATTAAGTCGTTTCGTTTGTTACGAAAACAGCGGAACAAATATAGGCCGTGATGAAACGACGTATGTGGAGCTTAACTACGCTTGCATATTTGAGGTGAACCCGCCCTTTACCCCACCACAGGTATGGGGTCGTGTCCGTACACATTCACTGAACTGTAAATCCGCTATACGCAAGTTGCAAACGGTGGGTGATTCCGTCGTCTGGGTTAAAACCAGATCACGTACATTTCTTGCTCGTTGTTTTATGTATGTAGAATGTTAAATATACAAATACTTTAATATCACGTAATATGCCTTTAGTTGTTTTGAATTTGACCACGTATAGTACTGCGGGGTAAGATGGAACACCTTTAGCACATAATATCCAAATATCCAGTGTTTTAAACAATTGACACAGTCTACAGTAGTCGTAAGTAGGGTAACGGTTTTAAAAATTTTAGAATGTTCATTGTTTCCCACCAAATGATACCATAAAATAGAATAAAAAGGTGTCCTATCTTTCCCCACGCTACTATATCACTTCGCGACACGTTCCGCACCATATATTGCACCAGTTGGAATTCGCGTAGGCGGAAAGCTTTGGAATTCGAAATGTCAAGTTCGTCTATAGAAACATGGCTGCGCTTAAACATTCAAAACCGGTTTTCACATTTCCCGGCAATTTAAACTTAGATACGAAACCAGAGCGTTGCTTGGGATTGCTGTCTCTGTGTAATCACCAGGGTATTGTTCAAACAAATTAACTGTGACCTGCCATGTTCGTATTTCAAATCAAACATGTATAGCTGATTTAAAAGATAAGCGCCTTGTACTAAAATACGATAACTTAAGTCCGTGATCAATGTACAAAACAACTTTTTGTTTCCACACTGGAGATGTAGGTTTACGTATACGTACAAAAACAACTGATCGAGTTATGACACATTCTCACACGTATGTTCCGAGAGTAAATTTGGTTTTGGTTAATTTTGTTGACATAGTGCCCATAATTTATTACGCTACACAGCAAATATAATCCAAATTTAAAATAAACCAGTTGCAAAAAGGTATTTCAGTATTGGATCTATTCAGACTACGTAAAGCTCACCTGAGTTTCTTCTTCTTTCGTCTCTCGTACACTTGGTCAGAGCAGCAGGTGAAATGGGTGGGGCGATGCCGGCGCTTTTAAATGACAGCGCAGAGAGCCCAGTTTTTCCTACCGGTATATTGGAATCAACGGAGCGTTACCTGAACCACCTACACAGAACTTATGTTTACTCTAAAATGGGCGGGTTTGAGTTATATCAACATCGTAACAGTCCGATCTTACTTCATATTAACTGAAACAACTTACACCTGTTTAACTAGAGTGGGGGAAGATGGGACAACTTTTTATTCTATTTTCTCGTCCCATTTGGTAGTAAACAAAGAACATTCGAATAATTTTAAAACCGTTTCCTCACGACTGCCATAGACCGTTGTTAATTGTTTAAAACACGATCAAGATATTTAAATATTATATGCTAAAGGTGTCCCATCTTCCTCAACCCTGCTATAATAGTAATAGCCATACTTCAAAGCTTATTGATTACATCAGTTTCGCTGGCTTAAACTATTCATGCAGTCTTCGTAATCTGTAGCTATGGTCACTGCGTTGTAGCTTTTGTTTATCAAAGCAGCGATGCCGTAACACTCAACAGTGAAACACATCACGTCCGTTAACAAACTGCAGACCTTAGCGACAGTATCAGCGTACCGTGTGCTGATTGAAAAGCAAGCGGTGTAAATTTCAATCAGTTTACTATGTACGGTAATAATTTACGGTTAAATAAAACTTTTTGTTCGGTTGTGTTTCTATATACATGGTGTTTAAACTGCCGGAACAAAGGTAAAGTAGGGTGGGGAAAGATGGAACACCGTTTCATTTTATCGTCCCATTCGTCAGTAAACAAAGAACATTTAAAGAGTTATAAAACCGTAATTGCACGACTCTTATAGACTGTTGTTAATTGGTTTAAAACACGTTCAGGATACTTAAATATTATGTGCTAAAGCTGTTCCATCTTGTTTTCAAACTATTTACCCAATTTACGTTTAAAAAGTGTAAAACTAAAATTTAGCTCAAAAATGCCAATCCAATTTTCCAGTGAATTACTCCATCACGGCGCCCAATTGTGACGTTTATTCTTGGTTCACGCCTGAATGCACATGGAAAGGTCTATTGTCGGCATAACATTTGCACACTTCATAAAACTTGAACAAAGCATTGAAACGTACTATAACCGTGTAGTCTTCGGCAACCCAACCAATTCAAACAGATAGGTCCATTCCTTTCATTATCGAATCAAGCAATATATATATAGGGCGTTGTACTAAAAACTTCGCTTTCATTTTGCTGTGTCAGTTTGTTGCGTCTGGAATGCCGTTTGACGTCATAATATGTCACGCTCGTTCACCGGCAAATTCTCCGACCCCGTTTGACGCAAGCTTTGCTCGCCAAGGTGTGTCGGTAGAAATAACTACTTCGTTAGTTGGAAGAAAATACTGCAAATTTTAGCTAACACTAAGGCGAACTTGTTTTTTTGGGTCGTTTTACGGTAAAATTTAACTTCAAAATAGATCATTTTTTTCTTTTATTGTTGTCATGCACTTACTGTATCCATTTTTGAGGCTACTATTTGACTATTTATTTATTTCCGTTTCCGTTTTTTTAGAAATTTCTGCAATATTTCAAACATAAATGGTAGTTTCCTAGCTTAGTCACGCTTGACATAAAAGAGCGCTACCATGTATAACATATAATCATACGGATGATATGACTTCTATTGTAAGAACCGGTACAAACTGGTTAAGGTGACGTAATTCAGCACACCTTAACTTTTTGTTAAGCTATGAACTGTAACGCCGGCAAACGTGGCTTTCTTGTGCCGCATAAAATTTATTGGCCCACACGTTTAAAAACGAGTAAAATTCACAACGATAACTATTTCTGTAAAACTTTAAACAAACAGTGCACGACCGTAATGTTATAACGAATGTTTGAAAATCCATGTACAGTAACCACAAATGTATAGTAGGGTGGGGGAAGATGGGACACCTTTACAATTTTAAACAATTAACAACGGTCTATGGTAGTCGTGAGGATACTGTTTTATAATTCTTTAAATGTTCTTTGTGTACTACCAAATGGGACGATAAAACAGCATGAAAAGGTGTCCCATCTTACCCCACCCTACCATACGTACATATGTCCGTTGTTACATTTATAATGTACCTGATGATAAAAATGATGATAAAAATACCGTTATTTCCCGATTATATGAACAATTTACACAAAAAGTTAGTTAAAACTTCTTTAAGTGGCAGGGCAAAGTGTTTAAAGCCACTAACAGAATACTTTTAACTACCTCCACCAAACACAACCAATGTTTCAAACTATTTTAATCATCATGTTGTTTTTCTTTATGTTCCCATTTCCAAATGTCTTTTCGTGAAATCATTCCAACGACCTGAAGTAATAAACAATGTTAAATAAATATCTCTTGTTTACTTTCGCGTGGCGGGGCAACGACACTCGTTATAACACAGGTTTTATACACCTTTTTATCACGTAGGTAACTCAGTGAGAGAATCGCGTTCGTTTTTTA
This sequence comes from Ciona robusta, assembly GCF_009617815.1. Taxonomy (NCBI): domain Eukaryota; kingdom Metazoa; phylum Chordata; class Ascidiacea; order Phlebobranchia; family Cionidae; genus Ciona; species Ciona robusta. The sequence continues at coordinate 5,281,397 of NC_143243.1, read as the reverse complement.
TTTATAATGTTAATTGTATGTGTGACAATTAGTAATGATCGTTAGACACTTGCTTAAAAGCATACCAATGCTAAACATTGAGCCAGAACCATGCAATTAGTTTATTTTATTCTATGTGGGTAAGGTCCCGCAGCATGGTAAGCCATAGGACCTAGGATTTAGGCCAGGTTTGGCCCATTACCCAACGAATTCTATGTGGGTGAGGTCCAGCAGCGTGGCACGCCATGGGTTCTAAGATTTAGGCCAGGGTTGTCCCATTACCCCAAATGCATTTGGTGCAACAATGTCGTATACTAACCTTGTATTCGTCGTTAAGTACAACTAAATGTCGCAATCCAAGTGCACGAAACAAGCGGAATATTCGGGGAAGCGAAGCATTCTGTAAACAAGAAGGACAGTCGTTAAAAACAAGTTGCGAAAAAAAACTACTTAAGTAAAAGTGTAAAAAAAAATTCATTGATAAAAACAAGGTACGGGTAAAAACTACTTGAGTAAAAATGTCAAATAAATTCACTGTTAAAAACAGGGTACAGGAAAAACTACTTAGGTACAAGTGCCAAAAAATTTATTGTTAAAAACCAGGTACGGGGAAAAACTACTTGAGTAAAAGTTGCCAAATAAAACCTACACACCTCCTGTATTGTGTATGGGGATGGGTTGAGGAATGGTCGAAGATCAACATGACATTGTTGTTCGCCCTCACTCACGTTGATTACTGATAAAGGAAAATATCGAGGATAGGAATCACGGAATACACTTAATTTAATACGTTCGCTTGATCCACCTCGTTCCACAAATTCCTGCAACAGAATTGTTTAATAACAGTACACAAAAAAATATATCCCATTTTCAAAAAAATAATCACCCACAAAGTAACATACTTGGTATCTCGTTTAATACATAACACCGTTGTTGAATAGCCGCATATAAAAAAAACTTCTTCCCCCCCAAAAAAATCACCCACAATACTTGGTAACCGTAAGCTGGCATGAGGTGTATAAAACAAAACACCTGTGTTAAAGACTGCCGTATTTTCTTAAACAAGCTTAGGCGATGCCTTAGATTCAAGTTTTTCTGAATTTTAAAATCTAAAATATTAATGTTAAAGTAATATGAGCAGAAAAAATAGTTTTTTCGATTTAAGTTTTTCCGAATTTTAAAATTTAAAAATCTTTAGACTTACTTTATGTTTAAGTAATATGAGCAGTTGTGTTCGAAGTATGACGCCACGAAACTTGCCCTCGCTATCTGTGATCGGGTAACCACTGTGACAATTCCTTGGATCAGACAACACACTACAGATATCCGACACAAGGGGAACAGTACGTAAAGTGACCACAGGTGTTCCCATCACTTCTCTGTAAAAATTTTAAAAAATATTTTTTTTTTTTAAATATTCAACAAATTATAAAAATAATTTTAAATTAGTTCCTAAAAAATAAAAAAAATTATTACTGGTTATTCTTAATATAAACATTACAACTAATCTTTAGTAAAATTTATAAAAAGTATATTATATAAAAAAAATCTTTAACAAGTTATAAAAATAATTTTAAATAAGTTTCTAATAAAACAAAATGATTACTGGTCAGTCTTAATATAAACATAACAACCATGATACGACTTTTAAAAGGCTTAAATAAAAATACCAATCAGTCATAAAGTAACATACATGGTAACTTGTAAGCTGGCACGTGGCGTATAAAACAGAACACCTGTGTTTTCCGGCCACGTGTAGATAATTTGTTGATTCATTTACCCCCCCCCCCCCCCATTAACAAAAAAAAAATTAATGTTCGTACCTTGCTTGTATATTAGTTGATAAAGCTGGTGGCTCCCATGGCAAGATAGGAACTTTATTAAGGTGAATATGCATGTCGTAAATTCCATGGTTAAAGTAATCTCCCACCCACTTAGCAAGTAACAGCACAGCCATTAGTGGTAAACTGTATGTTATATTGCCAGTTGCTTCTATGAGTATGACGGTTAAACTGATCGTCATTCGAACTGTACCTCCTGCAAATACAAAATATATTTTAACTTTAATATTTTAAATAAGACTTGATAAAATACTACCTTAGTTCTTATGGTAATTATTGGGGAAAGAACTAAGAAAATTATTTTTTATTGGGAGACGAATTATAAAACAATTTTTATAAATACTTGCTAACCTATGCATTTTAATGATAATTACAATTAGTGGGGTAATACTAAGATAAATAATTCCTAATAGGTTTTATGGTAAAAAAAGTCAGTGGCCTGTGGTGTAGGCTAGATTTGCCCTATTACCTCAACAGTCATGAGAATCAAAAAGATACACAAAATTAGAAATAAAATCTGATAATATATAGAAAAATTATATATATCAATATTTATTTCATTTTACATGATTATAGCCAGAATATACAATGGTAGATTATATTTCATTTGTCGGACAACAAAGTTTGGTGTTGTATTAACACTGGGAGTCACTAACTAACACATCATTAACAGTGCATTCAAGCTTGACTATGGGAACAGGCACAGTTTGGCACAGACACAATATAAAAAAACAATGAAACAAATAAATAAATAAATATTTATTTTTTAAATCAAATAAAACCTAATGTACAGATTCGATTTATTTATAGCATTTAAAAGAAATGAAAGAACTTTTAACAGATGTTCATTAGCTGTTGAATAATAAACACAATTGTAAAATGATATTTTATATGTAATGTGATATACAAGGACGTACCTAGCTGGGCCGCTGCCCCAATCAAAGCATATTTTGAAAGGTCTTGTGCCCATATGTCATCTGGCCATATAAAGTTGACACAATTACCAACCAACCTCCCCCAGGCTGCACCAATCAGAAGAGAGGGAATGAAAAGGCCGCTTGGAACCTGTTATTGATGTAATAAATGTAATTATTGTTTTTTTTAATAAAAATGCGATTCAGCTAGAAAGATATTAATACTAAGAATACACAAAATAGCATACATCAAATTGTTTCAAATGAATTTAATTTTTCAATCAAATTGCAATTTAGCTATAAAAATATTATTATTAAAAAAAAATGTTTCCGCAATATTTCAGTTTTAGCATTGAAACACTTATTGTACTGCTGTCTATCTAAAGGGCGATATAAAATAAACATTTGTATATGGATAGAGATGCTCAAATAGGATCTAAAAGTACTACCAAAGTTTGAAAAAACATTTTTCAAACTTTGGCCTATTAAAAAAACGAGTGAAATCAAACCGCCAAAGCAATTGGTCAGCAAATATGAGTATGTATCGTAGTTCTTTCTTAATTACCTGCAAACCATACGTCCAACATGCAAGGAAGAAATATGGAAGAACAAAGATCACGATAGTAAGAGGTTGAAGGGCTCCTGAGGATTATGTAAAAGGAAATTAAATTTATGTTGAACAAGCTATGGATGATAGAGACTCCCATGCAGTACCTAGGGGTAATGGGCCAATCCAGGTCCTAATCCAAGGTCCCATGGGGACCTCACCCACAAAAATTAATAGAATGAGTCTTCATTAACTCAGTTGGTTAGCGCGCCTGTCTCTAACCCTCTCTAATAGTAATGAGTTCAAGGCCCTTTGCTGCTAACTCGTAAGCTGGCATGAGGTGTATAAAACAGAACACTCGTGTTAACGACTGTTGTTGCCCCGCCACGCAATGATATAGTAAGTTACATTTATTTATTCAATCTGTTAATTTGTTATTACTTGTATTGTTGAAATAAATACTTTGGTTAAAAAAAACCTACCAAGTGGATCATGAAAAAGACTTTTGACACTTTCTTCTGGTGGAGTAAAAAACAGCACAGCCATTGTGTTGTATTCTCCATCGTTGCAGAAAAACTAGGAAAATATTGTATTGTTACAGCTATCAGCAAAGATATTAAAATAATAAATTCAGGGCGCTGTGTCACATTGGTTATTACCTCAAAATTATATGGTTTCGAAGCTTAATGCTGCTAAGCCTATCAATGACGATGTTTTTATCAAGAGGCAAGATACTTAACGGCAATTGCTTCGACCCAGTAGTCTTTATAGTTGTCAAAATTGGTAGCCATAGTTAATTTTGATTCATTTATGACAATACTTGTAATCAAACATAGGGGTATTGGGCTACTTAACGGCAATTGCTTTAACCCAGTGGTTTCTTATCAGTCTTATAGGTTATCTAATTTTTCAGCCATACGTCGCACAATTTACTTTTGATTCATTTTTGATAATACTTGTAATTAAACATAAGGGTATTGGGTGACTTTACTGCAATTAGCTCTAACCCAGTGGTTTTTTATAAGCTGTTTAATTTTTCAGCCATTTGCTATACATTTTACTTTTGATTCATTTAAAATAATACCTGCAATCGAACATAAGGGTCTTGTCCAAGTGGTTTACATTCGGGGTTCCAGTAAATAAGAACAAAGGCAATAGTTGCGCTCACAGCTGCCACAATTACGACTTCTAAGACTTTGAAATATTTCGCTTTTAAATACTTTAAACGGAACACAGTGATCTTGTGGTTAATTGCATTGAAAGCTGCTCCTGATAAACCACCTGTAAAAAAATCGTTTATGAATATATAGCACTATATATTCAAGGGTATATAACTTTAGTTACAATTAAAATTGTTTAAAAAAAAAGCGCATTTTTTATATACTAACAGTTACTTAATTATCTTGTCTAGTTAGAAACACTCTTTTAGAAAAAAAGGCCGAATATGCAGGAAAAGTTGATAATAGAAAATTATGGGTAAAGCAAGAATGTAACGTTTTGATCAACTAATAACATTATAGGCCTTATGGGTTAAATATTTTTATTGTGCAGCTCAACAAGATAATGTATGTAGAGGGCAAAGACAAATACATTGGGTGCTACAAAGACAAAAATATTCTGCACTAATATTTATTAAAGAAGATTGTCTGCTACTATTGTAGGCGTATGTGTCCTTGGGAAAGACACTTAACAGCAATTGCTTCAACCCAGTGGCAGTGGTTACTAATGGGTTGTCCAAATTATCAGCCATAAAAAAATTTAAAAAAATCATAAAAAATCTTGCACAAAGTAACATACATGGTAACTTTTAATCTGGCACAAGGTGTATGAACACCTGTGTTATAACGACTGTCGTTTTCCGGCCACACGAGGATAAAGTTAGTTACATTTATTCATTTAGGTTTAAAAGAATACTTACCAAAGACAGCCATTAGCAAGAATATTGGAAGCTCAAACCCTTCATATGAACCACTGAATTTCCCAAAGTTAATAAGACCAGGGTAAGCTAGATCCCCAGGATGATGATGATAGATGCTCATGAAGAAGTTGAGAGTATAACTTGATAAAATTGAACATAAAAACTGAAAAAAAAGACAAAGTTATTTTTGATTTTGGAAATGGTTTTGGAAATATGTTTTTTTTTTACATACAATTCTCCAGGTGAGTGCTTGATTCCAAAAGCTTGCAGCTTCCTCTAAACTGAAAAGGACTCCACCAACTGGGGCCCCGAATGCAGCAGAGACACCAGCAGCTGCACCTGCGTTGACATTCACAGTCAAAATAAATCATTGTAACCGAGCGGTAAGGGGTTGGATTTTTTACACTTGTACTGATTGATGTGTGTGTCATTGGGCAAAATACTAAACAGACATTGCTACCAAGTGCTCACTTCTGGCTTGTAGCACTCTGGTGTCTGGTGTCATAAAAATAGGCCAACTCTAGCAAAATGGTTTTCCAAAAACTGATTTAGAGTTAGGTCATGCCTGTTTGGATATGTGGTGTACATCCATACATTAAAAATAAGTTCCCACAGTGTCTTACCTGCACACACAAAATCTCGCTTCTCCCTGTCATTTCTAAAATGTTTAAAAAATCTTGTGTTCAAATTAAAAGAAATAGATCGACCTTGTGAGATGCCAGCTGCAAGAACCGAACCGGAGTGAATCATGGGCCCTTCCTAATATAAAACAAAACAGATATCATTTATTGAAATCAATACGATATGTATATCCATATAGGGCAGTGGTTCTTAAACAAGCGGGCGTGTAAGACTTGGAAAGGGGGCTGGAAAAACAATAAAATAAATTGTTGCCTGTGTTATATCATATTTTAACAAAAAAGGGGCTTGAGTTTTGTTGGGAAATTCATTGGGGGGGTGTGCGTCAAAAAGTTAAGAACCCCTGGTATAGGGTACCAATAAGTGACCTGAATTATGTAGTAAATAGTGGATTTACTGTACATTTGTAAAAGACACCGTATAACATATAAAAGCACATGAACACAAATATTTATTACTTTAAATATCATAATGAAGATCAGATCAAATAAAACATTGGAGAAAATGGAATTAGCACCACAGATGTTAAAAAAACAAAGCAATATATATTGAATTAATTGTTAAGTTACCATAGAAACTTACTTTTCCAACTGCGAGTCCTCCCGAAACTGAAGCAATCACGCCAATCACCTTCGTCACTAAAGTTTTAAATCGAACCACATTTGGAACTTTTACTCCGTTTAAGAAACATTTAATTTGAGGAATTCCGCTCCCAGCTGCTACAGGCTGAAAAAAAATTAACCAAAATAATTCTTAGAATAAAACTCGATCAAACATTAAATTTTAAATATTTTTCATTCTTTTTTATTCATACCGCCACTTAGTCTGTTATGGTAAAATAAAAACACAAGACCATTTAATTGAACTTAACATTTTCTTATGTTATTTATAGTACATGCTTATACACAATACAGTTATCTAGATACTGGATATATAAACTTACAGCTACGAATACAGTCAGTAGAGATGCCACAGTGACCAAAACCACATTAATGGCGATCCATAATAGTAATGGGACATACAAACATCTGTTCTTTACGCAATGTATAATGGCTGAAATAATAAAAACATCAAATATAACTAACTTTAACCACTATAAACAGTAAACTATAAATAAGTTTATTAGGCTATGCAATAAAAATAAATATTTGTAAAAACAAAAATAAAAAAACGAAAAATATATATTTGTAAAAACAAAAATAAAAAAACGATAAATCTATATTTGTAAAATTAAAGGTTAAAATAGACAAAGGTGATCTAATAAAAAAATTCTATGTATTTTTCAACCTTATCTAAAACATACCTTGTTCTACAACATGCATTTTGACAGCTGTTAGTTCAAGAATGCAAATGTTGATTACGACGGCAACAATCCCAGTCATGATTCCAATCAGCATACAAATTATCCAACGCTGAAATTGAATCCACTTCCAATCCTAAGATTAGTTAATAGAAATCAAGTATTTAAGATAATATTATTACTAAATTCACAAGTTTGTTAAAACAGTGTACAAAATTTGTGTATGTAACAAATTTCTTAAAGATTTTTTTTTTAAAGTTCGGTAGGATCTCAAATTAATCAAAAAGCCAATATAGCACATTAACTACACAGGTTACAAAAAGAACACCGGTTATAGAAAGAATAAAATAATAGAAAAAGTTTATATGAAATTAAGAAGAGAATTTCTAAGCTAGCTTACAGATGATGACATTTTTCTTTCTTCCTCGCCGTGAAGTTCATTTTCAATTGTATCGTAATCTAAAGCCTGAAGATATGAAAAAATAAATATTACATATAAAATAGTCTTAACATGGCATACATTATTAATTGAGCAGGGTTTTTAAACATTATACCCATTAACACATAGAGTACATCAAATAGTTAAAAAACCCTCAATTCCTACAAGGTATTATATAGCATTTGATACCATACCTCATAATCTGCGGACTTCTTGTATCTAATATTTGAAATTCTGTACTGTAAATAAAATATGGACTATAAAAAAATATGATTCATTATTAACATAAACATATAACATGGAAAACGGGCATAAGTACGGAACAGAACACGCATAATGTAACAACTGACGCTGCCAGATACGGATAATTAAGATACATTCATTTTTATGGCAAAATTTAAACAAAATGAAATGCTATATATTTTAACTTAACCTATGACATGTTAAAGAAAACTGTAGTAATGGCCTAACATCAATTACATCTTCAAACACATATTCAAGAATGATGTTCACCCGCATAGTAACATACATGGTAACTCGTAAGCTGACACGAGGTGTATGGTATGAACACCCAAGTAATAACGATTGTCATTTTCCAGCCACACAAGGATAAAGTAAGTTACATTCATTCATTCATGTTCACCTCAACATCAAATTTTTGTTCATCAGCACTCTGTACATCCACACTTAATTGACGTGACTCATACGTACGAACCACGTGATGAAGACTGCCAGTACTTGATGGAGATCTCTTTAAAGCTCGATCATCTGCCTCACTCAACAGGCTCACGACTTCGCCATCGTGGTTGGAATCGTTATCTTGTAATAAAAGTGGGCAATCGTCATTCGTATTATCCATTATAATACACCTATATACTGCAACCAAATGTTAATATTACGGGAAGATTTTTAACCGGATTTTTACGTTACAATATGGTTGTCAGACCATTAAATATGCGCTTTTTATTTAGAAAAATTGTTGCTATTTTGTGCCGATTTCTTTTTTTTACGAATTATAGACAAAAAGTCAAAACAAAACAAAAACTCCCATAACTCGTGATTGGTGTTTCCCCTAAGTAAATGATGCACATTGGTGACCACTTGGGCACCTCGGTCAGTTAGGTTTAATTTCTATGTTCTTTTAACAGTTACGATTATTACGGAAATGTACGTGAAAACTATATTAAGTTGTTGGGCATACTATAAGCAAAAAAATTAAAACCATTGTTTTTATTCTCTCTGCTGTAATAAGTTCACGCGACGGGAGAAAGGGCGATTTTTGTCAAATCTCTTAAAGGGAGCAGGGGTAACAAGGTGAACAATACTTTTACAAGAGTAAAAAATAAATAATATTGATAAATATAAGTTTTAAGTCTAATCTACAAATAAAGAGCAAAAACCTAACATGACATACCGGAATGCATTGATGCTGATTTCGGCATGTCGTTCGTGCAACGTTTCAAATCCGTTTCAAGTGTTCAGAAAGCCAGTTCCTCATTTATTATTCGTTGCGTTGGATCGACCACTACGTTATGCCTCGTATGCGACCCAAGGTTGCTATAGCCTTGATGTAATACGATACGAAGAACATCCTCAGAATAGTTTTATTGTAAAGCGCTATATCGGTGTCATATGAAACACTATCTGCTTTGTAAATAAATATTTTAACCTGAAGTAACCCTTATTGTTTAAAATTGTTTAATGTTATTGTTTCTGCCCGTACATATACACGGTTCGTTATCGACAGACTGAATAACCTTGTTTTCTAGAGGAGTGCATTACATTTAGAATATAAAAATATGACAGGCCCATACATACGGACTTTTATGTTCCATGTATGTATTCTGCTTAACGCCATTTGTATAGTGGTGTGGGGAAGATGGGACACCTTTTCATTCTATTTTCTCATCCCATTTGGTAGTAAACAAAGAACATTCAAAGAATTATAAAACCGTATCCTCACGACTTTGTGGTTAATTGTTTAAAACAGCACTTTCAGGATATTTGTATAATATGTGCTAAAGGTGTCCCGTCTTCCGCCACCCCGGTGTATTATTCTACTTTTATATTTTGTAGCGAAGATTAACACGTTCAGAGATGATGATCGAGTTAACATATTACACATTATAAAGCATGAACTCAGAACACACAATTGGAATGACATGTAAATAAAACCAAACATTGATGGATGCTATGACCCCGCCCTGCTCGTTTTGGCAAATTGGTCCAATCTTTGAAGCCGTGACGCTCCCTTAGCTTTTGGGCACGTATTTATAGGGACACAGCCAGATAGTTTTGTTGCAGACAGACACACCATATTTCCTTTGTATTTTTGTAGATACTTTCTGTGCTAATTTTGTAACGTGTCTTTGTAATTTAAAAATTTATATCTCATGGGTAATTCTAACATAAAAAAGGATATTATACGAAAAAATCGAATTTTTTTAGCAGTTTTAATATAAAATTGGGCGAACAAAGTAGACCATCTTGCCCCACCATCTCTCCCACCCACAGAAATAAAAAAGAGTAGAACGCGCAACTGCCCAATACCGTGATATATATTTTTTCTATTCACGTGACCGCCAACTCCGCCCCCATTTCGCTTTGTCTCCATTGTAAAAGATAGGCGCATAGTATTTTTGGAAGGTTTTAGCTGTTTATTTTAAAAGCTACCCCAACTATACAAGTTTATTAGGCAAGTTTAGTTATTTAGTAGGTTAACACTTACAGTTTACCACTTGTTTAGGAAATTTAATTATTTAATAAATTTAATTAAAAATTTCAAACAAACGCCTTGTTAAAAATATAGATATATTAAAAAATAGTTGTTTTGCCCTATATATTTAAATTAACTGAAAAAACAAAGAAAAACTACATAAAACACAATCGATTCCATTGACTACACAAAGCATATATACTAGTATATATGCTTTGGACTACAATAGGAAACGGGAACGACCCGCGAAAAAGACAGAGTGTATCACCTCTCTCTTTTGCCGATGTCGCGGAAATCTGGTTCCCCGGAAATCTGGTTCCCATCCGCTACTGCGCATGCGCAGACACAGGACATTTTTATCAGAAATCTATAAATCGTCCTTTTTTGTTATTGATGACGTGTTAACGGTAGAGGTCACTGATGGTCATACGTCATAATGTATAATTTAAGGTAAAATACAGCATCAATTTTTTTATTAAGAAGATAAATCTTTAAAAAGAAATGTACAAAATATGTTGCATCCAACAATTAACTGTTATTTTTAGTCGGAACCAGAGTATTAGATTTCTCAAAAAATAAGTTATAAGTAGCCAATGGGAACCAGATTTCCGGGGAACCAGATTTCCGCGACACCGACATTAGAGATGCCCGTTCTATTCTTTTTTTATTTATTTATTTCTGTGCTCCCACCGTACTTATTATGTGGTGTGGTTTTATTGGGGAGTACGTGCCTATTTATTGTAGCTAAACACTCTTGTTTTCTATCTTTAAAACATATTATTTTGTATTTTAAAGTATTTTATAAGTACCATATAAGGACGGGGTTTCAATATTAATTGTCGTTTATAAATGTCAAGACAAAACCATAGTTTGGGCCCAGAACTGGGACCCATATTTTTACGTGTTTGCTCAACTGTATGGATGCGTCATAGAATTAGTTTGTATGTTTTATTATATGGTCCCCTACTTTCGCTCCTCAATCGCTCTCATGTTGCCAAATGTGTTGTGTGACTGTGAACTTTAGTGTGAAGTTCGCCGTGCAGTGCTGTGAAAGTAGAAGAAAGTCTCTAGGTGGATCTCTGACTAAAAAATCTGTTCGGGCGTTTATTAGCGGTGTGTTTCATTAATTAGTGTATGCTGTCTGCAGAATAATTAAAAGTTATCGTTTATGCAGAAGAGTTATTAAATTTATCGCCGTTTTATTATTGCATAGCATTTGTAATTTATTATTTCGGTTTACTTAGTTCATGCTATGGTTATAGAAGCCAATAAAATACTTTATATGGTGTTACCGTACGTTGCTATTATACTTAGAAAATGCCCGATCGACGCTATGTACGCAAGTTTCTAATTTGTACAATAATTTAATTTAAAAAACGCATTCCTGCTAGAGTATAGCAATCAACTTTGCTGAATTGTTTCCAAAACCAAACCTTAGGAGAATGCGTTGGCATATGCTAGATGCGGTAACAATAGCATTTATTTCATATGCACCTTGCATGCTGTAACTGTTATAAAATATTTATATGTTTGAAACAGGAAAGAAAGTGTCTGAACCACACATGAGCCGTGTTGTTTAAACTGATAAAGTCAAACAGAATGGATGAACTTACAAACACTCTAGCTACTTCATTTGGAGTAACAAGCAGTGAAAATAACATATACAGCAAGCACCCAAGGTTTGATCTGTACAAGCAGAGGACTTCAAGAGAAGCAGATCAAAATGTCCGACGTCAAAATAAGTTAAAACAGCAAAAAGAACGCAGATGTAACTTCCAAAATCATGCAAGAGGTCTAGCATTGGGGGAATTTGAAGATGAGGAAGAGGAAGAAAGTTTGGAAATGGACGTGGATCAGTCAAACAAAAAAGTTAAACGGTACAAAGACCAATTGATGTTATCTGAGTGGTTGGTAGAAGTGCCCGATGACTTTGAATCTGAGTGGCTTATGGTCGTATGTCCAGTAGGAAAGCGAAACTTGGTTGTTGCGTCTCGAGGCAGGACGGTCTGTTACTCTAAAAGTGGTTTCTGTATCGATACTTTCGCCTCATATTTGCCAGGTGGAAGTTACAGTACAAACTCTGGTTATACAGTACTTGACTGCGTGTATGTTGAAATCAGTAAAACCTTCGTTATTTTAGATGTTATGTGCTGGAACAGTCACCCAGTATATGACAGTGAAACAGATTTTCGATTTTTCTGGCTGAACAGCAAGTTCTCAGAAACAAATGGTCTAACTAGCACTTCAAAAAACAATACCTACAAATTTGAAATTCTCAAACGCCATGAATGCACAAAGGATTCTATATTAAAAGGCGTGAATGAATCTGATATGAATACAGTCGACGGTTTATTATTTTATCATAAAAGAACCCATTATACTTTTGGTTCTACTCCGTTAGTGACTTGGCTGAAAGTTGAAATGCTGAAAGATATATTAAATATAACACCATCTATCTCTCAACAGTGAAAGTTTTTTATAGTTAATAACAGAAAATGCTATTTCTGTGCGAAATTTATGATTCAGGTTAAATCCTAGCAAACTGTCATGTAAATTTCGAAAGTTTAGAAATTAAATGCTGTTTCAATACTTTTTGGGACCACTTTCTAATAACTACTATTTCATTGTTACAGGTTGGTAACTATAACTGTATCGTATGGTTCAATGAATTATAATACCATTTGTTGATTTGAAGTTAGATTATTGTTAAATTGTTGGTTTTGAAAATGGAAACGGTTGAAAGTGTTGATTCATCAGTAGATTCAAGGTAATAGTGTTTATATTGGTCCTACTTTGCAAAATATTCTTTATGTCTGTAGTTATCATATCATAGGCCATACAATTTGTATTATATAAAATACTAGTATACAAGGGTTTTAATATACTAGTCGTACAAGGGTTTTTAAACTTGCACACTTTTACTTGGCTGCTATATTTTTATTATTTAACATAATTACATTTCTAGTTCATTAAATTTAACTATGTGAGTATGTCTATGCTAAAATGTTCTTTTGATATTATTCATAGGTATTTGTAATATAGACGCTGACTGCTATACATGGCCCATTGTGCCATAATATATCAATCCTATTCAGTCATGACTTAAGTTAGACTAACCAGTAACCACGAGATTTTCTTTGAAGAAGTCACATGGAATCTTCCCAAACTTTACAAAGGAAATCTTCCATTGACAGCCAAGCTACAACGGCTGAAAGTCTTGGTTCTCCTTCACCGAGAATATTGTTATCCCCTTCACCCCAACCTTTACCATTCTTTCCACATTATACAGCCCAGGTATTTATATATATATAGATATATATATGATGCTGTTTGGTATGATTCACATTAACCCATAATTTACAAGCTTATTGCTGTATAAGTGGTATTAAACTCTTTTACTGTTTGTGTAATGTGACATTTATAATGGTACAGCTCAAACATGGATGTTTTAGCATACCAGTTGAGCTTTATAATATAGAAGTAGACATTTATTGTAAGTCTCTTAATTATGAACGCATATTCCCTAATGCATTCCAATATGTAATTGTATATGCTGTATTACACGTTCATAAAGCAGTCTGTAAATTCAATTTTGTAAAAAGTCACTTCTTTTGATACCATCTGGCATCTGCAAACAGTAGTTAGAAACACTTAAAGCTTTGAAAGTATTTGTTTTCACCATTCTTTATTCATATTTATTCGTATTTTTGTATTTAATAAGTTTAACTAAGTTAAATATATTATATATGTGGGAAAATCTGATATTGGCCATTTATATTATTTTTCATTTTAAACACAGTTCAGCTTATATCTATACACATATATATATATAGATTGATTTCACAAAAACACATTGCTATAGGCTGGAATATGAAGTGTATGCAAAATATTGACTTTACAGTTTTATGGTCTTGGAACATCAGAATCTCCAAAACATTTCAAATCAGCTTCATCTGCTTCAAACATGTCCTCTCATCCCTCTGTTTCTGCCTCGCAAAGTGATTACCATAAACAGTTTATGTCCCAGGCTTTATCCATGGCAATGATGCCGCCCAGCTTCCCACCAAGTTATGGAATTGGTGGCTATAATTCTGCAGGTAAATGTTATAATAACTTTTAAAACTGCATCTGGTACGGGTGCAGTTATGGGCCACAGAGTTTAAGGTTAAGGCCTAATGCTACCACCATTGGTGGCGTAGGTTTCCTTTAGCAAGACATTTAGTCGTATACTGGTTTGCTCATATTGGGTGTCCAAGTTGTTGGACCTACATAAACAAATAATTATTCCCCCGAAGTTCCATATGCGGTAACTCCCGAACTTATTATCAGGCATAAGGTGTGTGAAACAGAACATCTGTGTTGTAACGACTTTTGTTGCGCTGCCACACAAGGATAAACAAGTCACATTCATTTACTTTTGGATAGAAACATCTATTAATGTTTCCTGCATTTGTAAAATGTATGTTAAGCAATCTGTATATGTTTTATATTTTGTTTTATTAGTTGACATTGAAAGTTTTTTGTTTGTTTTTAGCTGACATTCAATTTTTTTTGTTATTTTTTAGCTGACATTCAAGTTTTTTGTTGTTTTTTTAAGTTTACATTTAAGTTTTTTTTTTGTTTTTTTAGCTGACATTCCAATTTTTTTTTGTTTTTTTTAGTTGACATTCAAGGTTTCTTAATAAGTGCTGCAGCGCAAGCAATGAGTGCTGCGTTGAAACCTCACGCCCTGAATTCCAACAGCCCTCCCTCTGCCCAATCCTCATGGAAGTTGCCACCTACATCGTGCACTGCATCCCCTGTTGGCAATTATCTTCACAAATCCCATACAAGTTCAGGTGTGTATGTTGTTATAATAGGATGAGGAAAGATGGAACACATTTAGCACATAATATCCAAATATTGTGTTTTAAGCAATTTACAGCGGTCTTTAGAAGTCGTGAGGATACAGTTTTATAATTATTTTAATGATCTTTGTTTACTACCGAATGGGATCAGAAAATAGAGTGAAAAGGTGTACCTTCCTCCCCCACTTTACTTTATAATAGATTCTGTGTTTACATTGATTGTAAAATATGAATTGATTATCCCATCTGTTCATATCAAAATTTAATATTGTTTCTAAAGTTTGATTGTATGTTTTGGAATGCTGCCGGTTGCTTGATAATCATACCACAGCTGGTAGGACTTTATTAAACATCTGAAACTCCCATAATACTTGCTCACGTACCAATACAGCCAGGCATGCATTTCACAGGAATTTTAGAAGGGCATGTTGTACATATTAAATTTGTTTGTTACGCTTGCTATTACAATGTCATGAATATTGTTTCTTTAGAATTTATTAATGCTACCGGTATGATACAGCAGTTTTGCTTATGTAATTTTGTTTATTTTTGCGCACTACAGTCATTTTCTCCAAACAGTCAAATACCCACCAAATACACAGTGTGTAAACCATAAATATTGAAACATTACTTCAGGCTTAACTTTCTAATGTAATTAAGGCAAGACATTTTTTAATGAGATATGCTTAACAAATTTGTATCTTGTTATTGCTTGTTACAAATTACTTTACATGATAACTTGTTATAAAATAGGTCGAGGCGCTGATCGGCTAAATGAGGTGGACTGCATGCCAAACCCATCTCATTTTAATGGCACAGCGAACCATGGACAAGAGAATGCGAAACGGAGGAAAATGTCAGAAATGCGAGGTAAGATGGTACACCTTATATGTACTCTTATGCTGTTGTGCAATTTGCGAAAAGTCGTAAATTTTTAGCTAAATAGTTTTACGGGGATATTTACGGGGTGATAAGTGAATCACAAGATAATGTGTCAGATCATGGGAGATAATGTGAAATAAAACCTCACAGTCTTGAACGTTTGTCTCAACAACTATCTATCAAGTAGCCAAACTTGAATTTTACCAATATTTTGAGCTGCAACATTCAGCTTGTTGTGCACGACACTCTTTATCTTGATATATCTAAGACCCTACAGCTGTATATGCGGTTCAGCATCCATATTGTTAATCCAGATAGCATAATCAACCTGTACGGATATCACGTTTATTTTTTGACATCTAAAAAACTGTGACGGTCACGATTTTAATGTACGGCTCATGTTGTATGGTATTAAAGATATGATTTCCGCAAAAGATAAATCCCGTTATCTTTGAGTATTGGTTTGTAAAATTGTCCAACCAACTGCAACAGGAAAAATGATATGATTAAATATAAGTCAGTCTTCATGGGATTTTGGTTTAACTTGACCAAAGTTTAACGTACGCATGTAATCCACTAATTTATCGTTTATGTTAAAACGATTCCAATAGGCCTCTGGCACCAAACGAATTAAACGGTTTCTTGGTTTCTATTTGTTATGCAACTGGTTAACTAGTTCACGAAATGTTTACGTTTAAAGTCCAATCAAATAAACAAAACACGAATTACCCATTTCTTGCTAGAAAACTTACGCCGTGTATTAGCGACTGAAACACGGTTATACAGTATTTCCCATTATAGTTCAAGTATATGGTTTTTATGGTTAACGACTATTTGACTGGTGATCGGTTTGGTATGTCCTAGTTTTATTTTCCTGGTTAATTATTAATTAGTTCTAAACCGCATGACGTTCGCTGTAGCTTTCACAAAGGATCAGTTCTTGGTTCACAGTTTAAATCCTGATTGTAAATGTGTTTTTCGAATTGCAACAATTTGCTTCTTATTTAAAATATGTTAATATTACTTTTGCTTTTCCATGGTTTAGCTTATGTAACGATTACTTGTGCCACCATAATATTGAAGTAACATTTTCATATGAACACTTAGAAATGTTTATAACCAGTTTAATATTTTGCGTGGGAAAGTTAATTCGATGTGTACATGTTATATTAACGCGACATAATCTTGTTTGTATATCCAACAATGCTGATAAACCAGTTAGCAATTTTGTAATATTGAACTGTCTCTATCTAAAATGCCTCGCGGTTAACACAAACACGTGACGCGCAACCTACGTAACAGTTTGTTGCGATGTATATGGCGTACATTATTACGCAGAGTCCATAACATGTCATATATCACTGTGGGCTACAGATCGCAGACAATCATATTTTGTGGAACTTTTTAGCCGTTTTTAACATTAAAACCTCGTTGAGTTCTCCTGCCCTATAGTATTATGTTCTTTGAGTGTCGCGGATTTTCTACGCAATTAAAGGCACAAAAACCCCGATGGAAATTACGCAATCGGTAAGAGAAAGTTATGTCACGTAGCGTTTGTAACTGTCTCAACAGACTGCATCATCACACATATACCAACTGTTATGTCACTTATGTATGTCTCTCGTACAATATCAATAACATTGTATCATACAGTAGGGTGGGGAAAGATGGGACACATTTTAATTCTTTTTTTTCGTCCCATTTGGTAGTAAATAAAGAACATTTAAAATATATAAAAACCGTTTCTTCACGACTGCTATAGACCGTTGTTAATTGTTTTGAACGCTGTCAGGATTTTTGAATTTTATGAGCTAAATGCGTCCCATATTCCCCTACCCTGCTATATTGTATTTATCATTATAGCTCTTAAAATTACTTTAAAAAAACATGTGGTTTTTTGCGTAATTTTGCTTTAGCGGTGCATTCCAGGTAAGTGTTAAACCATTGTTCATTGAATAAGGGATTAATGTGCCCGACATGCATGACATTAGACGTTGCCCTTAGGCGTATTGGTAAGCGTACCGGCTCCCGTTCGGGCCGTCTCGCATAGGCTGTAAAATATACTTCGTACCATATGAATAATAGACGTAAAGCGCGTATTGTGTTCTGCTCTAAGTTTAGGCTTGAACTTGTCAATTTAATAACATACAAAACCTGTTTATTTACGCAGGCATAATTATTTCACGTATGCTTATACCCTTTGTGCAGTTTTTAAAACTCGAGTTTGGCTTTCAAATGTGAAAGGAAAATATTGCTGGTTTTCTTCCCGTTCTATGTATTAATAATGAATAGGTGATTTGGCAGCTTTGCTTGCGCCATGCATTATACATGGTACCATCCAAGTGCCGGGATTATTGCTTGAGGTAATTCACAAACAACTGTGAATGCTCTCTTTCGGTCGAACAAAACAAAACAATAGTTTACGACATGCGCGCACTTTGGCACCTCTATCTGTACGTCGTATGATTTATTTCAATCGTCGGGTGGCGCTATTGAGCCAATCGTGTAATTTTGTAAAAAAGGTCATTTTTTTCTAAAAACTTAGCGACCGACCGACCGTTATAAAAATTTTCACGTGTAATATTTTGTTGACTTTATTTGAACTGTAAAAATGTGCGTGCCAAAAGTGTTACGACACTTAACGTAAGATCGCTTTGTACAAACTACAACTTTTTCGCCAATTACCGGCTACGCGGAAAATAAACGTCAACCAAGTTCATGTTTCCACCACATGATGTTTATTTGTTAATTTTCCCAGAAATATTTGATCTGTTTTTTCTTCATCTTACATTTAGCCCGGTGACTTTTAATGCGAATCAAATAAAGTTAGGCCGTTTTACAATTTCCACTTGGCTATAGAGTCATTCAGTTAGTCACACGCGGACAAGTCTTCCGGGAGTTTAGCGGGATAATTATTACAGGATGGACGAGTAAATGACTTTATTTGGTAGATTTGCTCGCTGTCACGGACAAAGTCTTTCTAATATTTTACTTGTGTTGAAACCGTTGTCCAAAACGTTTGTTTTTTTAATTATTTTGATTTTTTTTACAAAAATTCCAAGTGTGTTTTTTTTTATAAAAATCGTTGTATATTATGGCTGATTAACTAGTATGTAATTTAATGCAAAGTCAGTGTATATTAAATTTAATGTTTGGATAAAACACGATTTTACATAAGTTTTGTTTATTCCTTTTACGCGGTTGATTAATTATGTCGGTTAAAACTTGTCTAAATTTGAGAGAATTTAAAGAAATTCTTAAATGACCTCCCAACGACCTCTCTCGGTGGTGCTTACGGTCACTTCTCTGATGTTGACATCGGCCTCGTTCGTATCTTGCTGCAGGGTATGTTTTAATTCGCGTTCACACGGCTTTTCAGTGGCATCTCTATTTCTGAGCCATACTTGCCAGCTTATGGTCAAGTGTTGTACATGATATACAGGATTTTTTGTTTTTTTGTTCTCGGTAGTCGTTTGCGCGGCTAAGCTAGCCTTAACATAGCTATAATGACTTGGATATAAATTATTAATTGTCTCAAGACGTAAGAGTACAGTGAAGGCGAGGGGCTCAGTGTATCAGCCAAGGTCAGATAAGCTCGTTATCGTTAGTTTGTTATGTTCGCTGTCAGTACAGAGCATATTGTGGCAATGGACCGCTTTCTTTTCACATGTTTTCGGTTGTAGTGATAGCATCACGAGCCTGTTGAATATTGTAGTTGCTGAACGTCAGATCATCTATAAACATGGCCTGTGATATCGGTGATTTAGAAAGCATTGATCTTGGTTCTCTCGCCATTGGGGCAAGCAACGTCAGTGTCCGTCGTCAGCGACCAATGCGGCAAAACTTGGCCATCCCAGGTCGCGCCATGAGGTGTTCAGCCGTCAATTCATATCAAGCAATGCCCATGCCGCCACTGGACTTTAACGAGGGAAATCATAGGACGGACCAGATGTGCAGTTCAAACGTTCACCCCAACCCAGTTGCGCAAGTCGCCACAAAACCAGCACCACAGCAAGGCTATTGTCCGATGGATGCACAGACTTCTCCTATGTCCGCACTTGGATTTCTAACCAACAAAACGATCGAGCGTTTCTTTCCTCAGCAGATTGATGCGAAACTTTTCGACTGTGGGAATCAATTCATAAACAATACCGGAACATCGAACAATATGCCGGCGGTGCGGCAACATAGTATGAACAATACCCCAGCGTATCCTGCCATGTCCAACCAGAATAAATTCCCATCCGAACGTGCTTACCATAGGAACTTCTACCACCAACCACACCAACATGCATCAAACAATACCATGGACACGGCAATGTTTCACCAGCGTGCTTTCCCACATCCCAATGCCTCGAATCATCCTTGTGTTAAAATGGAGTGGAATGGATTCAATTCAGACCATCAGCTTCCTGTTTTCGACAATTATTCCAAACCGCTTATGCCCATGCAGCTATGTAAGCTCTCAATCTCACGCGTATCGTGTGGTTTTTAAACAGTGCTTTTTGTTCTTTAAATAGATAATAACATTTTAAAATTTTTCAGATGGAGGACGTGAGAGAAATCCCATTGAGAGCTCGGTGTCGCCTACTAGTGTTGGTCTCAACAACCACACAGGGGAAAAATGTAGGGGTAAGTTTGTTGGGGTGTTATTCATTTTATATAGTATGGTGGGGAAAGATGGAACAATATTTCATTCTATTTTCTTGTCCCACTTGGTAATAAACAAAGAACAGTCAAAGACAGAATTATAATAAACCGTATCCTCACGACTATCATGGACCGTTGTTATTTGTTTAAAACACGATCAGGATGTTTGCATATTATGTGCTGAAATGTCCCGTCTTTCCCAACCCTACCATATATTAGAACTTATCAAACCCAATATCTAGATATGTACGTTACCAAAAAGCAATGGCCTTATACTAGGTAAATGGAGATGGCGAAAATAAAAGCCACCTTTGTAGAATTACACATACGATTAAAATGTGACACGTTGCAGTTAATATGACTTAGTTTGGATTTACTTGAGCAGCGAACACGTTCAACGTGAATTATTCTCAGTGTTTATTTATCAAAACCAGCTCTGTATCTTCCCCGCCCAAAATCCTCGTTCTTAAGAACGAGTGCTTCCACATAAAAACACATTTTCTCCTGCTCGGAATCCGATTACCGTGAATCTCGCCCGTATAAGCACGCCAATTTAAACGGAGTCGACGGGACGACGAATAGCAGGCTTGTAATTAAATTAATTCCTGGCTAAATCGCATATGTCGGTGCCGGATTAACGTATCTATGATACATTCGTCGCAACCGCACAGTCTGCTGTTTGTTTCACCGTTGATCATTCATTTGTGTCTCCCATTTTTTTATTGTTCAATTTCTTACCAATAATCCAAATCACATCCAACAAATGTCAGTCCATGTGCTATAGTTATTTTATTCCAAATCCGGATACAAAATTTTGCATTAGTGTAGGCGTATATTCCAATATATATATATAAAAAAACAAACAATATTTATGTACTTTAAAATCTAATTAAGTTTGATGCCGAAAAGATCCTGTTTCGTAGCTTACTATATAATACGTGGAGTTGGTTTGTGTGGTATACGCTGTAGCTTTGGTTCTCGGTCGCATTTTATGCTCCTAATATTTGCTCTGTCAACCAAGCCATCGTATAATTACATCCGCCCAGCAATAAGTGACGTTCGTATTAATGCTGGCAAGGATAGGGATAGCAAGTTCACTGTTTGTTGTTGCTTTCTTTGCTCGCTGGTGTGCCACTCGTGAGCAAAATGCCAAGTCCGTGCTGGGCATTAAGCGGATTAGGATAAACAATTGTCTGCGATAAGGCGTATTTACCGCACGCTATGTACACCCAGCATGCCGATCGTTGCTGATGCAAGCTGAGCATGCGGTATCACCATGTAAGCGCTGTAAAGCAAGGGTTCACCGAAGGGTCACACCTGGTTCATCGAAAGGTCACGCACATGTGCAAACATTGGCGCCAGCATGCGGCTATACGTCACAGTACACATTCAGTAGTATCTTTCACCAGTACACTTTACTTTTAGCAGTTTTTCGGTTAGAAAATAACTGTAAATTGAATTTAAGTTATTTTTCCATGATCCGCTGTATCTATTTCATCAGTTTATTTCAGCCTATTATTCCCTGTATACAGTTTCAATGTTATCTCCAATTTGCGGTCCAGTCTCTGCTGGTGTAGTATTTTCTCCGAGGCCCTGTGGTCTCATAAATTAGCCATGATATTTATATGTGCGATCGTGTTCGTATATCCCATCTCAATCATTCGTTCTTGTCGCCCCATCCGGTATTTCAGTTCGCTTGTTCTACCCTTCATGTAATTCCTATATGAATCACCACAAATCCCCAACATACTAAATCTGCATGGCACAAACAATCCACGTAAAACATCAACAAAAGAACGGTGAGAAACGTTCTGTCTTTATTTATCTTGCCCGAGCGGTTAGCTTATCTTGTTTCACCAGTGCGTTGGGACGATTAAACGTGGGAATATTCAAGTTATCACGACTGCTGATACACTCCTTTTGTACCAAGGCCTATATTGCACAGACAAAGATTCATAATTTCATATCGATGCCGCCTATAGTAGTTAACGTAGGTTTTAACCAGTTCTTACTTCAAAGTTCAAAATAAGCCTTGTTCATTCCTTTTCTTTATCTATACCACTAAACTGAGATTGTGGTCACAAAATTGCAAGATATATCTGATAGATTGATACACTGGGAAAGGATTAAATCACCCGCTAATAACGCGTCGTTCTTTGCTCTTTTACCAACAACGTAAAGGTTATTACATTCCACGCGTTTTATCTATACACAAGCAATGCCATGTCGGTCAGGTTCAACTTTTCGGTTCACGCAGAGGTTACAACGAACGTTGAATGTTTCTACGAAACATCGAATGTTATTTTTCCTAATTGTGGAAAACTTGTTCTTCTCTGCACGAGATATCTCGGATTCTTAGAACAAAAACAACTTTATTATTTTGACTGTTCTGTGATTTTAATCAATTAATATTGCTTGAAAGTTGTCAAAAAATCCGCTTGTTTATTTCCAAAGCATTGGCCATTACGTTGTAAAACAAGAATCGACCATTTGTGTGTGTGTGATAACTTAACACGTCGTACACTGAACATGAAAGCAAATTAAATCTGATATAGCGGAAAGCCCACGAGACCAGTATGTATGATATAATTATATCGCTGAAAATCCCATCCTATAATTTCAACTTAACATACCATTGCGATACACGGGAATCGAGTAATTATCTGACCTAACTTATGTAGGTTGTGGTATTGAGTAATGTTATTTAGTTCATGTTATCTTGTTTTTCACCAAGAACAGACACCTAAGGTGGGAGTTAGCGATTGTTTGTGTGCGGTGGTATTAGCGTTTCGTAAGATGCCCTGGAGACAAAAATCTTTTGTTTGTTTTTGTTGACGTGGATCGTAAGTTGTGGGCCAAGCGTCTTGACCTTCTTCATAAGTATTATGTGTTGTTACCACCATAATACACTTCTTATCAGTTGTTTTTAAATCAAGAGATAAACTCCCAACGAAGTTCTAACCACAGTGTATCTCAATGCACTTGATTGACTCGTCGCGGTAGATTGACACGTTTCTCTTATAATAAGCATTATAATAGGATGGGGAAGACGGGACACCTTTAGCACAAAAAAAACAGCGGTCTATGGATGTCGTAAGGATACTGTTTTACAACACTTTGAATGTTCTTTGTTTACTACTAAGTGGGGCGAGAAAATAAAATGCGAAGGTGTCCCATCTTTCCCCATCCTACTGTATGTTGTAATTATCCGAAGCTCGAATGTAACCCAATATTAATAAATATCCATTTTTTATGACGTCATTTTTAGCTATGAAAAACATTATGTACAACGTTTTTTAAATATTTCTGTATGTTGTGCGAATTTTTTTTTTTTTAAAGAGTACACGGTTAGCTAAAGCTGTAATGTATTATGATGTCAGCAAGGGGGTATCTCGCGAAGTTTGTAATATTTGTTCAGCTGGACGGAGTGCTCATCATTCAGCACTGTGTTGTTATGTAATGCTAATGTACGGTTCCCCATAAACAGTCGCACATATTCAGTTGACGTTACTACCGATTATTACGTAAAGCGACAAGATAATTATTTCTTTTTTGTGGAATGTGTTTGTTATTCTTGAAACGTGGAGTTCCTGGTATGCGATCTTGCGTGACTAAATGTTGTAGGGCGTGACGGAGCAAAACGCTCAACAAACTTGTAATGGGTTTTTACACTCCGTTCTTTCAACCGTAAAGGCCATAATTTTTAATTAATTTTTGTGTGTTGACTTACATATGAGTAATTATTTTGTGTATTGATGTACATGTGATGTCATAGTTCTGTTATTTTAATGGCACATCATTGTTTTAGCACGTCTTAGTATGTAGCTGGAGGAAATTTGCGTTTTTGTTGCCTTTTTCGGTTGGGACATTAGTGGTAGATTATTTATTGTTTAAAACCCTCATTAATTTCTGCTCGATAAATCGCCGCAAGCGTCAAGCTTTGCGATCTGGTAAACGTCCTTTTGTTTTGTAACAATTAAATTTTACCAGACAATGGTTTAGTTTTCAGACGAAGTAATTATCGAAAGAAGTACAGTTCGCAATGGTTTTGTTGCATCGTTAAGAGTTAATTATATCAGTTGTTGAACATGGATGGTTAGACACGAGCTGTTTTGCAAACTCTCGCATACTGTTTGTGTTGCTGACGTAGAAAGGCGACGTTATTATAGCTGCTATGACCGACATTTTTACAGCGTTGTATCTTTTCTATGTATTAATTGGACGTGTTATTTAAGCATAATACCCCGTTAGGTCGCTTAAATTTAAATATGAATTAGCGCAAGCATATATTAGTGATTAGTAAGGGCAGTGCATATTTATATCAAACAGTAGCTGCGTGATAGGCAGTTAAGTACGTGAAGCAGGCATGACAGTGCAAACAAGTCATATTGTGAGAGCTCTCCTGCTCCTCATTAGAGAAAAAGGCAATTAGTTGGTGAGAGAAGTGAAAGAAAAGCAACGTCACTTGTATTGGAGAAGTGCTGATGCTTGTTGGTCCGCGGTCACTGGTGAGGGAAGGCAGAAGCTGCTATGTATTGTTTGGAAATTCGCTGCGCAGGAAATCGCTAATAAAAGCTTGATATTTTCCACGATAGGACTTGCGATAAGGTTAAGCCATGGTAAACTGCAACGTGCGTTCTTCCCACGTTACTACACTTATAGAGCGTTATGCGAGACGCCGAATTCGGTTGCTGCAATATAGTAATGTTGCCACGTAGAAAGATTTTGTAGATACAAAAAGAGGTTTTAAATTTTGAGAGTCTAGACAGTAAAGTGTCAAGCTATGCATTTAGTGCCACGTGTTATTGCTGTCAGGAATGTAACAACTGCTTGCTAACAGGGGGTCAACTGCGTGATAATCTTCTGTTGAGCTTGAAGAGAGTATTCGTCACCTAATCACGTTTAAACTGTCGTCACTATAGCTGGTAGTTTATCACTGTAGTTGCTTTTTTCCTGGTAAGCACTTCAGCTTAAAGAACAACATTGGCAGCCGCCCAAAATGTAACGTAACATCCGAAATGTCGTTTTAACGTTTTCATATCGTTGCAGTTTGTTCTAGTTAATTAGTACAAAGCATTGAGCTTCCAGCAAGCAACTTGTTTTATTGTGGTGTCAGTATCAGCGTGATAGCGTTGTTGAACTCTGCGTGAATACTATAGCATGATGAACGTTATGGAGTTTCAAGAACAATGGAGAAACCGAATGAATGGAATCTTGAGCGACATGTTTCATCCTACATCTACAATATGCGATGCTATGACTGGCATGCCACGTTCGCATAATACAATGGCATCTATGATAGATTCCCCGCCACCGTTACAGAATCTGACCATTCATTCGAATAACTATCCTCGGCAATATTACCAACCGCCGTATTATCAAGCATGGGACTACAGTCAAAGATGTGGGTATCTATTTAATTGTTTACTTAATCTGAATAAGTTGGAGAATTTTGCGTGGGCCACTTCCATGCTGTCCGTCCTAGTTCTATTTATTTTACTTCTTTTCACTTCCAGACACCCTACGTTAGATATTATAACCTCGTGCATTTGCTATATATAGTTTATCAAGTGAATATATCCTTCCTAACGCTATTTATGCTAGATAGTTTATGTTATTGTCAGGGCAGGTTAACAATTAAATTTTTTATACCGCGGGCGCTTACTGTGACCCTATGACCTTATCCAGTCTACGATGTTGTCGATTTTAAACCGAAGTTTTACAACTTACGACGTATCAAAGTCGTGGTACAGTTGGATACAGTAGTTGGGATTTTTAAAGTAGCTTACCTGACGTAATGCCTATGTTGCGTGACTTCCTTGAAACATTGCGGTTGAAACTAAGCTATTGTTTGATCCCCCTTTTGTCAAGTCATCGTTTAATAGTAAAATAACAACTTAAATTATATGGTTGATTGTTAATATTCTGTAATTAACGTCCGAATACTTTGGTCGGTAACTCAACTTGTTGTGTGTTCACTTTTGAGCTCTTGTTTATCTCATCCCTTGCGGCAAAATCCCCAAGGACTGTCGAGACCGCTCCAGGCTTCTGTATTGCCGATCGGGTCTTACTCTTTTTCCCAACCATGACAATGGCTTGGCAATCCGCCATCTTGTTATAAGGGATAGGACGGACAACTTTCAGTGGAAACCAAAAGGCGGTCACTGTAATTGATACATGTATTACTAAATCCTTAGAGTGCTTAATCATTGGTCATTATTAAATTGACCGAACTGTATTAACCAAAAAGGCTTTAAAAATTTGGCCATTAAATTTTTAGAAGTAGATTTTTTCTTGTTTTCTCCCCATTTTCCAGCGTATCCTAGAACAACAGCTACGTTGATGTAATTAACAGCTAACGTATGTGGAATTTCATGCTCTGATTGGTTTCCGCATTTCTTTGAGCTGATTTATCTTAACGCAGTTTAACTAAGTTGCTCCAAGACTGTATAGGAGTGAACTTCGAACGTCAAGCGGTACAAATATAGACTGTATCGATTGATATTCCGCATATTAATGTATATACCTAGAAAAACGAGGGTTTTGTTCGTGTGGTTAAGGGTAATATCCTTGATTAAACCGCAGCGCAAAAACCCCTTCGTTAAAAGAAGCGTCACATGCGACACATGCGTATACCTGATCTGATTCATTATTGTACAAACCAGTAAACGTGTAACGTAAACTGTCTCTGACGTATTTCCGGTACAGAAGCACAAGCAATCAGCAAATGACGTCACGTGGAGAGTAAAACCTGACTGTGTGCGATCATGCGTGGAGTGAAACGATAATGTAATTTGGTTTTGAGTATTCGCCAAGGCTATTTAAGTTTAATTGGCTTTCATCTAAAGCATAGCCAACGCAAGCTGTATATGGCCTTGCTTAATAAACCAGGGTGGCATGTAGAGTGTTAATCCTGGGATCTTATGCAATGTGGAATCAGTTACATCGTTATAACTATGTAATTCAACCAAGTTGCTACCAATTATGAACACATGTGTGCTGGGATGTCAGCGCGTCACTTCTCGTCTTAGCACGAGCCAACAACACAACCATTCGACTAATGCGTGATGATTAAAGCGCTTTTATTGGCGTAAGTAAGCTCTATCATCCGCATATAACTGCGCGTATGCCACGGCGCTTCCACCCGTGAAATCAAGCCCTTAGATAAATTGAAAAATTACGACTGGCACGAAACGTTTTCCGCAATAAATTTAACGCTCTACATATTTTGGTCTGCAGTGGTTTTTAGTGACGTCATTTGGGACTAATTTTAGAGTATGCGATAAAAAAACTAGTTATACGCGGATAACGGTTTTGCATAAAATCTATATCCAAATTCATTTGTTATAAAATTGTGTTGAGTTCGAGGAACGTGAGATTAATCGAGTTTGGATGCGTCATAACTTTGTTAAAAATAGCCCAAACACGTGGCGAGGGTAAACGAAATCATTCTAATGAACAACGCGCCGATCGGATGACTAGAACTCATCATAATTGAAATTCCTTCCATATTTGGTTAATTTGAAACATTTAAAATTTGGAAAAAATACCAATGTATTGTTTTGTACAATTGTTTTTTTTTTGTTTTTTTTCTGTGAGCATTATTTTTTACTTTGAAAACAGATTTGTTCATATTTCAATTGAACAAGCAGTGAATGATTCCCTTGTTAAGTTTCGTTAAGTGGAGCAGACGGGGTTCTTGAATGCAGACGTCACTATGAGAGGCTCTTAAAGCGAGTGCTTGGTTGTGGGTTTTGCTGCGGTATTTCACATATTAAAGCCTCCTGTAGCGTGCATACGCGTTCTCATTTTAATTTGATGAACAGACTTACATGCAATTTCATGACGCTTACTGTTTAGGCGTAATTTGTGACCTACTAGTTACTCTGAATGCAGCGTACGTGTCATTAATAACAGCTGGTAACCACTTGAGTGTGTGAAGAGTAACCGTTATACTGCTTGACACTTTTGTTCTCTTTTCAATCAAGCCACCCCAATATAATCAATAGCAGAAACGCTGTTGGGTAACAACCGAACAACTACTTAACATACTTTTCGAAATAAACTACCAAACTCACATTGACCCAACTTCCAACATTGTCCATAAATTTAAACAAAATATTCTTCATTTCAGCTTCTCCCGACAGCGTTGGCCTCTCATCCACTGGCAGTAGTTACTCTGGTTCGGAATCCGATGGTCTTCACCCCGGCCAATGTCCCCCCTCCCCACCACCACCCCCTCGTATATACAAACCCTGTTTTGTATGTGGAGACAAATCATCTGGTTATCATTATGGAGTGGCATCTTGCGAGGGTTGCAAGGTAGGTTCATCACTATACACACAAACATACATACAGTAGGGTAGGAGAATATATGCATATATTTCATAGACATGCAAAATGCACTAAAGTAGTGACTGACAAAAAGGCTGGCCACATTACAGTACATACACTGTAGGGTGGGGGAAGATGGTACACCATTAGCACATAATATCCAAATATCCTAATATTTTAAACAATTAACACCGTCTATACGAGTCGTTAAATACGGTTTATCATTGTTTGAATGTCTTTCGTTTACTACCAAGTGGTACAAGAAATAGAATGTAAAGGTGTCCCGTCTTTTCCCAACCTACTATATTAGGTTGGGGGAGTATTAGACTATTTTCATTCTTCTTTTTCGTCCCAAATTTTAACAAACAAAAAAATACCGAATTATATAACCGTATTTCCGTAACTCTTAAAACGGCTTTGTTAATTCACAAAACACGATCGAGAAATATGGGATTTGGTGCTAACGATATCCCGCCTTACCCCACAGTACCACACATACGTCTATACCAAAACGCCCGCCCGAACCCGTTCGCAATTAGCCGGACTTTGTTCTTCCGATATCATTGTTAGTTTCGGAAATGATCTTGCCTGGTTGTCCTGGTCACTCAAGGGTCGTATAATAATCCTCGCCACGCAATTTACAATGCTCTTACATTCTAACCTACTTAGAATAATAGAACCGGGGACATCACGCTGTTTATTATGTTGGTTTTCTAACGCCCCGCATAGACTATGTTTGAAAGCACTATGATTGATAAGCATAGCAATTGCATACAGTATAGGGTGGGGGAATATGGGACACCTTTTTTGTTCTATTTTCTCGTCGCATTTGGTAGTAAACAAAGAACATATAAAGAATTTTAAAACTGTATCCTCACAACTTTCATAGACCGTTGTTAATTGTTTATAACAAGATCAGGACATTTGAATATTATGTGCTAAAGGTGTCCCATCTTCCCCTATCCTACTATACTTATATTGAATCATTCGTACATAATATGTTGGTTTAAAACAAGGTCAAATGGGGTAAATTTTAGGTTTCTTAATTTAGAGAGTCGTGGTAGTTTTGGGTCAGTTGTGTTTCGTTTAAACTAATGATCGCATTTTCCCCACCCGTCTGTTGTATAAACAGTTATTCTAAAGAAATACGATTCGGTTTAATTTCAACAAATTGTCCGAATGATACCGGCCACCTACTCATTTAATGATAGTGTCCTCTTGTGACACTACTACTACTTAAATGATTCAACCTGTCAGAATAGTTAGAAAAACTAAAGCTCCGGACGTTTTCGCAGTTGTGTCAGATCAGACACCACGTCTGCTGCCCTTAACGCCCTAGTTAGCCTGGCCAACTTTTCGCATGGTCGCCTGTAGATGTGCATGCTATATATCGAGTTACTGACGGCAATTTTTCTGCTTGATGTTACTGTACAACCAAACTAAGTGGTTCGTGCTTCGTTTTAAGCTAAACGTGTTTTGTATCCGCGCAAAAAGATAAATGAGTGGTCGTGTATCATCGTCCAACTAATGCGAACGTGTCAGCCGAGTTGTTGCAAGCAGCGCCAAATACGGTGTTGGCATTGGAATTTTTCGCAGTTCCTTTGCCTATGCTCTTTAAAAGAAGTTACCGAGTTTACTGTACCTTCCCTTGTGTTTGGTGAACACAAATCTTTGGGTCATTTTTCACCCGAGCTTTACACTCATTACTTTTCAAACCGAAATTAGATTAGCTCATTATTTCTTATTTTAACAATCACGAGTTAAGTTACGAAAAATAGTCGACACGCAACTAACTCGCGGTAAAACAATTTCTTAGATTCTTTTAGCGAACAGGAATGTTTTTGCTTCCAGCAACTTAGAGCTAGACAGCAATGACATGCGTCAGTGACAATTCTTAATTTAAAATCTTCAACGGGTTAATTCGGTCGCGATCGTTTTATTACGCACGTTGTTTAGTTAGTTTGTTTCTCAATCATAACACTTCTGTGTCATCGTTGAATCATAGTAACGTTACATGCATTATACACAGGGCTTCTTCCGACGTAGTGTGCAGAAGAACATGCAGTATACTTGTCATCGTAACAAACAATGTCTCATCAACAAGTCTACAAGGAGCCGATGTCAGTATTGCCGCTTGCAGAAATGCATCCAAGCTGGGATGCTACGTGAATGTAAGTGGCTGCAAGTTCTTAAACCTAGATATTCTCAAATTTTTTAAGTCTACCACATTTGATACTCTGGCTGAATTCATGTGTGCAATACCGAATTTTAAAAATCTTAATTTTGAATTTAAACACATGCTAAAAATGTTCCGAAAAAATTGAGATTTTAATCTATTTCGTGGCGCTACTTTTTAGACGATACTTTTTGTGTGTGCTATACCACATTTTAGACCTGTAATCTTACAGTTAAAAACAACACTTGCCAAAAATGTTTTTAATAATTAGTAACTTTAATCTATTTTGCGGCACGCTACTTGGTTGGCACTTTTTAGACGTTACTTTAAAGTCCCAAAAAAACAAAAATACTGTTTTACAAATTACATCGTGAATATTCATATGCTCTTGCTCCGTCTAGCGGTCAGAAACGATCGTAACAAGAAGCGTGGAAAGGAAAAGGAAGGAAAGTCGGATCAGAATGGAGTTGACGAGCCTTCGTGTTCACCTGAAATCGAAGCGTTAGTTACATCTGTTCATAAATTTCATGTTGAAACTTTTCCACTCAGCTCAGAATTAAAGAAATATCAAATTGTAAGTTTTGTAAAAAAGGTGGTTTTTAACATTAAATCTAACCATGTTATTCTTTTCTTCCCATTTAATTCAATTCCATTAATTAGTTCCCGGGCGATGTAAGTTCAAAATTGTTAATTTAATTATTCAAAAATAATTTGCATGTTCCGCAACAAACACGTAAAACCAAGACACGAATGTTTAATTTAAGCAAACTCAGTTTAAAATGGCTTGCTTATTTAAAACAAGCACAGGAAACAACCTTTCAATATTGATCAGCCCAAGTACGTGTTGGCAGGCACCACGGTACATAGCATCATATTACCAAAGCAATTCCTCATGTCTAGTTCCTCTATAAAGCCAACTTGATTCTTATGCTCGTTATTTATATCCGCTCATGTCATATGCGGTCAATTTGCATGCCGTAGTTAAGCATACCCGGCGCCTTTTAATTGCCATGGTCAAAATCAAACCAATCGCAGCCTTCCCCGCCGATTGTGAAAGACACTAGTGCGAAGACGGACAGCAACTTATGGGAGAAATTCGCTGAACTATCCACCAAATGTATTGTGAAGATAGTAGAGTTCGCTAAGGGGGTCCCAGGGTTCCAGGACTTCACAATAGCTGACCAAATTACGCTGTTGAAATGCGCTTGCCTAGAAGTGCTGGTGAGTTTCTTCATTTTATAATCTAAGCGGACATCGATTTTAATATGAATTCCTTGACAGTTTCTTCGAATTTGCTCACGGTTTTCACCAGAGCACGACACGATGACTTTCTCGGATGGCCTCACACTTACACGCAAACAAATGAGGGTGTGCGGGTTCGGACCAATCACGGAACAGGTTTGTTTGCAATCCACCAATCAGATTCCCCCATTAACACAACGTTACACAGGTTTTCTCGTTCGCACAATCTTTGCATCCGTTAAACGCTGACGCCACAGAAATCGGCTTGCTCAGTGCTATTTGTCTCGTATCCGCAGGTATCTATACACCTCAAAATTTTTACAAGAATGAATTAATGAATGAAATTAGCTTTTTTCTTGTGTGGAGGCGCAGTTGTCATAACAGGGTGTTCTGTTTCATACTTTTCGTGCCCTCTTATAAGTTAACACTTATGTAGTTTAGTTATTCCCACATGGCGGAGCCATTACAGTGGTTCTAACATGGGTGTTCTGTTTTATACACCTCGTGTCCGCTTATGATTTATCACCTATGTAACTTTGTGGGTGATTGTTTTTCTGTACGGCTGAGAATTTAGACAACCTATTAGTGACCGCTTGGTTGTAGTTGTAGTAATGGCCGTAAAAAATGATCTTGCCCAAGAACACATACGCCCACAATGATAGCAGCGACCCGACGTCATAATCGCCATGGCAACCAAACTAACAGCATTGTTACGTCACAGATCGAGTTGACCTCGAGGAGCCCGACAAAGTTGAGTTGCTGCAAGAGTCTTTGGTCGAAGGTTTGAAATATTATGCTCGGAAAAGAAGGCCGCACACGCCACAAGTTTTTCCAAAACTTATAATTAAAATCTCAGACCTTCGAAGCATCAGCTTGAAAGGTTGGTTTATGAAATATGAAATTTCTGCTTTTGTTTTAGCTTAATTGCACAGTTAAACATGGGTGTCTTGTCTGCTTAGTGAGACCGCGTTTTTCTGAATAAGCTAAGCTTCTGTTTTATTCCGGCGCCGTGGTAAAGTGGTAAGCGCGCCTGCTTATAACCCGGAGGTAATGGGTTCAATCAATGCTCGTCCCTGCTACCACTGTGGGCGTATGTGTTCTGGGCAAGAAACTTAACTGCAATTGCTCCAACCCGGTGGTTACTAATCGGTTGTCCAAATTTATCAGGCATATTCCTATTTTCTCTTGCGTATATTCACTACTGTATTCGAAGATAGTAATTAAAATTTTGTTATAGGCGCTGACAGAGTAGTAACTGTAAAAACCGAGATTCCGTGCGGAGCCATGCCACCCCTTATGTCCGAGATGCTGGAAAACGACGAGGTCGAATAAGATGCTCTCGTGATTACGTCACAAATCCAATTCATTCATAATAATAGTGTTAATTATGTTGTGCAATTCGCTTATTGTGGTAAGCGTCTTTGCACACCAAGCATCACAATTTTATTTGTGACGTCACATTCATGGGGTGTCAGCCTTCTTGCCATTGTAAAAAATAAACTTATATCGTGTATGACGTCACAGTAGTACCCGAAGCGGCCGTTTTGAGGTATCTCACTTCGAATTCGCGAAGCATTATTTATAGCTTCATTTCGTTGATTTTTTTGTTCAAAGTTCAGATGATGTGAATTACATTCACTCTGGAAAACTACCAGTTTAATTTTGAAATATTTTATCTGTAAAGTGCCTTTTGCCGACGGAAATTCAGTGTTAGGTCATTTTTAATTCGAACCCACAATTTTTTATTTTACTTTTTACCCAGAAAAACTTTTATCACGATATCCGTTTTATAGAAGCGTTTTATCGTTTTTGAACCACAAATTTTAGTCTGACCGTCTGTAGCACATCTGTGTTGTTTTCGTAAATTGCCGTGGTCATAGTACAGAACTACTGGCATTGCTGTGCGTAAAGTATGAGAAACTGGCAAACTGTGCATTACAATATTCTATATACTTGCCTATGCGTCGGATTGCTCGTAATAAAGTGTAATAATTTCACTCGTGTTGGAAATTATGTAGTTTCATTTTTTCGCCATTTTATACATTATAATACCTAGAGATAAAAAAAAAATATGATGAAATTTCCGATGTAGTCCTGTTGAAAATCATGTAGATTAAATATTTCGACAACTTTAGACTTACTAATTTTTGAGGGACTAAAAAAAGATTTACCTTTGCGTTCTGGGGCAGTACATGTTACAATACATATATGCAAATTAGAGGCTACGTTTTTTTTTCGAAGGTCGGTTCCAGCCTATTAGTAACCACTTGCTTTCAGCAATTTACGGTAAGTGTTTACTGCAGATTTGAAATTCAAGCGTTCTGTAATATTTGTTGTTTAGGCGGGTGGCTTCGTGGGGGGTAACGACACACCATTAGTGTCAACTGTACTATGAACTTTGGTTCAACAAATATCTTTTTATAATCATTACACATCGAACGACAGCAGTTATGTTTGACGCGCCTTGAATCAATTCTGAGGTTCATGGTAAGCGAGCCTGGATACTTCCTTATTAAAATACCACAACCTGTTGCATAAGTGTAAGGTGGGGGAATGTTGGACACTTTTTAATTCTATTTTCTTCTCCCATTTGGTATCCCATCTTCCCCTGTCCCATCCCATCTTCCCCTACCCTGTGCTGAAAATGTCCCATTTTTCCCCCAGTACTATACGGAAAAAGACAGGACATTATTGATAAGACATATTTTTCTTGGTAATACATATTTTTGTTTTATTTTCTTGTTCTATTTATTAGTAAACTTTTTGGAGTGTATTTACAGAATTATATAACCGTGGCCCGCGACCCATTGTCAATTGTTAGTATCCCATATTTCGCCACTGTACTATATGATTACATACTTAAACAAAGCCTTCAGTTTTCGTTTTATAGCACATAGGCTGTAAACCAGATACCAAATATTGACAGCGTGCCTTCCATATATCAATGATCGTAGACTCCTTCTCTTAACGCGTTCACTTTATTACCACTGCTTGGTTGGACAGCAGGGTGTAATACGTCACCTATTAAACCGTCCGTGTGTCTTTGTATGTGCATTCATTAACGTAGCTTATCTATGTTGCCATGGAATCAGGACGCTGTTGTCAAACGCCCAGGTTTGCTTATAAAATTATTACCTCATCCCACAATGATAGTCTTGTGGTGTGGTATTGAGTAAAGGCGGATTTCGAAATCAAGAAAGTGAAAGTTGTTTTCTATTTATAGATTTCTCTGCTTTAGTTTAAGCTTGTATATTTTTCTACATATTATAAAGATGCTTCGTGTTTGTTACTTTATATTGTCGTGCTTGGTAATTGGTTCAATCAGCGTAAAAGGTAAAAAAATCGTTTTATTTTACTCTTTATATTTATTTTATTCTATTTGTTCAAAATATTTGCTCAGAAATATGGGAAATTTTCATATTACTACATCGTAGTTATTGGTAATTTCATTTCTGCATGACTTTCATTTAAATATTTAAAATATATAGTTGGGTGGGAGAAGATAGAACACCTTTAGCATATAATATCACAACTGCTCGTGTGTTAAACAATTAACAACGGCTTATGGGATTCGTGAGTATACGTTTTTTTAATTCTTTGAATGTTCTTTGTTTACTGCCAAATGGGACGAAAAAATAGAATAAAAATGTGTCCCATCTTCCCCCACCCTACTATATGTTTACTCAGTATTTCTAAATATCAGGATTTTTTCTTCAGAGGTGGTAAAAAACAAATGGTCAGGTACAATATTTGAAGAAAGTGGTGATGGTGATATATGTGGGACAAACGAAGAGTTTAATGGGGAAAAGTGCGTTTGTATTGACAGATTCGTCAACAGTACAAAAGGATGTGTTTTAGGTAAGAAGTAAAGACTAATATAGTGGGATGAAAAGGACGGTACACCTTTATCACATAATATACAAAGATTCTGATCGTGTTTAATATAATTTATAACGATCTATGGGAGTCGTAAGGATGTGGTGTTATATTTATTTGAATTTTCTTTGTTTACTATAGTTTACTACCAAATGAAACAAAATGTAAATGTGTCCCATCTTTTACTACAAAACATATTTGTTTATAAGTTTAAACTTCGGTATAAAATCTCATTACTTAAAAATAAATGACTTCGAAATCATTATAAGTTAACAAGCAGCTTAACTATTAACATTTTGGACTTTCACAGGTCAATTTACTTTTCGTGTATACCAGCCTTTAACTTGTTGGCTTCGATTTGCTGTAACGCCAGTTAAGCCTGTGTAACTTTAAATTTGAACATCGGTAAAAACATATTTTATTAGATTTTTAAGTAAACCTGTACTCGTTTGTATCTCTTCAGGGAATTGCTTTATGCCAAACGCCTGCAACGGGCAAGGGGCTTGTGAACAAGGCGAAGTTTTGGATAGCTACACTTGCAATTGTACTGGAATTTGGGAAGGAAATGATTGTGAAAATACTAGTAAGTTTGTTTTATATATATTTTATATTATTTAAAATCGGTTATTCCCGTTTGCTTTCTGTATTTCATAACTACCCTTATCGTTAATGTGTTTTTTTTTAGAGTTTTGTTCCGTGTTAAACCCATGTAATGGTCACGGTGAATGTACAGATAACGCTTGTAACTGCACAGAAAATTGGTTTGGAGATCGATGTAATGAACAAGGTAATATTTTGAACATTAAAAACCAAAGCTTAGTGTGATACACAACCAATATTTGTTAATATAGTATACTGTGAGTTAAGATGGGATAACCGTTAGCACCTAAATTCCATATTTCCTAATCGTGTTTTGAACAATTACCAGCGCTCTTTTAGGGACTTGGGACACGATTATATAATTCTGTAAATAATCTTTGTATACTACCCTATATAGAAGAAGAAAATAGAATGAAAGGTGTCCCATTCCCCCGTAAACTACTCTATGTATGAAATATTCTTGTTACTAACTATTGTTGGATCTAAAGTATACAACTGTATTAGCAGCGATTGAAAACTTTCAAGTAAGAGAAAATTGATTCAGTTAAAATACATTTAAGGTATATGTCTGACCTCGGACTATTGCAACGGTCATGGAAAATGCGTTCCTGGAATTTCTACCAATTCTGCGAGTTGTGAATGTGAGGACGGGTATAGCGGTGGACAGTGCAAGACATACGGTTAGTTGTTAGAAAAGAAATACTTTGATTCGACCAAATAAAACAAAGGTTGAATATAAGGCTTACTATTCATCGTCAAAATTCATTATTTTATTTGCCCAATCGAGTAATTAACGTTTGTCCAAATTTACATAAACGAGCGTTTTTAGGGAATGGCTAAGTTTATAATTCAAGAAGAAGTTTACAATGAGCATTTACATATACGTTTTTATATTGCTGTATACCGGTACGTGCCCTTTTATTGAAGCTCTGCTCTCTTGTTATTAAGCAAGCAACGTTTATTTGCAGATGAGTGTAGTACTGCTACCCCGTGTAGTGGAAATGGTACATGTTATTCAGTAGATGGCGAATGGAATTGTACGTGTGACAAAAACTATGATGGAGATACTTGTGACAACTCGGGTTTGTAGAAAATAAATTAAGGTGGCTGTACACAGTATCCGGAATTCGTCTGTTTTGTCTGTTTTGTCTGTTTTGTCTGTTTTGTCCGGATTTCGCTGCCGCATGCGGAATTGGACACGGGTTTGCATACGACTTCGCATGTGAATTCGCACGCCGGATACTGTGTACAGCCAGCTTTAGTTGGTATATATAGTACTGTTGGGTAAAATAGGATAACTTTAGCAAATAATATTCTATATTGATCTGTTTTGAACGATTACCAACGATCGTTTAGAGTCATAAGGCTATGGTATTTCTGTGAATATTGTGTGTTTACTACAAAATAGGACAATAAAAGAATATGAAAACATTTCTCATCTTACTCCGACCTACCACATTTTTTTTTACTTTTGATCTTTGTTGATTCAGTTTCGGGAAGTTGTTCTGATACGCCATGTGGAGATCATGGCGCATGTTCGGTCATAGAGAACGGCTTTACCTGCCTTTGTGATGCCGGGTTTATTGGGGACACATGCAATGTTGAAGGTATATAGCTGGAAAGAGATCGTAGGCTATTATACATGTCTGTCGTCGTGGCAAAGTTAGCGCGCCTGCTTATATTCTAGAGGTATTGGGTTTAAGGCTTGTCGCAGCTATCATTGTGGGCGTTATGTGTCCTTGGGCAAGACAGTTATAACAGCAATTGCTCCAGACCAGTGGTCACTAATGAGTTGGCCAAATTATCAGCCATACACAAGAAATGAAAACATCCAAAAAATAACCGCCTATAAAGTAACAAACATTGTAACTCGTAATTAAGCTAACACGAGGTGTATGAAACAACACCAGTAATATAACGCCTGTCGTTTTCCTGCCACACGAGGATAAAGTAAGTTATATTCATTTATACATATCGCTAATATTATTAAAGGAGTGCTGAAACAAGATTCTGTTTATTAAGAAATCTCATTATGAACGCACTCTTAAAGTCGATTTTTTTCAGATCCTTGCGTTGGTATTACATGTAATGGCCACGGTGATTGCAAGGGTGACTTATCTGGTTCATATGAATGTACTTGTATTGAAGGATGGAGTGGAGATAATTGTACATCTGGTAAGGCGTCGTTTGGTTAATACAACTTATAGGCGTAGTGCTTAATTCATATTACTATTACAGCTAAATATTGTTCTTCCGAGAACGCGTGCAATGGAAACAAGTGCACCGCTGTTGATTCTGATTTTGAATGCAATTGTACAGGCGCATACAAAGGGAAAACTTGTGATATCGGTACGTATATTAAACATATATATTTGCATGTATGGTAAATAAAACCTATGTCCAAGCAAATATTTTTTTCAGCAATCTGCCCGGAAATATCGGAAACACACAACAAAACTGTAATCAAGTTTTCTGAAGCTCTTACCTCCACAAGTTCAACATCTGATGTAACTTGTCCACTTGGAACAATTAATGGTTAGTCATTTTATAAATTAAGCTTGGGAAATATGATAAAGGTATATAGTAGGGTGGGGGAAGATGGGACACCTTTAGCACATAATATCCAAATATTCTTGTTGTGTTTTAAACAATTAACAACGGTCTATTGGCGTATTTAGGCCACAGTGTTTTAATTTTTTGAAAGTTCTTTGTTTATTACCAAACGGGACGAGAAAATGGAACGAAAAGATGTCCCATCTTCCCCCACTCTACTATATATAGGCTACCTGTCTATTATTTTAGCCCCATTATTTAATTCTTTTAACAATTCTGTGATTCCTGTTTAAATTAGAAAACAAAGCATACGCGAGCAAACAATGCTTGATGATTGATGGCTATGCAAAATGGGAACAAACCAAGTTTCTGGACTGCGATACCCCCTTGGAAATGTTAAGTATAACAGACAAGTGTTCCGCCATTGAAGTTATCACATCTGATCCTCAAATTAGTTCCGAAAGTGCGGATATCATGGTTAAATCACTGCTCGATATAGCACAAAATGCGAGTAATGATGCAGATGTAAGTGTTATTTCATTTTGAAAGTATACGGTTTACTGTTAGTACCTTATAGAGTGGTATAAAATAGAACATTTTTTCGTTCATTTTTTCCCTCAGATTTAACTAACCGAATTCGCACACAAAATGGCTTTAACTATTCAAAGCATATTTAGGAAACGTGATATTTGGGTGCCAACAGTATCCTATCTTACCCCACAGTACGACATACAAAACATAGCATTTTGAAACCATTATTTAGGCTGTGTATATATATCTTAAGGTTTTATTAATCTTTTACAGATTTCAACCTGTGTTCTTGTTTCACTGGATAACTTAATTAGAAGTGGAAGTGACATTTCGCAACCTGACGTTACTAAAATGTAAGTACACTGTATATAGTAGGGTGGGGAAAGATGGGATCACTTTAGCACATAATATCCAAATATCCTGATCGTGTTTTTAACAATTAGCATTGCCCTATGTGAGTCGTGAGGCCACTGTATTATAATTCATTGAATGTGTTTTGTTGACTATCAAATGGGACGAGAAAATATAATACAAAAAATGTCCCATATTCCCTCGCCCTATACTATATATAAGCTGACAACCTGTTTCTGTTAAAACATAAAAACTTACTTTTCATCCCAAAGAGTCAATCAAGTGGTTACCAATGTACAATTGAGTAATGGACATTTTAACGTGGATAGAAAGTCCTTTGCAACATCTGTAGTTCAAACGACTTCTGGTTAGTAAAATACCTGTTTAAAGTTTCAACTGATTTGATTTGACAACTCAATCTTTATAATCCCAGTTTTTCGATCCACCTATGCCAGCACAACACAACAGCTGTATGGTTTCACTAAAGTTTTGTACCAAGGTGATGGGTTGTCTGGTGTAACGTTTCAAAATCTTAACGACACAACAAAAAAGACGGAAATGTCCAACTATGTACTTGTCCCACAAGGTAATATATATTTATAGCTTATTAGTGAGGTAAACCGAAAATATTAACTAATAAATAAAATTTAGTGCGGTGGGGAAAGATGGGACACTTTTTCATTCTATTTTTTCGTCCTATTTGGTAGAAAACAAAGAACACTCAAAAAATTATAAAAGCGTATATCCTCACGACTCCCATAGACTGTTGTATTTGTTTTTAAACACGATCGGAATATTTAAATATTATGTGCTAAAGTTGTCCCATCTTACCCCACAGTACTATACACATTTAACAATAAAATAAGCAAAAAGCACACATATGTTATAACTACCTAGTTAAATATTAAGCTGTTTACTATCAGTCGTATGTCTAATTGATATAATAGATGTCAGTCCTGTTATTGATTTGATGTCAATCAAACTGTTGCTATGTTTCCAGGCGGAAGAATATCCTTTGAAGTTTATACGGATAATTCAACATTTGCGGATAAGAACGAAAACTCTTACATAAACAGTGTCGTGATGTCAGTTTCCCAAGATGCCGAAACGACCGACAAAGTTGAGCTTAAATTTCAACTTTATGATGTATGTGTGGTATATTGCTATGTAACCATAAATCATTGTGTTTTATTTTATATGTGCAGCGATTCGATTTGAATAGCGTTGGCGAATATTCTGATGCAAGTTATAAAGTGAGGGCAATCTGTGCTGCTTGGGATGGTACGACTTGGTCTCAAAATGATAAATGTGATCTCTTGTCATATACTGACACCTTAAACACCTATGTTGAGTGTATTTGTTCGTCAGCGGGAATGTACTCCACACAGATGGTACGTTATACTTTATGAAAAACAACAACGACAATACTTATCTGTACAAATTATTAATGCCTTTTTACAAGATTTTTGGCGAAACTGCAACTCCCATTAATGGACTAACTGATGCTGAGATTGCTGGTATTGTGGTCGGATGCGTCGCCTTTGTCGTTATTTTAGCTGTTTTGATTTATTGCTGCTGCTGCAACAAAAAGAAAAACAAGACAAAAGTAGAAACGTTGGAACCAAACTCTACTTCCGCTGAGGTAACCAATATCATGTATTTTGTATATAAAGGTGAGGAAAGATGGGACACCTTTTCATTTTTTTTTGACCTATTGGGTAGTAAACAAAAAAAACATTCAAAGAATTATCAAATCTTATCCTCACGACCCCAATAGACCGTTGTGGATTGTTCAAAACACGATCCGGATAAGTGGATACTATGTCCCAAAGATGTCCCATCTTTCTCCATGCACCCTACTATATACTATATATACCACATAATTTACTTTCACGCTTTTAAAAACATGCAAGAGCATTAGAACGGCCATGCAATGTTAAGCTTATTGTAAAATATATCGACACATTTTCAGGTGTAGTAATATATTTTGTGGATTTATGTAAAAAATGTTCTATGTTTGTTTTAGAATATTCAAATGGAAAGTCATGATCAACATTCTGAGTCCTAATGCTGTATAAAGTTTCAGTTCCAGTTTATCGTTTTATGTGTTTTTGCTTCTAACTTTGTTATAGGCTACTATCCTGTGAAAACAAATAGTGTACAGATCAATATAAATATGTTGTGCCTACGTTACGTCCTGAAGAAACCTTTATATACTGAATCGGTAATCATTTTGTTGGTTGCAAAAATATTTGGTTTCAAAATGTTCCAGAGCCTCACTGATATACCCGCTGTATATTTTTTTCATTAAAAAAAACTCTGGCGTTTGTGTCGAAAACGAACTTTAAAAATGCGTGAAACATTATGGCACGAAAAAAAAAAAGGTAAAACATGCAAGCTTATAGGGGTGACGAAGCATGGCTTCGCGCCTTTCTAAAGTTAATTTTCAACCCAAACGATTTTTTGGAAAAATCATGAAACGTTTTGAAACTAGAATTTGCACTGGTCACAAGTTAAATGCCAAGGGATTACCTACTGAATGTAATTATACGTTCTTACTGTAAAAATACGACCTATGGTTGCAATAAAAGGACGTAAACTGTTAATTCCCACGAAAACACTTCTCTTACGCCTCAAGGCATGTACTAATAAAAGCAGTTACTGACTTGCTGCACCTTCATTGATTAAACTATATCTTTAAAAGAACGTCGCCTGTTTATTTATATGCTATGAGCAGTATTGAAGCGCTGAACTTTACATAGTTTAAATCAAGAACAATTTTAAAGTAATTTCCGTTCGCAAACCCAAACGTTCACCACAGCGAGCATGAGTCAACTAGTTTGCACTACAGTTTGTATTTGCTAAAGGGCCAGGCATATATTTGACAGTGGTAGGCGAAGCAGAACGATTTATGTAAAGCGACTTTAAAAACAATAGTCATTCATCGTAACAATAACAACACGTGACCAAACATTATAAAAAAGTCAGTTAATATGTTGTTAAATATAAAATATGTAATATGGTTATGTTACACTCAAAGTTGGAAGAAAGTTTCTGTAAATTAATCTCAAAAGTATGTAGTTTTAATTTGTGTTGCGGTGCTCGAAATTTAAATAGTTATAGTCGGACCGTTGTTTATATTTGCAGATGTGTGTATTTGTCAGCCATTTGTAAAATATTTCAACAATCTAGGACGGCGTATACTGGTTTACAACCGATTCTGTTTAATAAAATAAATTGCAAGCTATGCAACATTTCGGACACGGAAGTAGCCTACGTATAAATCAGTGTAGTTAGGGGATGGAAAACGGTTGACACTTATGGTGCTCCCCTGCACATTAGAACAAGCAATATAAGTAACCTGGCGTCACGGTGCAAGCATAATTACAGTTTTTGAGGCAAAGTTACTTTTATGTGGGCTGCGTAAATCCTGCTAACCTATTATTTTTAGTACAAAGCTACCATGTACAGGTTGTTCGAGGTCGAAGTACGCTTGAAGTTTGCTATTCAGAATTGCCTATAGGTTTCCAATTTATACTTGTCATAACTGAACAAACAAATTATAGAGCTTGTAGTATTACAAAGTGGGTGTCTGTTGCCGTATAAGCGGGAAAGCATGTGTTAGTTGACGTTCACGCGTAAATGTTGGTTTAGCAGTAAATATTACTTCATTTTTATTCCAACAGACTAAGAAGATAATGTATATAATTAGACTCATGCGTTATCGCATCTTTCATTTTACTTTGATATTATGTATAACTACTTTAATCTGTAAAGCCCAAAATATATCCGAGGATAACGATTCCGAAACGTGTGGAAAATCGTCAGATTTATGCGAGCAAGCAAGCAAAGAGAAACCTCAACGAAGCCAAACTGCGGTTTGGAAACC
Source organism: Ciona robusta (assembly GCF_009617815.1). Classification (NCBI taxonomy): domain Eukaryota; kingdom Metazoa; phylum Chordata; class Ascidiacea; order Phlebobranchia; family Cionidae; genus Ciona; species Ciona robusta. Next base: position 5,237,173 of record NC_143243.1, on the reverse strand, counting down.
GTTTGTCTACGAAAGTAAAGCCAAGTGGGTGGCATTTCAAACGGTTTTTGCCGAGTATGTTATTTGGCATCGCCGTATGTTTCTCAATGCGAATATACCATGCCACGAGAAGAAATGCGTTGTTTTCACTCCAAATGCAGGCTTAGGAGATAGTATCGGAGCGCTTTCATCTGCCGTTTCCATTGCATTAAAAACTGGCCGGTATGTTTTAAATATAATGTTAAAAATATTCATTCATTAAATAATGACACCGATTAAACTATTCCAGGTTACTTTTTATTAATTGGAAGCCGTACAACTGGACCGTTGGGTTGAAAGCGTTGCCATTTGATTACGACTACTCAGCTGCTTTAAATGCGCGTAATAATAACAAGCCATTAATTTGCCCACACCACAGTGATATTGCTGCACAATTATCGGGACATATTACAGCTGATCACCCGTTGATCAAAATACCAACTATTACTGACCTCGTAAGTTGGCTAAATCTTTATATAGTGGGGTGGGGAAAGATGGGACACCCTTAGAACATAATATACAAATATACTGATCGTTTTTTAAACATTAACAACGGTCTATAGGAGTCTTAGGCATACTGTTTAATAATTTTTTGAGTGTTGTTTGTATATTACCAAATGGGACGAGAAAGTAAAATCAAGAGATTTCCCATTTTCCCCGACCCTACCATAAACATTCCCGCAAAAGCGATTTTAATAACAGTTCTTCTCAATAGAATTTCGCGTATGGTGATATGATACGGGCTATTGTACAGCCTTCTTCTAAAGTACAACATATCGTGGATTCTGTCATTTCCTCTCAGTTTGAATCAAGCAACGATCGCAAGAACGTGCAGTTGGTTGGTTTGGTCATGCGCACTGGAGAGGGAGAATACAACCAATTTTTAAGTCCTGGAGACGAAGCATATTTTGTTCAATGTTTTCGAAATTACGCCGTTGACTATCAAAAGAAAATTGCCAAGTTGGTCAAATTTAAAGTTTTCGTGACTTCGGATAACATCGATACGAAGACAAAAGTCGTGAATGAATTAAATAATCAAACAAACAATGGCGAAACCCACGTTGACGTCATCACGCTGGACGATTCGTTTGTTCACGTGATGCACGTCTCAGAAAAAAATGGTAAAAAGAAGACGGTCAAAGAAAAAATTCGCAAAACGTACGCTGAGTATTTTCTAATAGGAAAGTGTGACGTATTGTTTTTAACCCACGGCAGTTTATTTGGTCGTGCTGCAGCGGAGCGTGGTATTGCCGATGAACGAAATGTTCATTTTATTAGTGACAGTAAATGCGATGGAAAGAGGGAAAAATATTCTTATTTAAAGTGCCATGAACCTAAATATCCCGCTGTATGTAATATACAGTAACAGACGCTGTGGTCAAAAGCAATAATACTAACTTATAACCATATTTATAGACAAATGCTGTGATATTTTGCCACGTAGGGCTTTCAACATTGACGTTTACCGTTTTAACGATTTTTAATATTTCTGTTTTTACCGATTACTTTTTCATTCAACTTTGGACATCACGAAATAGGGTGGTTATTGTCGTATTAGCGTATATGATGTCCAATGTTCGTATAATGCAGTCATTAATAAAGAGCTGATATAATACAAACACTATTGATTTTTCTCGACTTTTTCCCTCATTAATCAGCCAGACACGGACAGAGCCATAGAAACATGTTTTCTTGAGCTTTGGACACGGTTTAATTGGAGCGAAACTGTCGTGTTTTAAATATAATGCTGATAAAATCTGCGCAAATGTCTCAGAGTCAAAACTCATTTACATTCTTGTTTATAATGGCAACAGAAAGCCTGACCACAAGGCACACGAATCCGTCAATTTTTATGGTTATGGTTGCCAATTACTCGGTTGTCACTAAATCTTCATAACTTCGGTTGCTAATCGCCACAACAGACGCTGGTTTCAGTTCGGGGAAAATTGATAATATTTTGTTTTGGAGGAATTTCACTGATACAAAACTATAGTCAAGTCATGTCGCTAACACCTCAACAGGGCCAAGATTATTTGATAAAACATGATATTCCGCAACTTATTGAGGTAACAATTTAACTGTTATAACTTTTAACGTAATAAATATTAAATAGCATGCAGTTTGAAGGCAAAGGTTTTCACTGATGCTGTATTCTAAAAAAAAACGTTCTTACTGACTCCCTCATATGCATCAATATATAATATTAATTGTTTAAATAAAAAAAAAAAATTTTGGTTGATCACCAGAATATATTATTAATAGATCCACATAATACACACAGACGTTTTTTCCTTTTTGATTTTTATGCATTATATAAATTACCACAAATTTATTGTTGTTTTACCATTTAGATGTTAAAATGTATACATAATGTTCTTTAGATAGAATATTAATTAATTGCAAACTTTGGAATGTATGCATAGTATTCTTTTAGAATATTTATTAATTGCAAATTAATTACAAAATATTACAAAAAAGGTAAGTTTTTTATATATTTGTCATCCAACTAAATCACTTTTGCAGAGCATTATGATCGGGCTTTTACACAATAGACCAAATGAGCCGCTCAATTTTATATCTTCATGCATTGAGTCAGCAAAAGAATGTGGAACAAAAGACATTTCATGGCATTCATTCATACCACCTCCGCAATTGGCACTTAAACCAATTCACATACCAGAAAAAACTGGAATTTTGTCCAAAAATGTTTTCAAAACAGGTACGTATATCATATTTACATGATAAACTGGCATTTGATCGGCGTTCATGCAATTTTTGAGCAGGCATTGGATCGCCAGTAGTTATATTGGTTCACCTAAAAAACAGAATGCAAAATTTTAGGCAACTTATCATATTACTGTTTTCGTAGAAACGCCATCAAGAATGTTGGCAGAAAAGAAACAACCTCCACCAAAGTTACCTCCAATTTCATCAAAGGTAACATACATTTATCTTAGTTTATTAAAGTTTGATTCCAGCTATGTCATATTTCCTATGTCATATTTCCAATATAAGTAGCCCGATGTTATTACCATTATGAATTTATAGGCAGGCATCAGTATATGAGAAGTTAAAAATAAGACTGCTGTGTAATAAAAGGGTGGAGGAAGGTGGGACACCTTTTCATTCAATTTTCTCGTCCCATTTGGTAGTAAATGAAGAAAATTCAACGACCTATCAAACCATATCCTCACAACTCCCATAGACCGTTGGTAATTGCTTAAAACACGATCAGGATTTTTAATATTAGGTGCTAAATGTGTCTCATTTTTCCCCACTGTACTATATAACAACTGTTGTTTTCCTGCAACATTAAGATAAATAAGTATTCTACTTGTTTCAAAGTTTCCAAAAAAGTTTTAATAGTTAACTGTTTATTTCAGTAATTTGCGTTCTGATATAAAATTAGCAGTCACGGCCCTAAAGAAAAAACTGTAAAGCTTTGCTCTCAAGCCACACATTTGGCCAAGTTAATTGAAAACATTCAATCACGTATTTGTTCTTTGGAAAAGTTTTTACAAGAATAACTGTTTTTGATGACTTTATCATACTTTTAATATTTTTTTTGATGACGTTATCATTTGACACAACTCATAGAAGTTTCTATCAGCTAAAAGTGAACTTATAAACATTTTTTTCGAAACCTCTGTTTCAAATAAAATTTCGCATTATTGTCAGGAAAATTAGAATGTTGTATAAGTTTACAGCCTAAAGTAAGATAGTTGTCCTAAATAATAAATATTGTTAAAACATTTTCTAAACTGTGGATCATATTCGTCCAATAACTTATTTAAACCTAAGCATTTTTTACCACAGAAACCAACATATGAAGTTGAACAACAACCAATGATGGTAAGAAAAAGTTTATAATATATATTACATATAGTAGGGTGGGGAAAGATGGGACACCTTTTCATTCTATTTTCTTGTCCAATTTAATAGTAGACAAAGAACACTCAAAGAATTATAAAACTGTATCCTAACGACTCCCATAGACCATTGTTAAAGGATTAAAACACAATCAAGATACTTGGATGTTATGTGCTAAAAGTGTCCAATCTTCCCCTACCCTACTATATTAAAATCAAATATTCTAATTGTTATTTTTATTATACCAAATATAATTCGGATAAATGATTTTAGTTGTTTTTATTATCATTAATTTCCTCAGCTACACTTCTATCAATCATGCATGACGCAACAGGCTTCTGATTTGTTTCAATGAATTTACAACGGTACAATGTTGTGTTGCTGTGTTCGTGTGAAAAAGAGTGTCGTGTTTGTTTCTTTCTTTCTCTTCTGCTCCTCTGCAGCAATTTGATTGTTCTATTTATATTCCCTGTCTGCACAATACAGCGCCTGTCGGCAGCTACAACCCTTGCAAGCATGTGTGGCTGTCCGTCATAATGAATAATTAACTAACCCCAAGTGTATTGAGTTCGGTAGTATAGTTTTCCTATAGAAAAGGAAGTTGTTGAATAACTTTTTGTTACTAGATTAACAAGAGTGAAGTCCAAACTGAACAACACGGTGTGAAAAGTAAGTTAAATGGCTTTTATGTAAAAGTGTAAAGGAATTTTATGTAAAAAAAGGTATTTATCTAAAAAGCAATGAATATAGCTTGGCCTAGAATAATTATGCTAGAAGAATATTTATATTTAATTAAACATTGTAATAATAATAATATAATAATAACTTTTTTTTTCTCTTCGATTACGGTAGCGAAAATTTAGAAGTATTTTAAACAAAAAGACAGGATATAGCGACAAAACAACAGTTGTTAAAACACGCTTACAGTTAAAAACTTATTTACATTTAGTTGGAAGAAAATAAGCGTGGTCGCTCCACCTAGCACATAATGTACAAAATAAGTGTTTATACAGAAAATTGATATTGATTATTGTATAAAGTTGTTATGTCATTTAACATATTTATTTATTTATTGTTTTTGTTTTACAGGGAATATGGACTCCAAAAAAATTGTCTTTGTTATTGGTTAGTATTTGTTTAAACCTTTTTTTTATTTTTTAGAAATATATTATAATATAAATATAAATTTTTGCATAATAATGTTATAAAAATGACCAATAAACCAGTTGGCCGTGGCTCTGGTAAAAGACTTCAAAAAATGTGTTTTGTTTTTGGTTGGTATTCTTATGTTTAATAGTGTTTTTTTCATATTAAGAAATATGTTTGGAATTTAACATTTTATTTTTTGCATAATAATGTTTTAAAAATTACAATAAACCAGGTGGCCCTGGTTCTGGTAAGGGAACACAATGTGAGAAAATTGTTGAAAAATATGGATTCACACATTTTTCGTCGGGTGACCTGCTGCGTGCGGAGGTCAACTCAGGGTCACCACAAGGAGAAGAACTCAAGCAAATGATGGAACGAGGGGATTTGGTCCCAATGGTACGTTTTTAACGTGTTTGCTAGCATTTGTTATATAGTAAGGTGGGGGAAGATGGGACACCATGTCTTTTTTTGGGGGGGACACCTTAAGCACATATTATCCAAATATCCTGATCGTGTTTTAAACATTTAACAACCTCTTATAGGAGTTGTGAGGATACAATTTTATAATTTTTGAAAGTTCTTCGTCTATTAATTGTTATTACAACGAATGATAAGAGAAAATGGAATGTAAAGGTGTCCCATCTTTCCTCACCTTACTATATATAGATATAATTAACGTTTATTATTATAATTTATTATAAACAACTTCTATACTGCAGAGCACTGTCTTAAAATTGATTAAAGACAACATGGCCGCCCACACAGAGAGCAAAGGGTTCTTAGTTGATGGTTACCCACGTGAAGTTCAACAAGGAATAGAGTTCGAACAATCTGTAAGTTGATGCCAAATATTAAAAACCTTTTTCCAATAAAAACGCAATGGTTTTGTAATTACACAGATTAGTTTAAAATGTTTTTCTAAGGAGTGTTTTAAATTTTTTTATATTAACATGGAATAAACCAAAAAATGTTTGTACCCACAGAATTTAAATTTTATTTGCACCTTTATTACTGTAATCAAATTATTATTACTTTTAAATTATTCCATATGTCATATTGAATTAGTCATTTGTGATAGCTGCTTGTTAGTATTCGGTATACCCAAAAAATACTTCATGAACACAATTTTCTAACATAATCCAGAGACTGCATTTTTTTATTAAATATATAATAATAACAATCGCAAGATTAAAACAATGTAAGAAGATTAAAACAATGTAAACCGAAAAGACAGGATATAGCAACAAAACAACAGTCGTTAAAAAAAAGCTGTTGTTTTGTTAAAAAAAAAGCTTACAGTTAAAAACATATATTTCAATTTAACCCATAAAAAAAATGTGGTCGGTACACCTAGCAGATAAACAATGAGAAATTTATGTTTAAATATTTTAAATTCTAAGTTTAACTTCTAATAGAAAACAAAAGTGTGTGGAAATATTATATAGTAGGGTGGGGGAAAGTGGGACACCATATCATTTTTTTTCATCCCATTTGGTAGTAAACAAAGAGCATTCAAAGAATTAGAAAACCGTATCCTCACGACTCCGACAGACCTTATTGATTAAAACAAGATCAAGATATTTGGATAATATGTGCTAAAGGTGTCCCATCTTCTCCCACAGTATACTATATATTCTTTATGTATACTTTTGTTTCCATTAGAAGTTTAACTCGGAAATAATTAAACATAAATTTTGATAAACCTTCACCAGATTGCTCCTTGTACATTTGTATTGTGGGTTGATGTGGCTCAAGAGACGATGGTCAAACGACTTTTAAAACGAGCGGAGACAAGTGGGAGGGTGGATGATAATGAAGAAACGATTCGCAAACGATTAAAAACTTTCGTTGAATCTACGGAACCTGTGATCGATTATTACAAAGCACAGAATAAAGTTCGGAGGGTGAGTAATTTTATTGTTTCAACTATATGGTACTATTTTGAACTTTTGAGATAAATTGAATGAATGAATGTAACATACTTATATATTGCGTGGCTGGAAAACGACAGTTGGTATAACACGGGTGTTCTGTTTTAAACACCTCGTGCCAGCTTGCAAGTTACCATGTATGTTACTGTAATGATATGTTGTAATGATGTGTTCGTATGGTACTTTACTATTTTATATTTTCATGATCTTTATGTTTTGCGTGAACCGTTGTGTTTTTAAGAGTCGATCGCATGGTTTTGTTAAGTGACATTCAGTTTCCCCTTGGTTGTGTTATCGCGTGCACGGGCCGATTGGCAATACAAGATATAAAACGTTACATTACTTTGTGGAATTATTTTTGGGAGATTTTTTTGATGTGTGGCTGATAATTTGGACAACCGGTTAGTGACCACTGGGTTGGGGCAATTGCCGTTAAGTGTCTTGTCCCAATACCATTCATTTATTATTCGGATGTGGGTATTTTTTAGTAGTTGTTGCCATTTAAAGCAAAGTATTTGGCGATTTTCAATATTCTAAATTATACTTTTCTGTATAAAGACACGTTTAATTATGTATTACAGAAGACATCTTAATCTTTTTACATATCCAATAAACATAACTGTAAAATTGTAAATTGTATAAATATGAGTAGCTGGTAGTCACCAGTTATATTAAAAATTCTAATTTAGCAAAAGTTTTAATTTTATGATCATCTTAAAATAGTCATATAGTAGGGTGGGGAAAGATAGGACAACTGTTTATTCTATTTTCTCGTCTAATTTGGCGGTAAACAAAGAAAATTTAAAAATCATAAAACCGTATCCCCACAACTCCCATAGACCGTTGTTATTGTTTAAAATACGATCAGGATATTTGGGTATTATGTGCTAAAGGTGTCCCATCTCCCCCGCCCTACTATATATTTTAATAATTAATATTTTAAACCAAGCCAACTTATTTAACTTTGTGTTTATTTATGTAGGTGGATTCGGAACAACCAGTCGACGATGTGTTCTCTGATGTTCAAAATATATTTAAAGAATTTTTGTAAAATTATTTAAATATGTTGTTTAAAACACTGCATTACCAAAGCATTATTTGGTGTCTAGCAGAAACATGAGGTTTATGATTAGTACGGTGTTTTACTTTTAAAAATTTTAAAGCACTGTTAAAACTATATACTGCAGTATAAATATTGTTTGTAAATGGTTAATAAAATTTATATTTGTTGAATTATAAAACCGTGTGTTCATTAAAGCAGCAAACGACAACTTTCAAAAAAAGAATATTTACAGAATTATTATTAAAAAATATTTACAGAATTAACCGTAGCCCCGTATTAACCGATTTTAAAAGGGTGTAGTTAGTTGTATACAACAGGATCAGGAATTTTGGAATTAAGTGCCAACGGTGTTCCATCTTTACCCCACAGTACTAAATTCACATATTAAGTTTTGATACACTTACATAAGTACAGCATGTTTTGTCAAAATATATGACATAGTGGTGCTATATGAAGTGACAACAGAAACAAAATTTTCAGCACAATGATCTGATGATTACCTACGCACATGGACAAAACAAAATATTTTTTTATTGAGATGTTTTCCATGGTTGCCACATTTGAAACTCAAAAAGCAAATAACATTTTTTGACCCTAAACCAGTGCATTACGGACTATTTATTTTGTATTACAATGTGTTAGAAAGTTTCAATATTACTACGTGCACATCAGTTGCCCATAAATTCGTACTTCCCGTTTCATTTAACCTTTGTAGAAACTAATTAACTCTTCGAGTTCGTGGAATATTCGTTTTACCTGAAAATCGTGTAGGCCTACTATAGCGTATACGAAAACATATTATAAGAATATAGGTTTACAGTCTGTAACGTAAATCGTATATTAGGTTGGGGAAGGTGGGACACCTTTTAATTAAATTTCTCGTCCCATTTGGTTGTAAACAAAAAACATTTAAAGAATTATAAAACCATATTCTCACAGTTCCCATAGACCGTTGTTAAACTTGATCAGGATATTTGGATATTATGTGCTAAAGGTGTTTCATCGTACCCGCCCCTACTATATCCATGCCGGTATATTTACATAAAACATACTGATTGCCAATATTGTTTTACTTTAATTCGGAATGAAAACTCCAAGCCACATTTCGGTATTAGCCATATAGAAAGGGTTACGCAATGGCCTACTCAATATAGTAGACCATGGTCACACTGGAAGAGTAATGTGAACAACTGCATTGTACAAAAAGTTTTTTGTTTTTTTTATTCCTTACTAATGAACCTTTTGTATTCAGTGTCTGGAAGTTTTATACAAGTTAGCTAACTTTCGAATAAGGTATATATAAACTCCTGCGGGGGGATAGACCCCTGCGGCATAATAGAGTCTCATGCATTTTGACGGACCTAATAAATAAAGTATAGTAGGGTGGGAGGAGATGTTTGTTATCATTTGATATTAAACAAAGAATTATAAAACCGTATCCTCACGACTGCCATAGACCGTTATTAAATGTTTAAAACACGATCAAGATATTTAGATATTATGTGCTAAAGATGTCCCATCTTTCCCCAAAGTACTATTATATATTTACTTAATTTAAAACCAGTTACTTAATTTATATGTGAACCTTTCTGAATAGGTCTTGTGAAATTGGTAAAAGAACGATCTTAATATTCAGTCAACACATGAATTCTTACGCACGAAATGATTTATTATTGTTTATGAGCAGCATGGCTTATTGCACACTGAGATGTAGGTAGTTCTGCAACATAATACATGGTATAAGATATACGAATACTACGATGTATGAATTTCGCAGGTACGGGCACGGAACATAGCGCAATATATGGAACGACATACGAGGTTACAATCACGCAGTTAAAACGTCGATAGTGGTGATAGTTCATAAAAACTGTTGTGTTCTGACAGGTACCAATGTTTTGAGATTAGAATACGTGAGATAACGTTTTTTGTTTTAGGTTCAGTCCAAAGATATGGGAAAATATTGCACACTCTAAACTAATACAGTGAGAACAATTATAGCGGCTACAGCTCAATTGTTTCTGTCGACTGTATGTTTCGTATTCGGAATTTTGAACATGGCACGTGATCATGACGTCAGTTCAAATACGCATTCATAAAAATGGCAGCAATGTTATACAGAAAGTTAAAAATCAAAATATATTTACTGCAATGTACTAATATTGGTAATACTTTATGGGGTAAGGCAAAATATTATTAACCGATGGTAAATTTGACAGATTCAGAAGAAGGAACCGTTTCTTCCTTCATTAAACGAACACCAGGAATATTTATGACCGACGCTCCTGTTTAAAAAAAATACTTTAAAAAAATTATACTCTATACATTCTTAACATAATTTGCTTAAAATTGTGAGCAGACCTGACCGCATTTTGCATGCTTTTTATGAAACTTTTACTCAATCCCTTTATTAAAACAATTTGTCCAAAAAATTGAGCAGATCCTACAGCATGTTATGTTTTATAATATGTGTTGTACAAATTATAATATGTGTTGTACAAATTAACATCAAACTTTATTTTGTTCATTAAACTCTATTTGTTTAATAACATAATTTGCTCAAAAATGTGAACAGACCCTCTATTTTCTCGTCAAATTTTGCTCCAAAATGTAAACAGAGCATATTCCATGCTTCATGACACGTATGTGTATCATACAAATTAACTTTATTTTTTATACTAAGCTACACCACAGGAATAGAATGTCAGTGTAGACTTTATAGAGTATAAGATGATTTCCCATGGGTGGGAAACCTAATAATATCATATACAAACCAATATCATTTATGCTACATGTTGTTCAAACCATTAAACTGGAAAAAGTGACATAGATTGTAATCAATATAATAATTGAGACTTACTGTCAGGGATATTATGAATGTTATCGGGAAAATGGTGGAATATTGGATGATGCAATGCTTCAGCTCCACTTAGCCTATTGTCTGGTTCAAACTGTTGAAACAAATATAAGTAAATGTTGTTGCAGATATATATATAGTAGGGTGGGGGAACATGGGACACCTTTTAATTCTATTTTGTGGTCCCATTTTTGGTGGTAAACAAAGAAAATTCAAAGAATTCTAAAACCGTATCCTCACAACTCATGTAGACCGCTGTTAATTGTTTAAAACACGGTCAGGAAATTAGGATATTATGTGCTAAAGGTGTCCCATCTTCCCCCACCCTACTAATATGTATTGTAAATGTTAAAGGGTTTGTTTTCACGAAAAAAACGCCGGAAAATTTATTTCACATTGTTAAGGCCAAGTTTGTAAGCAAAATAAAACAAACGTGGCAAAAAAGTTTCGATTTTATTTCGAATATTTTAAATTCCTATATTCCTCGTATGGGAGTGCCGGTGCTATCGACTAATGAAGCCACCCCCATGCATAATTAAAAGCAAACTTTGATGATTAATAGATTTGACAAATGAGCCTTTCATTAATTTTGAAGTGGTTTAAAATAGAAGCATAGAACATTAGTTATTCAACATTTTTATTTTACAAAAATCACAAAATATCACGCAAACCTTACAAGAAAAAATAAGTTGTAAAAATTTTTTTTTTTAATTTAATGCGATGGATGTGTCTATAGGAACATCTAAAACAACAGACTTATCCATGCTTGCATGATTACCTATTTATAAAACTCGTGTTTATTTAAATACCCAAAATTGCACCGCACACCTAAAATTTTCTCATTGCACACTACCGCGCTATTTTACACAGTTTACCAAACATTGGCAAAAACCAGTGATAAAATGAAAATGTTCACTTAAATAATTCGACATACACTAAAACTACCTGTAGTAGATCCAGTGCAAATTCAACTCCAAACTCAATTCGAGAAATTTTCGTAAAAGTTTCATCAAAAGTTACTCTGTTTCTTACTGGAGTAAAACACGAAGAATAATCCTCGTAACACGGAAAGGAGGGAAGTTTTCTCCACGTCTGGGGTGTAGGAGTCCCAAGAACCTGATTGTGAAAAATAATAATGTTAACGATAAAAAAAATGCAAATAAAACAATATTAAAAATTTTTGCAAGGAAAAAAGTAAATTAAAAAAATTAATTTCCTAGCAGTTGTTATCAGCTTTTATAAACATAAATTGAAAAAAATGTCCTAAAAATTAGTTCAAATACTATGGAATGTCTATATAATAATTGGATAACAAAATATACTGATGGTAATTTATTACCTTGTCATTGTTTTTGTTATAAACTACAATTAGCAAAAACATTCAGCGGATTCAGAACTCAAGTAGACTAGTTTTGTAAAACACTTTTTCTGGCATGTAGTTACAGACCAATGTTTCAACTTTCAACAACCTATTTAAGTTGTCTCCATCCATCAAGGTGAATGACACTTAACTCCCAAAATATCGGAGTAGACAATTCCAAAGAATACAAGGCGTATAATAGATGGGGGAAGATGGGACACCTTTTCATTCTATTTTATCGTACCATTTAGTAGTAAACAAAGAACATTTAAAAAATTATGAAACCGTATCCTTACGAATCTTATAGACTGTTGTTAATTGCTTAAAACAAGATCAGGATATTTGTATAATATGTTCTAAAGGTGTCCCATCCATCCCCACCCTACTACAGGCTATACAATAAAACTAACTTTAAATATCTTTGTGAGTTGATCATTGGCATCAGAATGGCCGGGAAAGACGGGCATTCCCGTTAACATTTCAAGGAAAATGCATCCAACACCCCTGTGCAGGAAATCAGTTACTAGCATTTTGTATTTTAGTTTGTAACATTCTACATATAGGCCAACTTTTTTAAATGCAGGGAAAGCACGGCCAATTGGAGAAATTGTTTTTTATCTAGTGGTTAATTTACCATCTAATATTTTTTTGCTAATTTTTTTTATAGTTAAATATGCATACTATTAAATTTGGTGCAAATGTTGACTAATTAATTCAAAATTTCAGGGTATGTAGTTCATACATACAAAGTGCAGACTTTTCAGGGTACGTCTGCCCACCCTGCCACCCCAGGTTTGGCGCCTATGGTCGTACTTACCACATATCAAGAGAAGTTGTGTAATTTCGTGATCCAAGTAAAACATCAGGTGGTCGATACCATAACGTTACAACTTCATTTGAGTATGTGTTGGTGGGAATTGATTTTGCACGAGCTAAACCTGAATTACATAGTGGATATTATGAAAAACTTTGACCCATTAATTATCATACAGTGAATACACCATGTGTGGAAAACAGGCACTAATATTGGGTTCCGTGACAATGGAAAAAGTAAAGTTTAAAAAAAGTACTAGGACTTTTAATGTGTTTTTTCACAAAGGAACATTTCTAAACACCGGACTAAAAATCAAATTTTCAGCTTTGATTTATGCTTTATGGTTTCGAAACTTTTATCAGTAAATTTTTGAAATAACTATAACATTACATTTAATTCACTGAGATTCAACTTGGTTTAAAGTTGCTCATAAGCTTTTAATGATGCATTGGTATAACATTAAAGTCACATTTAGAACTTTTTATTCTGCAATCAATATTCCAGCGCAACAAATAAAATATTGATTGGTGAAGCTTTTGCCCAACACACTGTGAGCTTAAAGCAATGCCAAGCCAAGCCCTTTTGCTTAACCCACCAAAATCTGCCAGTTTCAACTCTCCCAAATCGCTGAGGAGTAAATTTTGAGGTTTTAGATCTCTGTGTAAAATTCTTCGCTGATGGCAATAATCAAGTCCACGCAGAAGTTGAAAGGTAAATAGTACGGCATTGGACGGGTGGATTCCACATGAACCGTACCACTCCATGTAGGTACTGAGATCGGTCACCTTTTAAATAAAATTCAATTTTGTAAAACAGGAGGGAAATTTATACAGATTGTAATTTGTGAACTCTGGGTCAGCAATGCTATAAAAAAATCTTCTTTGTAAAACAGGAGCTAATTTATACAGATTGTAAACTCTGGGTCAGTGATACTATTTTTTAAAATCAAAGCAAATGTATACAGATTGTAAAGTCTATGTCAGTTACCTATCAAATAAAATCCTATTTTGTAAAACAGGAGCAAATTTATACAGATTTCAAGCTCTGGGTCAGTGATGCTCTAACACATTATTAACCACTTTGCAATAACGGAATATGCCTTAGGGCTAACATTTTAGTAAATTACAATGCGCACTGCATGGTGATTACTGAATATAAACCGCTGTTGAGAATATGAAGTAGGCAGATTTAGTCGATTAACTTCATTATTAGGCTTACCATGTACTCAAACACCAAAGTAAGAGTGGTGGTAGCGTGTACAATATCATGCAGTGTGATTATGTTTGCATGTTTGAGTGTCTTCAACAATGAAGCTTCACGTATAGCTGTAAAAGGAGCTCCTTCCTCAGCATTTAAACTAATTTCCTTCAGTGCCACCAATTGCCCAGTGTGCCTATGACAGTTTAGTGTGAAATTTTAACATATAGTAGGGCGGGGGAAGACGGGACCTTTAGAACATAATATCTAAATATCCTGATCAAATTTTAAACAATTAAAAACAGTTTATGGGAGTCATGAATTTGGTTTTATAATTCTTTGAATGTTCTTTGTCAACTAACAAATCGGACGAAAAAACAGAATAAAACGGTGTCCAATCTTCTCCCACCCTACTATATAATCAAGAGTCAAGACACTTAAATATCACACTTGGCAGTCACAAATGATATACAATTTCAAGCAACTTTTCAAGCGTAACTCGAAAATAAAAAAAGTCCAACACAAATTTTAAAAGAAATATTTAATAATAATGAAACTATTTTATAATAGGAAATATTTTTTAATGTTTTTGTAGATATTTAGTTTTAGCTTCAAGTCTTATGAACTCTTTTGTAAACTAAAGTGTGTAGCAACTTAAACTGGTAATAGGCATCTTACTTGCTTTGTCCTTTATAAACAGTAGCATATGAACCTTCACCAAGCACACCAAGTTTTTTGTAAGTTTCAAGTTTCCCATACGGTGAAAGTTCTCCAATACCCTTTAAGTAAAAAGATAATTACATAATGTAGGATTTTAAAACAATAAAAACAAACATTAAGTTTTACACCCTAAAACTGATGCAATCAGCATATTTATTTATTGAATACTTTCAACTTAATAATGGTATATTATTCCATAATGCTAAAGTGCTAAGCATCTATGTTCAAAAGGCTATAATAATAGTAATGGACTTTGGTATTATTAATATACAAACTCAAAGTTAATGCAGTTTTGATCTTAACGAGCGGTCCATACATGCTACAGTAACAAAAAGCTCAGGTTAAAAACATTTATTAATCATCACAACCTAATAAAAATAATAAATTTTATTTGTCTCTTTGGTTATGGCAGCGAATATTAAAAAAAATTTAAAACGAAAAGACATCGCCAAAACTACAGTTGTTAAACACCTTTACGGTTAAAAACATAGTTTTTTTAAATTTAGATTAAATAAAACTAACCCAAGCAGGACTTGAGTGTCGTCTCGCTATCTTTTCATGATTTGTTGATTGATTCCACACATCAGATGACGTTGTGGCCGAGAGAAACCTTTTTCTTAAAACTGAATCGTCAATCTCTTCCTCACTTAATGATGGCAAGCGTTGAACATTTTCTTTAAAAAAATTAAAACGATTTTTTAAACGATACAGTAAATAACTTTTGTCTTGTTCTATTCTTTGTGGGTGAAATCTTCGTCAAGGACCTGGTACTTAGGCTAGATTTGGCCCATAACCCCAACACCTAATAAATAACTTACTTTAAAGTATTTAAAATATTTGACAACTAAAAGCAAATTGTAGTATTGCTATTTGCTGACAATGTTAAATTAAAATAAATTATGAGCAATAATATTACACTAATTGAGTGGAAATGGAACAGGTAGTATAATGTATATGACGTCAACATGGTTAAGTTTTCTCTTTTGTTCCCATTTCCTCTGTTTTGTTAAACCAAAACAATAAGCTCATAAATTTGTACAGTTACTTAGCTGTAATCAAAAAAGCTATGAAAAAAATATATCTATGAAAAAAAATGCTATAGAAACCCAAAGATATTTATAATAATATATTAAGTTGTTTAAATATAGTGAATGAAGCAAAATTGGGCTTTGGTAACTATAAGAGTTTAATAATGATATGTTTTTATTTGTATATAAATGTTTTTAGCTTATTTTGGTGAATAAACTTGACTGAACCAATGAGAAAACTTGACTGAACTAAAACAAAATAAACAGATGTCAATCAAAAAACCATATCTGATGCTAGCATAACAATCTGATGGAAAAGAATGGTAGACTTACTGACAAGCTAAAAGGTTTTTAGAAGGTGCCGGAAAAATCAATCTTTTCAAATAAGAATATACAAGCATTGTGTGGATATTTATGTATATTTATGGTAGGATGGGGGAAGACGAGACACCTTTAGTACTTAAAATCTAAATATCCTGATAGTGTTTTAAACAATTAGCAACAGTCTATGGAAGTCGTGAGGATACAGAATTTTTTTAATGTTCTTTGTTTTTCTACCAAATGGGAAGAGAAAAAAAAAGAAAAGGTGTCCAATCTTCCCCCACCCTCCTATTTAAAATGTAAGAACACAATATCATACATGTTAATAATGTGGTGTACGTAATTACCTTTAATGGATGTGCAGTTGTTTATTTTGGAATGAACAAACTGAGATGATTTTTCCACATCTGATGAAGCATCCTCCTGTTGATAAAAATTAGAGTGTTTAACTTTATATTCACTTTATAAAAATAACTTTTTTGTCTCTTCTATTACAGTAGGGAAGGTTTAAAAATATTTTAAACAAAAAGTCAAGATATAGCGACAAAACAACAGTTGGTAAAACATGCTTACAGTTAAAAACATATTTCCATTTAATTGGAAGAAAATAAGTGTGGTCGCTACACCTAGCTGACAAATAGCCATTTATGTTTAATTATTATCAAGTTAAATCTCTAATCGAAATGAAAGTGTGCGTAAAGAGTAAAGACACGTAAAGTGGTGGTAGTCAGCTTTAATAAAGAATGACCCAAAAACTGCGTCATGATGAAAAAACTCTATGTATTATAGTTATTTTAGTATGGTAATTAAACAGTACATGTATGCTTATTAATTATTTTAAAATCAGAACAACATTCTGTTATAACGAACCTCAACAACACTGTCTTCATACGTTGACGAAGCTGCAGCTGCAAAAATACAAATCGTTACATAACTGCTAACTGGTCACTACGATTTACATTTAAATGATAACATGTTGTTTTAACAACTCACATAATTTAGTGATTTTCTCAGAGAATCGTCTTCTAAATTTCTTCATTGTGATTTATTCTTTACCTGTACGAGTCCATGCCATGTTTACTTATAAACAAGGTTATTAGGTGAGTGTTACGTTCATTGCCTACTCAACTACAGTCCCGCCTGCGACTTCTGTTCATTTCCGATATTTTTTTAATCTGTATGAAATAGGAGAGAATCCTTTTTCTCACATTTATAAAAAGAAAAAGGTTTACATCTCTCACTTTGTCGGTAGAAAACGGGCACAGTACAAAAACACTTAACGGAATAAAATATTTCGTTAATTTTCGGAATACTGTCATTTTACTAGTTTTTATTCAATTTCTGCAGTATTTTAACCAGAATGTTGAGTTTTTATATTAATATTACCAATGTAGAAAACTTTCAGCTAGCATTTTGTGGAAACATCTTTTGTGTTGACTAAGGTTTAATTATTCAATGTTTTAACATGGAATCATACGACAGACCAGACCATGGCACTTCGTATTTAGAATTAAGACGTCCTGAAGTTGACACTTTACATTAGCTAGTTTTATTCTTCCTAACCCCTGACAGATATTTAATGTTATTTCTTTTCTGCAACATACAGTTAAAAACAGAAATCTGCAACTTGTTGGCGAAAGTTGTATTTGTTCTAACACAAATTGAGAAAGAACTGGCATACAAATTAAGATTACTAGCAAGGCCTCATCACGTTTCATGAACGCATTACTGACCGGTACACAAATGGAATGCCTTAACTATTATGTCGGCCGTTGGAGTAGAAAAATTGTTTGTCTGAACGAGAATCTCTCTTTTCACTCCTTCTTTCAGCAGATTGGAACGAGGCACTAGGATGTTTCATTTCATTGGAAGAATGTGAACTCTGATTCAAATTTCCTGCCCTGGACGAATGATGGTGGTGTGGATTATGATTTTCAACTTTAAACTTGTCATGTATTTCATTCGTTTTATGTCCATGATCATTCTTTTGCACCTCTGTCCTACGTTCACCATCCTTTGTTCTTTTATGTTTTCCTTGAGTTGAAGCTACGACAGATCTTTCTGCCAAAACATAAAATTTATTAATTTATAGTAGGGTGGGGGAAGATGGGACACCTTTTTATTCTATTTTCCTATCCCATTTGGTAGTAAACCAAGAACAATAACTGTTTAAAACACGATTAGTATATTTGGATGTAATGTGCAAAATGTGGCCCATCTTCCCCCACTCCACTATATTACAAGTTTGACAAATGACAGTTTTTGTAATATTAAACACCTTTTAGTCAAAAAGCCTTGCATAAAGTGAGAATGAAATTGTAAAAATAAAGCTAAGACCCTATTATTTAACTCTAAAAGTAAAACTTGCCAGATGTTTCATGAGATGAAGGACCTTGCAATCCTGGTCGTGATGGTAGAGGTGCGACATTAACTTGTTGAGTTGGTGGTTCTTCTAAAGTCATTTTATTGTTAATGATCAAAAAATAGATTTGGTTTTAGGGAAAAAACATAGTATTATAAACCATATGAAGATTGAAGAAATTCTAAAACTTTTAAGGCTAAAACACATTTTGAAGCTCTGGGTCTGTTTGCGAAAATTACACTTACAATTTTTTTTACATTACAGATTCATTGGTAATCAACAAAAGTTATGGGACTAATACCATTTTTACAAAATGTTCCACAGCAGGGCCTGCTATAGAAATAGATAGGTAATAAGAAATTAAAATTGAAATTTTTAAGTAACACATAGATTTTATGAGGTAACAGGCCAATCCTGGCCTAAATCCTAGGACCAATGGTGTGCCACACGGCAGGTTTCTCACCCACATAGAATAGAACATATAAATTTACCTGAATAAAACTAAATGTACTAAACAAATTATACTTAAAATTTCTATTTAATATAGAAAGGGTTTTCCGTGTTTACCTTTGGCAGAATTTTTTACAGCATTTCCAAGCGTTTTCTGGAGCTGATCCAATAGACCAGTCAAGCCTGAAACCAAAATATCCACAAAAAAATATTTAGGAATACCATTAAAATGTATACTGTTTTCTTGGGTTCTATTTTACAGTTTTTTTTCTGCCGTAAGCCAAATAAAGCAAAACTATGTGTAACTATTCAAGAAATTATTATTATTATATAGAAGAAATTTTTATTATAATATATAAGTGCATAATTATAATAGAGAATAAGTAAATTAAAAACAACTTTTACCTTCTGATGATGTATCTTTTACATTCTTTTTACTAAGAGCAGCAAACAGAACTTTAATATTAACAGATGACAATAGTTTGACGCTTTCTTCATCTATTGGCATCTTCCATGCTTTTGCAAGTTGGGCAAGGTTCATATCTGGCTTTTCTTGCATCAGTCGAACCAATGCGTCTTGTTCACTGGACTTGTTGTCAGCACTAGCAGCCTGTAACATATAGTGGTGATTGAATGAAAATTATCATTAGTTAAAATTTTTAAACTAAATAATCTCGGATATATATAGTAGGGTGGGGGAAGATAGGGCATTTTATTATTCCTTTTTCTTGTCCCATTTGGTAGTAAATGAAGAAAATTCAAAAAATTATAAAACCGCATCCTCATGACTTCTATAGAGCGTTGGAAATTGTTTAAAATACGATCCCTATTCGCATTAACTTTTTTACCATGCAAAAAGGGTATATGGCTGGCTATTTAGAGAACAATTGCCGTTAAGTGTTTTGCCCAAGAACACACAACCACAATGGTAGCAGCATTGAGCCTTGAACCCAGATAACCATTATTTAAGTTATCTTATATAAGTTGTTACTCACAGAAGATGCTTCAGGCTGGCTGCTACTGTTGTTGGACGTGTCGCTACTTTTATTTGAACGTAGGTCGGTGTCTTTTTTCTAATGGGAGAAACAAAATAAAATATATAGTAGGGGGGGAGGATAGGAAACCTTTGTATTCTATTTTCTTGTCCCATTTGGTAGTAAACAAAGAACATTTAAAGAATTATAAAACCATAACCACAACTCCGATAGATTGTTGGTATTTATTTAAAACAAGATCAGGATATTTGGATATTATTTTCTAATAGTGTCCCGTTTTTCCCCACCCTACTACAATTAAGGCTGATTACACCACAACTTAAAATTGATCATATTTTTTTTTTAAGTAAAAAAAGATTCTTTTTAACTTACCACTGCAGGTTTTTATCAACACAAAATAAAATATTAAGAAAACTGATTACACCAGACAACTTCAAATATATATATAATAATTTTTAGTGTGAAAAATTATATTTTTCAACTTACCACTGCAGGTTTTTTATCATTTGTTGCCGATTTCCCCTCAGCCAACCGAGCAGTTTCTCTCATCTCTTTTCGCCTCTTTTTGCTCCACATTTCGTGGCAATCTTGCCAATGAGGAAAACTGGAATGCAAGTGTTGTAAAAATTTGCATTCTAACAAGCAAAAAATATTAAAAAAAAAAAATCTAACAAGCAAAAACCTAATTAAAAACATAATTAAACAAGCAGAAATTTAATAAAAAAAAACCTAACAAGCAAAAAAAATTATTTAAAACAAAATTCAACAAGCAAAAATTAAAACGAACACACTTACTCAGGCATCGTCATATTTTTGGTGTCAACATTTTTGAGCCAGGGGCAGTTAAGAGCTTCTTCAGCTGTGAAACGCTTGCTTGGATCCAACGTTAACATTTGGTCGAGTAGATCAATAGCAAGCGTGGGCAAACTGGATTAGAATAAATAAACAAATAAATATTTTAAGCTGAGTATTTAAAATTTAAACTGATTATTTTTAAAATTTAAACTGCTTATTAGCTGAGTATTTAAAACTTAAACTGCTTAAAAATATTTTGTATAAAAGGGTGGGGGAAGACTGGACAACTTTAGCACATAATATCTAAATATCCTGATCTTGTTTTAAACAATTAACAACGGTTTATTCAAATTGTGAGAATACGTTTTTTATAATTGTTAAATGTTTTGCGTTTACTACTAAATGGGACGATAAATAGGTGTTCCATCTTCCCCCTCCTTACTGTATAGCCTACAAGACGAAATTTCTAAAAAAAAATTCACTTACTAACTGAAATCTTCCCTCAGTTTCCTTCTGTGTTGTCTCTTTGGTTTCATTGTATGAAAATGTGGAAGTTTAATAACATCAGGCCATACTGCAGGGCATGGGGAACCGCATACACGACTTATACATTCAAGCTGTGCAAGCTCACGATCGGCTTGAAACAATGGCTTCTTGGTGAAAAGCTCCGCCAAAATACACCTGGAACAATGAAACAAAAATTCAAAATGCTATTTTTTGCTACAACTATTATAAAAAAAGGAATTGATGGTAAAAATACATTTTTTGTAATATTGTATAATTTGTGTTATTAGTATTACATAACTAAACATGACTTACCATTAATTAAAATTTGAAAAACTAAAAATTCATTGATATGTATATATATAATCCAACTAGTGCTAGTAAAGAATCCTCTTCTAGGTTATCTACTAACCATTAAAGTAACCATAAACCTGTATATACCTTAACTAAGAACTAACCCCAATTACCAACCTCTAACACTTTCCACCAGCCTAATCTATAAGGTACCAGAGTTTTTACTAGCGCTAATGAGTTTACGGTAAGTTTTGTATGATAGTTAGGCTTACCCTTTTCATTAGTGCCAATAAATTTACAGTAAGTTTATTCATAATGTTTAGACCATCAGTACGCGGACCAACTGGGGTCCATACAGCAGTTTCAAAGGGTCCGCAATGTACAGCAATGTACAGCAAATTGTGATCGGACAATAAAGCTCATTCTTGTGGTTTTTGCAATTTTTTTATAGCATACTTTGATTTTTATAGGGCCGCGAAATATCAAAATATTTGCAAAAAGTTGAAAATTTTTAGAAAAGTTTGGGAACCGTTGGTTTTGACTTACCCACAACTCCAAATATCAATGGAAGGCGTGTACATCTCCTCACCAAGTAAAAGTTCAGGCGGTCGATACCATAACGTGATCACACGATTTGTGTACGGACGTCTGTAAATACGATTGGAAAAAAAAGAAATCAAACTTTGAAAGTAACGTGGTTTAATACAACAGCAAACAACTTTTATTATGATATAGTAGGGTAGGGAAAAACAGGACACCTTTAGCACATAATATCCAAATACCCTTATCGTGTTTTAAACAAAGTCTATAGAAGTCGTGAGGATACGGTTTTATAATTCTTTGAGTGTTCTTTGTTTGCTACCAAATGGGACGGAAAAATAGATTAAAACGGTGTCCCATCCAACTATATATAACATAGTTTAAACTAGTTATATGATAAGTGGTACTCACTGTTCATCTTTGTTGAAAAACCTTGCTAATCCAAAATCCGCAAGTTTGATTTCTCCTTTATTGTTCAACAGAATATTTGAACATTTGATGTCTCTGTATAACAGAATTAGCAATGGGTTACTTTAGTATTCACTGGGATTTTTTACTACTTCGAATTTATTTTTAAATCTTGTCTTTAATTTTTTTTATAAATTATGGCTTTTAAATTTATTTAGAAAATTATTGTCTTTTAATTTTTTATAAATTATTGTGTTTAAATTTATCTAAAAATTATTGTCTTTCAATTTTTTTAAAATTGTTGTCTTTGAATTTATTTAGAAACTATTGGCGTTTACTTTATAAGGAAATTATTAGTTTAACATTTTTTTTATACCTATTGTCTTTAAAATTATTTAGATAATATTGGCTTTAAATTGATGTGACTGAAGTACAAGCTCTTGTACACACCTGTGTAGAAACCCTTTCTTATGACAATGATTAAGTCCATCCAGCAGCTGCTTCATAAAGGATTTGATGTGGTTTTCATTAAAATGAACCATCCCCGATTCCAGCAACCCCATCAAGTCATGGTCCATGTATTCAAACACAAGATAGAATGCACATTCTATGATCAGATTGGTCAATTATAGATGTATATTACTTTATCAACGCATGGCCGGAAAATAACGGTCGTTAAACACGGGTGTTCTGTTCCATGCACCCCGTGCCCGCTTACGATACCATTTTCATAATGTTTTTACATATGGCGGATAATTTAGACAACCCATAAGTGACTGTTAAGTGTCTTGCCCGAGAACACATCGAGCCTTGAACCCATTACCTTTGGGTTACAGGCAGGTGCGCTCACCACTTTGCCATGGCGCCGGACTAATATTGTCAGCGTAAAAAGGCTACACATAACTTAATTAGTATACTAATATATATATACATATATATATGATATCTTAATAAAAAAATTGTTTTTACCTTTTTCCTTCCTGAAGTTAGTTGCATCTGACTTGTCAGTCAAAACATCTTTTAAACAAACAATGTTCCGATGTTGTAACTGACGAAGAATTTTGATTTCCCGAACAGCAGTGATCGGAAAACCTTCTCTTTCGTTGTCCAATCGAACCTGCGGCATATTGCCAGTTATTTACTAAAATTCATAAAAAAAATTAAGCTACCATTTTGCAAACTATGGGTGACATTTTCGGCTATCGACTAAACTTGTCGCCACCTCAATTCAACTGATTTTTTAGTCGCACGAAATTTTAGTCTGTCGTTTTTGACCGAGTAACCTCTATAATAAGTAATGCACAAAAATTTAGTCAGCCGACTAATCGTAAAAAAAAACGACTGAATTTTTAGTTGGCCTTCTAAAAAAATTGGTCATTGTGAAGGTTCAGTCAACAGCTAGAAATACCATGTCATGTTACAACAAAAAAGACAGAATTTTTATTCTCCAGTTTAATGCCTTATACAGCAGTTAATCAATGTATCAGTTTGTATTATTTTGTAAAATACATCCTACATGGCTGCAGGCGACGATGCATACAGCTATGCAGTAAAATCACTGATATTTTGGGAGTAAAAATCTGCCAATTGCCAACATAGCAAAAACATGCACTCTTTACCCCCCCTCAATAAAATCAAATTTGCCCGCTGGTTTTGATAAGCATAAATGGATTAGCACCCCCCCTCAATAAAATCAAATTTGCCCGCTGCTAGTCACATTTATATGCACATTACTTCGAACTCCATCATTAAGTGACCATTTTTGTTATAATTAAAACTTAATTTATCATTTTCTTGAACAAACCTTTTTAAGCGCACATATTTCATCCGTATGTTTATCTCTTGCTTTATAAACTTGACCAAACGTTCCTTCACCAGTGATAGATATGAATGCATATTCATCTACACACATTGAACCCCAGTCATTCTCAGTTTGAACAACTTCCCGTGTTCTTGGTCCACATATTCTAAAAATGAATAAATGTAACTTGACAGGCGGCCGGTAAACTACAGTCGTTATAACACGAGTGTTCTGTTTCATACACCTCGTGCCAGCTTACAGGTTACAATATATGTTACTTTCTGAGTGGGTATTTTGGGTGATTTTTTTTATTATGAATGTCTGATAATTTGGAATTTTTTATGTTTGACATTAAAGTCACCAAAAAAACAGTTTTGTTTTAGCAACAATGATTTTTGGTTTATTTTTTGTGGTTTCTTTCCTTTTTGAACTTTGGTAGTCCCTTTAGACTACATTTAGTAGCTTTATATATATACAAATTCTAATTTTTTGTTGGTATGCCCCTTTAATATAAATCTAAAACGATACATCGAAAAATACTGGGTGTTCTGTTTTGTGATTGGCAAGCAAACAATTTCAACTCACAAATGTTTTTTAAACTTACTTTGGCCTTTTCTTCTTTACTTGATCCTTATCGCTGTGTGGGGGTGTGTGCGCAGGTTCATCATCTGTTGTTGATAAAGATGGAAGGATCGGAGGAAGAGGAAGATCATGTAATCCTTTCTTTGTTGGAACTACATCTTCTTTTACTCTGACAATTTTCAAATATTTCTTAAGTATTATTAGTTTCAGGACACACTAATAAAAAAGGGCAAATTACCGAAAAAAGGGGGCATCAAACGAAAAATCAAAACTTGTATCAAGATAGATATGCTTAAATATGATCTAAAAGCACCACCAAATGCTAAAGATAAAAGAAGTAGCCTATCTATACTTTTTAATTATATTTCTTAATGGTATTATTACTTTTAAAGGGGAATGCAATGAATAATCAAAACTTGTATATTCATAAATATGCTCAAAAATAATAAAAAAAAATGTAAATTTATAACGGCAACGCTGGTACAAAAAAATGACCTATTTGAGCATTTCTATCCATGTACAAATTTTGGTTTTTAATTGGTATGCGGTTTTAATATAAAATTAAAAAGGATGAATCCAGAAATACAAAAAAAGGTTTTTAAAAACGATGCATACAGAAATACTTAGCGTTTTGTTTTGTAATTTCAGCTGAATAATTTTAAGTTTTTACTCACGGTTTTTTATCATTGGTTGGTTGTAGATCGCTCGTTGCTGATTGGTCGGCTGGAGGATCCGGTTCGACCAATCGGTTGGGAAATGCAGAAGATTCGAGCGCTGACGATATTTCATCTTTCACTGTAAAAAAATGGCAGATAATTGGTGTGTTAATTATAACATCATTAATTGATAATGTGTACAGTGAACAGTGGTTTAAAATAGATAAATATTTTTATCTCTTGCATTATCATTTAAACACTTTTACTCTATTTTGTTATAAAAACTAAACGGTGTAATAATTAAGAGTGGGACACATTTTGATTTAAGAAAAATACAACTGAAAGAACAGACTAAAGGATTTAGATGCAGATATGTGCGTTATCATTTAAATATTGTTATTTCATTCAGTAAAAAACAGCATGGTTCTTTATTAAGCAACGACACATTTTGATTCGAGAAA
The DNA here is from genome assembly GCF_009617815.1 of Ciona robusta. Lineage (NCBI taxonomy): Eukaryota > Metazoa > Chordata > Ascidiacea > Phlebobranchia > Cionidae > Ciona > Ciona robusta. The sequence continues at coordinate 5,210,997 of NC_143243.1, read as the reverse complement.
AGTACAAACTGAAAGAAATTGACAAAAAGGATTTAGATGCATATATGTAACCATTAAAATGAAGAAACTTAATTTTAACTCACTCTTTAACAAAAAATGACTAAAATATTTACCTGAAGAATTAACTTTAGAAGCCATTTCTTCAAACTTGATTGATTGTGCGTGTTGCATTGCCACACGATGGTCAACGTCCTTGGTGTGCGCATCCTTAAAAAGTTTCATTAGTTTAATATGTAAGTAACTTACTTTATTTTTGCGTGGCTGGTAACGACAGTCGTTATAACACGGGTGTTCTGTTCATGCACCTCGTGCCAGCTTACGAGTTATCATGTATGTTACTTTGTGGGCAATTATTTTTTGGGGGATTTTTTCAATTTTTATGTATGGCTGATAATTTGGACAACCTAATAATGACCACTGGGTTGCAGCAATTGCTGTTAAGTGCCTTAACCACTTTGCCACAGCGCCTACTATCTAGTAAATAAAAACAAGAAAACAAAATACCATCGCAACTGCAAGTAAATCATTTGGAAGGGGTGGGGTTTGGATAGGAGATTTCCATTCATTATCTGCAACATAGGTTTAATAGTTAAATTTATAACAACTGATACATACATCATATTATATTACAGAGCACACATTTTTTTAATGTGTTTTAACCACGCTTATTTTCTTCCAACTAAATGTAAATGTGATTTTAACTGTAAGTGTGTTTTAACAACTGTTGTTTTTCTCGCTATATCCTGTCTTTTCAAATAAAATACTTTTAAATCTTCGCTACCGTAATCGTAGGGTCAAATAAAGTTATTATTATTACCTTAACAACTGTTGTTTTATCGTTATATCCTGTCATTTCGAATAAAATATTTTTAAATATTCTTTACCCTAATTGAAGAGACAAATAAAGTTATTATTATTAATACCTTGTGCTTGAGGAACCTCGTTGCTGCTTACAGTAACCAGAACTTGTTGGTTGATGCTCGTATTTTGCTCGTTGTGCGTTAAAGTAGCTTCGGATGGAAGTGGAACAGAATGTATCTAAATAATTGTTTCATTTTTCATAAAAATTTGGTTTTATGTATTGGAGATTACAACAGTTATATTTAATGCGACAAACGCGACAAGTTGCAACAAGTTGTTCAATGTCTTGTAAAGTACTACAATTGGCACATTTTTTTCTGTCCCGTCAACTGATGTGAATTTTGATTTGTAGCTCATTTACCCTTTAAATATGATTAAAATAATCAACCGAATTATTACCAAATAGTTTCAAGCATATAATTTAACTGCGATTTTAGATGCCACTTGTGTAACAAACAAAATAAATCAGATTAAAATGTTTGATTTTTATTCAACTTACTTCATTCTCAACTTCACTGTGACTCTCGCTGCTTTCAGCTTTTCGTTTGCGACTTGTTTTTCTTTTCTTATCCTTTCTTCGTTTATGATGCTTGTGTTTTCTTTTCCGATGACTTTTTTCTTCTTCTTTAAGGAAAAAATGACAGTTACAAAATTAGCAAATTTTAAATTTTAAAAGTGACCATATATGTAAACCAAGCAATTTTACAGGACTAGGCGTATTTTAACCATAAATTCACAATACGAACTAATCTGCATTAAGTAATCAGACACATTTTTTTTGTTTAGAATAGGATAACATTTTTTATTTATAACTGATTTGCATTAAAAAAATTAGACAGAATATTTTGGTTTGGAATAGAATCTATTTTTTTGCCGTTCTGAACAAAAGATAAAATAAATATTTCAGCAGTTTGGTCAAAATGGTTCAACCTGAAGTGACATTTAATAAAATTCCAATACATTCACCTTCAAAATAGCTAAGTGAATATTACCTTCTTTAAGCTTTTTACGATTTTCGCTGAGTTGAGCTGCCAAGTCTTTCACCGTCATAAGATTTGAAGTCAGTGCTTCTGTTTTTGACTTTTGCGACGATCTCTGTTTAGAGAAAAATGTAAATGATAGGAATGTGCTGAATTCTTAAAAACTCGGGTTTGTATAATACTTTAACTTTAAACTGGCCCAAGCCCCAATGACATCATCCAGAAAAACATGCATCAGAATTCATTCGTGTTTAGTGAAGCGCCAATAATTGAAATTGCATAAAACACATACTGTACTGTACCATACGCGCAACATCACTTATTAAGGTGCGTAAACACACCCCACGTTACTTTAATTTTTTGTAGTAAATTAAAAAAACGACCGTTTTATTGATTCCAAAAATATTTTGCTTATTCAAATTGGTCCAGTATAGGCGTAGATACTCGTCCTCAAACAGTAATCTCTAGCGCTATTCTTTTTTTACTACGTGCTCTGTGACTGTGACGTAGGAATGTACTAGTCATGTGACTGAATGACGCACTTCGTTAATCCCAGTGTTGCAAAATGTAAAAGTAGTATTATAAAAATCGCGTACATATGCACCTTTTTTACCTAAACGCCAAGCTTTATAAAAAAATTTACACCACACAACTTTGAACTCTGGTATGGCTTGGCACATCCTTAATTAAAAATACCAATCACATCTTATAAAGCATAGCTAAAAGTAACTTTGTACTTACGGTTGTCTGAGAGCTATCAGAATGCTGATCATCGTTGTTGCTATCCGTGCTTTCTGCTGAAGAATTCGAACTAAAAAAATAAAGTCAGGTAAAAAAAATTTTTTTTTAAATAAAAATTAGTTGGTTAATTTTTTTTTTAAATATTAAAATTTGTTTGTTAAAACTATTTAAATAAAAGCATGTGCATTCATCAATGCAGCCTTGTACCAAAGTAGTTGATTTGTAAGTTTTTACCTTGAATGCCTTTTTGACCTGGATCGTTTGGAATGATGCCGATGGTGTGAAGATCTGATTAAGAATTTTTAAAACATACCAATAAAAAATTAACATTAACACTAAATATTTGGCCAGTATTAGATATTTTAATTGTAGTGTGGGGGAAGATGGGACACCTATTAATTCTATTTTTTGTCCTATTTAGTGGTAAACAAAAAAACAGTCAAATAATTATAAGACTGTAACCCCCATGACCCCCATAAACCACTGTTAATTGTTTAAAATATTATGCGCTAAAGGTGTCCCATTTTACCCCACAGTACTATATCATTTTTATTAAAACAAAAAAGTTTAAGCAAACCTGCTTCGTTTATGTTTTTTATGTTTTCTATGCTTGCTTCGGCTGTGCGAACGAGAGCTACTTCTGTCCCGAGCTGCAGATTTTCTTTGGTTTTCATCTTTTTTCAAACGACAAATTCATTAGTAAGGCTGTTTAACATGTATTTTATAAAAAGTAGATTAAAACCAACTTCAGCAATACTGTCAGTATGTACTAACATGCCCCTATTTAATTACTTTCTGGCAGTTACATAAAAAAGGCTGCATAAGGTGTATAGCAGCTAGCAGCATTTAAATTGCTAATCCAATCGTAGTGAGTAAAACAAAACTGTTTATTATAAAAATTTGGTTCACCTTGAGGCAATCTATCTCTTGATTTGCGTTCATCTGTTCTTGGATGAGCAGTGATGTTTTGTTTCGAGTTGAGTGACGTATTATGCAACATATCTATATGAGGATTTAGAGCAGCAGTCTCGGGACGCATATCAATGTCCTGGTTGCCACTGCCGAAGCTAAAATACAAAAAAAAATTATATTTACCAAAAATTGTTGAATTGTTTATTTAAAAGTGCAATTCTTAAACTGCGGTAATTTTTCCCCTGTAATTTCTTGTATTTAGAAGGTGAATGAGCTAACAATCAAAATCCACATCAGGTTGATGGAACAGAAAAATTGTGCCAATTGTAGTACTCTACAAGACATTAAACAGTTCGTTGCTAAAAACTCAACGCATTCGTCACGTTTAATACATTGATTATAGGTAAGCATACAAAAATTTTAGGAACCACTGACTTAAAAAAATGGTTTTTGATTTAAAAATTACCCGGATTTTTGGCGAGGTGAATGCATTGGGTGACCATAGTGAGGCGATTGATTGTCAAATCTACGATCCTGGTCCATGAATCGTGGTTCATTGTAGACCTCTCTTCTGCTTGGTGGAGAGTGATAACGAGGGGAATGAGGAGGGGTCACAGATCTTCGAATAATAGGAAGTGCAGGGCGTTGTACATATCTGGGTGGGTAGCCATGAGGAGGTGAACGGGGTCCGTCATATCGCCCCCAGCCATCATTGTGCCTTCGAAACGGACTTCTTGGTGGGTATCCCCTTGCATCATAGGGGTGGTGTGGGCGTCGGTCCATTGCGTCACAATTTTCTTCACTCTCAGAGGTAAAATCGGAAAAATTGCGATCTGCAGTACTTTTACTTGAACTTGACCTTCTTCTTGTTGACGACTCCTTAGATTTTTCCTTTCTTTGTTTGGATGTGTTTGTGTGGTTTGAATTAAAACGAAACTCTTTCTTATCTTTGGATCTTTTATGTTCTTTTGACTCAACCTTAACCTTGACCTCGCGTTTGCTTGTAGTTGGAATAACGCTTGATTTGATTGTAACTGTTCTCTGTGAACTTTTATGCGGATCGGACTTCACAGATTTCGACACTGTTTTTACAACTTTTTCAACTTTATTCCTTAGTGGCTTTGAGTCAGAATCAGAAGATGAACTAAACGACTGGTAAGCAACCAATGGCTTTACGGACTTAATGTCTTTTTCTTGATTCTGATGCTTTTTTTCCCACTTTGATTCCTGAAGAGGGGCTGGGTGTCGACTTAGGGGCATTTTCTCCCCAGTGATGTAGCCATTGAAAACTTAGTATAACATAATATGATTGTTTCTATTCATACAATAATTACCTGATCAGAAACAAAGTTATATATTTATATACGTTAAATTTACCCAAGAACTATCACACCAGCAATTGCAGAAGTTCGTTTAAACTTGTTTAAAATTTTCAAAACACATTTTGGGCCTATGTAGTAGGAATCTGCCAAACTCAACACAAGTTCAAAATGCCTGTGACAAAATATTTTTTCCTTTTTTTGTGAAGAAAATAGGCGAAATTTGAATATCTAGCTAAATATGCATACAGTGGAAATGTAACACATAATCAGGATTGTAAATATTGCCTTTGCGCACACAAATTTTTTTGGACAGATTCCACTGGGTTACACTAGTTTATAAAAAAAGGTTTAAAACAACAGTATTGATTCTAAATGACCTGTAAGCAGAATTTTTAAAAATCCAAAAATGTTGGACAAAATATATTGTATCATTTATAAGGGTATTTATTCTAACTCAGCATATAATGCATTGAATAGGTAGGAGAACAGATGTCTATACAAGCACAAATGTTCCAATAATTTGTGAAATTGTAGTAAGATCAGCTTATTAATTCAATTAAAGCATTTAAACGATAGGTTTCCCAGAAATACCAGTGAGGGTCCAAAACATCAAACAACATAAGCCACTACAATAGTCAAACACAACTTTAAAACTATTTTGAATACCAAACACTAATAACATTGGTTACCATACTTTTTGAGCAAACAGCTCCACTTTACGTTTTAAATTATTATTCTCGCGGCGGTTTTAGAAAACGCAGTCTCGGCTGGCAGTTTAACATACATAAAAATGTGCTGTTACAAAGCTGACCAAACTTTATTGTTAATACAACACCAGCAAATATCAGTACACAACCAATTAAAATGCAATCACGATTGTTCAACACTTTAGCAACTCCATATTCTCACGACGCTTTCCTTTTACAAATGTGTGCTGAATGAAACTTCACTAGGTGGCGGTAGAGGTACTGTCTCGTAGGTATTTTCGACACGAATCAGGCACGCAAGTAACGGTTTAAACTAAAGGAAAATGAACAGTACTGTTGGGCACTGTTTTTTGTACCCATAGGTAGTTGACTTATTTTTAAAAGGCAAAGTCGTTATTAGTGTTTTAAATAACGATGAAACAAGTTATTATCAAAAGCAGAGTCGCTGTATAAATATGTTTATATACAGACTCTGATCAAAAGTAATAGAAGTGCTTTTAATTCGTAATCGGTTGAACCTGTTAATCACTGAGCGGATTTTCTATCTTATTCATATTCACACCCTTCAATTCCCAGCGCTTGTTCAACAGTCTGTAAAGTGGCCAATCGGTGGCTTGTTGGCCTATCAGTGTAAGCGCTATTTAGAAACATATAGACAGTAATATCTGTGTTAGATTTTTACCTAGCGATGCACAAATATTTTGTTAATAGGAGCTGAGTATTAGTGTTCTACTACTGTTTAGTAATATATATATGCGAAAAACCCCGTACACGGTACAGAGCACTCGTCGGGGATGACGCACGGCAAAATATTTTTCCATACAGATTGCGAACTCAATCCCGTTTGGAAAGTATCAAACTCAAATTTTCGACTGTTTCCGTTTCAATTTTTTTTTATAGTTGCACAACACATCAAATAAGATAAAGTATACTGTATTTGCACATTACACGTAACACCACTGTTGAAAGTTTACCCATTGTATACTGTTACTTTTATTAAAACGTGTTAAATATATATAGTAGGACGGGGAAAGATGTATCCAAACGCATTATCCAAACACCCTGATCGTGTTTAAAACAATGATACCAACGGCCTATAAAAGTTTCAAGGATGTGTGTTTTGTAAATATTTAAGTGTTCTTTGTTTACTACCAGATGCGACAAGAAAATAAAATAAAATGGTGTCCCATATTCCCCATTCTCCTATATGACTTTACGTTGTAAAAATAAACTGGGTTAAAGTGAAATTAAATTTTACCACAATATAAATCAAAACTTAAACACATTTTAATTACAATTCAACACCTTTGCGGAAAACATATCTGTGTTTTTGAACTATACGTGTTAGGTTAAGGTGCATTACGTTTTTATTCCGTTACAGATAAAATTGATCAGATAAGTTACCTCCTGATTTAAATATTCTCCCGATGGATGTATACCGTTAAGCGGCCAAACAGAAGACAGATCCCATACATCAAAATAAAAGAAATTTTTAACGTCCTTAAATATCTCTCGAGTAAGAACCCCATAACGATAAGTCAACCACCCAAAATTTCTGCCGTAATCGACATCGACTACTCGATGGCTGCGATATATGTAGCGAACGTTGGATCGTCGTTGGTTGAGTCGTAACATAGCTTTCTTGATTCCCCGCATTCGATGAATGAAGAAAGAGGGTTCAAAATATGTGATGTGCATTCCAATGTTTAATATAACCACCACTTCTTGTGAACCGGGGGTTATTTCATCTAACATATCGGTCACGTAAGGTCTTGTATCTTGTGGACCTGGGTTCTGCAAGGGCGGGCCATGACCTCGGTAATAAAACCGAAAAGTTTTTGTACCAAATGTCTGAGGTTCTTGCCAAACGTTCTGGTTCGATTTTCCGTACGATTTTAGGTGTAATCTCGCAGCTAGCCAGTAATAATATTGTCGTGATGTTGAATCGCCTAGAAAATATATGTCCTTGTTTTCAAAACACGGTCTAGCACGATCAATTGATTTAAGATTGTTGTCACAAAATCTTGATTTCCATGCACCGTTCAAGAAATATCCGTTAGGTTTCGGCAGCCCCATACCATTTATAGACATAGTATTGCATGCAGGTAATGCAGGCAACTGTTTACTCAATTTCACTGTAACATGTATTCCAGAACCTTCTATAGTGTTGCTACAGCCTAGTTTATTAATAAATTGTTCATCGCAGCTTTTCTTTCCAAAATCTAACACCGAATTCCCACCACGATAAAAAACATTGGTTATTTTGGAGCATTTTCCCGACGGTGGTTTAATGCAAAACCAAGGCTCCTGGTTGCGTGGGTTGCTATAGTCGCATAACTGGTCGTCTGTGAAACTGAAATAAAGAAATAACTCTTAATTATTCTTAAAGGAGAAGTCTGTACACCAATTATACAAATTGAATTCAGTTCTCCTTATTAGATAACAAACACATTTGTACACAATACACAAACACCACAGAAATAAAAAAAGTAGAACGCGCATCTCCAATGTCGGCAAAGGAGAGAGCACGATACACTCTCCCTCTTTTACGGGTTGTTCCCGTTTACTATTGTTGTCATTGATTCGATGGCGTTTTAAGTAGTTTTTCTTCGTTTTTTGACTTGATTTAAAGTAATAGGGTAAAACAACTATTTTCTAATATATATATATATTTAACAAACCGTTTGTTTAAAGGTTTTTAATAAAAATTATAAAGTAATTTCATTTCCTAAAAAGTGATAAACTGTAGGCGTTAACCTACCAAATAACTAAACTGGCCTAATAAACTTGAATAGTCGGTGTAGTTTTTGAAATAAACAGCTAAAACCGCCTAAAACTACCATGCGCCTATCTTTTACAATGGAGACCAAATGAAATGGGGACGGAGTTGGCGGTCACGTGAATAGAAAAAAGAATATATCACGGTTTTGGAAAGTTGCGCGTTCTACTCTTTTTTATTTCTGTGACAAACACTTACTTAGAAAAACTAAAATCCACGTTGCATTCTGTCCTTTCTTCCGTTTCAAAGACGGCGATGTATTGGACTCCAATATACTTTCGCAACGATGTACATCTTACGTATTCAGCAATTCCTTCAAGCGGTATCATGAGTTTCACTTCAAGTCGTGCTTCGCCCGGAATCAACAGCGGTACTTTAATACTGTAGGTACCATTTTGGTGATCTGTTATTACACCAGCAATGCCATCAGGATGTGCCGGTACATTACCATATACCAATCTTGCCACAAACCAGTCACCACCAAAAGACGCTTTGTTTTCTTTCCAATCATAAGCATCAATTCGAGCCTTTAATACATCCCCAGTTTTATATTCTGTTTTTTTATCGACAATAACAACCCTAGAGTTACTGAAAGTATTCAAACTGAACTTCGCGTTCTGCTGCTTTCGTTGATTGAACTTGTTTAAAGAAGCCGTAAGTTCCGGAAAATAAACTTTCCAGTCTTCAAGGTTTTGCTGTGGTAATTTGTTCTTGTACAAAACACTATTTGGTTGCCCATATAAATTTCGATACGCAAGTCCATAAAACGAAGAATCTTTTGGGTAAACTTCTTTTATGTGTCTAAAAAGTAGTTCCATACTCGGCAGTGGATAAACTTGTGCCGATTCCAGTGGTTTTAGTTGTAAAATATATACATTCATAGTAGTCAAGCAAATAATAATACACACCATAATGAGTACAATTTTACGATTGAACATTTTAAGATTTCCTATATGGATCAAAGGCTGTTTCTTTAAAAAATTCTGTTTAATAAATAGAGTTAAAATTATTTTGTCGTCAAATAGGATCTTGTACGTTATTCATACTGCTTTACACATATGGTTATATTAGTTTATAAAACAACATATAGGCCTACGGGTGTATAGTCATGCCTATAAGTAGACCTTAGTAGCACGAAACCTGCGCTGACTCTACAAAGAACTGGTTTTATAACTAAAACCTATACGTTGTAACAACAGGGATATACTATTTACTGTAATTGCTCTAATTTAAATTACCACATCGCACATTCCTACACACGAACTTTATGCAAATATAATTTTAATATAAGCTAATGGTGGTTGTATAGGTTACTGTGGTTAGCACATAAGATATAGTTAAGCTGGTTAGCACAAACGTTGTTAAACAATGCTAATTTATTTATTGATGTTTCCGGTGCGCTAACCATTGTCGTACTTTGTAATAAGACGACAATAGGCTGATCAATATAAAACGCACTAAGAGGAATCTACCACTATTTGATCCGTTACTGGATTAATACTGGCTGCGAGTTTGTTTGGCTTGTTGTGTATCAAGTAAAGGCATATGAAGTAACATTTTGTTTTTGTTTCTTGCGATACTGTAACCCAGAGGTAATGGGTTAGGCTCCTTTCTACTATACCATTGTGTGTAACATATGTGTCTTTGGGGGAAATACTTAACGGCTCTTACCCAATGGTCACTAATGGATTGTCTAAATTATCAGCCATATACAAAAAAACGACCACCCCCTAAAAAAATAATCACCCACAAAGTAACGTAGGCTATACCAGAGCCATAGAAATACCGAGTAGTCCAACCCATTGTTACGTAAAACACAAATTGAACGGCAATTTGGTTCCAAAATAACACAGTAGGTATAGGGAAAATGTATGTTTTTCGGTAAATTACAGAAAAACTTGGGCCTAAAAACAAATTTAAAGGTTGAAAAATGTAAAAAACATGTGTTATTTGTTTTCTGTGTCAAAAAAAGTAAAAAATTAGAATTAGAAGCGGTTGATTTGCGACATTTTAGTCATTTAATGCGGCTAAATTTATACATTTTTTCTAAAAAATGTTTGGTAAGGTAAATAGAAGCTGTTTTACACCTTCCCACAATAGGAAAACACAAACAAAACTTAACAAGTTCGTTTAAACCCTTTGTCAAAGTCACCACTTTTGCTCTATTTTGGACACACATAGACGGCAGTTGGACTACTCGGTGTTTATACGACTCTGGGCTATACATGGTAACTCGTAAGCTGACACGAGAGCTGTATGAAACAGAACACTCGTGTTATAACGAAGTTACATTCCTGTTTCCCGTACAATAAATAAGTTGTTTTTACTTGCACGGCACTTTAAATAAGGTAACGTACGGTATTTAAACATTACACGCAGCAGCAATATGCTGAAGTTTTGCTTCTTATTGTATATATTAGAATGGGGAAAATAGGACACCTTTAGCACATAATATCCAAATATCCTGTAATATTGGAATGCGCCAAAGTTAAAATAGTAAAATAATGTTGGTGCGTAGATAGTTTCCTTCGAACGTCAGAGCTGAGCCCTGAAAACCAGAGTCACTATGGCTCTGGCTCTTTCTATGGCTCTGCTGAAAACAAGACCGAACAAAAAAAATAAAACTTAAAGAATTTCTCTTAAGGAATTTATCTTCTTTTCAAGCTTATAAATAGATTCTTTATTAAACAATGGTAGTTTTATTCTCGTTTTGCCTAATATTGAAAACACCCTTTGTAAACTAAAAAAAGTTTAACTTGCGGAAAATCCGTTAATTCCGTCTATTCCTTTATTTAGCCTTTATCGGCTATTTCCCTAACTTCCTTTGTTTTGGTCCAAGTCACATAAAATGACTAAGAGTTTTACTGGGTTTGTACAAGAGTTTATTTATTTAACTAATGTTTTATTATCTTTTATGAAGAATGAAACTCAAAGGTTATCTTTATTCTCCGTGTTAATATTAGAGATATCTGTCTTTATTAAATTCTAAACTACGAAAAGTTTTAGTCTGACTCTTTGACTCTGAATATGTGAATGAATGTTTTATATTTCGTGTTGACTAAAGTAAGCTAACGAAATGTTTCCGTACTTTTAGTGAGTTAAAGTATGCAGTATGTATACATTATAGATTGTATCATGTAGTATAGTACATGTTTGTTCAGATGGCTTATAATGGTTGCCATTAATTTCGTGTTCACTGTTTTCTGACTTTTAATCTGCAGTAATGATTAAACAGTGCCAATTTCCGCAAGAAAAAGACACTTCACTGTTGGGTGTATTGCGTGAAAATAAAATTTGCTTGTGTAAACCATTTTCGATTAAACAATCCGGGAGGCTAGAAAGCACTGGTGTTTGCGCCGCTATATCTCCCTGAATTAACCCGTTGATTTACCAAGAACTGCCGGGATTGTTTAATCCAAACTGTTTACACAAACAAATTTTACTTCAACGTATTGCGCTACCATTTTGTTAAAACTTCCAACATTATTGATTAAACAATCACGCTTTGAAAACAGTTTACTCCCCATAAGTTCTATGCATAAATTGTATTCCATTTGTGTATTATCACCAAAAATATGATTGTCAACCAAAAATATATATGTCACTTATCAAAATCTGAAAAACTATAGACTATTATGGCCTCGTCATTTTGTTCTCGTTGTTTGGCTTTTAAGCATCTTTGTTTGACTTTGTCTTTAAATAAGTTCCAAGGGATAAACATTAACAACCCAGTGTTTTAGTTGTAATGCCAATTTTAAATTAAAATAAAAAAATTGGTTATATTAGATTAAATTTATAAAATAATACATATTATATATGAAAAAATGATTTGTTTATATTTTCATTATAAAATTATATATACATACTATAATCTAAAATTGTAGCAATTTTTTTATTTGTTAGGTTTTCCAACTGGGAGCACTTTTTGCTATTATTTAACTGAGATTATGTAACAAACGCCCACACATATTTATTATTGAGGAAGACTAACACGTTATCTCATCCTACATATATATTATGGCTAACGTCATTAATGTGTAACTGTTAAAAGGATGATAAATCATCACAGTTTAGTGAACGACTACTGTTAAAGCAATACTGCTGCTGTTATGTCTAGTTAAAACCATTAATGCCAAATTGGATGACTTGTAAAATGCAGGGAAATGTATTGGTAAAAGGCTATTTCTATGACAGCAATGAATAAAAATTCTTGGATGTATTTTCTTATGGTTTAACATCATTGAGGTTTAGCTTGTGGGCATAAAAAACACTTACTACAGTTTTTGTCGAGCCAAATAATTGTTTTCTATCGAAATTCTAACCCTTTGGGTGTTTATGCCTATTGCTCATTTCAATATATTCATGTAGACCTTTTGCTTTACTAAGTTATATTCCATCTAGTTTACTGCATCGTATAGGATTTTTCATTTTTTATATTTCCGGATATTGAAGCATGTCTACACCAGCTCGTCGAAGATTAATGCGTGACTTTAAAAAGTAAGAAACCAGTGTTTTGTTTAGATTGTTTAGTAACCAATCGAATATATATATATATATATATAAAATTTATAAAATTTAAACTTATCATAAAAAAGCCCCATACCAATTCTCAATTGGCCTGCCATTAATGGTTTTTGTCATAATACAGTTATTAAGTTGAACAAGTGACTTAATGAGGTGGTATGTCATTTAGATTTGTATAATTTTGCAGAATACAAGACGACCCACCCACTGGTGTTAGTGGCGCACCAGAGGACCAAAATATCATGGTATGGAATGCACTTATATTTGGACCTGAGAACACACCATTTGAAGATGGAACGTTTAAACTAAAAATTGAATTTACGGAAGAATATCCAAACAAACCGCCATCAGTTAAATTTGTTTCAAATATGTTTCACCCTAATGGTAGGTTATATATTCAACTAAATATAAGTTTTATCTGAAATACCCTTTAATGCAAAAATGAGAAATAAAAAAAAAGATTATAACATTAATGTTACAAGTATTTTAAAGTTTACTAAAATACTGTAGTATTAGACCTTGTTAAAAAAATTGTTTAATTATCTTGGTTATAGTACACTTTTGAATATCACATTTATCTACTCCATGATTCCTTTTTTCTGGGAGTAAAATATAATGTTTCTTGTGTAGGGTATAATTTGTCTGCACAAACATAGCTGTTTATATCTACACTGTCCCCGTTTGTATACTTTCTAAAAAAGCATTCAGCTGCATTTAAGCATGCTGGTTTACAAAAGCGATAGCTGTGTTCCGACTTACCAGTCAATATACTGTTGTCATCTCAATAGGCCTACCTAACTTGTTTTTTTAAACTCTTAACTTACTTCTAAAAGTGCAATTGGTATAAATTTATATTCACTACAAAACTTCCTGCAAGGTACTAAGGTATTTAAGACTTGTATTCTGACACACTGGTTCTGTTACACTAAATAAACTTCAGTCTGTTGATTAGCAAAAATATCTGTATTGTAACAATGTCTAAACAATTTTTAGTATATGCTGATGGTGGGATCTGCCTTGATATTCTTCAAAACAGATGGAGTCCAACATATGATGTATCATCTATCTTAACCTCAATACAGGTATGGAAGTTTTCTTTTAGTATAAAAATATATATGTTCAAATTAAACTACTAAACTGTTAAAATCAGACTTTCGTTCAACATTGTTCCAGTTTCTGTGGGCAGAATTTTTTTACCTTAAGAACTTATAATTTATATTAAAATTTTACTACGTAAATGTTTTTACAATAAAAATGCTAGTTTTTTGGTTTGGTTTAATTTCTTCATTTGAACCTTCAACAAATAAATGAATGGCAGCTATCTTTAATGTGTTAACCGGCAAGTACAGTCATTACCTATAACATGGGCCCTTATATTTGGCTTTTACTGTGAAAAAATAATTGTTATGTGTTATTAAAAGTGTTTTTTTGTCCAGTCATTGCTGGATGAGCCAAATCCCAATAGTCCTGCAAACAATCAAGCTGCTCAGCTTTACACAGATAATAGGAGAGAATATGAAAAGAAAGTTTGTAAAGTGGTGGAAGAGAGCTGGACAAATGCTTATACGAAAAGTTAATTCATGTCAACACTTGTTTGTGTGTGCGTGTGTGCATGTACTGTTGTCTCAACAGTTCTCTTTTGCGCAATATTCTTTATTCCTTGTCTTCTTGGTGAACTGTTTAAAACAAAGGTTGTCTTTGTTTATTTCTTATTCAATAATGTTTAATTTAATGTGCGCAGTGTATGCCATTTGTTGTAAAACTATGTTTGCACAAAATGAGTGTACACAACATGAAACAATCGATTTTTTTTTCAAAATTGTTTTTGAGTGATAATGTAAAGTATTGATGACTGGTATGCTATTACTACCATAGGAAATTTGTATGGTATGCCTGTAAGGTTCTGCTTTACTTTATAGTTGCTTTGAAGGCTGAAATCTGAAATTAAGATTTAATGTAATAGATAAATGTACAGTTGGTACTTCAAAGTATGAGTGATATTGAATGTTTGTGTTGGTAAAAAAATATTTACTTTGACTGTTTTATCTATGATATTTGATAGCTGGCTGAAAAAAAATAAAAAAATTGTTAAAATATTGGGATATCTTGTTTTATACATTACTATGGAAAAAATAATACTAATATACAGGCTAGGAGACTTTTTTAAACAGAAGCCCAGTAGATGTATAAAAAGGAAAATAAGTCAGCAAACAGTTTAATTATTAAGTGAATTACTAATCCTAGTTTTTCACTAAAAAAAATTAAGTATCAGTTTTTAATACTTCTAATACACAGACTATAGATAGTTTTTTAACAGAAACCCAGTAGATGTATGAAAAGGAAAATGAGTAATTATCAAGTAAAATACTAATTGTAGTTTTTCACCCAAAATATCTAAGCATCAGTTTTGCTGGGTCACAGTTTATTGTGTTGGAACAATTCTTTCAACATGTAACTTTGATGTTCTTAATGTGTGTAAGTGGTCCAATGATGCTAACAAAAATGGACGGGCTATATTTATCTCCATTAGAGTTAAATTATCGATTCGGGCGTGGCCTGCTTGAACCCGAATAAATTTATCACTACTGCTTCTTAATTTTGCAGCCCGTATGTCCCAAATGTCTTTAACTAAAGTTCGGACAGCGTCTGCATTCTGTATGTTAGGTTTAGCATGTGTAAGAAGTAACTGACACATTTCCCGAAAATGAGTGTTTGGAAGAGGAGTGAAAAGTTCTGTAGTTGTTTCGGCTTCTTTAATTTCTTCTAAACGCTCTATTGTCAGCCAGTCAGGTGGGTGAATTACACATTTTTGTCGTTGTCTTAAAGATATTGCTAGCCAGAATGGGACTTCTGTTGGCAAACCTGGTTGAAATGGCCCCACTTCACCAGATATAAAATATATTTTACTCATTGAAAAATTTGGCACAATTTTAACTTTTTGTTTTTCAGCGATAAATTCCATTTCCGAGTGTTCCATGTCGACCAATTTACTGTGAAACCTGTTAATATGACAGATTTTATCCTAAAAATTAACCAGTGGTGTTTAACCTAGAGGTCGTTTTTGTTTCCCTAGGGATCAAGATGGTTTTTTGAACAATGAAAAATGAAGAAATAATAGATACTCCCAAGTATTATTTTATAATGCATTTGGAGTATTCATATTTTAGATGTGATCAAACTACATGGATCATGATACTTCTTCATTTAAAATTGTTTTAAGAATCTCGACCAAAACAAATAATTTTAAACACTCCATTGCATGGTATAATTAGAATATTGGTTTTAAACAACTCAGCGAAAAATGTTAAGAGATTGTTGGATGGAATCGTTTGTTACAATGGTTTACAGACTCATAGTAGGAGTTAAAAACCATCGATCTTATGGTATCATTGGCACAAGTATAGCATCCTTCGGTACGCTACTGGATAGGCTGGTGGAAAGTGTTAAAGGTTGGTAGTTAGAGTTAGTGATTAGCAGATAACACAGTGGGAGGATTTTTTAGCAACGTATCATGAAACAGAATGAGCATATTTATACTCTCATACGAGAAAAACTCACTGAGACACTGGACAGTTCCTGAGGAAGAAATCTCTTCTGTGCCCCGAAAAACTGAGAAAGTTTCACGTCAGAAATCTCAACAAAGGTTAGTTCGGCAATCGGAATTATACACACTACATAAAGAATTAACTGTTGATATACAGTCAGATAAACCGCGGGAAACCAGCTGATTCTAAATTTTTCAGATAATATTTATCCCCAAAACGTTACAAACTAAAAATTATAGTATTGCGATATTACCACGTAGTTAACTTATTTTCCCAACGAGAATGAGTTTAATCGCATTAATATACCACAAGGAACCTATATACTATTACAACGATACCTAGTGGAAAATATGAAGTTTTCGCGGTCACGCGCATGCGTCGACCACTTATTGTTGAATTGTTAGTTGCTTTTACGCAGAAGCGAAAATTAATCTTCGAAGAAAAAAAAATATAGAAACGAACGTGAAATAATTTATACTGATTTCATGATTTGTGGTGTTTTGTTCGTTTGAAGTTTTGTTGCTAGTGAAGAATCCTGCTTACAACATAAACTATGCGCCTAAATTGTCGTCACCGACGTCACGTAAGATTCTTCACTAGTACTATTTCTTTATTATGTAGCCGACAAGTCGCTAAAATTCTACTTCGTATTTCTAATTTATATTTTTTAATAAACTCTACAAAACATAAATTGCATACAGACTCTTTGTAACTTGTATTGTTATCTGCTAAAATTTAAAAGAACAACCCAAGCTACATATAAAAGAAGATTAACAGAAGAAGGACCCTATGGCTTCTCAGGGTATGTATTGTAAACCATTATCGTAAACTCCCCCTTTTGGCCCGATATATAACTTGATAAATTTAAAAGTACCAATATATATAAATTTAATGTTCATTCATTGTACAAACACATGCCAAATCATTTCTTTTATAAATTTAAATTTACCAATATATATATATATATAATTTTAATTTTAGAAAAACATGTCAAACCATTTATATTTTTACAACAGATCAAGGGTACGGTTCCCAACAACACAACTATGGCCAAAGTCAACCAAGTCGGGTTCGTTGAATAATTTTGTCTCATTTGTAATTTTTGAGGGGGGGGGGGATTTTGTCACAGGACAAATTTAATATTTCCAAAATATTTTAGCAGCAGGGAGGTGGGTATGCTCAATATCCACAACAAGGACAATCTCATTATCAGAATTCTTCATATAATCAACAACAACAACAACAACATGGTTATCAACAATCTCCTCAAGCAAGTGGTGGTGCAAGCTATCAACAATCAAGTCAAAGTTATGCTCAAAATCAAGGCCAAGGTCAATCTGGATACGATAGAATGAACAATCAATATCAGGGAAGGCCTCAACAGTCGAGTGCACCACAACAAAGAGATACAAGTTCTGCTGGAAGTAAATCCGACAGTTATTCTGCAGATAGTGGGGGTTATGGTCAACAGGCTATGTACGGATCAAACCAACAAAGTTATGGGCAATCTAACCAATCATATCAAGTGAGAAATTTAGGCTACCTTAGTACCTTTATTTTTGTGGGTTCTTATCTTTACATTTAAATTTTTCATTCGAAAATGTATATTGTTTTTTAACTGAAAAGTTTATATATTTAATTTAACACCTCTTTATTTAGTTTTTTTTGGAAAATATCAAAGTTAACTAATGTTTTATTGTGTTATCAGATGCCAAGCAATAATGGAAGAGATACGACTTCACAAAGAAGTGGTGGCAGTGGTTCATATGGCCAAGATAGCTCTGAATCTCAGGGTTATGGAGGTGAAGGTAATGATATATTGTCAAAGATTAGAAGAATTGTAGATTGCAACAAGAATGTAGTCCTTGCTAATGTTACCGATGTGTGGGTTTTGAGGGCTATAGAAACATAATGGGATCATGACAAAATAGGATATTATAGACCATCTTACATAAATGCAAAATCTTGCTTGATTACATGGTCTTTTACTGTTTTATAACTTTTATTTCTTTGTAGATGGTCGTGGACGGGGTGGTAACCGTGGCAACAGAGGCAGAGATGATGGTAACTACCAGCGGGGAGGTTATAATAACTCCCGGGGTGGTTATGGCGATTCTCGTGGTGGTGGTGGTAGTTATGGGGACTCTAGGGGTAGTTACGGAGATTCTCGTGGGAGTTATGGGAATTCCGGAGGCGGGTACAATGACTCAAGAGGAGGGTATGGAGGCCAGGATCGTGGGGAGACACGAGGGCGAGGAGGGGGAAGAGGCGGCTATGAAGGAAGAGGAGGTTTCAGAGGAGGATATGACTCTTCCGAGAACCGGTGAGATCATTATTTGATTAGATTTGTGCTTATGTGAGGTTATACTTGGTGAGGTCAACATGCTTATGGAACACCTTTTGATTTGGCAGCGCATAGGTTGTATTTAATATTTACAGTTGCCATTTTATAAAATATCAATATGATGGTTTGTGGACAAGTAGACTTGATCTTTATATTGCAAATTCAATATTATTTGAATGTTTGTAAATAATATTTATAGGCCTATGTATTATTATGATTACCGATTGGTTATTTTTTACGATGGTTCAACTATCTGTGTTTTAAATATATATAGGGGGTTGGACAGCATTGTTGCTTGCAACACTTTTTTTCAATGATGGCACTTATAAAAAAGTTTTAGCTTTTTGTTTTAATATATAAGCTTGTTGTTTGAACAACTGGTTGCTTCTGAAAGTCCAGGGTTGTTTTCTGACCTGGAAACCCACAACAGGAATCAGTAACGGTTTTTGTGCATTGATTGTTTATAAACCTATGCCATTTTGCTATTTTATCGTATAAAACGAGCAAAAAACGTACATATTCTTTTATCGCAATGCCAGACGAAAAGAGTTCAAATTTAGCCCAATGGCATTGGACTAATTAGAGCATAGCAGCGGTGCAATCAAAACAAAATCACCAGAATGTGAAAACCCAAACCTGTATTTAAAGTTAGTTTTTTTCCTAGTAATGATTGGTGCGTTTCTTTGCTAGCCATTGACTCCATGCACTGAACCACAGCAGTAGTGCAACCATAAAAATATAAAAGTTTTTTAGAAAAAAAAAAATTCACGATATTCCAACTGGATCTTAAGTGAAACCTGGAAAGACATATTTTTTTTAAATTTACTTTCAAAAAATGTCACATTACCCCTTTGGCTGAAAATAGTAAATACCCACAGATCAAAAACCACTGCATTGGTGGATAAAAGTAACAATTTTACTTGCAGGCAATGTTCTGTGACAGTGATTTGAAATGGTTGTATATTCGTTTAATTTTTTTTTTTAAATGTTAAACCGCTTTCGGAGCGACAATGCATTCGGAAAATGGGAAAAAATGATTTGCGGCTTTTGTTTGAAATTAAACCCCAAAATTTATAAAACATATGTAAATATTTTCTAATTGAATTTTAGTTAATAATGCTTGAAATTTATATATGTAAGTTCTCTATTACTCATGGGGATTGAGTTGTGTATAGAGATCAGTTTTGAAAACGATAAACACCTATTAATGCGTTATGACTGTATAAATATGCCAGATTGTCTCGATATAGATTTTGTTCTTTAAAATACTCAAATTTAAAATCCGTGTGATTTGGGCATCACATAATAGTCAACACAAAATGAAAAAATAGTCAACACAAAATGAAAAATATACCAAGTGAGGCTATATATAATAGAAAGTAGACATGGATGAGGCATCATTTGATCTAAAAAAAATATTCCCACATTAAAGATTTAAGAAAATAAAGGATTTCTTAGGTTGTTACCAAACTAAAAAACAACTTTTCTTAGTGTAGGTATTCGAACAATATTTTTTCACATGTTATTTAAAATCAATCAACACCAAAACACGAAAATCTGTTGTTCAACCAAGTTTTTGTATCATGGGGTTTATTCCAAGTATTGCCTAATTAAGGGCAGTTATTATGCTTTGTGGTGAAATCTATTCGAATTTCTGCTTTTCATATTCAGTGGACGACAAGGTGAATCAGGCAACACACGAGATCACAGTGATGGAGGTAGTGGTAAGTTGCCTCTGCAAATCAACATGTTATAATGTGGGCAAAACCCACATTTGCTTGAACCTTGTCAACGTATTGTTCACCTGGGAAGTCTGTAAGATTGTTGCATTTATTCTAATACATTGGTTGCTTCTATCTAAAGAGCCATCATTTAAAAACCATGGAAAATCGTAGGGCTAACAATTGCATTGTGTTGAACGGGGTTTAAGTTTAACAGTGCAATTGTTTATATTATTTAGGACTTCAATACAGGCAATCAGTTTACAAAAATTTTTTTCCTTGTTTTATTTGTTTTCCACCTAAATGGAACACAAATTTTTATCACAGCAAATGCGAAAAGTTTTTAAAGCTTTTTAAAGATTAATATTTCATCATATATTTTAACATAGTGTTCAGCCAGGATTTAACGCAAAGGTTTTAGCCTCATGCTATCAGACTTCATTAGATACGTTTCAAAATCAAAGAAATATCTGTTCATGGGGTTTATATTTAGGTGCGGCCTCATCTGTTGATAATACACCAGGACCAGCAAGCGACACAATCTTTGTGCAAGGCATGGGTCAAAATATTACAAAGGAATCTATCGCTGAGTATTTTGGACAGATTGGAATCATAAAAGTTAGTAATTAATGCACAGAAAAATACGTAAAAAAAAGTACAAATAAAAAAAAATATGTACAAATAATAAAAATATGTAAAAATAAATGTAACTTATTTACCCTTGCGTGGCAGAAAATGGACAGTCATTTTGTGGTATAATGCGTGTTCTTGTTTCTTTTAACTTGTGCCCGCTTACAAGTTACCATGTAACTTTGTAGTGATTTTTTTTGATACTTAATGGTTTGTCTAAGTTTATATATGTATCTTGCCCAAGGACACATTCCGTGACATTGGTAGCAGCGATGAGCCTTGAACTTACACCTTCTTGGTTAGAGGCAGGCGTTAACCATTGTGCTGCACAACCTAACAAACATGATGTTTTAATATTGTAATGATTAAACATGTTTCTGTAGAAAGATAAGCGAACACAAGAGCCTCGGATTTACGTTTACATGGACAAAGAAATTAATCAACCAAAGGGTGAATGCACAGTTACATACGATGATCCACCATCTGCTCAAGCTGCCATAAACTGGTTCAACAGTGAGTTTTGTTTGTAATTAAAAAAAAGTTAAAAAATCCTCCCCAAAAAAATCAACCACGAAGTAACATACTTGGTAACTCGTAAGCTGGCATGAGGTGTTTGAAACAGGACACCCATGTTATAAGTTTTCAAGACTGTCGTTTTCCGGCCACGCAAGGATAAAGCAAGTTACATTCATTCTTTTATTGTAACCAACTTATAAAGTAATTTAATAAGGGAACTTAAAAGCAAGGATAAAGCAAGTTACATTCATTGATTCATTGTAACCAACTTATAAAGTAATTGAATTTAAACAAGAACTGTTTTTCATGATATCAACCAAGTTTATGTAATAATGACACCTTTTTTAGACAAGGAATGGAATGGAAACTTACTGAGTGTTAGTTTTGCCCAACAACGTGCAAGTGCTGGACCAGGTGGGTAGAAGTGGTAAATATTACAAAATGAACTTTTGAATAATATCTTTTGGCTGCAGGAGGGTTTTCAGGGAGAGGTCGAGGACGTGGTGGATTTGGAGATAGAGGTATTTATGTTTTAAACATAAAAAATAAAAATAAAACATATGTTTTTTTTTCTTTGAAAACTGCTTCTGAATGTGTTTATATATGTATGTTTTTTTTTAAAGATCAAAGTTTTTTTGTTTGTTTTTTTATGTTTGCTTGTCTTGGCTAAGGTTAAATACCATAGAGGTAAATATAAAAAAATGAATTGCAAAGTTGGAAACTGGTTTTGAATGTGTTTATTTATGTTTTATGTTTAATGTGTTAAAACTGCCTTGGAATGTGTTTATGTATGTTTGTGTTTAATGTGTTAAAGCTGCTTGTGAATGTGTTTATGTATGTTTGTGTTTAATGTGTTAAAACTGCTTGTGAATGTGTTTATGTATGTTTGGGCTCAATGTGTTAAAACTGCTTTTAAATGTGTTAAAATTTCTGTTTAATGTGTTTATGAATGTTTGTGTTTAATATGTTACTTAAAACTGCTTTTAAATGTGTTTATGTATGTTTGTGTTTAATGTGTTCATAACATTAGGTCGAGGTCGTGGACGTGGAGGTGGTGGAAGAGATTTTGGCGATCGAAGAGGATACGATGGTGGGGGAAGAGGAGGTTTCCGTGGAAGAGGAGACAGAGGAGGTAGGATTTGTTTATGGGAATAAATATAATTGTTACATTTATACTAAATGAAAAAAAAAATTGTTTCTTCGGTCATAACAAAAAAAAACTGGGAAAAAAAGAGAAAAGTTACAGTAAGACATTACAATTGTTAACATTTATGAATAAATAAAATTTATTTTGTCCAAAAAAAATTCGAAAAGTAACAGTAAAACATCACAATTGTTAACATTTATGAATAAATAAAACTGATTAAGTCTCTTCAGTCATAGCAAAAAGGTTGATAAAGGGTTGAAAAGACTCATAGTAACAGTAAAACGACAGTCTTTAAAAAACATTTATGGATAAAACCTAAATAAATAACCTAGATGATAAAAAGGCGTTACCATTACACCCTATATTGCAGGTGGTAGAGGAGGTTATGGAGGCCGAGGTGGTGACCGGGGCGGACGCAGAGACGGTGGCGGTGGAAAATGGTAAATATATTTATCAACTTAAAAGAGAATAAACCCTAAATATGATTTATTATTAAGTTAAACTTCTAATAGAAACAAATTGCGTAGACCCAACCCGTACAATGGGGGGAGTCTGCTTTAACGAGGCTTGACCTTATATATTGTTGGTTTTTTTTAGGAGGGGTGGCCCACCCCAAGGCGGAAGGTCAGGTCCTTATTAAGATTCTTGTGACTGAAAAAATGGAACAAACTTTTGTGAAGCGATTTTATAGTCAGTGGGTTCGCGTATCATGGTTTCACAAACTGTTAAATGTGGTCTCTGTATCTTGTTACATTTCAAAGTGAACTGTCGCATCCTTGTACATTTTTTTCAATCTAATGTTACAAAACCCGCCAATTAACAATAATAAATTCGACTGTACATTTTTTAAGTATGAATTTCTTTGATCAAATACAAGTTATATTGTCATTTGTCAGTAAAGAAAGTGGAAAAGGCTTAGTGTCCTATTTGTGTATCTACCTCTTGTTTATATTGAGTTTGCAACTTAACTAAGTTCCAACGATTCAATGATGGCGTTGCAAAAGTGGATGTGACGTCACAAGGTTCCGGATATTTATGAATAGCACGAAATATATGGACAATTACTCGGTTTAGAATCTCAATATAAACTGCAGGTATTATAAAATAACAGTGAGTCTTGGCATAGCTTTGGCGCTTAACTTAAATCCTACAACTTAAGTTCAGACTAAATTACAGCAATATATAATCAGTTGATAATTTTTATTATTTTTTTGTTAATATTCGCGTCACGATTAGCAAACTTCTAATAGACAGCATAATGAGAGGGATCAGGCGAAGCTTCCGGCGTGCGCTGAGCAAGCTTGTATGGCTGACTTAATTCTTACGTATAGGACGTAGGTCGCATATACTACATCATAAAACAAGAAATTTTAATATTATAAAGAATAGCCTACGTGATTATGAAGTTGTGTATCGTTGCATCAAGTCATGGGGCGTAAGTGATCTTGCTATAGTTGGCAGAGTATATAGATATATTATGTTACATTACAGACCCTAACCAGGCAGTTGATCATGTTTTTTTAATCGTGACAGACCTTAATTAGGTTTATATAAATTCTGACGCAATGAATAATACAACGGAATATCGAATTAACGTGGGAACAACGGTAGAAAGTAAGTTAATATTATACAGTCGGGTGGGGCAAAGCGGGACACCTTTAGCACATAATATCCAAATATTTTGATCGTCTCTTTAACAATTCGCAACGGTCTATAGGAGCTGTGAGGATACGGTTTTATAATTCTTCGAATGTTCTTCCTAAAGGGACGAGAAATAGAATAAAAGGTGTCCCATCTTCCCTCACCCTATACTATATAAATAGTAGCTAACAGTTAAGATTATTGTCGCCTCGGTATTCTACTACAGAATGTTTATTTCTACATTACTTAGGTGTCTGTATTTTTTCCATGACTTTTTACTGGAAGGAAGCAAGTTCAAGCGTGCGTTCTCTAAATAAAGGATATAAAAATGAAACTAGGAAATATAGGGTATAGACACAAAACGCTTCTGTTGTTGTGAGTAAGTGCATTCTCACAACAATAGACCGTAATGGCTACATCCAATTATGAATGACTGAATGTAACTTGTATTATCCTTGCGTGGCCGGAAAGAGTCGTTATAACACGGGTGTTCTGTTTCATACACCTCGTTTCAGCTTAGGAATTACTATGAATGTAACTAGGTAACTGTTTTTTTAGATTTTTTATATATGGTTAACAATTTAAACAACCCATTAGTGACCATCGAGAGCAATTGCTATTAAGTGTTATGCCGAAGAATTCATACGCATTGCATATATAAGCATGCGCGCTAACCAACTGTGCCACACAGCAGCGCCGGGACTATATAGCAATTAATAAGTTGCCCAAATTACCAGCCATATGTAGAATAATTTAGAAAAAATGTCATAACTCATTAACCTGACAGTAATGAGGAATTATACCATTTCATGGCATTAATTACTACCAGGCAAGGATAAACATAATAAGTAGCACATATTCATTTACCTTATCTTCGTTTTTATTAGATCATTCAAATTCGAGTAATGGAGAAAACATCGCCACAGTTCAGAATTATTCCACAATGTTGATCGTAACATACATCGGGGCATCCATTTCTATAATTGGGATACTTCTGACTTTAATGGCATACATCGGATACAAGTTAGTCCATTGCTTGTCTTTTACACAAGCGTGTCTTTTGCACCCGTAGAATACTTGTGTTTTTAATTTATGCCGCTCAATGTGTTAACTGGTAACAGATGTAGGGTAGGGTGGGGGAAGATGAGACACCTTTTCATTTGATTTTCTCGTTCATTTGGTAGTAAACAAAGAATATTCAAAGAATTATAAAACCGTATCCTCACGACTCCCATAGACAATTGCTTAAAACACGATTGGGATATTTGGATATTATGTGCTAAAGATGTCCCATCTTCTCCCACCCTACCCTATATATGTTACCAGTTAACACATTGAGCGGCATAAATTAAAAACACAAGTATTCTACGGGTGCCTATTCAGGCTTCAGCGCGTTCCTATCTCTTACAATTTAAAACGCCGTGATGCAGTCAGTTTTTTGCAGTATCATAAAAACGGCCCCATTTTCAGCATACAGCAGTAGTAAGTACACTTCTGTAATAAAGTAGGTGGGGTAAGATGGGACATCTTCTAAAGGTGTCCCATAGTTAACGGTATAGTTTGCTCCTAGACGCTGCTTTAACGGCCAATTAATGGGCTGTCTGACGTAGTCTGCTGTAAGCTGTACTGAATATGACTGAAACATATAAAGGTAATTTCGTAAAAACAGTCTATAAATAACGATATCTATATAAATGTCCTCTAACGGTTTTAAAACACTGTCATACATACATAGTAACTGCTGAATACAAATATCCATTTAACCAATTCAATACACCTGCAACAAATCTCTCGCGACAAAACTACTTTTCGCAAACGCAGTACAACGAGAACCGATTTTACACACTCAAAACCACAAGGACGAAGAGCGCGCAACGCGCGGTACGTGACACGCTGCAATCAGGCAGCGGCGGGGAATTTATACGCGGCGTTTAAACTCTTAAACAATGTGTTGAAACGAGTTTGTGCGAAAATTGGAACATAATAGTGACTAGTAGGTAAATGGTGATTGGGAACACAATAAAAATCAAACTAACAGACAGTAAAAGGATCAAGTGAACAAAATACAACGAACACGATTAAAACTAAGAAAAAACATACAATTAAAAAAGTGTGTAGGTTAACAACTGTAATCAGTTCAGAGCGTTAAACCTACGAGTGGTATACAAAGAATATTTACAGAACTATACAACCGTATAGCCTCGCGACTCCAATTAGCGTTATTAATTGTTTCAAACAGTATAGGGTTTGGGTGCTATAACGGTATTATCCTATCTCAGCACATTACTATATTAAACTACCATAACTTTTTGTTATATATATATTTGCTTTTGATATATATATATATATCAAAAGCAATATGACTACATAACAGTCGCTGCTTTACATTATTTGGTAATTAGCCAGTGCTGTGGTTTCTGTTTTTCGTTACTATATTTTAAGTACTGTCGTTGAAATCGTTTTTAGAAAATTTCAAGTGAAACGAACGCATATAGTGATGGTGAATCTATGCGTTTGCTACATCGTGTATTTCGTGTCGTATTTGATCAGCAACAATCACAGACACCATTACGAATTCGAGACGTTAGAAACCACCGTCGAACATCCAATGTGTGTTGCTGGTGAGACAACGTTATCTCTTCTTATGTTTTATTACGAATAATATGATTATTAATATAGTAAGAGTGAAAGAAGACGGAACACTTTTAGCACATATAATTTTCAAATATCCTGATCGTGTTTTAACAATTAACAACGGTCTATGGGAGAAGTAACGATACGGTTTTATAATTCTTTAAATGTTTTTTGTTTACTACCAAATTACACGACAAAATAGAATGAAAAGGTGTTTTATCTTCCCCCGTGCTCCTATTTATTTAACTATTCTGTAGCCTATACCAACAATAAAACAAACAAACAAACATATAGTACGTTTATAAAGTTTTTTTTTTCAGGTGCATTCTTGGGCCATTTAGGAATGCTAGGCGCATGGTTCTGGTTGACAGCATATTGGTTTATTCTTCTAGTTATGTTCAAAAAGCCAATGGGTGGTCACATCAGTAGATTCTTCCTTAAATCTGCATTACCAGCATACGGAATAACATTCGCTATTGCAATTATTTGTTTGGTTGTTTCATTCACGCGCAAAGAGATTTACACAGTTTACTCCAGCGAATTGTACATATACGTCATTCATTAGTTTTTGACTTTTTTTGATCTTGATATTTTGTAGGTGTTTTTTGAAAGGAAACTACCTCAATATGGGCGTCATACTGCCTTCTTCACTTTTGCTTGTTGTTGATGTAGTCATATTAATGTACGTCAGTTACGGAATGGTTTGGGTAAAACCCAACGGTCGATTTCAGCGCTTGGGAAGCTTACAACGTATTAAAGTCCATCTTTATAAGCTATCAGTTATAACTATGCTGACGGCCATAAGTAAGTTTAACTGTTTATTTCATTCTGCAAAATTCCATGCAACATTTATTTGCAGTGATAATTGGCACAGCAGTTATCCCAGCAATAAGAATCGAAGGAAATACCAAAGCGCATCTTATCTCCGTTATTGTATTCACTCTTCTATCCTCCGCATTGGTAGGTATCTATAACGCAGAGGAAAAGTAGCGATGTGCTACGGTGGGGGAAGATGGGACGCATGTTTTTTTCTGTTTTCTCGTTTAATTTGGTAGTAAACAAACAGCATTTAAAAAACTATAAAACCGTATTCTTATACGACTCCAATATAGACTGTTGTTAATTGTTTAAAACACGATTAGAATATTTGAAATACGTGCTAAAGGTGTCCCATCTCCCCCCACCCTAATGTATATATATATAGCACATATATTATATATTACGTGCTTCCATATACGCACAACCGCGTACTTCCGAACTGCTATTTGACCCGTTGAACTTTTATCATCATTGCTTATAGCTCCGCTAAGCCACAGTTCCCATTCAAAATGTATTTCATTCAGGGAATCGTGTTGATGATTCTATTCTGTTTACACCAAGATGAAATCAGAGCGCACTGGATGGCGATTATCTTGGGTAAAAAAGACCCCGCACCTCATAAATCAACCTATCGCGGCAAGATGGACGTGGACGGCAACTTCATAGGAACCATGGTATACTTGGTGTCTATTGAGTCAAACTGAACGTTTTGTTCGCTCACTTTTGTTTCAGACATTTGTTTCAAACGAGTAAATAGAGCTATCATCCGTACTTTAATTGCCCCGGTGATACCAAAGTCGTTACACTTCGTCCGCATAATATCTAAATATCCTGATCGTGTTTAAACAATTAACAACGGTTTATAGAAAAAATATAATGAAAAGGTGTCCCATCTTCCCCCACCCTACTATATTTGATGTCCTTTTTTTAAATAAAGATTTTTATTTTTATGTGTCGATAATTATAAGCGAAGAAAATAGTAATGAGCATTGAAAATCCTATAACAGAAACGCGAGGAATCTTATTACGGCAACGGCGACCTCGTCGGTGGAGAGCGACAAAGATCAACTTACAGAATGGTAGCCAAGGATGACACAGACATGACTACGTTGGGCCTTATACAAATACCAGGCACGCCATCGAACGCGCGGACGAATCTAAATGGCGAGACGAGCCAAGCCAAAGCAAATATGACGTCAGTGAAAACGGAGAAGAAACGCACCGGTTCGTCATCGTCTATGCTAAGTGTAAGTAAGAAACAAAAAGACGACCAAACCACCCCATTAAACGAAATCAAACGAAAAAAGAAAGACCGCAGAAGTTACAGCACAAGTGCACGCCCGAGCAATACTAATACAAGCGCAAACAGACAGAGTGCTGCTTTCTCAGACGACCCCCCATCCCCAGTTACAACATTTGTGTAAACAAATTTCTTTGTGACAATTTCAGCACTGTTCTTTACTACGTTGTTGAATTAAAATTTCACTTCAAAATTTTGTATAATATGTAATATAACAACAAATTATTTACATTGAATTTCCTTCTCTTTGTTTCTCTGATTGATTGTTGCAACAATATGTGTTTATTGTATTTAAAAGTAGGGAAAAAACAGTTTTAAAACATTTTATTTCAATTTAAACAAGAACGAAATCATCTTAAACCAGATCTTACATATGGGAACAACCAAAATCATAAACGCACAAATTAATGTTTATACTGAAATTGCAACAGGATAATATTTAGCATGTTGAATCAAAAGCTTGTATACAATCAACTTAATAAAGATATTTTCACTAAAATGGCATGAAATTACACGTGCAAAGCCTTGATAAGAACTCTCCGCGTACATCAAGCACTGCATCAAGGTATACAAGTAGTTGATGCCACCCATGCATCACGACGGACCAGATAATGCAGTTCTTGATGCTCGCAATCGTTCTAACCGCTTTTCAAGATGAGAATTTGTCATTTCTACTTCTTCAATTCGATCCAATGCTGTTCTTAACTGCAACAAATAAATTCAACAACCAATTATTTGCAATTCAGGGTAAAAAATGCTATTGGCCTATAACTCCTATATATATATATATATATCACAGAAAAAGTATTAAAACGTGGCGAAGTAGCTGAAAAATTCTATAAGTGATAATTGAAAAGTTATAATTATAGTTAAATTTGCAATTTAGGGTAAAAATGTTATTGGCATATAACTCCTACATATAAATATA
The DNA here is from genome assembly GCF_009617815.1 of Ciona robusta. Lineage (NCBI taxonomy): Eukaryota > Metazoa > Chordata > Ascidiacea > Phlebobranchia > Cionidae > Ciona > Ciona robusta. Next base: position 5,180,946 of record NC_143243.1, on the reverse strand, counting down.
TATATCAAACTAAAAGTATTAAAAAGTGGCAAAGTAACTGAATAATTCTACTGATGATAACTGCTAAGGTGTATTTATAGTTGAATAAGGAGCACCCTACATCTCTCATCAATTTTCGTTTTTCCGCTCTCATTTCATCTTCGTTCTTCTCGTAAGTTTCCGATGTTTGTTTGTAACGAATCAACTGACTTTCAAGCCGGGATATCTGGATAAAAATTAAACTACTTTACACAAATGTACAGGAGTTAAATATAGTAGGATGGGAGAAGATGGGAGACCTTTTCATTCTATTTTCTTGTTTGATTTGGTAGTAAACAAAGAACATTAAAAGAAATCTTAAACCGTAACCTTACAACTCCTATAGATCATTGTACAACTCCCATCAACCGTTGCAGATTGGTAAAATAAATATTTAGAACAAGTATAAAAATAATGCGTAACAAAATACATTTCCATGAAAAACAGCGAGATCTTGCTCTGATTTCTGCAGTTTGAACTTGTATTCGTTAACTTGTTTGTTTGCTTCTCCTGGAACAAAGTTGAACATTTTAAAATTAACTTACAAAATCATTGTTAAGTTTGTATCAATTTTTGGAAAAATCTGCCACATACAAAACATTGGGTTGGGAAACTTTTTATGTTTATTCTGTTAGTGTTAAGAAACCAAACTTTGCTGCCAGGCATAATGTATATATCCTAAACAGGCCTTCTGGGAAATTTATTTCTCATACTAAATATTCAATGTTATATACTGTATATGATATACATGTTACCTTCACCATGGTTAAACATACGGGAGTGTCGTGCTAATAAAATATTTAATGAAAAACATGTGGAAATTAATAAAAGTTCAAACAAACTTTGAATTTCGAGAAGTTGCATCTCCGTTGCACCCAACGATGAATTTAGATCGTTGGAATCTTTTTCCGTGACACTCGCTCTTACTTCTTCTAACATTAATTTGAGGTTTTGAACCTAGAAGAACGTAATGCAGTGTTACTAAGTTAACCTGGTCTGTATACCTGCTAAAATACTAAGATTTAACTTAAAAAAGGCTGAATGTTTCTTGAAAAAATTTTGACAGAACTTATTTTAATAACTCAGCCAAACTATAAAAGTTTTTAAACTCTCTTATATTATTATAAGGCCAATTTAAATTCATAAATTCAAGTTTATAAATTAAAAACTCATTAACTTTATACCAAAAACTTTAAAATACCAAGATAGGTTTATATTATGATTAAGAAATAAAACAAAACCTGTTCAAGGAGTTGTCGATTTTCTTCGGTAAGAATTGAAACTTTTGAGTCTAAAAAATTAAAATTAATAACTTAAAAAATTAAAAGTGTTTATCTGTTTAAGTTTTATTAAAGTAGCGGAAATAAAAAAATATGTTAAAGGAAAAGACAGGTTAATGCGACGAAATGGACAGTCGTCAAAAAAAACAGACAGCTAAAAACCTATTTACATTTAGTTAAAAAACAAAGAAAAATTAATAATAATAATTTGTGTTTATCTCTAAGTTTAATTAAAGTGGCCAAAATAGAAAATATGTTAAAGGAAAAGACAGGTTAATGCGACGAAACGAACAGTCGTCAAAAAAAAAACAGACAACTAAAAACTTACTTACATTTAGTTAAAAACAAAGAAAAAATAAATAACGATAACTTGAGTTTGTCTCTCCAGTTACGGTAGCAAATATAGAAAATTTGTTAGATAGAAAAGACAGGTTATAATGACAAAATAAACAAAAAACACACAACAGTCAGTAAAACACACAACTTAAAACTTCTTTACATTTAGTTAACTAAGAATAAAGAAGATTGGTCGCTACATTTGACTTTAAAACATACAACAAGCAAATATATATCATTATATATAACATATAAGTACCTATGGTTGGAGCATTCATGAGTTCTGTTGCATCACCTTGCCCATCATGTTCAACAGTTGATTCGCTGTTGTTGCCGATAAATATCAAACCTTGTTCCTATGTATCATGCAGGAATTAAATATTAATGGTTTTAATTGATAAATAATTAAATTTAGGTTTATGTGAAAACATCATATAGTAGAGTGGGGGAAGATGGGACACCTTTAGCACATGATATCCTGATCGTGTTTTAAACAATTATAAACGGTTTATAGGAGTCGTGAGGATTTGGTTTTATAATTTTTGAAATTTATTTTGTTTACTAACAATTGTAACTACAAAACAGAATGGAAAATTGTCCGATTTTCCCCCACCCGACTATATGACATAATTAAATGAAATATTTATTAACTGCTGCAGATGTAGATACTTACATGATTATTCTGCCCTGAACTTTCATTCTTCTTGTAATATTCAATTTGCCTGACTATTGCCTGTTTGTTAAAAGATGATAGGCAAGATTAGGAAGAGAGATACTACAGAAGTAATGAAATAAATGAAAGAAAGTAAAGACAACTAACAACCATTCAAAATGCTTCTTTCCAAAGCCACATAAATAGGTGAATTTCCAACTTTAGCGAAAAAGTTTCCACATCAACTTAATATTATTACCTCGATTTTTTTATCTTTCCACATAATTGTTTCTTTTAAGTCAAAAATAACTTTTTCAAGGTTTTTCTCCTTTGCTTCTTTGTTTGTAAACATCTGAAGTAAGATATTGGAACAAAGTGTTCAAGGTAGTTGTGTGCAAGTTAGAAAATTAGTGTGAGGTTTTAAAGAATGTGTGTATGAACACTCCAAAGCAGTGATTTCAAGCTTCATTCATCTCAATCTACAGCACATGTGTATAACTTGTGAAATGCAGTTCCGAACCCAGAACATTTTACAATTTCATTATAAAACCATAAAATGAAATTTGCTTTCACTAAGATCCCTTAAAAGTCTTTTTTTATAACAAACTTCTCCACCATGAATTATAACAAAACTTTTTATTAATTTTTTATGTACCTATGCGCATAAATCTATGTATATTGATGATATGGGAAGAAAGTAATAAGAATGCCCGGTTGGACATAAGTGTGAAGAAAAAAGTTCTGCAGTGAAATCTTTGTGTCCAGTGAAGTGGGGCACCACCATGTAACTAGTAAGAGTTAAAAGCCACAATAGAGAGTGTGCATACATGCAAATATCAAGTGCAGAAAACCAAGTGAAAACAATCCAACTTCCAAACACAAACTAAGACCTGCTCTGTGCACTTGTGCAGCTCAAAACATTCTTAAACCCTAGTCCCTATATATGTTACACATGCTAAGAACTGCTACTGTCTTGAATAATTAAAATCTATAAAACACTTTTTAGGAAATAATGAAAACATCTTACATCTAAGTTAAATTTTTACCGATTGTTTTCAAAAAACACAAAATGTTTAACTCCTTAATAACAGTGTTGATATACATGACTATCTGGTTTTCTGTGAGCTGAAACTTCAGGTAGAATGTGGGGTCATATGGGTAGCAAACCACACACATTCCTTTAACCATGCAAGAGATAAACACCTACCTCTATGAGTTCATCACGTTGACGTAACGCGTCTTGGAGATCGTTGCACTTTCTACGCAGAACATCAAAACCTCGCTTTTGCTTTTCAAGTTCCTAAAAAACAAAACAAACCTTCAATGATTTACTCAAATAAGGTTAACATTACCAATTTACACTGAAATAACTAAATAAAAAACACATAGTTTGTATTTATACATTATATATTTCTTAATCAACAGGGGTGGTTAGGCTAATAAAAAACTGTTCTATGTATTTATACAAAGAGCGAATTAGGCTAGAAAAAAACTACAGTATATGCTTATACATTATATATAATATATGAAATATGTCTTAATCAATAGGGGTGACTTTAAAAACACAGCACAAATTCCAAACCAATAAAACGTTAGTTACTTATTAATATGAGAAGGTTATTTGATTTGAACTTTACAGACATGTTTATGTTCGGCGCAATTAAAACTTTATGCTTGGGTAAACAAACATAGGGAGCTGTTAGTGACTGGCCATGTCTTTTATCATTTATCACAATTTATTATGTGTGGCAATGTGCAATATGTGACTTTTTTTGTGAAAGCTGAGTTATTGTGCTTCACTTTTTTTGTGAAACTTGAGTTATCTTGTAGGTAATTTTATTTTACAATGTTACTTTCTTTGTATTTTTCTGTATAACTGCCAATTAGGCTAGCCATTACATTGGTAGCAACATCAAACTGGTTTAACATGTGCTATAATGACATACTGCCTATATGTATTTTACTTTTAATAAAAATCTAGGACATGTTTAAATTTACCTGGCATTTTTCTTTGTGTTTCTTTTTTAAACGGTAAAAGTCGTCTTCTTGCTCTTCTAATGAATCCAACAACTTTTGGGTTTGATAATGTAACTGAGTTTTTTCATTATCTAATTGAGCAGTTTGAACCATTGCTTCGTTGTATTTATTTTCCATATCCCTCAGTGCTTTCTAAAATATAAAAAAACAACATTTTATTGAACAATACAAGCGCAAAACATTTCTTATTTATTTTAGAAAGCGCTTTTTTATAATTTATTTTTATAAAAAAATTAGAATAATTTCTATAAAAAAGCGCAAAATTAGCTGAGTATCCTTTTTAAAATTATTAAAAAAAAGTTGGTTTATAGTAATAATAATATCAACATAACAATATTTTATAATTACACAGAATAAATATAATTTGACTTTAACATTATTTTATTATTTCCAGTTTTTTCAAATTGTTCATTGTTTACACCTCACCTTTAAAACTTCAGGTGTTGCATCAGTGGTAAGGTTGTCAAAACTACCATTTTTATAAGGTGTATGTTGATCAGTGTGGTTGTATGAGGGAATGCTGCTTCCAGTATTTGGAGCCTGAATAAGATAAAATAATAAAATGAACCAGATTACTAAAATATGCATTGGAAGAACACATTATGTTTGCATGAACTCATTTAGAAGCTATAAAAAAAATTGTAAAAACATGTGTTTCAAATTTAAAGCATTGATAAAACTAAAACCAAAAAAAATTGTCTTAATATTTAGCAAAGGTTAAAAGTAATAATATATATAATATACATTAGCATATCTATACGTTAATGGTTAATTAAATATAATTTGTGGGCAAGTTAGGTAAACAGCATATAATATATGAAAGCTATGTAAAGTAATTAACATAATGTATAATTTGCTGCTGCCTTATCTGCCGATAATAATTTCACCTTAATTTGGTAAATACTTAATTTATTCTATTATATATGTTATGTACAGTAGGGTGGGGAAGATGGGACACCTTTAGCACATAATATCCAAATATCTTGATCCTTTTAAACAATTAACAACGGTATATAGAATTCGTATGGATATGGCCCAATAACTCTTTGAATGTTCTTTGTTTACTACCAAATGGAATGATAAAAGAGAAAAAAGTTGTCTCATCTTCCCATACCCTTACCATACCCTACTATATATATATATGTATTATTATTTTTACTAATATGGTCGCAAAAATGACCGCTTATTAAACAATAGCTCATAAATAATTCCTTGTAGTTTGTTTAAATATCAAACATTTCACTGATACCTTTAAACCCCACTTTAAGGCAAACTCCTTGTCTCTTTGTTTGCTGGCAAATAATTTATAGCCTTTCATGGTTAACGCCATTTCCCTCATATTGTTCTTACATACAGAACAAACATCAAGGGTATACGGAACAAACATTGATTCTGTAACGGCTTCAACTTCAGCAGTTTCTTCTACTGTTTGTGTTTGATCAAGTGAACTTGGACTTGATTTAGATTGATTTGAATCTTCTTCAATAACTTGTGGTTGGACATTTACTTCAGATGTTTTAACTTGTATTACGTTAAGTATCTCATTAACTAGAAGTTCACATTGCATATTAATATCCTGGCATGAATCATCTGTTTTACCAGGTGGTACCACTTCACTCTGCATTTTATTTATCATTTGGCTGCCACAAGTTTCATGTTGAATGTGGGCATCAGCTAGTGTGTTGGTTTCAACATTAATTACAGACACATTATCCACTTCATTGTCGTTATTAATGATTGGTTCAACATCATCAAGTGATTTACTTAAATTTAATTCATCATCTTGTAATACGTCTTGGTTCAAAGGATTGTCAGGAACTGATGTTTTTGAAGCATCAACATCTACTGCCTTATCTACAGCTGGATCATCCAATAATTCCCCATTGAGAGAAGCTTCACTGAAGGAAGTGGTTTCACCATTATTCATCAATTTTTCATCACAATATGAGTCGCTTGGGTTACTTGCTGTTTCGTAAGTCTCTGAACTTTCATCACTGAATTGATATTCATCTTCCAATGTTGATTCGGACGATTCATTTGAATCCAGTATCATGAAAACTGAATCTAATATACAGTCCACCTCATTTTCGCACCATTGTGACAATGCTTGAGAGGAGTTCGTTGCGTGGGTGTCGAACCCATTTGAATCCAAACAGGCAACTGGTTCGGACTGGGCAACTGATTCTTGTTCTGTTTTATTTGTTGTCTCAACAACAGCGTCGTTGTTAATGGATTGGGCCACTGTGGCATTTGTTGTTTCCTCTTCTGTTTCCTTTGTTAGTTCAACAACAACAGCGTCGTTGTCAACAGATTGGGCCACTGTTTCTTGTTCTATTTCATTTGTTGGTTCTTCTTCTATTTCATTAGCTAGTCCATCAACAGCGTCGTTGTCAACACACTCAGCCACTGTTTCTTGTTCTGTTTCAACAGCGAAGTTGTCAACAGATTGGTCAACTTGTTCTGTTTCATTTATTGGTTCAACAACATGGTCGTTGTCAACTGTTTCTTGTTCTGTTTCATTTGTTACTCCAACATCAGAGTTGTTATCAACAGACTGAGCAACATTTTCTTGTTCTGTTTCATTTGTTGTTTCTTGTTTTGTTTCATTTGTTAGTGCAACAACATCATTGTTGTCAACAGATTGAGGAACAGTTTCTTGCTCTGTTTTATTTGTTGTTTCTTGTTTTATTTCATTTGTTGGTTCAACAACAGTATTGTTGTCAACACATTCAGTCACTGTACCTTGTTCTATTGTATTTGTTGTAACTTGTTCTGTTTTATTTGTTGTAACTTGTTCTATTTTAATGGTTGCTTCAACAATAGCATCGTTGTCGATAGTTTCTTGTTCTGTTTCATTTGTTGTTTCATGTTCTGCTTCAACATCGTCGTTGTCAACAGATTGGGCCACTGTGTCATTTGTTGTTTCTTTTTCTGTTTCCTTTGTTAGTTCAACAACAGGGTTGTTGTCAACAGATTGGACCACTGTTTCTTGTTCTGTTTCATTGTTATTAACAGATTGGTCAACTGATACTTGTTCTGTTTCATTTTTTGGTTCAACAATAGCATCCTTGTCAACAGACTGAGCAACAGTTTCTTGTTCTATTTTATTTGTTGTTTCTTGTTCTGCCTCAACAACGTTGTTGTCAACAGATTGGGCCACTGTGTCTTTTTTTGTTTCCTGTTCTGTTTCATTTGTTAGTTCAACAACAGTACTGCTGTTAACTGTTACTTGTTCTGTTTCATTTGTTCTTTTTTGTTCTGCTTCAACAGCGTTGTTGTCAGCAGATTGAATAACTGTAACTTGTTCTGTTTCGTGTGTTGGTATGACAACAGCATCATTGGCAACAGATTGGGCAACTGTATCTTGTACTGTAGCACGATTACAAGTTGAATCTGATCCAACAATATGTTCTTCTACTAGATCGATAATATTGTCAAGTAGTTGCTTTGACACTTCATATGCTGAGTTTTCCATACTGTATCAGTATATATATATTAGGTTATCAGATGCTGAGCACAACAAAATTCACATTACACTTATTTACACCTATAGTTCTTAATTAAATAGTGCATTACTCACACTAGCAGCAAACAAGTTTCATCAAAACACTGTCATAACATCTGTCTACAATATCAGCATCACATAAAATTTTAGAGCCCTATTTATATCCATGACGTGAGTCATTGTATAAAATGTTATCCTTTCACTGTCATCCTCTAATTTACCATGAAAGCAACAAATGAACGGTGTAGTTGTTCATTATGTTCATTTATGCTTGAGCGCTCTTACATTGTAGGCATTTACAGCTCCACTAAGCATATTTACACAATCCATTTACTTTCTACACATAAAGCTCCAAGCAAACATTCCAGCACCCCAACTAGAGTAACTTGGAATTCAATTTCAACATAGATTAGATATAAACCACAGACCATACTGGTGTTTTATGCTATCCTTTAAACAGGTTCCATGCATAAACACACCTCCTAATTATTATCACATTGAGTTAAAGGAAGTATGACGATTTCCTATTTAAGCACGCACCAAATTCTATATAATGCAGGTGTTATGGACAACCATGCTGCTGATATAAATAATGTAGATAATATAAATATAAAACAGTCACAATTACCCTTAATTATGTGCAACAGCAATTAATCGACATTACAAATTGTACTGTTACAATTATAGTCTGTATAATATAGCTGTAGTATATATATATATATATATTGACAGAAATAAGCTGACAGTGCTTAAAATAAAGTTTATATTTGTCTTGCTAAACTTGCTAAACCTAGTTAAACTTTCGCAAAATAAGCCTTTAAAATATGTTAATTCAAGGTTAAACGCGTACTACGTACACCTAGGCACCATTTATCTCACTTCTACAAACCACGTAACAAGTTTGTTTAGACTATATCACACAATACACTATGTAGACCGTTGCTGCTATCTGGTGGATGAAAATTAATGAAATTATCTGAAACTCACATACAGTCATAATTATGAACCTTCAGTTAGGATGATTCATCATTGTTTACTGTTTACTTTTTAAATTTCAACAACAAATATTGCAGAGCCCATTATAGAAATAGACCATTACCTACAAACAAAACCAATTTTCCATTTGACAATTTTTACGAGGTGATGTATATTTAATTCACTTTTAAAATTTTAGTCCCTGATATGTTTTAAAACAATATTACACATAAAGACTGACTGACTAAATAAAATGTTGATAAAGAAAACAGTACAAGTATAAATATTATATAGGATCGCTAATTAAATAGACCTATTGAAAAACATAACATATATAATATACATATATTAGTACAGATTGCAATAATTTTTATTCTATGGGCTTAATATTTATAAATAATATGTCATAGTTGTGGTAGAGCAAGTGAAAAAAATTTAAAACTTAACATGAATAAACCAACATAATATCAGTCTAGTTCACTTACAAAACAATAAACAGTAAACACTAGATTAAGCACATTTTCAAAATAAAACTTAACTCACTTTAGATAAAGGAATAGAATTTTTTATGCTTTTCTCATCCAGTTCTTGAGCCTGAAAACAAGGAAATAATTAATAGCTTAAGTAAACAAAATACGAACTAAGCAAACAAATTTGTCTTTCTTGTTGAACACAGTTGGAGAAAATGATTTAGTTTAACTGGGTCAGATCTAAAATTATTTGTCTGTCATAGATGTTCAATATTTTATGTCCACTACACATACTATATTGGTCCATTCATTATTGTTATATAATATATATATATATATACATTTAAAACAAAAGCTAGGCCTGTATTATTCACCACTGTGTTTTAAAATAGGTAGGTTTGTCTAAGACATTTCTACACTAACTTTTTACCTCTCTTTGTTGTTTTTCAAGTTCTCTCATTCGAATTTCCCGAGCTTCAATACGAGCTGCTCGTTTTTGTGCAAGTCTTGCTTCTGCCTGTAAAATCAAATATATATATATATATTGTACATATATTACCCTATTAGTAATTATATATATATACCAGGTAATGATTTATTATCTGACTCTTTACCAGTGTAACCACATATACCCAGTCATATTTATCTCGACAATAAAATGAGTAAACAACCTATTTGAAATTGGTAATTAATTTTTTTCATAAAACACAGTATTGACAGTAATATTATTAAATTTTTAGGCTAATGTGTCCAATCAATTTAAGTATATCTAATATAATTTAGAGTATTCCATTATCACAAATGTGCTGATGGATAACATCTGGGAGGGACTAAAAATGTATACAAAATTATATTATCACAATAATACGCTGGTGAAACATCCACTCAGTATGTCATATGCTAAGCAATAACCCCGAATCTCAACAGATTGACTTTTTGTATATGTTTTCCGCCATGAGGTTATAAAAGTATTCTACACTAGTGTCAACAATAAATATACAAACTAGTGTCCAATCCTCTTATCACGTTATAGTAAAAAAACAAAGATCAAATGAAAATTTGTAGGTGGTTAGGGGTAAGAGTATGATATAGTAGGTAAAATCTTGATCTTTTCTTCTTTTTATTTAACATGCTGTTTTATATGTTTTATTAAAAACGGTTTATCCCAAAAAGGACGACTTAATAGTAATGAAATTGCACATTAAACAACATTAAACGTTTTACATTAAAACAAAAACATAAGATTACAAACAGTACTGACTTCTTTTGCAATTTGGCTTAAAGTTTCATCTTCAACATTTTGACTTCTCCCAGTTCGCCTCCTGCCTGTAGTTGACATGTTCAAATAGGTCCTTAAACTTGTGCTTCGGTTTTAAATTTTTTTAATCTAAAAACACTGATATTTATATCCATGAACACAGCTATTAGAAACTGCCTGACAAAAAATATGGAGTTAGCGTTTTCTACTTAGTCCATTCTATCTACTTTTCAGCTGTTGGCACAAACGAGCGAAAGTGCGAACCCTGCATCTTATTGCACCATGCATATATCTAATTGTAATTATAGGTACCGTAACTGGTATTTGCAGTTTGTTTATCGAAATTTTGTTTTGGTTGGATAACAATACTTTTTTGTAATTTTTGTATTGAGTGCAAGTTGGGCTCGGCGACTTGAACTGGTTTCTATGTGCTCAACAGAGTGGAACATCACCCAAATCCTATATAATATTAATATACCGTAAAAATCACCCTATTTTTTAAATAAAATAATTTGTATTTTTTTACACTAAAATACAATTTCAGTTCATATCGCCACAAACAAGCGAGGTTTAAGATTTATATCGCAACCCTTGACCCCAATGACGTAATTAAGCCTCAATTTTGGAAAGAGCTTTAAAACTTTACTTCGATTTTTTTTCTTTGTTAACGACGTGCAAACAACACAACCTTGTTAACTAATCTGGACATGCAATACATCACAACAAGAAAACCGTTAATACAGAACTATATCGTAAACAACAGGTGTTTCATATTTTTCCCGAACTGACTTGATTTCAAGTTTCATAATTTAGTTTGGCGTTCGAAAAATACCGCTACCTTTATCTGACATTTTCCATCACTGGCCTTATTGTTACCCTTCTAAACACCATTTTTAATCTACAAGCGCTTTCAGGACATCTGAAGAATAATACACAATCCACTTCTTAATCCTGCAATAAGCATATCAAATACTTCCCACATGGTCAAATCTAATTTAAATATAAATGACACGCTCGTTTAATATATGTTTATTCTTGGTTTTCCCTCAAACGTCGAATACCATATTTCACGGTAGCTGCAGTTGTTGTCTCTGGAACCCAAGCTCCACCAGCAATCTAAAAAAAACCAAACATTGTTACAGTAGGTAACTTGGCAAACTACATTACTTTCTGATTTATTTATCATAAGGTCCCTAATAAAACTACAGTTTGCCTGCAGTTGCAGATATTTAGGTTGTTTCGACCAGAACCATTACACGGTCACGTCCGATGGATGACTAAGGATTAAACCTGTTCAATAAATCAAACTTTGCTACGATTGCGAAGCATTTCTGTTAGAAGCAACCAAAATACATGCTACTGTTTACAACAGACCATTATGTACCTCAAAAACCATTAGAGGTATAGTATTATTAAGGACCCTTAACCAGGTCTTAAAATATTTATTTATGTATTGAGAAACAACAAGTAGTGGTAACTAGCAACCCAAGTATACTTTTAGATAAATGTACCAATTTGATTAGTTCCAATAATTCTTAAAAAGTATTATTATTACACAATAAACATATAGCAATATGCCTCCATACCCTAATGTTGAGTGATTTACAATGCCAAATTCCAACAGCAACACGTTTTAAATCATCTTTTCCACTTGGACCTAAAATAAAAGATAACAAATTGATATTCGGCTAAAATATTAACAACTAGAAGAAAATAAGAGGCAGCCTTAAAGAACAATGTATTTGTTGAAACACTAGAATCGCACAATAATAAAATAAACCATACAATAGGAAAAACTTGACCAAATAACTTCCCTTTGTAATATTGATCAAACGTGTAAAAATAAAATGACTTGCTAACCACTGGCACTAACCAGTGTATTTTTTGTGTTGTGAGACTTCCATTCTCTTGATCAACTTCCTCAAGGATGCTCCGTACCTTGTTCCATATTTACCAACAATCCCAACCTTCTTGGTTCGTTTTGCCATTTCTGTAAAATTTTGAAGCGTTAATATCCATTTTAAATGATAACCTTTTTACAGTTAAAAAGGTCTGGCATAAACTTATAAATTTGTAATGGCAGAAAAATTACTGTCAGAGTGTCACCGATTCTTCTAAAAGATTTGGCTGCAACAGCTTAAAAATAAATGCATGTATATTATATACAGGTCAACAGGTGGTATCAGTGAGATAAAGTATCTGTTACTACCAAAATTGTCACTGGTGACATCCAAAAAAATACGGTACCTCTAAATTGTCAGTGTGCGCAGTGTGCCACAGTGTTTCTGAAGTGTAACCTAAACGTTAACAGAAAACTAGTTTGGGCTGACCGTAGTATGTTGATAACTGTACAGTCGTGATACACTGTGCACACTGCGGACACTGCGGACACTGCGCACACTGCGGCACACTGACATTTTAGAGGGACCCAAAAAAATAAACCCAAATCGGTTAAACAGAGATGATGCTTTATGCTGCATTTAAAGGTTGAGCGTAGTTATTATTTCACAATCTAAATCATTACTGTATATCCAAGATCATTAGATATTTCTAATAAAGAATATTTCTTTTTGTTAAGATTTTGAGGTTTAGCGTTAGTGATAGCATATATTATACACTGTTTCTATTATCATCGGTTGAGTTAAGTCATCACCCTGAAAGTGTAGGGTGGGGAAAGACGAGACACCTTTTGCACATATCGAAATATCCTGATCCTATTTTAAACAATTAACAGCGGTTTATGGGGGTCGTAAGGACACGGTTTTGTAATTCTTTGAATGTTCTTTCTCTACCAAATAGGACATGAAAATAGAATAAAAAGGCGTCCCATCTTTCCCCACCCTACTATATCAAAACACGCAAAAATCGGACGAAAAAGGCCGACTGAGCATAAAGTAGACGAGTTAAATGGCAACAGCGAAACACCAAACCTTCTAATCTAGGCTAAAAGTTACCGACTTTATTTTGTTACAATGAATAGTAAAACAAGCGGTTATAAAACGACAAACTGAGGTGCTGGTTAAAATTCTTTCTCTCAATCCGGAATTTAGATTTATACACCTAACGTGTTGCCTAATAATTTAACAAAATATTATAACACAAAACATATTTCTTACCGAAATTTACAGCAAACCACTTCACAACAGTCGGAAAGCGAAAAGGATTTCGTTCAGAAAATCTACTCGTGTTGTGAACATAAACATAATATAAAAACTGGGAAGCGTTATACTTAATAAAAAATTTGTAAATCGTAAACTCTTGTCTTTAAATCGAAGACCAAATGTTTTTTATCTCAAAATTGCTGCAAGTATTGCTAATATATTGACGAAACGTAATTCAAATCGTCACAGTGGACCCCTTTAAATACCGCAGTACACCAGTGCCTCTGTCGCAGAAATCTGGTTCCCCTAGAAAACTGGTTCCCAGCACAGGCTACTTAGGCTATGTTGGAATCTATAACTCTGTTTCCGACCAAAAAAAACAGTTGTTAGATGCGATATACTTCGTAAGTTTATGTTTAAGGATTTATCTTTTTAATATAAATTTATGCTGTATTTTAACTTAAATTATACATTATGACGTGTAACTAGTGACCACTACCGTTAACACGTCATCAACAACGAAAAAGGACGACAAAACCTACATTTTCACGTTAAATAGAATAAACTATATAAAAACATGAATATATGATTCGTTCAAAACCAGTTTTAAAGATTTCTGGTAAAGAATGTACCGTGTCTACCCAAAGAGATGGTTTTAATCTCTTTGGTCTACCCATGCGCAGTAGCTAATGGGAACCAGATTTCTGGGGAACCAGATTTTCGCGACAGAGGCACTGGTGTACTGCGGTATTTAAAGGGGCCCGTCACAGTTGTGATAGAACGAAAGAAAAAGGCAGCTATAGACGTTTATTTAGTTTTTATACATCATAAATCGCCGCCTGCACAAGTACTTTTTTCATTGGTAACCGCAAACACAAACAGGTGTGCTTACTATACGAGTGATAACAAACAGATTACTAAGCTTAGCTAATTAAACATACGCTACGAACGTTTAAACTTACAACACCAGAAAGTCAAGAACGCAACCATGTACGAAGAGGTGAGATATTATATGCATTGGTGTGAATTTTGAATCTTTCCGTATCGACCGACGACCGTATGCTTTACTTATGGAAAACAAGTTCTGAACCTTTTGTATCGGAAATTCAACTCAGGCCCGAAGTGTATACATTATGCATTATCCTATGTAGGACTTCTTATAATACTGAATTCAAATTGCAACCACCAAGGGTGGGAAACTATTAGGTCATATAATATATAGGTACTACATTTGCTGATATATTTATAACTTTTAACATTATTTTGCAACCCTTTTGACTCACAAATTTGACCATTAAGTTGAAACCAAGTTGTGACACGTAAGCCCAAAAGTTTATACCCATAATCAGGGAACCACCCAGCTCTTTCATGCTTGATAGTTCTACTATTTTTTTTTAATTTTAAAGGCATTTAATAAACACTTGCAGATAGGCCATCATTATGTTTTTACACATTTTCTGTTGGGTAGTGATGATGTTATTATTATGCATTATCGGGATGCATGAGATTTTATGTGCATCATCCTTTCCTCATTACACAAGCTCATTTTCTGGACTTGTGGACTTGCCCAATTTTGTTCTGAACTAGCAGTTGGACATATATTAGCAACATCTTGGTTCTTCTCCACATTTTTCTTTACAAAGCCTTTTATAAATTTTATGTGCATCCTCTAACCATCACCCTTATGTTCTGGACTTTTGTCCTCTTTTCCCCATATAGCCTTTTAAATTATCCTTTTGATAAAATTCCTAATCCATTACTTTTCTTCAGCTAATGCCAGGGGGGCCAGCCGGAAATCTTGTTCCAACTTTTCCACAGTCCGTAGAAACTCAAAAAAATTTGTACAGAGATGTCAAATCATCCAATAATACTAAAGAGATAAGCAATTGTTTGTGGTACCATTTTAAACTTCGGCGTGAAGAAGCTCAAGCAATGGTTGTAAACGATGGTGATTTCCTTCTTCGTCAATCTCTATCCAGTGTTGATGATTATGTTCTAACATTAAGGTATTGTACACTTTATCATATAGCACTACAGAATATCTCATATATGTATTTTATTTTATAACAGATGGAATGCAACAGTTCTTCATTTTAAAATCAATAAGTTTGTCCAGAGGCACGATGCTGTAAACTCTAGCACATTCTTTGTGTTTGAGCGAGCTTACTTTGATTCTATATACTCACTTATTATGTACCACATGGAAAACCAAATTCCAATTTCTGTGCTCACTGGAGCGTTAATCCAACACCCTATCACACGTCAGACACCTGCTGTTGGGTTTAATGAAAGACAAACAGTTTTACGAATGGATGCACATGGAACAAAAGAAAACAATTCAAGTAAGTTGTGTATTTATTACTTTTTATCATTCTTTATGGGTGAGGTCCTTGTCAAGGACCTGGGATTTAGGCCAGATTTGCCCCATCACCAAACACCCAGAAAGCCCATTTAAGTTTTTTGTGCAACCAGTTCCGCGACTGAACTGCGGTGCCGGACTGTTTAGGGTGTTTCTGCTGTGTTTAAAGTTTTTCAATCGCAATTTTTTTTACTTGGTGGATGCATGTTGCTGTCAATGCCAGCACCAGGTACATTTATCACTTGTTGGATTTAAAATACCTTGTTTTGATTATAAAACAGTATTCTATTAAATTTGTTTTGAACCATCTCCTTGATATACAAATACCAAAATTAACAGTTAGAAAATGAAACTTCTATTATAAATGGCGCCTAGACTAATATGTTTATTGTTTGTGTTAGTTAGTGCATGAAATCTAACCCCCAAAAAAACATTCCGTTAACTTTAAATTCATATTTAAAGGATTTGTCTTTTGCAAATGTATTACGTGACATCTGCACTATTTATAATGAAATTTCTTAATAGATGTTATGAAGACAGAGAAAGAAGACAAAGTACCCCCACTAAATGTTGTTACCAAGTTTGATATTCCACCAAAACCCAGTCGAGTTCCGTCTTTTCGCAAACCAGTGATTCGACACGGTTCTGGTACCAGATCTGCAACTGGTAAATGTCTCACAAAAAGCGTGACTTCTAAAAAAGGGGAAGATAAGTCAGAAATCTTACAAGAAAGGTAACTTTGATATTATTATATTAATATTATAATAACTTTTTTTTGTCTCTTTGATAAATGAAAAGACAGGATATAGCAACAAAACAACAGTTGTTAAAACGCGCTTTTGTGTAAAAACATATTTACATTTTAGATTTAGTTGAAAGAAAATATTACAAGCAAGCAAACATTATAAATGTGTTTTTAAATCATAAGTGATAGTCATATACCAATGTCAAGGATTATCTGTGTTTAAATATTAATGGCCTTTATAAGCAAAGAATTTGGCAGTGAGCTAAAATCTTTTATATCGTTAGATAAATATTATGTACATGTTATAATGTAAACCATGCTATGGTAACAAGTTGTGAAATTGATATAGGCTAAGCACAGTCAATTTTGTTTATATTGTAAATTTCAACTTGATATTAGTACCTATATTTGCCATTTTTTATGTTTTTTTTTATTTCCAGATCTTCTGCATTGAATGTTTCAAAACAACAACCTGATAATTCCAAGGAACCAGTAAGCATGTTAATACAGTATTGTAAAGTTGTTTGTTTATTATTGGGAGTGTGCCAAGTACCCCACTTAAGACATTAGTGGCAACTTTCACTTATGTGTTTAAGTAATCAGTCTATATGTGTAAGGGTAATCTGACACCTTAGCAGCTGATAGCCCTAAAGTTGTGCGTCTTCAGTTATGATGCGAGTGTTTAGTATACAATACTAATAAAAAAAAATTGGTAATAAGGTATCGTATTTAGATTTGCATTCACTGCAGATTTTTTTGTAATGGTAATGCAATAAAATTCCTTTTTTTTCTGCAATGCAATTAAATTTAATTTTTCTTCTGCAATGCAATAAAATCTTTTTTTTTCTACAGTGCAAAAAATACAAATTATAATTTTTTTTAACAGGTTCTGTCCTATGTGAGTAACATTCTGCAAACTAACAACAAACCGTTAGATAGCCAAGCAATGGCCGCTGTAAAGAAGATATTGCTACAAACCGATCCTTTTAAAATTGCAAAACACATCACCTATCATGATTATAAAGTACGTTTCTACATCAAAAGATTGAAATACTCAGTCTGTGATACGCATTCCATATTTCTCTATATAATATTTCCTTTAGATTTGTGAAATTCATGACAATGGATTGGAGAAAATGTTATTTCCTGTTGGCAGCAAGTTAAGAAAGTTAGTCTTAGAAAGGTAAACAAAATTTTCCTTTTTTATATTTTTAAAGTAATTTGAAATTTTCTACAGTTATTATTTTTAGTTTGTTTGAATATATAATACAAAGAATATTTTTTGTTTTAACATTAGGTTATAACTTAATTAATAAACCTTTGTTCCAGATACCAATGTCTTGCTTTCTGGGTTGCAATAACAATATTATCCGGTTCTCAAAATGTCAGTGAGATGGTTGATATGCTTAACATATTTATTCAGGTTTGTGGGCCTTAAGTACTGGTTATTTGGTGTATTTATACTGTTTCCGGTGGTACCCTTTATATTTTTTCCGGGGGTACTCTTTGGAAATGATTATAAATATATATGTTTTTTAATGCTTAATATTTTTTACAGGTAGCCAATGAACTTGTTCACAGTTTGGGAAATGTTTTCGGATTTTCTGCTTTAATGCATGGCTTGCTCTGCCCACAGGTATGCTATGAATTAATTATCTTGTTTTTATGCATATAGTAAGGTGGGTGAAAATGAGACACTTTTTCAATATCATTTCGCATCCCATTATGTGGTAAACAAAAAAACATTTAAAGAATTGTAAAACTGTATCCTCACGACTCCCATAGACCGTTACTAATTGTTTAAAACACGACCAGGAAATTTGAATTTGGATATTATGTGTTAAAGGTATCCTGTCTCCCCCCAACCTACTACATCATAAGTATTTCAATACAGTTTTAAATAATAATAAAAATGTTTCGGTTTATTTGTTACATCCGGGTTAGGCTGTATAGTGTGGTACTGGTACCACCAGCACGCTACGTGACCTGGCATTTTAAACCAGAATTGGTCCATAACCTAAATAATTTGTACATTGATATGTAGATGTTGAAGATCAGTAAGGTATGGGCATTACTTCAGCAACGTTATACAAATAATTCGGTCACTTTGTTTAAAAAGTTGAACCCATTGTTGAAATTGCTGGATGAAGGAAAAGGTCAAATAAGTAAGTTGAACAATATTAGTAAATTATCTTGCTTAAAACATGAATTGTTTACCATTTTTTTATTTGGTTTTGTTTTATTTAAATAGAAAAGTATGTAGTGAACGATTCCTATGTACAAAAATTGCATTTTTAATCTTACTTTTTTTTCTACAGAATAAAGTTTACCCCCTTGGTGTAGATGCCTTTATGTCTATAGTATACTGTTTGTCTATTTTATGCTTAGTGTAGTTGTTTACATAGCTTGGGTTAGCTTAAAACATAAATGGTTCTTTTTTAAAGGTTTGGAGAGCACATGCATTCCACACATTGTTCCAATGCTACGTTTCCTTGAGAATCCATTAACTGAAATTCCTCATTATACAAATAAAACCAACGTTGGCAGCTCACCAAGTGTACCTAAATCTACGAAGGATCCTCAACAGGTTATGTTTATGAATAAATGAATGTAACTTTATTTTTGCGTGTCCAGAAAATGACAGTCGTTATTACATGGATGTTTATACACCTCGTGCCAGATTACCAGTTACCATGTGGCATATATGTTACTTTGTGGGTGATTATTTTTATTCGGAATTTTTCATTTATTTATGTACTTACTGGGTTGGAGCAATTGCTGTTAAGTGTCTTGCCCAAGGACACAATGCTAGCAGCGACGAGCCTTAAACCCATTACCTCTGGGTTACAGGCAGGCGCGTTAACCACTTTGCCACCGCACCGGACATAATATACTTTAAAAAAAATATTTATTGAGTTTTTATACAGCAGGAACATGATTGGTGGAAAAATATACCTGATGACAGTTTTGATGGAATGTTAGCTCAACTTAATGTGACAAGAACTAACATCACATCAAGGGATTTGTTCCAAAAAACAACTCAATCTAAGATTTTTGTCCATGGTAAGCAATAAGCATGCTTTTTTATGAACCACACACTTTTATTATTGACATGTTTTGTAATATAGGCTATGATACTGGACAATCAATATCGGAAATTTTGTCAACTGAATTTCATATGCGATTGTTATTTGGTCAAAAAGGTGTTGAATCAGCACAGTGGGAAAGATATGCAAAATTTGATCGCCTTATAACTCTCATAGCACAGAGAATTTAAAAATATATTTTTAATATGTATTTTTAAATACTTTTAATAAACCGTCTATATTTAATATTTCAATGCTTTTAATATATCATTCACAATCCTGCTTTATAGTTCTATATCTGTATTGTTCTACGCTATAACTTAAGCTTCATATATTTGGTGCTTTTGGATTTGGTTCGATTGTAACTTTTATATAGTAGGGTGGAGGAAGAGTCGTGAAGATTTTATAATGTTCTTTGTTTACTACTAAATGGGACGTGAAATAGAATGTAAAGGTATCCCATCTTCCCCCACTCTACTATATGTACCTTTTTTACTGTTCGTATTATAACAATGGTATAATCACTAATCTATCGTTTCATCAGAAGTTCGGTTTTGAATAACATAGTGATGTGCACTACATGAATTATTGAACTTCTAATATAATTGATTTTTCGCACTAATCAGTGATCACATTCATGGCCCATGAGAGTGTTCTCCATCCCTGCACTTAACATTCATCCGAATGAAACTAATTATAAACAATTATTGTGTTGACTTTTTGTATAACAGATTTGAATTACACTGCAGTTAACTACATGACTAAGCTATAGTAGGGTGGGGGGAGATGGGACCCCTTTAACACATAAAGCTAAATGTCCGGACTGTTTCAAACAATTAACAACGGTTTATGGGAGTCGTAAGGATGCGGTTTTATAATCCTTTGAATTTTCTTTGTTTACTAGTTTACTACCAAATAGAACAAGAAAATAGAGTGAAAAGGTATCCCATCTTCCCCCACCCCACTCTATAACGTAAAGTCAGTTTCGAGTTCTTAGCTTAAAGTGATTAAATTTGTAAGAAAAAAGAGTTGGAAGGTATCCTATCATAGGAAAACTTGTTATTTTATTCCATCAATTGGGGTAGGTCTTGTAATTTTACACTCTTGATTTGCATGGTTTTGTAATGAATTAAAATAAAACTCGGTGAATGACTTCCACGATTACAAAAGGTACGATTGTACATTTAACAAGAGCGATGTAATATTTTACATTTGCAAAGAACGTTCCAGGGGTCCCATGCTCGTACAAGTACAAACGTTCCTATAACAAGAAACGTATGTGTTTAGAGTAGTAGGGCAATGGCGATATAATTCTGTAAATATTGTTTGTTTACTACTTAATGGGACGAGAAAAGGTAATAAAAACATGTCCCATCTTATCCCACCTTACTATATTAATGAAACAACTCAGCTTGTACCTGCATCTCGTCTATATTGTCTTCATGAAGTTTGAACTTTTTACGAATAATTTTCCATGACTCTTCTAGTTGATCTACTTTTGTCGTTATTCCAGCAAGTTGCGATTTCGTGCGACAGCAACAATCCAACTTGGGCTCACTATCTGTGGTTGTCCAGCCATCGTCGTTTAAATTGAGTTCTGCGGAAAAACACAACTTTTATAAGTTTGTACCCTTTATACATCCGTCATAGTGGACATCAAAACTAGCAATTACATGCTTTAAATAGATATATGGGTTGCGGCTATTCAAAATTAATTTTGGTATAAGATTTAACAAATTCTTCTAAAGTTATTATCTTTTATAAGTTCGTTACTTTTGGGTGAGTATCCAAGTGGGCAACGTTTCTTTGCTTTAGCAGAAATCTTTGGACGATCACCAGAAACATGTGACATGGCACTTATTTTATCGTTGTTGTCTCCATCGTTCCCGACTTCGTCTGTACACGATGAGCTATGAAAGACAATACTGCTGGGTTAAGACTTTCGGAGGCGTGGCAAAGTTGTTAGCCGAGAGGTATGTGATTGAGGCTGCTACTGTCAGGTTGTGTGTCTTGAGAAAGCAATTGCTCTGATGTGGTAACTCGCAATAAGCGGACACGCGGTGTATGAAACGGAACACCGGTGTTATAACGATACACGAGTTTAAACAAGTCTAGTTATCACCAGTCCCAAATTCATATCTACTAACAATATGTATACATACCGTCTACAAATATTATTTACCTCTTATTGCAGGATTCTTTTGAATCACTCTGTTCTAAATTATACGGAGTGTGCATTATTTCCTTAACGCATAATATGTTATCATGCTGCTTACAGTTTTATGAAAGTCACAAAAAATCTAATGTAAAAATAATGTAAACATCACCATTATGACCTAACACAGAGTATTCATGACTGATTTTTACCATACTGTATTTAAGAACAGATATAAATTTATTACCATAAACAAAGAACCATATATATTTACAAACAAAGCCTGTATAACATTCTATACTCCTATACGGTATCCGGTTTTAACAGCGACGGTATACCCCCCATATTTTCTCAAATGGTAACCTCGTAAAATCAGTCGCGGTAGCTCTCCTATAGTCTTATAAAATCGGATTGAACCGGTTTAAACTGAAATAATAACAGCATTCAGTATCAACGTGTTTTTATCTGCTTGCGCTTTCCTTTTATTTCGGAGCATACCGGAGGCCCCGACAAAAAGTACACGGATAAACTCAATTGGTCTTAAGGTAAGGGGGTGACCTAGTGTAAAACTCCAGTCCTTGATAAATCTCTTTTTGCAGCCCGACAACTGCCTCATCTATCTTGTATCTTCTCCGGTCTTCATCCAAGGCTGTAAACAGTTTCTGCTCCGGTCGAGTTTGATCCACTTTGTCCATCGGTCTCCGGTTGCCCCACCGATTGATTGATATGTCGGCTTTTGACTTCACAGTGTAAGCGATTGCAGCGGCTGCTAAAGACGCTGAAAACATATAGGTGACTGCTTGTGTTCCGAGAGACTTCTTTAGTTTGAGATGATGGTTAATTCCTCGAATAAAAGTGGCAGCCATTTTCTTTCTTATAGACTCTACTGAAAGTTAAATAAAAGTTAAAATGAACTTTAACATTTAAAAATTGTTTAAAGGCCGATTCCATTTTTAGCATTTTAATATTATTTCTATGGCCAATTACAAGTTCATTGGGTCTAATTCAAACGAACCAATCAGATCATTTTCATTATTCCACCAACCAATAAGAGCAGTTGCCATGTTCTAGAATTTTCATAAACATTTCCAAAGAATTCATTTTTTTAACTCAGGACATTTCCAGTTTCTTGCTCCACTGCGTACATTTTTTATTACGTCGGTGATTTATTTTTAGACAGCCTCCCAGGATATAGTTAAATAATATTCCTGTTTAACGATAATCATGCGTGAAATAGTACATTTGCAAGCTGGACAATGTGGAAACCAAATCGGTGCCAAGGTTCGTTTAACTTTATATAAAATCGTCGAACTACTGAATAACCACGAACGTTTTGTAGTTCTGGGAGGTAATCAGTGATGAACACGGAATTGACCCAACTGGAACCTACCATGGAGATAGTGATTTACAACTGGAAAGAATAAATGTTTATTATAATGAAGCAACTGGAGGAAAATATGTCCCAAGAGCTATTTTAGTCGATTTAGAACCCGGAACCATGGATTCTGTTCGATCTGGCCCATTCGGTCAAATTTTCAGACCAGACAACTTTGTGTTTGGTAAGTGTTTTTAGTTGTTGTTGTTTGTGTCTTCAATGTAAAAGCCTGTACAGTATCGCAGTTTAATAAATATTTATATAGAGTCCGTCTACATTTTTATTTTATGCAAATTTTTAGAAAAGTGATATATGTTTGGTTTAATAATGTTAGATCATTGATGTGTCTACAGTTTTTTGTAAAAAATAAAAACTTTGTTTAATAATGTTATGATGGTTGGCAGGTCTACAGATTTTTTTAAATTTAATTTTTCAAAAAAAAAAACTTGTTTTTTTAACTTTGGGATAATTGACAGGACAAAGTGGAGCTGGTAATAATTGGGCGAAGGGTCATTACACTGAAGGAGCTGAACTTGTCGATTCAGTTCTTGATGTTGTAAGGAAGGAAGCGGAAAGCTGTGATTGTTTGCAGGGATTCCAACTAACGCATTCACTTGGTGGTGGAACAGGTTCCGGGATGGGAACTTTGCTTATTAGTAAAATTAGAGAAGAATATCCGGATAGGTTGGAATATTTTTTGATAAAAATGATTTTCTGTTAAATTAATTAATTTGATTGTTTTAGGATTATGAACACCTTCAGCGTTGTTCCTTCGCCAAAAGTTTCCGACACCGTTGTTGAACCGTACAACGCAACTTTGTCCGTTCATCAACTTGTTGAAAACACGGATGAAACTTATTGTATTGATAACGAGGCTCTTTATGACATTTGTTTCCGTACATTAAAATTAACAACACCAACATATGGTGACTTGAACCACTTGGTATCCGCAACTATGAGCGGAGTCACAACTTGTTTGAGATTCCCAGGTATCTGGAATGTTAAATTTAAAATTTTTGTGAATTTTTAACTTGTGGGTTGATTTAGGTCAACTTAACGCTGATCTTCGCAAACTTGCGGTTAACATGGTTCCCTTCCCTCGTCTCCACTTTTTCATGCCCGGGTTCGCTCCTTTGACGAGTCGTGGAAGTCAACAATATCGAGCGTTGACCGTTCCTGAACTAACGCAGCAGATGTTCGATGCCAAGAACATGATGGCTGCGTGCGATCCTCGTCATGGTCGATACCTCACCGTGGCAACAATGTTCCGTGGGAGAATGTCAATGAAGGAAGTCGATGAACAAATGTTGAATGTTCAAAATAAAAACAGTTCCTACTTCGTTGAGTGGATTCCAAACAACGTGAAAACCGCTGTTTGTGATATTCCTCCACGTGGTTTAAAGATGGCGGCAACATTTGTTGGAAACAGCACAGCCATCCAAGTTAGTGGTGGTGTATTAATGTGTGAGAGTGAAGTTTTTAACACTTTGTTTTCAGGAATTGTTCAAACGTATTTCTGAGCAATTTACTGCCATGTTCCGAAGAAAGGCTTTCTTGCATTGGTACACTGGTGAAGGTATGGATGAGATGGAATTCACTGAAGCTGAAAGCAACATGAATGATCTTGTGAGCGAATATCAACAATACCAGGATGCTACGGCTGAGGAAGAAGGAGAGTTTGATGAAGAGGAAGGAGAAGATGAAGAAGCCTAAATGTCATCAAAGATTTTTAAAATTTTCACATAATTTGCAGTAAAATATTTTTCATTAAGTAAACAGGAAAATAAAGTTTGGGAGAAACGAGAGTTTTGATTTTATTTGTGTCTATGAGTTGCTAATTAATATGATATTAAAGTGTAAAATGGATTTTGTAAGGAATATGATTCGAGATGATATTCCTGCCCATTTTGGACATTTAGCAATGGAACGATGGTTACTGACCCTCTAGTTCAAGGTTTTTGCATTTGATACTGCTTCATTTTTGTGTTCATGGCCAAGATGCTTAATTGCAGTTGCTCCAACCTAGTGGAACCTTGGCTTTTATTAAATTGTCAGCCGTACACAGCAAAAAATCCACAGTCACCCTTATGGTTAACAGACATGCAGTGTTTAAACAGAATACCCCTGTTATGACAATTTCGTTTTCCTGTCACTGCAAGATAAGTAAGTTGGATTCATTCAAGAACATCTAAAGTGCATTTGTTTTAATTCTTAATATTGTTTTTTACTATGGGAAAGATAGAATGGAAATTGTGAAGGTTGCCTTCTGTGAAAGTTATTGTGTTGACTTGCTTTTTTTAGTTGGTCAGCTGACACACATGTTCTGTTATTGGTCTCTGCGCTGCTGTATGCACAAAACACCTGTGTAAACAATATTTACACAAACTATTAGCAAAGTAAAAGCATTATATACACATCAACAAGGTAACAGGTAAAAACATCACTTATTGTAGATACTAGTCTGATTTATATTTTAAATACAAAGATGATGCTCAATCTGTTATGATTAATCAAAAGCAAGACTGCATTGATGTCGGATTTTCTAGTAAAAGTTACTTACTCGTTGAAAATGTTCATACAACGTTGTTGATGGAATTCGTCTTGAATCTAATTCTTTGTAATGACGAATATTACTTTGGATTTTCTTTTTTGATATTTCTTCACTGAACTTCTGTTTTGCTTGCTCTACCTTGTAAAAAATATCAATACCAAAATTTAGTTTTAGACTCATTACAACGCATTGGGTTCATTACAGTAGTTTGTTTGTTGTCCAGTAACATTATAATGAACCAACAAAGATAAAATGTTAACAATATATTAAACTAACAAAAACAATTTCAATGTTAAGTTTAGGATACCTTCTTTCTAAGCTTTGGCAAATGGTCGACTTGGACATGGCTGTATTTAACTGGCATTGTAACAACAACATTATACATCTTGTTTCTCTGACTAAGCCAGCCAGGTTTGTGTTCTTCAACTTCATCTTTGTGATGATTTAGAGCTGTTGATTTCTAACAAAAATCAAACATTGACACATTTGTTGAAAAAACAGATAGCACAAAGCGCTCGCCACATAACGTAAAAGTAACCCCTATGGGTTGTCTAAATTTCAGCTGATATACGGCTCTATGGCTTGTCTAATTTACAACTATACAGAAAGACAATTCCCCATAAAGCAGTAAACTTTGATACAAAGTGAATTATTTATATATAAGCACAAACCTTTTTCAAATCTTGTTTAGTTGAGCCACTTCCAGATTTCATAGAACCTCTATGGAATAAGTCGTTGTTGATTATCTAAAAAAATAAAAGTTAAATTGGAGTGAGAAAAAACAAAGCAATTATGACAAAAATAACAATGGTTTCAAAAATTATTTGCTTTTTTTAAGACTGCGGGTCCGAGTTCCCGTTTGGGACCCATTGCATTATTACAACAAAATAGTTGCACTATTTCTTACAAATCAAGTCTACCAGTAAAAAGGATAACCTTTAAAACAATTCTATGCTTTGTATGCGGTTCCTTGGCTTTCATAAACTGCTGTATGTTTGTATCAGAAGATGAAGGACGCCTTGTGAGTTGTGATTGTGTTGGTAACTTGTCCATAAAACGTTGATGATGTAAATGCAATGATTCTTTCTTTAAATTGGCTGCAATTAACAGCTATGTATACAACAGCATATAGTTAAATCAAGGTTTTTTTATTGAAGTAAATGTAGGTATTATACAACTACAATTAGTGACCAACAAGTGGCAATTTTTTTATTATGTCAGCAAACTGAATTTGAGACAAATTATATGCGTATATTTTTCTATTGATTTCGTTTTACTGGACGGACGCATTTGTTGCTATACTGTGTATTTTATACAAACCAAATAAATAAGTAACATAAATATTTCAAAAATTGGAAAGCGA
Organism: Ciona robusta; assembly: GCF_009617815.1. NCBI lineage: Eukaryota > Metazoa > Chordata > Ascidiacea > Phlebobranchia > Cionidae > Ciona > Ciona robusta. The sequence goes on along the minus strand of NC_143243.1, from coordinate 5,153,680 downwards.
ATTATTTAAAGATAAATTTTGCAACATATAAACCAGTGGTTTCCAACCTGGGCCCATAAGCCTTTTTTAAAGGGGTCATAAAAAAATTTAAACAATAATAAAGTCCACTCCAACACAATATTTTTCAATCAAATGACGGTTCTTTATATTTTCAAAACATTGAAAAAAGAGGGGCTATTGACTTTTTTAAATTTTAATTTTTTTTAAGGGGCTATGTTGTATAAAGTACCACTAATCTGAACTGTCCAGAACTTTCATGTTTGTCATTTTTGAGACTGTTCAAATCTATCATGTTACCTGACGAACTTAGTGTTGGTCGTTTTCTTGGCCTTTGTTTATTTTTTCTTCTACGACTATTAGGGGTGGTGGTAACGGATCTTAACACAGAAAGTTGTAGAGGTTGTGCATATGGACTTTCTTTCTCACCCTTATCTGAATAAGATGTTTTTGGATCAAAATAAAAACTGTTTATAAACTAAACAACTTATTTTTCCCAAACTTTGAGTTGTGTTCCGTAAATAGTTAATGTAAAATGGCTATTATACTGTATATAGCTGTCTTTATACATAAAGCAGGACAAAACATAGTTTCCATTTAAATTGATACGCTTTAGAAATAACCTCAATTTTCTTACTTTCAAAATTCTGACATAGTTGTAGCTTCTTTAACTGCTGTACAATTTGTTTTTCAGTTAGTCCAATCAACCGAGCACCATCAGCATAATGGCCGACCACATGAGCTCCTTTGTTTGCGTTGTATGACTTAACAACCTTCTTATATTTCTTGGCATAGTATCTGCATAAAAAAGAGTTTAACTTTTGAAACAAAAGTTAAACTTAAAACATTACATCCTCATCTTAAAAACTTGTCTGGCATCACTAAATAACTTTTAACGTACATAGGTTTTCTAACTATTAAGATGAAAAGGCATATTTTGTAGATTTCATACCCAAATCTCGGAAACTTGTCTGGCACCACTAAATCCTTTAAGCAAACGGTGGTTTTCTAACTACCAAGATGTAAAAGTATTTTTTGTAGTTTTCATACCCAACTATTTCATGAGCTTCCTTCAATGCAGATTTCTTCATGAACTCAGTTAAAGCATCAAACAGCAAAACATCTCTTTCTCTGTTGTAGTTGTCAGTACTCCCATCATGTCTAGAAGCTTATGCATAAAAACATCATTTTAGAAATTTAGATTATGGCACTGTTTCTAAACAAAAACCCCACTCACCAAATGCTTCCAGAAACATCTCTGTGTTTGTCATCAAATCCAAAAATTCTTCAAAGTCAATTTCTCCATTACCTAATTATTCGTACAGTAGTCAATACAATAATAAACATAAAATAAAGTTGGAACTTGAATTTTTTAAATTCTGCAACACAAGCATATTAAGGAATGTCACCAAATCATACAACTAGTAGATTTAAACATTTTATATCATAACACACCTTCACAATTAAAGCCTATAACTTAATCATCTCTCGACAGCATATAACGCATAGGCCTACCATAATAATTTTCGAAAGCAGGACTTTTTAAATATGATTTAATATTAAAATAAAATATTGTAACTTTTTAAATGAAATTTAATATTAACAAAACATTGTTAAAATAAAACATACTACTAGTTTATTACCATCTTTATCTAATCTCATCATAACATCATGTATCTCAGCTTCATCCAACATTATCCCAACAGATTCAAGCGTTTCTTTTAATTCTAGAGCATCAATTGTTCCACCTCCATTATTATCAAATAAATCGAATGCTTCTTTAAAGGCTAAAAATAAAACAAAATATAAAAAACAATGGCAATGTAGGCCTATAATTAAACAAACTGTAAACCACTTTATTGATTTGTCTTAAAACATGTAGCATATTATTTAATCTAAATTGTATATATTGCATATAGTGGAGTGGGGGAAATAGGGACACCTTTTCATTTTATTTTCTGGACCGATTTTGTAGTAAACAAAGAACATTCAAAGAATTATAAAAACGCATTCTCCCACGACTCACATAAAACTTTGCTATTTTTTAAAACACGATCAGGATATTTAGATATTATGTGCTGAATGTGTCCCGTCTTCCCCACCCCACTATATAACAATTGGAAACCTAAATTTAAACATCTAACCAAGTACTTGCTGCTTCGTTAACGTTTCATTTGCAGGCATATGCTTGTCTTGGTCCAACTTTACTTTCGTTTCACTCTTTCCCCTTAAATCAAATGATTTTCTTCGAGATCTAAAATTGAAGTAAAACGAGTATTGTATTACAAACCAGCAAATCTCACATTTTATTCTTGATCTAATCTGCTCCATCAACAACCTATCAACAGATCCTTAGCCCAACTGCATACTCAGGTTTCCTGGCATGCTACATAGTGGTAGCTTGTTCATATTGCATAAAACCTATGATTAGTTAAAGTACCTACAGGGAATCCCCCTATGTGTTATCAGACTTATAACTATCGTGTTGGTTTGCTCGCTTTCCCTTTCGTTTCTATGTCGATTTAAAAAAAAATGTATAGTAGGGTGGAGGAAGGTAAGACACCTTTTTATTATATTTTCTCATCTCAATCGGTAGTGAACAAAGAGCATTCAAAGTGTTACAAAACCGTATCCTCACGACTCCCTTAGACCGCGCGCTGTTAATTGTTTAAAACAGTAAAACACTATCAGGATATTTTGATTTTATGTCCTAAAGGTGTCCCATCTTTCCCTACCCTACTATTTATAGGCTACAGTTTATATCGAACTATAAGATTTGTTGCGAGTGTAAATGTAGACTACCTTTGATCAGAGAGAAATGCATTGTTTTTCGTGGCGTGTTTAGTAACTCCTGCATAACTGCTTCTTCTGTCGTTAAACGCTGTCTTTTTAAAGGCAGGGGCCACGTCAGGTTTCTCTGATAGTTAAACAAGACTAATTTAAAATATAAATGAAATTTCTTTTCTCTTTTCGGTCACGATAACGAAGAACGGGGGTGTTTACAAAAGCTAAAATACGAGTAAACGGTTAAACAACGGTTTTTAAAACATCCTTAATAATAAAAAATAAATAAATAACGTTTTGTATAAAAGTTACACTGCATTACACCCTACAGACAATACAGAGTAATTCAGGTAAACAAAAATTAATTAAACACTATATTAGGATGGGGGTAAGATTAGACACCCTTTCATTATAGTTTCTCGTCTTTTTCGGTATATAGTAAACAATGAACATTCAAAGAATTATAAAACCGTATCCTCACGAGTCACGACTCCCATAGACCGTTGTTAATTGTTTAAAACACGATTGGTATATTTGAATATTATATGCTAAAGGTGTCCCATCTTTCCCCGCCCTACTACATTAAATTTCTAATTGGAAGAAAGGTGTAAGGACAATCAGTTGGTCAGGCATAGGCAGCGTTAATTGTCAAATTGTTAACTTATATGGCAGATATCTTGTCGTTTTAGTGGCACGTGTACAAATTTGGTCACTTTAAAATTAATTCAAGTTTTTCAAATTTTAAGCTAATGCCGGTAACACTGAATGCTAATAATTTTCTAGCGATCTTGTTGAAACCACACCATTTAAAACACATTCTTACTATTTAGTAGCTGTAGATCGGTTGGACTGAGCTTAGCTGAACCTATAGATTTCCCAACAGATTCTTCCCTTTTGGGCTCCGGATTTGATCTATACAACAACAAATGTATTTATCGTATATTTTATAACAACACAAACATGCATAAGATACATTTATATATGTATATGCCTATATCATAACTTGGGTGCGAGCTATACAGCGATTGTCATAGGTTTCGGTTTCGTTCGTATGACTTCACTTGCAGGCAGCACGAGTTTTAAGCTAAAATATTATTTAGCCAATACAACTGTTCAAAAAGTCGTGCCGTGTATTCATAATAGTGTCATAAGTTATATACCTTGTTGCTGCTAACACGAGGTCTGCAGTTTATGTTAATTTGTATACCGTATAGACACGCTTTATAGCAAAAATACCTTGTTACATATCTGCTGGCTTGTCTTTTGAATGCTAATCTTTTAATTTTTAAATTATATTAACATAAACGAACCAAAACTGTTTATCGTACTTACTTAATTAATTCCGGGGCATTATCGGCATTTCGAGATTCTTTTAATTTGCCTTTTTTCATCAAAACACCACCACGGCGTTTGGTTCGAGGGCGTTCCTTCACTTTCTCGTCCATCCAACCAGTTTAAAATCCAGTTCTTTGTCAAACTTGTTCATACAAAACATTACTGTGCTGTATCATTGGCAAAAAGCCCAGCACCTACAAATTTATTCATTTATATATTTTTTAATTCATCAAAACACCTTTATTTTTCAACCAAAAACTCCCATTGATAATACGTAATAATCCGCCGTTATATTTTACAACAGTGGTTACTGTTACGTAACAGTGGTAGTGAATTTATGAACCATCAATGCAGCAAAGTTTATCTAATATTCTAATTATATGGAGAATACTTGACCACGTAGTTTTTCTTGCATTTGGTGGCTTTTTTCGTTGCCTTTTCCTAGCCGGAGCGATCCGAGACGTTTTCACTTGTTTAGTTGAAATGTTATAAGTAATAGGTAGTCTAAATGTTGTCTCTAATTTGAATCGGTCTTATTAAAACGCTTCCCCTCAAAGTATATTTATTTTTAACCATCGGAAAATCGCTATATGGGTTTTCGAAATCACTTGAAATCTTTTTTTATTTGCCGAAATAGGATTTCGCTATATGCGACTATGTACCACTTCGTTCAGCTTTACCAGCGTATCAACGTGTTACTGCAATTTTCCCAAAAATGTCAATGAAAACCATGATTTTATACAGTACTGTATAATGTTTAGGTACTTTTACTTTCAAGTTTCTTCCTTTAAACGAACTTAAAAAAGTATTTTTTTGATAAAAATATTGCACAAAACTTGAAGAAAAGTAAAATGCAATGTTATTCCTTTTCCAGTGGTTACGTTTTTATTCCTTTTCCATTAGTTACATTGTAGAAAACTCAATAAAAATAGTGTACATTCTATTCCTTTTCCAGTAGTGACTTCAATTTACTTTATATTTTGGTTCCGTAACGACTTTGGCTTTTCACTGAATAAAAATTGAAATAAATGATGAAATGGTACACAATCGGACTTGCTTACCAAGTAAAATATACAGTTTTTCCTCGTTTCTTTGCAACGACTTTTAGCTTCGTTGTTCTGTAGTTAAATTTGACAATGCTTGCTTTTGGAATATAGTCAACGGACCGCAGTTCTTGGTTCTCCAGGTTATAGTAGGTCTCACTGTCAACCTGATTAATGTATTGATATCAAGTCCGTTGAATTTATAGTAATTTTCAAATATATAGTAGTTTTATACCCTTTGTGTCCATTTAATACACTCATACAAGTTACGGAGTATGCAACTTTCAGAATAATTTTACTTTTATAATAGATATGTGAAGGTTTAGTGGTCCCATACGTTGGATATAAAGAGACTAAATTTTATGTTTTTTGACAGAAAAAAGATGACTAATTGTATACTCACAATAAAAACACCCTATTTCTGTAAACCAATTACAAATTGGTTAATTAATGATCCAAAATGTCTTACCGCCATAAAGTGTAAAGCTGGTTGGATTTTGATTGGGACAGAATCACCAGGTTTTACTCCTGTCCGAGTGAATAACTTGCGCTTTGATTTAAAAACAGCCACATCAAACCTTTTTACATTATCAATATTTGAATAAACCATCACACTGCCATCCTCAGTTTCCATTCCTTCATCTGGAATATTACCAATAATATATACTGTAATGATCCTGTGTAAAAAACGTAACCAACAAAAAGCAAGTCCAACCACTAATGGTAATTGAGAAATATATATAATAGAAAAGGTTCTATTTGAATAAGAGACTGACGATGCCATTTAGGCGAAATATATTTCTTAATTACCATTAGTGGTTGGAATTGATTTTTGTTGGTTACGCTTTTATAACACCAGATCATTACTGTACATTACTACACAAGAATCGTTCAACTATTTGGACACCAGATCAGGGTCAGATTCGTGGAATTTATTACAAGTCAATAATATATACCCCGCTTATTTTTTTCCAATTAAATGTAAATATGTTTTTAACTGTAAGCGTGTTTTAACAACTGTTGTTTCATCACTATATCCTGTATTTTGGTTGAAATATTTCTAAATCTTAACTACAGTAATCGAAGAGACAAATAAAGTTATTATATTATATACAAAAAACATTAGAGAATTGAATATGCCCCATAATTGTCAAAGTTTTTGCTTAATAACCATTGCAAGGCAAGGACACTTTTAATCATATTAACTACTTTTTCAATTTTTCGCTGAATGCTTTTTAGAAGTTATATGCCATGTACTTGCATATTGCAATCCTTTAATTTGTACTTACGGAAAAACATCTCTGGTGCCGATCCATCATCATTTGGTATTTCGACCTCCCAAACATCTCCAGGTTCCGCATAAAATGGACCAGTTGTTCGTTGTAAATTAAATCCACCAGGTGCAGTATCAATTATTGCAATTTCAAAATCACATGGGATTCGAATTGGGCCTACAGATGCTGGGGCCTAAAAAACAATAAAAAAATATCAAATTATTAATATATTAAATCTGTTTAATAAAAAGAAATCAGTATTTTTCTCAAAAAATCTTTGACCATGAATAGGCAATGTTATAATTTTACTGCAAACTTTTTATTACACTTAGGTTTAATAGGTGTACACACCTCTGCAATCTGAGCTCCAATCCATGGAGTTACAAAACTATCAAGATGTTCGTGATCAACTTCACTTTGGAACACCATAAACCACAAGCTTTCATCCATTTCTAAAAATACAAAAGAACTTACCATCTAAAATATAGATTTCATGTTATAGCACTTTAATGATTATTTGGCCTCTTTGGAAAAATATTTTATAAGTGTAATAAACATTTTAAAATCAGTTCATTTTCCTGGATTTTCCCATCAAAAAGCTACTTTTACAAAACGAATACACAATCCAATTAAAGTTGAACCACTAATAGTAATCCAAGTAAAATTGCATTGTGAAAAAAATTATCTAAAAAAAGAATTTATCCAAATTAAATCTAGAACAGTTTCTTACGATTAACAAGGGTTATGTCAACTGGTTTGCAAATTTCTTTTGATTCCATAGAGGTTGAGGTGCTTGCTATGCTGGTTAAAGATGATCTGCGTGCAACACTACCCTGCCTTTGCTTAACACTTTTACGCTACAAGTAAAAATGAGGAAATATTAAATACACCATATCAAAATATTAAACTCAGTTTACAAAAACGAAGCAGAAATTGTACAAAAATAACAGATCAAATATCGATATTACAACAAAAATTAAAATATTGCCTACCTCATTTCCAGCAACTCGACGAAATGAAGAGAAAGTTTTCTTTCTCCAATCTTCGTTTGCTAATGGAGATAAACTATCTGCATGTTATACAAATGTGATAAAATAATAAGTATGGTGAAAGTATTAGGAAAAAATCATAGAGGTAATAACATTACTATACATGGTGGCTTCACGCAAAATTCTTATGCACATTTTCATATTTGAATATTTCGAGCACCTTTTTTGGCGCTATTTATTACTTGGCTTTTTTCTCAAACACACATTTAGGCATATGAACAAGCTTAAACTCAGTATCTTACTATGTACATACTTAATACAATCAATACATCTAGTTCATTTTAAATATTTTTATTTTAAGAGTAACACCTACTTAACATGTAGAATCTTTTTTGAAACTACAAAGTCTGTCTAAACTTGTGTATAACATACATACCTGGTTCAGGTTGAAATGAATAGCTTCCACTTTGATCATCTGATGAAACTTCTAGTGTTAAGTTTTCTTGACTAAACATGTTCATATTTATTAATATTTTTAGAAAGCATCTAAATTGTAAATCATATGCTAAATTATGAACTATTTTATTTTGTCTCTTTGATAACAGTAACTATGGAACACAGGTTAAAAGGTTATGCAAAACTTAATGAATAAAATGACGTAACACCTAACACACAACACAACAAACATATATCTCGACTTAAAACAAAGAATCAATACTGCAGTACTGTTCTAATTGAAAAAAAGCATAAGAATGTAAAAACTTTGACAAACCTTGACGTTTGGTTAGAAATTGTTGCAAGAAATTCATTTGAAGTATTTTGTTTAAGATGCTTGCGTGGTGGTTTCTTAGGGGTGGTTTTCGGTTCTATTCTGTCTGCTGTAAGAATTCAAATTCATTCATTTTGCATATTCAAATACTACAAGGGCTTAAACACTGTTCGTTTACAATATGTATATATCAAGCTTTAAAAAAAATGAATGCAACTTACTTTATCCTCGCATAGCCGGAAAAAGACAGTCCTTATAACACGGGTGTTCATACACCTCATACCAGCTTACGAGTTACCATGTAAGTTACTTTGTGGGTGATTATTTTCTGAGGGGGATTTTTTCCATTTTTCTTTATGTATGGCTGATAATTTGAACAACCCATTAGTGACCACTGGGTTGTAGCAGTTTTAGATAAGAACACACAAAGTTATACACAAAAGCTCTAGATTATCATTGAATCTTACGCTGAACAACAACAACAACATCTTCTTCCGAATCATTATCTGATATTGATTGAAGTTGAAACTTGCATCTGATTGCTGTGTCATCCCCCGAGTCATCACTGTATAACTTACTGTCGTGAGTTCTTAAAACCCGTTTCGGTGATTCTGTTAATATTGAATGAATGAATGCAACTTATTTTATCTTCACATAGCCGGAAAAAAAGACAGTCATTTTAACATGAATGGTCATACACCTCAAGTCAGCTTAGGAGTTACCAAGTATGTTACTTTGTGGCTAATTAGTATTTTTTTTGTATGGCTGAAAATTTGGACAACCCATTAGTGACCACTAGATTAGAGCAAATGTTGTTAAATGTCTTGCCCAAGGACACATACGCCCACAATGGTAGCAGTGACAAGCCTTGAACCCATTAGTAGCAGTCTCGCTAACAACTTTGTCACAGTGCTGGACAATATGTGACACTCAGATATTTATCCTCTTAACTGCATTTATACATACCATGTTTAATGGTTACTTCAGGCGAGCTGGGAATTAATCCTTCACGTTTAATTTTACTTTTTTTAGTTTTTGATTCCTTCATATCAGGACTGGAATCCTAAAAAAACAATAATTTTAAACCCATATTTTATCCGCAAACTTTTATCTTACCACTTCTTTTGAAATAGGACTTGTCCGACTTTGAAGATTTTCTGAAGCTGCGTTTTCATTTTCATCTATAACAAAATCATTATAAAAAGCAATTCCTCTACTGAATGGAAATTCTATATATAAGGGGTCAACATTTATTTGTGGCATAAATAAATATATATGTATATGATTTGTGTGTAATAATAATTTTAGTATTTACTAGGTTTTTGAGCAGCTGGTTCAAGCAGTGTTTTTTCACTTCCCAGTCTTCCAATACCTGGTTGTACCCACATGTTAGTGCATGATTCAAGTACCTATAACAAAATGCGCTAGTTGAGAAACTTTACTTACAATTAACAACTGGTATTTGAAAAATTTAAAGCATTAAAGTGATATTACATTTTTGGGTCCCACTTTTAAACCAATGCATTTTTGGGTTGCAGTAATATAGAAAAATAATAAACAGTTAAACAACAAAAATCCAGTGCAGAAAAAATTGTTTGTTTAATTTGAAAATATAAAACACTTTTTTAATTTTGCATGAAAATATATACATTCTACAATTTACTGCGATTAAATACAAACTAACCTGATCTATAGCAGTGTACCATTCATCTCTTGATTTAATATCTGAACATATTAAAGCATAAACCCGATCTGGTGTATGAACTGTAATACCACAACCTGAAGAAAATGAAATTGTATTAAAAAAACAAAGACTTAAAAATATCGCAAAAAAAATCATCACACTCAAGTCACAATAAAACACCCATAATCTATTACTATAATTTAGTAGGGCAGGGAAAGATGGGACACCTGCTAACCCTATTTTTCGTTACATTTGGTAGTAAGCAAAGAATATTCAAAGAATTATAAAACGGTATCCTCACGGCTCCCACATATTAATTGTTTAAAACATGATCAGGATATTTGGATATTATGTGCTAAAGGTGTCCCATCCTACCCCACCCTACGATATTTTCAATAAAAAACAATTGTCACCTTCAACAGTGATACGAAGAGGCAATCCTTTCATTATGCCATAACCAAATGTTTTTGAACCAAGTGGAATAAAACCTATAGGATGTGGGTCAAGGGGTTCGTTATAATACCATATCAATGTTCCAACCAAACTGAACCAACGTTGGCGAAATTTTTCTTTTGCTTTCGGACCTGTTTTGCTCATCCATCCTTCCTGTATAATTAGTGACATGGTATTTAAAATACTAGGATTAAATTTTATCCTTTAATTAAAAATTGCATTTCATCATTTAGTTAAAAATTGCATTGCATCTTTTAGTTAAGAATTGCATTTCATCTTTTAGTTAAATATTGCATTTCATCATTTAGTTAAATATTGCATTTCATCATTTAGTTAAATATTGCATTTCATCATTTAGTTAAAACGCTCCGGATTGTACATTTTGAGATTCAATCATGTTTTGCATTTTTTTTTTAAATATTTATTAACGTACTTTGCGTTTTTTTTGTAATATCAATATTTACATTACTAGAATCAATTTACAATTATATTATTCATATGGGAATAAGCTAAGTAGCAAACTCAGTATAATACTATTAAACCTTCAATTCAAAAACAAAAATTCTTTCCAGCCACTAATATTGTTTATAATTTTATTGAAATATAATTTATTAGAACAAAAAAGTGTGAAAAATTAATTCCCATTCAAATAACAACCACAAAATAAAAATTATTCTGTTATATTTAAATACTTACTTTAATCATTTTAATGTTTAGATATCGCTGAGCTTCGTTGACTGGAAAGTTTTCATATTTATGTTTAACCATTGAAGCTCGAATTGCATGATACCAATCTGTAACAAGCCATTTTTACATCATGAAAAGTAATCGTTTACTACAACAAAACATATAATATTAACAATATTCATAACAAAGTAAATAAAAAAATAAAGGCAATTTCAATTGGAAATACTTTGACTTATTAAGAGCTGCATATAATTTACTGCCGAAAGTAAAACAAGAATTTTTACCGCTCGTTGTTTTTCCATCTTCTCCATAAACGTAAATATTTCTGCGCGTTCCATTCTTTTCATAAGTTAGCTGCATACCATTTTCATTTCCCATTTTCCCTGGAACCACATAGATACTGACCAAGTCCTATAGCACATTTACAAACAGTTATGTAATTGTTTAAAAATACTGCAATTTATTCAGACTATGGATAGAAACATCATTTAAGGTAAAATCAATTCCTAGATTCGATGGGTCCCAACATTTTGTCTGTTTGTTTCTCCTTTTCACAGACACTGCCTCTGTTGCGTTTACACCTTTTTGTATTGTATGCAGTAAATTGTGATGTTTATGTGATAATAAACCGATACTAAACTACATTGCATGCAAACCCAAAATGCATTGAGAAAGACTTGGAAAAAATCTAACAGAACACTTTACCTTGATTGGAATCACATCTTTTGGAGTTTTGTCGCTGTATCGAATAAAATACTTGAGAACACCTTCAGGTTCCTTTAAAATGAACTTACGACGATGGTATCTGAAAGTCATGCAAACATAAATTTTCTTAAATTTGTACATTTCTTTTTTTGAACCAAAACAGAGAAATTTTGGCTGCATAACCATGTGTGACCAAACACACATTGTGCAGTTTGTCACCTAGTCCAAGAGTATGATTCTAAATTCTAATGTACAGGTTACAACAGGTATAATTTTGAACTTGTATTGCCAATAAATTGTCTAACTTTAGTTTGTTAAAATGAATGTATAAATGAACGAATCTAACTTACTTTATCTTCACGTGCCGAAAATCGACAGCCGTTAAACACGGGTGTTCTGTTTCATACACTTCGTGCCAGCTTACGAGTTACCATGTATGTTACTTTGTGGGTGATTATTTTGGGAGGGTTTTCTTTTTTTTATGTGTAGCTAATAATTTGGACAATCCAACCCAAAGTATATTTAAATGACCTTCCATTATCCTTGCCACGCTTAAACAATGCACCAGTTTTTGACCCTTGATTATATGAACTCTGCTGTGAGGTTAGTTTAAATTCTTCACGTTCATATTTAGCTCTAATCCATTGCTCTGAAACACATTGCATTGTAGTTAATTTTAATTAAAAACAAATTTTTATTTAATTTAAAATAACAAATAACATAAGTAGGCTACACTGTAGCAAAAATTGAAGAATAATTGTGTTTACAAATCCTGATCTAACGTGTAGATAAATGGACCAACTTACTTCCATTTTAAACACCTCCTGCCTGCATACGAGTTAAGTAACTTTTCAATTTGTAGGTGATTAGTAGGCTACTTGAAAATGATAATGTTTTTTTGTTGCTGATAATTGTATAAAAAAACACGGAATTGAACAATTATTGTTTAGTGTCTTGCAAAGGAACAAAAACACCCACAGCGTCAAAGTTAATACAACTTACCGCGTATAATGGTCGGGTCGTCTTTATCAGGACGATGATAAAATATTGGAAGTTCTTTTTCAAACTCTGAGTTCACATTGCCGTTTCCTTGTGCATTGAAGAACGTTACTTCATCATTTGACCATCTATATAAGAATCATAAAAATACATACATTGCTATACCAGTGATGATTGAATGTATAGCCGATATAGCCTTATACCAACGTCTTATACATCGTCGTGAGATGAGGCAACGACAGTCGTTATAACACGGGTGTTCTTTTTTCACACAACTTATGCCCATTAAAAAGTTACCACATATGCAACTTTGCGGAAGATTTCTTTTTTAAAGTGAAAAACGACACACATGCCGATAATGCTGGTAGATTGGTAGCAGCGTCAACTCCTAAATCGGTAAACCGTTATAACTTAAAGCACGAGCGCTATAGACGCTGTGCCAAACACGACCAGACTAAAGTTTTAAAAAATGTTACATATAGTTATAATGTAAATGTATCTGTACATAGCAATCCATTTTTATTTGACTAAAAAGTGTTAATAACAGTTTATCACTCAGGTATTTTGTGCTTTTGGTCAAGCGTGACGAGTAAACAAATCGTCAGTTGGCCTTTCATGTATCAAATCAACTTTTCTACAATTTAGCGTACTTTCCCAAAAAGGCATTGCTTAACCGCGTTAGATTACTCGCATTTCTCTATTATTATCGCTTGTGCCCAGCGACTACAATACGCGCATTTGCTAAAAATACTCAGCATCTAAAAATGTTTACAAACGCGCGAATTTGCAGTTAAAAATAGTCTCTTCCTTAAAAGCTGTGAAATGGCGTAATTACCAAATTGACCAAGAACAACGACTATAGATCGTTCGCGAGGATACGGTTTTATAATTCTTTGAATTTTTTTTGTTTTTTTCCACCAAATGAAATGAGAAAATTGAATAAAACGGTGTCCCATCTTCCCCAGCACCCTATATACATACTGCACTGTGTTAAAAGCAGCAGTACGTGTTTCAGGAAATGCACTGCTGACGCCCCTGCGTATCTTAAACGCGTGGGTCAGCAGTGCATTTGTGTTTGTATCAATATTATTCTTGTTATACAGTCAATATTATCACAACTTATTTATTAAAAAGTTATCTCATATGCGTGGGTCAATAATATTCTGTTCACCTGTTATTCTGTTTTCTCGCCCCATTTGGTAGTAAACAGAGAACATTTAAATAATTAAAAAACCGCATCATCACGAATCCCATAGACCGTTGTTAACTGTTCAAAAAACACAATCAGAGTATTTGGAGATTATGTGCTAAAGGTGTCCTATCTTCCCCAACCCTACTATACATAAGCACAGCATTAATATACATACTGATGCTTCGATATCTCCACTACTTTATTTGGTCCGTTGCTTAGTTCTCTATGAAACCTGGAACACTCTCCGCAAATAAAAACTCCAAAAGTTAAAGATGCAAATTGTGGATCCCGAGCGTAACATTCTGCACATGTCTTATTTCCAGGTTTTGCTGCTTCGGTATTTATACCCACAGTTGGATCGTTTCCTTCCATTTCACCTTAAAATGTTATGCAATTGGACAAGCGTTTAACTATAATTCATCTTTGCATATAGAACTCATATATTGATAATTTTGTATGAGAATGTATATGTACAAAAACTAAAATGAAGTCCTTTTTAATGTCTTATCAAAATCTAGTTTTATTTAAACAAAGATGCTTACTGTCAATACAACACTCGACTGAGATTCAAAATTTTTATAAACACCATTTGACTAATATTCTAACTAATTTTTTAACATTACTTTAAATTTCTCTAACATCTCATAACTCCAACTTTGAAACTACATTGGAATATGGGATCGCTGTCGAATAATGTTATTCTGTTTACCCGTTGTTGCAGTGATAAACCATAGCGTAATACGTCATAATGCATATACGCAGCACAAATGCTGGTTGCTCTAAACGTCCAGTGACGCATACTTTCCGCTTCCTTCATTTGCTTTATGCATTCATGTCTGGAGTCTTCTACTTGTTTTAATATTCACACAAACATAATACAACTGCTACTTCGGCAACAGCAGTTGTATTTACATGTATTTACAAAAATGTAAAGTAATAGAGTGGGGAAATACGGGACACCTGATCATGTTTTCATCAATTAACAACAGCGTTCTATGGGAGTCACGAAGACAGTTTTATAATTCTTTGAATGTTTTTTGTTTACTACCAAATGAAACGTGAAAATAGATTGAAAAGGCGTCCCATCTGCCCCCACCCTACTATATGCTATCTTTGATATTGTTTTAACAATAGACCGACATACTTACTTAGGTTCCAGAATTATATCTTTATAAAAATCTCTTAAATAGCTAATGTTAAAAGTTTTTTTAATAAATGTGAAATTCTTAATTTATCTCAACATTGTGCAAATTTTCATATCGACTAATGTCTCAAAATCTTTATTAAAATATATTTGTTTCGCAAATAAATTCAGCTCATTTGCTGTCAAAATACACTAAACAACAACTATCTATACATTGTTAAATAATCAGATCTTGTCGTAGTATATTGGTTTGGAACCTGCAATAAACCATCCATCGGCAAAGCTGATTTATTAAACTGGTCGCTAATCTGATTCGTGTTTGAACTGTAGTTGGCCAAAATAGATGCCTGGTCCAACAAGAACTCAGTTTGGTCTCTGTATGGACCATGATGCCGAGGAGTACCACTTGTTGAATCCTGTCCTTTGTTGTGAAGTAAGTTGACATCATGTGGCGCTGGGAAATAACCGTAAAATATCGGCAGTGCGTTCGAGGACGTCCATGTTATATTCGGTGGACCTTCTGGCCCAACTGTTTGATCAGTACTTGATAATAAGATGGGTTTTGCAGTTGGGTGTAACATGGATGGTAAAATTGATGGCGGCTGTTTAAAAAACGGTTTCTTGTTTGGTGCAATTAGTGAATCGGTTTCCTTCAAAGAATTTACCAAAGAAAATAGAGTTAACCCGTTTGATGCGTCCAAACCGGTGGAACCAGGAAAAGGTGTTTTATTTTGTTCATGTGGTGTTTCGTATGGTTTATGAGAAATTTCATTGAATTGATGACCAATGGTTGCCGTTCGGTTGTCACTATGATTGCTGCTGTCAGCTTGAACGTTTTCAAATCTTCTGTAAGAAAAAAAATCAAACGGTAGTTATAAAAACTGTATCTATAATTATAGCACTTATTGTTCAGTTGTTTATATTTTTTATATTTTACCTTTTGTCATTCATGCTATTTTGTGAATGAGACTTCCAACATACAACGCCGTGCTCATCTAATATGTTGGAGGACGATGGTATGTGATGTGGTAAAGTGTAAACTTCACCTGTGACTTCTTCGTTTATCGAACACGAATTCTCAACGGCTGAGTTTCCTGCAACATCTGTGGAAAACAATAAGGCATACAGTAATTTTTGCGGATGGCTATTAAGCCCGGCGCCGTGGCAAAGTGATTATTGCGTCTGTCTGCTGTAACCCATATAGGTAATGAGTTCAAGGCTCGTCGCCGCTACCATTGTGGGTGTCTGGTCCTTGGACAAGCTACTTAGTGAAAATGCTCCAACCCAGTGGTCACTTATGGGTTATTGTCAGCCAAACATAAAAAAAATCAAAAAAATAATCAACCACAAAGTAACATATATATACATGGTAACTCGTAAGGTGACACGAGGTGTAACACTTATATAACATTCGTGTTATAACGATTTTCGTTGCCCCGACATGCGAGGATATACATGGTAACTCGTAAGGTGACACGAGGTGTAACACTTATATAACATTCGTGTTATAACAATTTTCGTTGCCCCGCCATGCGAGGATATAAGTTAAATTCATATTGTTTTTTTTATCCCTTTCATAAAATACCTTTATGTATGGTTGATATAAGATTGTCTGCCAAAGAATGTTGATCATCATGGAAATTACAAACGTCAACTTTGCTCACCATGGATTTAAGTTTTCCGCTCTCCAAGTCAAATATATCTGTCAGGTGCCTGATATAAATGACAATGTTACAATTAAATGAGATTTATATACTAGTGAAGTGTGGGAAATATGGGACACCTTTTCGTCCCGTTTTCTCGTTCCATTATAGGTAGCAAACAAAGAACATTCAAAGAATTATGAAACCGTATTATCACGACTCCCATAGACTGTCGTTAATTGTTTAAAACACGATCAGGATATTTTTTGGATATAATATGCTAACGGAATCCCATCTTCCCTATCCTATAACGTTATAGCCTATATACACTGGCTATACGTTTATCTAAAATTCTGCATTAAATAAACCTATACGAATAACTAGTTTTACTTCGGCTTACTTCGCATATGTAAATCCAGGAGCTACGTTCCGCGAAACCGAGGTATTTTGTCGCTTTAATTTTTCCGGTGGTATTGAAGCGATATCAACTGTCCAATAGTTTCCTTTGGAATGGGGTCGAGATGGATCGGGTAAAACCTTGTAACAGATGTAAATGTTAAAAAAGTAAAGTTTAAACAGGCTTTTGCTTTGTATACCTTTTTAAAACATTTATTTTGAGAAAGATTATGTCGCACGGAATCTCTCCAACCTTGATATTCTCCCTGAAAATGTTAAAGCAAATATATCAGTAGGGTGGGGAAGATGAGACATCTTTTCTTTCGTTTCTTGTCCCATTTGGTAGTTACCAAAGAACATTCAAACCGTATTCTCATAGAACTCCAATAGACCGTTGTAAATTGTTTAAAACACGATCAGGATGTTTGGATATTATGTGCTAGAGGTGTCTCATCTCCCCCCACCCTATAACTTTAACGTCAACGATTTTTTTCTTAACGGACAGTATCTATTCGTATTTATGCCGTGAATAACCAAAACTTGTTCAGCTTACGTTAATCAAATTAAAATAAATAAAATAACTTTATTTGTCTCTTGAATTACGGTAGCGAAGATTTAGAAATATTTTAAACGAAAAGACAGGATAATAGCCACAGAACAACAGTTGTTAAAACACCCTTACAGTTAAAAACAAATTAATGCTATTTATAACTATACTTCTTGACAGTGACACCATTTGTGCAGGTTACAGACGCTAAAGCAACTTTTTCAATGTTTTGGTTTTATACCAACCTTAAAAAATGGAAACATCGTACTTATGCGTAAAAGAATGTCAGACAGTTTAAGCATTTTAGTTGTAGAGTTTTGAATTGCGAGAGCGATCAGTCCAACATACGAATATGGCGGTTTCTCGTATCTGCGATATCTAAAATATAGAGAAAAAGTTTTAATGAGGAAAAAAGCCGTTTTTGGTGAATATTTAAATGTTCTTACTTTTTATCATAATTAGTTCTTCGTTTTACAAGTTTGCGACGTCTTCGGCCATTTTCGTTCCCCGAACTAATTGTTGTCGAGTCATTTGTCTCCATGGGTGAACTCTATATTTAAAGTTCAAAAGTGTTGGTTGGAAGAAATTAAGTGTTGAGATAAGAAGAAAGATGTTCGTATAAAACGTTAGAATGCGCAAATTATGCTGTAAAAACAAACAATCCTAGTGTTCTGAATTATACACACATTATTAATTATTACATGGGACATAAAAGATAAACTTATAATATAGTAGAGTGGAAGAAGATGGACACCTTTTCATTCATTTTTCTCGTCCCAATTGGTAGTAAACAAATAGCATTCAAAGAATTATAAAATTGTATCCTCACGACTCCTATAGACCGTTGTTAATTGTTTTAAACAAGATCAGGACATTTAAATATTACGTGGCAAAGGTGTACCATCTTACCCCGCAGTACTACCTGAAAACCAGATTTATTCTTAAAGAGTAAACTATAGCATTTTGGCTACTGGTTAGTCATACATTTATTGACAGAGCTTGGAAAAAAAAGTGGGTCACCAATGGTTGACAAGTCTTATACCCACACAATGCATACGTTTCTTAAAACTGAATAAGAAGTAACTGTCTACGAGTTCTGTACTGCATTTGACTGCTAGATTGTATAAGTAAACGACGTAAATAACATTAGCAACAAAAATTGTTGATGATATAAAACGCTTGTTTTAAATGCAGAAACGAATGGTTGGAAATTAGTTTCCTATATTATTGTTGCTAACATTCGATTCCCTGTTTTCTAAATTGTTTTCAAAATATACATTATCGCTATAAAAGCTCGGCTTTATATTTTTTGATGGTTAATTTGCTGACAATATAGATCACTTTGTCTTATTCTAGGTATAAAGTAACTTTTGACCAGTAACAAACGCAAACGCAAAAATGTGGAAACTATACAAAGCAGTTCAATCTTCATAAAAGATTTTTACAGTGTCGCTTACCTTGTAGATCCTTTTAATCTTTTTGTTTTACTGCACTTGAATTGACATCGATATTAAACTGTTAGATTTCATATCTCCAATAATGCTCATAAATGAACCGCTGCTATATCTTATTCCTACAAAACTGCGACTTGATCGTTGGTAAAAAAACGACTTCTAAAACATGGACAGCATGTTGGATTGAAAAAGGCGGCAATTAGCAAAGCGATAATTATCGCCACCACTGCCCTCTTTCCTCACTTTAATCGAAGATTAACCGAGTTAACTACTCTCATTGGAGGTATCAGTCGAAGTGACCACCCGTACACTTAGAAACAATACCTCGCAATGTAGGTCACAGACAAAAAAATGGCAGGGAAAGTAACAGCCGAACAACTGCGTTCCAATTCTAAGCGATTACCACAGTGATTACTAAAATTTCAACATTAAAAGGAATATCCGTCAACAAAAAGTTCCAAAGCAGAATTTCAAAGCAATGCGATAATTTAAGGACAAATTATTTTAAATAATTACATCCAATAAAATAAATATGACATCTGTTTATGTAAATATTATGTGTTACGGCCTTTTATGCTACCTGTGGTACAATTCAACTGGTTGGTCTGTAGTTGGATAAAGATGGTACATTCAGAACAATTTATCAATACTGCTGATTAAATTGCGAACTATAGGCTATGATACAAATTGCTAAAAAAGTAAATACATGTTTCGTTCGCGCCGTGCCACAGTGATTGACGCACAGGTTTCGGGTTCGAGACTCGACGCTGTTACGATTGGCTGCATATGAGTCCCTAGACAAGACATTAATAACAATTTTTCTAACAAAATTGCTATTGATGTCTTACAAGTTGTCTAAATACGCCCATAAAGTTACATAGGTGGTAACTGGTAAACGGCGGGGACGAAGTGTACGAAACAGTCAAACAGAACACTCGTCATAGCGACTGTCGTCCACCGTTACGAAAGGAAAAATAAATTAATTTACTTAAAAACTGGAAATTCAGTTTTGGCATAGGGCAGAGTCCGTATATGTTTACTGGCTCTGGTACAGGCTTATAGGCACCTCTACATGAAATTGATATGGCGACCCTGTTTGAATGCTCGATCAATTACACGCTCATTTTACAGATTGTATCGATTTTGATTATTAAACTGGGTAGTAATTAACGCTCTTATGTACATGTGACGTAGAAATCTACGTATTTACTGCGTGCCCAAAATCACAAAACTTTATACGGATGATCGATTTTGGTTGTTATTGGCAACGGTGTAACTGCGCCAAACGGAAATCGTGTTTCTCAGTTTTGAGATCTTCGGTCAGTTGCGGTTCATACTCAAGTTAAGGTAATATTATAATACACATCCTAAACATTTCATAGGTATGTTACAGCACATAAGAAAACAATCTGACCGGTTCTTTTCTGTGTTTATATTAATTCTGTGCGTTATAATAATTTAACTTTCGGTTATTGCAATTCCATTTTTACACAACACTGATTCGCTTGTTAAGTGCCAAGTGGTATAGTAATTAATAAGATATATTTTATTTTGAAATACCCATAAATAAAAAATCTGGACTGGTTTTTTACTTATTCACACAAACATTTCACAATTCCAATATTTTTCTTCCAGTTTCAAACAACAAAGATGCAGCGAGCAGCAAGCAGAAGATCCGAGTCCTCGGAACAGGAAATGGATGGACTTGCTGAGGCTGAGTTGGCAAAGTTACAGCGTCAATATCGAATCATGGACGGCGATAGAAAGGCTTACTGTGAGGAATCCCAAAACATTATTCGAAGACAAAGGGCACAGATAGCATCACTTCAGGTTGTAGTTTAATATATTTAAATAAGTATGAATGAATAAACGTAACTTACTTTATCCTTGCGTGGCTGGAAAACGACAGTCGTTTTAACAAGGGTGTTCATACACCTCGTGCCAACTTAAGAGTTACCATGTATGTTACTTTGTGGGTGATTATTTTTTGGGGGATTTTTATGTGTCTTGCCCAAGGACACATGCGCCCACAATGGTAGCAGCGTTGAGCCAAAAACCCATTACCTCTGGGTTACAGGCAGACCACTTTGCCCTGGCGCCGTATATCACTTGTTTTAGTGTATATACATAATACATATATCTGTTGGTGTAACCTGTATGTTTTGTTCATGAAAAAAGTAATTTGGTAATTAATTTTCAAGTACTATCAGTTTCAAAGACCATATCAATAAGCTATAGGAAGTTTCATAATTTCAGATGGATTGTGCAACTGTATGATTTGTGTTTAAAACGCCATCGTGCTAATCACTTTTTGTTTTATAGGAAGAAAGAGAAGAAATTCAGACTAATCTGCTTTTAGCCCAGTCTGCTCAAAACACGAAAAAAGATTCCAACAACATGGAAGAGCTTTGTAATCTTTTGTCGGAGCAAGATTCTTATGAAAGATTAATTAAGGAGGAGACTGAAGCTGTTCGTGCCCTGGATACTGAGATACGGCAAATTGAAACTAAGATTAACACCCAGCATAAAAGCATGGGAGGGGTTCATTCCAGCCACTTGAGGCATGTTGGTACACAAAAGCAAATACGAGTTCTTGAAAATCGACTTGACAAAGCAACTGTGGAGTTCAACAAACTTCTAACAAGCAACTCTAAACTGAGAGAGGAAATTGATCATTTGCGTTCACAGAGAGCTGTGTTTGATGGTCTGCATAAAAAGTTAACAAAGGAACTGGGTGATCAGAAACGTGTAATGGGAGAAATTATTGAACAATCTACCCAGGTAACTATATATAATAAATGAATATATTTAACTTACTTTATGTTTGTATTGGCCGGAAAACGTTAGCTGACACGAGGTGTATGAAACAGAACACTAGTGTAATAACGCTGTCGTTTTCCGACCACGAGAGAATAAATTAAGTTATGTATATTTATTCAAAACGACAGGCGGTATAACACCGGTGTTCTGTTTCATACACCTCATACGGCTTACAACTTGGTGAACTTACCGAGTAGGTTGCTGTGTGGGTGATTATTTTTTGGGGGGATTTTTTCTTTTTTTTATGTATGGCTGTTAATTTAGACAACCCATTAGTGACCACTGGGTTTGAGCAATTGTCGTTAAGTGTCTTGCCCAAGGACACATTCACCCACAATGGTAGCAGCGACGAAGCTTGAACCCATTACCTCTGGGTTAGAGGCAGGCGCCCTAATCACTATGCCACCGCGCTGGATATAAGCAATATAAAATCTCATATTTATTCATTTCTTTGTTTTATACAGGCTTATGACCAACGGGATGACGCACAAGCCAAAATGATGGCTCTTAAGGAAAGAAATGAAAAAGATTTATTGCAATACAACATGGAGTACAAGGAGCTGATGAGAATCATCGATCACGATGCAAAGCTTAAGTTGTTCATGAATATGAAATCACAAGAACGAAGCGAACTTGAGGAAGAAGAAGCAGCTAAACGACGTGCAGGGGAAGAGGATAAAGCTGAAAAAACAGCAGAAGAAACTATGGAGACATATCAAAAAGCTTTCGAGAAAATTCAAGAAGTCACTGGTGAAGGTGACATCTATTTGCTTGTCAGTCGATTTATTGAGACTGAGGATAAAAACTTCGCCTTGTTTAATTATGTTAATGAGCTAAACAACGAGTTGGAGTTGATTCAGGAGCAAATTGATGACGTGCGAATGCAGATCGAACAGTTCAAAAATGAAGGAGTCCAACATCAGGTTGAACGGCAGAACATCCTGAAAGGACTTGAAGAAAAACTAAGAAAAACCACAAAGGAAGCAGATATGTTTGACAAGTAAGTTTCAACAATTATATCTAATCTAGTAAAGTATGCATGATATCTAACAATTGAAAAATGCATAATATAAACGCTTCAAATAGAAAGGTTGTTTAATGATCATATAGTAGGGTGGGGAAAGATGGGACATCTTTAGCACATAATATTCAAATATCATGATCGTGTTTTAAATAATTAACAACAGTCTATGGGAGTCAGGAGAATACGGTTTTATAATTCTTTGAAGGTTCTTTGTTTACTACCAAATGTAGCGAGAAAATAGGATAAAAACGTGTCCCATCTTCCCCCACCCTACTAGCTACTATATATTTTTTTATACATTAGTTTATTAATGTTATACTTTGCAGACAACTTAAAGCAACTGAGAAAATTCTGGATCAGTTGAAGGCTGGAATTGAATCCGTGTTTGGCAAAATCAACTGCAACAGATCCACCATATCAGATATGCTTGGAGATAATGATGCTGTCAACGAGAACAACATGATGCAGTATCTGGGAATCATTGAACAGAAAACCAATGAGTTACTTCAGATCCACACCTATCTTCAACTGAAAGAGCTTGAAAATAAACCTGAGGGAACACCAGGAACTTCTCCTATTACAACTGCAGCTTTATTAGGGGGACCGGCAGCTCCTCCCATTCTTGCTCCGATCCATATCGTTCCTCCATCAACTGAGGATGACCGAGACGATGATGGTGGGGATTCAGGAGAAGAGTCGGTTGATTTTGATCGACCTCTGACCCAGCATGAGCTAAAGGCTCGTGTTATGCGAAATGTCGCGAAAAAAGACCTCGCTGGATCAAACGCAGTTGCTGGTACCAAACGTCCGGACAAACAAATGTCAACGTCTGAAAAAACGCCCCGTCTTTCCGATGCTAAGAAGAAGCCATCCAAATAACTTTTAGATTATGCATTGCACTTAACTGTAGAGTATTATTTTTAAAAGAAGCCATCAATATTACGTTTATGCGAACACCATACATTTAGCTGATGTACAAAGCCATATATATATTTAAAAATGCAACTAAGAAAAAACATGCACTTACATTGTTTGTAAAATCATTGTCCTAATATTAATTTGTCTTTGTGGATTGAAATAAAGTCTTTAAAAAGAATATTCGAAAATTTTGGAATGAAGAATGCAGAGATAACGCCAGATTTCGTATAAATGTTGAGTGTATAGACATAGAATTGATAACGTTCGTAAGGTTAAATATATTCTCCAAAAGTTAACGAGAAGTTTTACAAACATCTTTTTTAAATGTAACCTCATGTTATAAAAGACTGCCGTTTTCCTGACACGCGACTGCATTCATTCAAGTAAATCTGTGCTAAAAGTATATACAACACGGGATACTAGAGATAAGGCTACATTAAATGTAACCCCATCTTGTAGCCTTATTTCTAGTATGCCGTGTTGTACTTGCAGCACAGATTTACTTGAATAAATGCAGTCGCGTGGCAGGAACACGGCAGTTGTTATAACATGTGTGTTCTATTTTATACATCTCGTGCCCGCTTAGGTTACCACGTATGTAAATTTGTGGTGGATGGTTTTCTCTATATGGCTAATAATTTAGACAGTCCAGAGTCTGTTTATATACGGAAAATGAGACAACCCATTAACGCAATAACGACCACTGTATCTTTATACGCTGCGCACAGTTCACGTATGTCGTATGGTAAGTCGGGGTAAAATGGGACGTTTCTCCATCGGCGCTAATGTGAACCGTTGATGTGAACCTAAACAAAAATAATGCTAAAACAAAAATAATGCTTTATCTCGATAGATTTTTGAAATAAATCGTTTTAAAATTTTCAACAAGAACAGCGATGTCAAACATTTTAGATGTCTATGATAAGTCTGTTGAGCGGTTGTAAAAAAGGTTTTAAAACAAAGTTAACGTCGATTTGTTATTGTCAGTTTTCCGCGATCTTGTATTTTTGTTGCCGACGGCATTGACCATTGGCTCCAATTTTTAATATATATACAGCTTTCAGCTTTATGCAGCCTATAGTTTGTGAGAATAGGTCGCACCCGTATATCGTTTGGAGCGTCACTGGCTTCCAAATTGCAAAGTTTTACTTTTGCGCTGAAGATATTTTTTCGCACTGATTTGGGAAAAAAATGGAAAAAAAAATTTGCGAAGTGGTAAAACGTGAATAACTTTAAGTAGTTATTGTTTCCCTTTCAAAAAAACAAATAAATTAATACCTTATTCGGTTTTAATTTACCAAAAATCGCGTTTTCTGCTGGTATAGATACGTCTTCACGTTTTGCTCTTCAACTATTATGACCCTCCATTTTTTTAAATATTTAAATTTCTATCATTTACTTGCAGATCAGAATGCCATTTGGTCCTACATCCTCTCTGTTAAGCTCCAACAACCAAATGAGCTTAGGCAGTAAGAATAAATCGAACTCTGTACATTTTAAAGATGTTCCTGAAGTTGACATCAACCCACAATACATGTCAAGCTACAGAGCCAATACTTTGTATATAAACACTGCACAACCTGAACGACAAGTAATTGGGAAAAGAAATGTCCGTATAACTGCAAAAAACAAACCAACCATAACAGAGGACGTGAGGTCCCATATACCACCGGAACCTTTTCATGTTAGCGAACTCAATTCGTGGAATGCAATTTCATCGTTATCACCTCGCAACAAAATGAAGGATTTATCAAAAGTTTCTGAAAAGAGCAAAGCTTTGGAAAAGTTGAAAGAAGTCATTAACTTCCAGAAACATAACAGGTCAGTTTGTTGTAATTTTTCTGCATTTTTCCGAACACCGTTTATAAATTGCAATATCTACTTTTTTGTATTAGCTGCTAAAAAAAGTTTTTAATTATATATATATATATTATATTATGCATGTCATATTAATTGAACAATGGAAATAAAATAAAACATATTCTTGATTGAAAAGTTTGCAGGCAATAGAGTTCTTATTTTCATAAAAAAATAATAATATGAAAATCAATGTCATGATATTACATGCCAAGTAAAGTTTTTGGAACACCTAAAACATTTCAACATAAACAAAATATTTTAGGTCGTCCTCGGACCATGACATATCGCAACCAACAAGCACTGATGTAATGAATTATGTTCATGGAGATATGGGACGAAAGATTGCAGTAGTTTCTGCACCTCCAGTATATAAGGTAGGCTTGTGCAGTTTGAACATGCAGGGATATTGTGAATAATAGGTCTATGCTTAGCACGCATGCCTGTAACCCAGAGGTAATGAGTTCAAGGCTTGTCGCTGCTACCATTGTGGGTGTATGTGTTCTTGGGCAAGACACAATTTCTCTAACCCAGTGGTTCCTAATGGGTTGTCCAAATTTCAACCATACATAGGCCTAAATATATATTTTTCAGAATAGAATTAGGTAATTAAATTTGTTAGAGAGACTTTATTACCTTTGATATTGAAGTATGTACATCATTCATGTGCACTGTATTATATTAGTCCCTTGGATGCAATTTTAAACAGACTCTTTTTTAATAAGTTTCTTTTAGTACATACTAGATATAGTTATCCGTTATTATCTATTATCATCGAGACAAGAAAACAGAATATGTCAATGCTTCATTGTTTATATATATATACAGTGGCGCAACCAGCGCGTTCAAAAGGGGGCTGTCATATTTATGTCTAGTCCACGTTTATCTCTGACGCGATAAAACACTCCCTTTATTGGTTGTGCACACGAATATATATCCTATTTTACGCGGTAAATTAAAACTAACACTACATTATTAAAAAGACGTATCTAAATTAATATAAACAGAGGAAACATTGTTGCAGATTTACGCATGTTAATGTAACGATTATTTACGTCAGAATACCTTTGATAAACCATTACGATTGTTCAATCACAAACGAGATTGTTGGTAAACAATCGTGTTTTATTTGCTCCCATACGATCTGTAGTTTTTGTATGATTTCTGTTTCTGATGATTAGTTTAAATCAGTGCTTGACAAACTATGGTATGCGAAGGCCTCCCAGGTGGTACGCGAGCACCTTATTAAGTTCACACCAAACGATCGCAAATGATCTTTTAGTGATTGTCGTGAGCATTATTTTAATCCACATAAATTACGTAGAGCGTGACATTCCATGCTATATTCCCTACACCGGTGTTCCTAATTTTTTAAACCTAGGCGTTGCTTTACGCGTGTACAGAATATTTTTGCAAGCCTATCTTTACTTATGCGCATGAAAAGGCAAACATTCAACCTGTTTTCAAGCACCTGCAGGCTAAATAATCAAGGGGACAATCGCTAATATGACGCAAATAATCAACGTGTGAACTGCTATTATGACGTAATCAATTCCCAGGTCAAACAATCGCTATTATGACGCGATGAATCCACGTGTGAATCCCTACTGTTTCGTAATAATTATGCTGCTTGGCTGAGGAAAACATCGTAAATATACAGCAGTGCTACTTCTGGAACATATTTAGGTTGTTTATTACCGCGCCTGTTGCCCTGTTTAATAGGCAAATTACTTTTATTTTCAACTTTGAGAAAGGCAGTGCCAAGTTCATGCCCGCGGAAAAAATAGGTGTGCGTGCGGTTTTTAATTTCACTATTTAAAATGAGTTGTTCACGAGCCTTTAGTAGTTTAGTATGTAGGTGGTTTGAGAACGCTGCTTGAACCAAAAAGTGGTACGCGAGTAGATAAAGTTTGGTAACCACTGATTTAAATGCTGATAAACCGCGATTATTATGCATTTTAATTGGTGCAAATATAAGTGCGAGGAGCGACGCTATCAGTAAATTGGAACCAACACAAATTGTAATATATTATTATAAAGTATCGCCCCGGCAGAGCTTGGACAAAGGCCAAAAAACGTGTTCGTTGGCACCGCACGAGAACCAGAGTTTTATTACGTCACTTTTCACGAGAATAAATTCACAACGATTGCTTCGTTTGTTAAGTGTTGAATGTATGCTACCACATGCGTCTTCCTTTATTTCCTACGCCGGCGCAGAGCGTAAAAATGTGACGCTCATACACGATGTTTCGATCTCGTGGTTGGTTGTGCAGTTAGCACATTCCTCCAGATTGTTATATTATGAAACGTCATAATTAATAGTTACGTTACAATAGGACAAGTGACGTAACAATTGAACGAAAAGTTATTCCAATTTTAAGCGAACGAATGTAATATTAAATGCAACGCGCGTGTGTGTGCGTCTTAGCACTTTCTGGCTGCGTGCGTGTCTGCGGAAAAGGGGGCTGTCATGACAGCAAAACAGCCCCCCTGGTTGCGCCCCTGTATATATATATTAAATTACCAAGTTATCATTGTAATTACTCACCAGGGATTTAATGAAGCGAAGACAAGAGTAAGGAGCGTTGTCCGTTTAAACGAAGATGAGACAATTAAGTCAACTATTAAGTCATCAAATGAAACTAAAAGTAATCATTTTGTTATATTTATATTATATACTGTTTTTACACAATAAAAACTTTATATTTACACTTTTTTATGCAAATAAATAACAATATAAATAATATGTATATCAACGACAAGCAAATCTTTTTTTTCCAGATTAAACCTGTTTAGCATATATCATTTAGAATACAAATGTTATTTAAGAATTTGTTTTTTTTTGGCAAATGTATAATTTTGTAGAAATTTTTTTTTTATTCAACTGTAATCCATTAGTGGTTCTCCCAATGATTTATATTGACGCTGTATTATTGGTAGGAAAAAAAGAATCCGCCAAAGTAAACGTTACTGACCACCGACCTACAGCAAGGAAATCAAGGAAAACTGGTGGGTTGAAATGAAAATGATAAAGAAATGAAAACATTCCAGTTTTTCAATAAACCAATAAAAAGTTATATATATTATAATATTATATAATATATATAGTTTTAATAACATTATTAAATATAAACCAAGGTTAAAAATGTTTTCAGCTTTGCAATTTTGGTTCAGATACGTTTTTTATATTTGTTTAAAAAATATAGTGGAGTGAGGGAAGATGGGACACCTTTTCATTTTATTTTCTTGTCCCAATTTGTAGCAGATAAAGTACATTCAAATAATTATGTATCCTCACGACTTCCATAGATCGATGTTAATTGTTAAAAACCTGATCAGGATGTTTGGATATTATGTGCTAAAGGTGTCCCATCTTACTCACAGTACTACATACAGTATATATATAATATATATATATATAAATTTAACATATTATAGAAATATGTTTTATTTTAAACTTAACTGACTTATTTTAGCATAAAACTAAAAAAAATTCACAGGAAAACCCACAATCTTGGAAAGAAATCAGTTTTCAACGACGCCTTCATCGTGGAAAAAAGGGAAAGTTATTGCTGAACGAATCTTGCAAATTCCGTCACAGAAAAATGAAAATTTTGCACCGGATACTATATTACGTCTACACCAACCACCAGGTAACTTTTGTTTGTAAAAATGCTAGTTTTATTAGTTACGATCAATTGTTTAAATCAATAATTTTTTTTTTAATGAGAAATTTTTAAAGTTTTGGCAATTTTTAGTTCTTTAATTAAATAAATTTGTATTAAAAAAAGGCTAAAATATTTTTATTTAAGCTGAAGAACCACCTTTGTCAGGATCTTCCCAATTAACTGAAGATCATCATGTCACAGATGCTCAAGATGTACCAGGTAAATTTCCCCACCAAACTTTAGGTTTTTAACCACCAAATTCAGTTTTTTACCACCAAACTTTAGTTTTTTTACTATCAAACTTGGTTTTTTTAACACCAAACTTTAGTTTTTTTACCACCAAACTTTAGTTTTTACCACTAAACTTTATTTTTTACCACCAAATTCAGTTTTTTACCACCAAACTTTATTTTTTTACCACCAAATTCAGTTTTTTACCACCAAACTTTAGTTTTTTACCGCCAAACTTTAGTTTTTTTACCACCAAACTTTAGTTTTTACCACTAAACTTTATTTTTTTACCACCAAATTCAGTTTTTTACCACCAAACTTTAGTTTTTTTACTATCAAACTTGGTTTTTTTACCACCAAACTTTAGTTTTTACCACTAAACTTTATTTTTTTACCACCAAACTTTAGTTTTTACGACTAAACTTTATTTTTTACCACCAAACTTTATTTTTTTACCACCAAATTCAGTTTTTTACCACCAAACTTTAGTTTTTTACTACCAAACTTTAGTTTTTTTACCACCAAACTTTAGTTTTTACCACTAAACTTTATTTTTTTACCACCAAATTCAGTTTTTTACCACTAAACTTTATTTTTTTACCACCAAACTATATTTTTTTAAACTAAACTTTAGTATTATAATAAACCATTTGCTTTTTTTGATGTTCATATTAGAAAAAACATTGTGGCATAAAAACATATTTGTTAATCTATCTTTCAAATTTTATTTTTTGGCATTAGTGGTTTTTGCACTGTAATAATAATAAACATCCACTGAATATTTGAAATATATATCTAGCTTTATTTTGTATAAACATATTAAAATTAGTTTAAATTATAAAATGTTATCAAGTTTATTCATGTTTTCCTATTGTGCCTTTTTCTGTCCAACCAATTCTCTGTTGTTGAAGTTAAAAAAAGATATTTTGAAACAAAATCATTGATTTGTGTTAAAATAAGTATTATATATATTTATATTTGTAGGTATTTTATCCGAACAAACGAGAAGTATCCTTCATGATATTCAACTAACCCCTACTAAACAAACAAGAAAACCAATGAAACGACGACCAAAACCAACTACACTGAGTGCTCATAAAACGAAATCAGGTTTTTATGAATATTATACTTATTAACTTACCAAACTTTACAATATTACGCTGGCCCTTCTAAAAATCTGTTGTTTTTATTGGTTTAAACAGACTTTACAGTTTTTTTTGTGTTTTTATGGCACAAAACTTCTTAAGACGATAAAAAAAGGAATATTAACAAGGAGTGTTTGTCAAGAAAGCATTGTTTCTGCATTGCAATATTTTGAAATCATTTACGCATTTTCAGGTGCGGGTCAAAAGCCTCCCAAAATCCGCCATTACGACAGAGATGAAGTGAAGCATTACATGGCAGGGCAAAAGTTAGCGAGAAAAAAGGAAATGTTGGATTCAATGAAAAAGCAAAAAGAAGCAAAAGAGCGAAAACTTCAACAGCTCAAAATGTTGGATGAGAAACGCAAAGAAGGAAGATGGAAAACACATCATGGTAATTTAAACTTGAAATTATCAATGTATAAATATTTTGATTTCATTTGTGTGAGGTTCATTCTATTCTGTATTGGTAAGGTTCTTGGGAACCTGGAATTTAGGCCAGATTTGTCCCATTACCCCAACGCCCTTGTACGTCCGAAAGTGTCGTCCCCGCGATAGTAAAGTCCTTTATTCATATTCCAACTCAAGTCCTAATTCTGTCTTGATTCTTGACCTGCAGTACTCTATTTGCTGACTATATTTGCGAACTCGTTCTCACGAGATTGGCAAAGACCTGGGATTAAGGCCGACCATTAGATTTCACCCATTACCCCAACACCCAGGCCATTTATTAACGTCTTTGATGTGAAAACCAGTGTGACTCTGTTCTGTCCTCCATCCCAAACAAAGTTTTCTACTCTCTAGACACCGCTGATGTCTTGAACTGAGTCTTACCACACAGTGTTTTTGAATATCAAAATTTATTCCAAATTTCATTTATTTATTTCTTGAATAAAATTTAAACACAATTTTTTAACTTTTAGAAAAGACACAAAAATCATATGCAGATTCTGTGGATCTAACTGCTATTTCAAACACAACAAGCACCAAATTTGAAAGGTAATTTTTTTTATCATTTTAAATTGAATGTTATGTATAATATATACCATTCCAGGCCCCAATCTTCTATTAGTAACAACAGCAGTCCTTTATCACGACAAGTTCCAGGATTCCTTGAAAAACTTGACATGTACCTCAATGATGGTACATCACACATACCATATGAAGATGATTCAATTGTTGTGAAAATAAATGAAGATAAGGATACTTCCCAAAGATCCGAAGCAATAAATCCAGCTGATAAAGAACTAAACATTTATAAATCGTCATTGACATCAAAACTTGATCGAATAGCTGCGCTCAAAGAAAAATCAAAATCTTTACAGGTAGAAAATGTTAGAATCTGCATTTTTTTAGCAACCTATATAGAACTAGTCCAAAAAGTTATTTGCGTGCCTATATTTTTAAAAAACTCATCTAAAAATGTTTTGCGTGCTAATGTTTTGGCTTTCTTTTATCGGTGTAGTCCTCTTTGTCCAATATATTATAAATGGCAAAACCCTTTATACCCTCCTTGCCTACAAGCTGCATTTTATTTTCATTATTATCAAATATTTTTTAAACATTTTTTGATATGGTTTTTTATTTTCTCCCTCCAGGACAAAATAGCTTTTCAGTCACAGAGAATATTACACAAGTCACCAGTGGTTGAAACACCTCCTGCAAATGTTCAATATGATAAAGATACAACATATGAAAAAATTGATAATGACAAACGATATGAAAAGTTTGTAAATTTATATTTTGTTTTATTAATTTTTTGTGTTATAAATCTACATTATCCTAACTTCAAATATATTTAAAATTTTTAGTATATTTACTCATGGCATGTTAGTAAATACTGTATATGGCTCTGTTGTGGTGAAATCCTGCTAATAATAATGATATGAAACAAATATTGCTAAATCTGTCAATAAAGAATTTTGTATAAAGTAGGCTGGGGTAAGATGGGACACCTTTCACTCATTTTTCTCGTCTTATTCCGTAGTAAAGAAAGAACATTCAAAGATTTATAAAAGCCTATAACTATTATAGACCGTTGTGAATTGTTTAAAACACGATCAGGATACTTGGATATTATGTGCTAAAGGTCCCCCTCCCTACTATATATTTTTTTAATATAACTTAAATAAGGGTAATTTTTTAAATTTGAAATATATATTTCACAGAATGTTTGAACCTCTTGTGGAAAATGTCAACGACGATGTTAATGTCATTCAACGAGACGAAACGAACTATGGTCAGTTTCATGTTTTAATGGTAGCAAAGATTTAGAAATATTTTATTTAAAAAGACAGGATATAGCGACAAATCAACAGTTGTTAAAACATGCTTACTGTTAAAAACATATTTACATTTAATTGGAAAAAAATAAGTCATTTTTTCCAAAAAAATTACAAAAAATTTAGTGTTATATTTTTCATCAAAAATTGTCAATTTTTTCAAAATTTCAGCAGTGTCTGGTAGTATGAATAGTTCCAGCAGCACTGCTATCTCCTCACAAGAAAACAGTCGGTCAATATTTGAAGATATACCTCAAGAAAATCAACCATCATTTACTGGACATGAAGGTCAAATATTTAAACTTGCAAAAAAGCATGTAGTAGGGTGGGGGGAGATCGGGACACCTTTAGCACATAATATCCAAATATCCTGATTGTGTTTTAAATAATTAACAACCGTCTATGGGAGTTGAGAGGATACAGTTTTATAATTCTTTCAATGTTCTTTGTTTGCCACCAAATGGGAAAAGAAAATATATTAAAAAGATGTCCCATCTTTCCCCACCCTACTATATACAAGTTTTTTATGAAAATGGTTATGTAAGCAATTTAAATAATTCTTGAACACAGTACTTCCTAAATATCTGACCTCATGGAAAATTTTTATAAATCCAACTCAGTCAGGATAATATGAAAAGCTGTGATAACATTTAGCTAAAATTTCTAAGAAAAAAATAAAAAAAACATACAATTTTAGGAAAAATATAGCAGAGTTTACATGTAAATGTAGGAGACTGTTTTTTGTATTTTTTTTATGCTGTAAAGCTACTGTATTTAAATTGGGTAATTCAATTTTGTTCAAGTTAATAGGGAATAGACATACAGCTTATTTATCCCATTATAAATTTATCAATATTATATTAACAACCTATTTTTATTTCCCCACAGAAGCAGACCCGATTTTATCCAAACCAATGCTTAACAAACCATTGGATAATCTTCTCCAAGTTGAGTTCTGCAGCGAGAAAAATCTACCAAAGCCAAAAGAAAGCATTGTTGTTGCATCAGGTTATGCCTTTGAGATTTAATAAATAACAATATGTGTGATGATCATGCTACACCATGGATGTTATTCGAAGCTACCGACTATACTAGTCGGTCCCGGTTGCTATTGGTAACCCCATTTTTTTTAATTGGCTTATTAAATTTTAGTTGGTGAATTTTCCCGTTTAGTCGGCCGACTAAGTTTCTGTGCATTACTTATTACAGAAATAGTCGTCAAAATCTCCGACTAAAATTATTAATTATTACTAGGGGGCAAAATTGAAGGCATGAAACTTGTCCATTAACACTTTTCAAAGTCCAATATTTTACAAACTTAGTTTTTAACAAACAGACATTAAATTTTAGATTTTTTTTTACAAAATGTACAAGGAACCAATTATATTAACTAAATGAATATTTTACAAAAAACCTACAAAACACGTGATTGAATCTTAAAATGTATAAATAACTAAATAAACATTTTTTTCAAAAAAAAATGCAAAGCATGATGGAATCTCAAAATGTACAGTTCGGAGCGTTTTATCTACAAAAAAATATGTTAATTTTTATGTTACAGAATTTGAACATTTTCACACCAAACCTGGATTTGGTGATAAATGGGGAATACCCAGTGGTGATAAACATAGTGTGGCAAATGTATTCAGTCGTCGTTTTGTCCATTATGCTTCTCCTACCAGAGAAAGTAAGTTTCTGTCGAGTTGATAATATAGTAGGGTGGGGGAAGATGGGACACCTTTAGCTTTTAATATCTAAATATCTTGGATCTTGTTTTGAGCAATTAACAACAGTCTATGGAAGTCGTAAGGATACTGTTTTATAAATATTTTAAAGTTCTTTGTTTACTACCAAATTGGAGGAGAAAACAGATTGAAAAGTTGTCCCATCTTCCCCCATCCTACTATATTGTAAATTTAACAAGGTTGTGTAATTAAAGTACTAAGCTGTTCTATTTAGTTTAATAACATTTTTTTTTCAATAACACACTTGTTTTGCGGGTTTATATTTCTTTACTAACTTGCTTTATAAACAATATCACTTTCGTATATTTTTATAAAGCAAAAAACCAGAACCAAAAGAACAGGAAACTGCAACGCTCTTCTCATCTTGATCATGAGCATGATGATATTCCATTACATGAGTCACCAGTTTTATCACATGAACCAGTGTTGTCAGCTTCACTTCATGACCCAGTGTTGCCAGCTTCACTTCACGACCCAGTGTTGCCAGCTTCACTTCAAGACCCAGTGTTGCCAGCTTCACTCCGCGACCCAGTGTTGCCAGCTTCACTCCGCGACCCAGTGTTGCCAGCTTCACTTCGCGACCCAGTGTTGCCAGCTTCACTTCGGGATCCAGTGTTGCCAGCTTCACTTCGCGACCCAGTGTTGCCAGCTTCAAAACCTGACCCAGTGTTGCCATCGACGAACGAACCTCTCCCACCCTGTGATGTTGACAGCCTGATAACATGGTCACATAAACTTAAGCAGGAATCCAGCCACGACGAAAGTGTTGCCAGTTCAGTATCAACTTTTAATGAAGATGACTATCTACCTAAAGGTTAGTTTCAAATTTATAAAACATCTGACCATTTTTTCATTCTGTGTATAGTAGGGTGGGGAAGGATGGGACACCTTTTCATTCTATTTTCTTGTCCCATTTGGTAGTAAACAAAAAACACTCAAATAACTATAAAACCGTAACCTCAAGACTCCCATAGACCGTTGTTAATGGTTTAAAACCTAACCAGGGTATTTGGATATTTTGTGCTAAAGGTGTCCCGATCTTCCCCCATCCTACTATATAAACAACAATCTTCACACTGTTTCATGTTCCCTAGCTCGTACGACTCACGAAACAAGTTTAAAATATTCCCCTACAACATTGGGGCAACGGATGTGTTTAGAACTGAACAGATTTGAAACTGTAGACGGGGCAATAAACCAGATCAATCAAACTGAATGTGTTGGTGCAATCTCACTAGCACAACAGGAAACTGTATCTATTGGTCAAGTACTACAGGTTGTACAACTGCCATATAAAAATGTAACTTGGTTTATTCTCGCGTGGCCAAAAAACGACAGTTATTATAACACAGGTGTTTATACACCTCGTGTCAGCTTCTGAGTTACCATGTATGTTACTTTGTGAGTGATTATTTTTTTGGATTTTTTTTTTATTCATGGCTGATAATTTGGGCATCCCATTAGTGACCACTGGGTTGGAGCAATTGTTACTAATTGTCTTGCCTAAGGACAAATACGCCTACAATGGTAGCAGCATTGAGCCTTGATCCCATTACCTCTAGGTTAGAGGCAGGCGCGCTAACCACTTTGCCACAGTGATGGACTTCATAAGTTAAGACTCTGGTATACAACAGGGCATGTTATTGGTATTTTAACGAGATACCCTAATGATATTTTATTAACTGTTCATATAACAGTGATACTGAAAAGCAAAAATTGACAAAACAAATTTAAAAATTTTAAAAAATCTTAGTCAATGCCACAAATTTCTTGTTTAGTAATTTTTTATATAAACCTTTGAATTTTTTCATAGTCCCGACAACTTGAACATCAGCGAGAACTTGATCGATTAGCCCAGGAAGCCAAAGCTGCTGCTGAGATCAAATATTCGTTAGAAGTGAGTACTGTACACACGGAAGTTTATCTTAAGCTAATTACCTATTTTTTTCACTCTTTTTAATTTTTTTTTTCTTTTTCCCTTTTTTTTTTAAATTTTATGAGCTTGTCAAGATCTTAATAAAAATTTCTTAAATTTCATTTTTCAATAATTTTTTTTTTTGTGAAAATATTTTAGTAATTAATATTTTAATAAATGGATTATATTTAGCAGAAGAAAGAATCATCAGCTGAACCTGAGAGTGAATATGCCATAGTACCACCAGTCTCCAGTGAATATGATACCAATGTACCACCCCTTTCCTCACTACGAATGCACTCATATGCCTTATATTCGTAAGTTTTGTTTGTTTATTTTCTTTCTTTTCTTTTGTATATTTATTTACTTTTTATTTTTGTTTTCTTTTGTTTATTATCTTTCTTTCTATTTCTATTTTTATGTTTATTATCTTTTTTTCTATTTCTTTCGTTTATTTATTTAATTTTTATTTTGTTTTTTATCTTTCTTTTTATTTCTTTTTTTATTATTTTTTTTAAATTTCCAATTCTTTTATTTATCTTTCATTCTATTTATGTTTCCTTGTTTTATTTTCTTTTTATTGTCTTTCAATCTATATATTTTTTTGTTTATTTATTTTATTTCTATTTTATTTTTAGTGAAGACAGCACATTGGAAGGGTCTTCCCCTGACAGCTCTTTATCAATCAAACTAAAATCACCTGCTGGGAAATCCCCGGTTCGAACATTTCGAAACGAGTACTCTGATGACAGTAAAAGTATTTCCGAAGATATCAGGTATTTAAGTTTATTTTCAAGATTTAAACATGAAGTACAGTTTTTCACTTTCATTTAGTGGTGTATAGGATAATCTGATAACTTTATTTGTCTCTTCGATCATGGTAACAAAGATTTTGAAATATTTTTTATATTAAACGAAAGGCCGAATAGCGACAGAACAACAGTTGTTAAAACACGCTTACAGTTAAAAACATATTTACATTTATTTGAAAGAAAATAAGCGTGGTCGCTACACCTAGCTAATATTTCTGTCTTAATTTATTAAAATTAAGATGGTATCATTAAAATTCTGCAATGCGTAGAAACAAAACTTATAGTTTTTCTCACAGCTAACATATATTTCAGCTTATCAGTAACAAAGGAACCATCCACCTCCAGCATACACGATGATATAACAGCCAGTACATCGGATACAATACACGATAAAGATGATTCACTCGACACAAGCGTTACATTCGACGAAAGTTTAACTGAGGATGAAATAGCTGAAATATCAAGACGAGCTATTGTGCCTTCGGAAAGCCAGAGGCGGTAAGTTGCATTATATTTGGTAGGGTGGGGTAAGATGGGACCTGTTTCATACTATTTTCTCCTTTCATTTGGTGGTAAACAAAGAATATTTACAGAATTATTGTAGGGTTAGGTAAGATGTGGCTCGTTTTTATTCTATTTTCTCGTCCAACTTGGTAGTTAACGAATAACATTTTCAGAATTAGATAGATGATGTTTTTATTCCATTTTCTTCGCCCACTTACTAGTAAACAAAGAATATTTACAGAATTATAGTAGGGTGGGGTAAGATGGGACGTGTTTTTAATCTATTTTCTCGTCGCACTTAATAGTAAACAAAGACATTTTTGAGAATTATAGTAGGGTAGGGTACGATAGAATATGTTTTTATTCTATTTTCTTGCCCCACTTGGTAGTAAACGAAGAATATTTACAGAAAACTTACCCCACAATAAAATATCTCTCTTAATTTTGTTTAAAACATTTTTTTTTGCGTTGCTAATTGTTAAAAAAAACAATCCGAAAAATGGGAAATAAGTGCTAGCAATATACCATCTTACCCCACAATAAAATATCTCTCTTTATTTATGTTTAAACATGTTTTTTTTTTAGTCACCAGCGTAAGCTTGCTTCACCACATCTTGTGAAATCAACATCATATACTGATCCATCATCAGATGAAGCTATGCAGAGTAAATATGTGTTTTTTTATTTAAAAAAAAACCTTTTTTATCAAAAAAAAAAATTAAAAAAAAAAGTTTATATATAAACAAACTTATTCAAAAAACTTTAAAAAAAATTATTAAAAAAAAATCATTAAAAAAAATTTGTGGTAAATTTTTACACGTAATAATTATTTACGTCTTAATAACAACCAGACATTAGTGGGAGCCATACACCTCAAACTTCTTTATTTGGAGATTCTGAGTTCAGTGGGTTTAACCAGTTCATGAGTTCGACAGTGCAACAATATAGGTTGGAGCAGGAGGTGCGAGCCAAGCACCGATCAGCTATGCTGAAGTTGAGAGAAAAGGCTATAAAAGTTAGTAGCTTAGTTTCTACATGTGGTAGCTACGTTGTATTCTAGTCTATGTGGCTGGGGTCCCGTTGTGTGGCTTGCATAGGTACGATTCAGGCCAGGATTGGCCCAATACCCCAATAAATTTTTTGAGGGTAAGGTCACACGGTGTGGTACGCCATGAGTCCTAGGATTTGGGAAATTTTACGAATTAGTATTTAATTATAAAAAGATCGGGCATGTTGTGTTTGAAATTTAAAAAAAATTCTAATTTAAACATTTTTTATTTTTTTTGAAATTCAAACGTTACATGCCTAAGCTTTTTATAAAAAAATATTATTTCGTAAAATTTCACCTAAGCATACTTAATGGAAAATTGAAAAATTTTAAACACCTGGTGTGCTACAAACAGATCGATTTAACAAAGTTTTAAAATCTCTGGTTTACAGTTAGAAAAAGGGATTATTTCAAATGATTGTTTATTTTACCATCATATAGTAGGGTAGGGGAAGATGGGACACCTTTTCATTCTATTTCTCGTCACATTTGGTCAAAACAAAGAAAATTTAAATAATTATAAAACCGTATCCTCACGACTCCTATAGACCGTTGTTAATTGTTTAAAACACTATCAGGATATTTGAATATTATGTGCTAAAGGTGTCCCATCTTTCCCCACCCTACTATATATTGGTTGTAATATTTTCCTATTTTCAGGAAAAAACCGAAGCTGAGTTAGCTTGGTTGGAACAGCAGAAGAAAAGTTTCCGCAACAAAGGAGAGGACGATAAAATGCCTCCGATAAAAAAGAAGAAAAGAGCAATTTTGCTACGACTGAAACTTGAAACTGACGGGATCAAAAAATTAAGAGGTTTGAATTTGAACTTAAGCGTAGGCACCAAACTTTTTAAAATGCAGGGGAGGCAGGGTAGTTGGAAGTGCAGTTTTTTAAAACAAATTTGATGCTCATCTTAAAAGTTTAGGGTAAGCCTGCCTACCCTGACACCCTTAGTTTGACGCCTATGAACGTAAAAGTTGGTATTGTTGGTATCTATGTATCATACCCTATTCTGCGTGGCTGGAAAATGAAAGTCGTTAAACACGGGTGTTCTGTTTCATACACCTCGTGCCAGCTTACAGTTACCATGTATGTTACTTAGTGAGTGTTTTTTTTGGATTGTTTTTATGTATGTCTGATAATTTGGACAACCCATTAATGACCACTGGGTTGAAGCAATTGTCGTTAATTGTCTTGCCGAAGGACATATATGCCACAATGGTAGCAAGGACGAGCCTTTAACCCATTACCTCTGGGTTACAGGCAGGCCCGCTAACCAAAACATGTAAGTGTGCTACCGTGCCAGACAATTCTTAACACTGTTATTGTTTTCAGCTGCAAACAGAGCTGCAAACCAGGATTATGAGTTGATTTTACAACATCATCAAGATATAAACAGAATTGTGCAAACTACAAATCAAATTAAAGAAAAAATCAAATCTTCGAAAAAATGTAAGTGTTTTTTGTTATAGACTTTTCAATACAGAAAGTTATTAATGATAAAGTGCAAGAAGATGGGACAACTATTCATTCTATTTACTCATCTCATTTGGTATTAACGAAAAAAAATTTAAAGAATTATTAAATCGTATCCTCACAATTCGAATAGGCTGGTGTTAATTATTTAAAAAATGATCCAGATATTTGGATATTATGTGCCAAAGGTGTCCGTCTTCCCCCACCCTACTATATAACTTGACTTTAAAATCTTTGGGGTAATGGGCCAACGCTGGCCTAAATCCTAGGACCTATACCATACCACGCTGCAGGACCTCACCCACACATAACAGAATCAAAATTTAAATTTTTCAGCATCTGACGCCGGTCACGATGATAATCAAACTTCATCCAATCAATCAGAAGATCGTAAAACACCAAGCTTACTCGACCCAAAAGTAAGATCCAATATTATAATTTGCTCTTTCAATGTTGGTCAATATATATAGTGGGGTGGGGGAAGATGGGACACTTTTTATTCCATTTTTTGTCCCATTTGGTAGAAAACAAAGAATATTCAAAGAATTATAAACCGTATCCTCTGACTTCCATAGACTGTTGTTAATTGTTTAAAACACGATCATGATATTTGGATATTATGTGGTAAAGGTGTCTCGTCTTTCTCCACTTTACTGTATATTGAATATTAGTTAATATAGTACTGTGCGCGAAGATGGGACACCTTTAGCATATAATATCTAAAATATTGTGATCGTGTTTTAAACGATTAACAACGGTCTATGGCTGTTGTGAGGATTTGGTTTTATAATTTTTTGAATGTTTTTTGTTTACTACCAAATGGGACGAGAAAATGGAATAAAAATATGTCCCATTTTTCCCACCCTACTATATACATTAGTTCTTGATTAATAAAGAATTTATATTAGTAATACAAACTTTTACAGAAGGAACTTCACAGAAGTTTAAAGAAAGTCCCGAGTGTGTTGGACAATAGGAAACTTACAACACGGGAAAAAGCTTTGTTGAAACGAAGACGGGACGCCGAACGTTTGCTGGAGTGGAAGAAAAAGTTAGATGAAGAGGAAATAAAAGTAATAAAAAAACTAAAAAGATTATTTATGGGGCGAGGTCCCGCAGTGTGGCATGCTATGGGTCCTAGGATTTAAGCCGGGATTGGACCATTACCCCAACACCCAGGGTGCTACGGTAGTAATTTTCTATTTTATGTAAGTGAGGTTCCGCAGCGTGGCATGCCATGGGTCTTAGGATCGAGGCCAGTATTGGCACATTACCCCAACACCCAGGGTGCTACCGTAGTAATTTTCTATTCTATGTGGGTAAGGTCCCGCAGTGTGGCGCACTGTGTGTTATAGAATTTAGGCCAGGATTGGCCAATTGCTCCAACACCCAGAGTGCTAACGCATGGACCAATATTTGGGGCCTGCCACTTTTCCGAAGAAGGGTGACAAGGGCTTTAATGGTAATGAATGGGATTTCTTATATTCTGCATTGTGTATAGTAGGGTGGGGGGAGATGGGACACCTTTTTATTCTATTTTCCCACCCATTTTGTAGTAAACAAAAACACTAGCTATAAAACTGTATCCTCACGACTGCCATAGACCGTTGTTAACTGTTTAAAACACGATCAGGATATTTGGTATTATGTGCTAAAGGTGTCCCGTCTCCCCCCACCCTACTATATTTTGTATTTTATTTTAACACAGGTTATGAACATGGAAAAGAGAGCAATATCAGCATGGGATGGTAAACCATTACATGAAGTTGATAAACCTGACTCTAAAGTTAAAACAACCAACATGAAACGTAAGTGTGTATATTTTCTTTCTTTTTTTTGTAATGTTTATTTTTGTTTTAAATTTATTGTTTTTTTAATGTTTATTTTGGTTTTAAATGTTAATTTTTTGGTTTTTTTAAATATTATTTTTTTAAATATTATTTTTTTGTCTTTTAATATTTATATTTGTTTCAACAATTTATTTTTTTTTAAATAGATTTTTGTTTTAAATATTTACCAAACGTAAATTCAGGATCTAAAGGTTACCAAGGTAAAGATGAAGTTACAACTCATGATAATTCTTCACTGGATGAAATAACACAACTTTCAAAGTAAGTTTTTCTTGTCCCATTTGGTGGTAAACAAAAAACATTTAAAGAATTATAAAACCGTATCTTCAAGACTTTCATAGACCGTTGTTAATTGTTTAAAACACGATCAAAATATTTTAATATTATGTGCTTCATGTGCCCCGTCTTTCCCACCATACTATGATTGAAATAGAAAATAAAAAATTCAAAGTTTCACATATTGTATTGTTCCAGAAACATTACAAACAACTTAAATATTTTATTGTCATTGTTAAATTTTACAATTTTTTTTTATCTTTTTATTTATATTCAATAGATCTAATGAAGGGAGAAGTGAAGCAAAGTCAGATTCAATCAGGTAAAAAACAGTTGTGTTTAATTAGCTTTTTCTCATGGGTACTAATTAAAAGCTGCAAATTTAAATCCTAATGAATAAAAGAAGTTGAGTGTTTCTTGTTATTAGGGCTTATGGTTTAAATTGATTGTTTTAAATCTACCTCTTTTTAGAAAAAAAATTTTTTTTAGTAGGGTGTGGAAAGACAGGACACATTTAGCACATAATATCCAAACTTTTTAGTGTTTTAAACAATTAACAACGATCTATGGAAGTCAAGAGAATACAGTAATTTTTTAAATTGTGTCTCCCCCCACAATACTATATCAACTAAAATCTGAAAATTTAGATCCTAACAAACAAGTATACGTATAAATATATTTTTTTAATTTAACATTTTTTTTCTAGCCTTGCATCAGCCATCCATAGTTCAACGCATGCAAATAATTTCAACAAAGACTCGATGGAAAGTTTATCAGATGAATCATTCTCGCAAACACAATCGGAAACTGAACAAAGTGATGTTGAATGGAGAGTTTATGCTTTGAAGGTAAAACTCTAATTTTGATTTTATTTTGATGTTATAATATAGTGCTTTAAACAAAAAGTTGGATATCAACTTATTCGATAGGTTATTGTCCATTTTTTATAGATCATTTTGACTTTAATTTAAGAAAATTTATTAACTATGATAGTACTGATGTTTTTGACTTTATTTTTCAAAAATTTTTTACTTTTTCTTTGAAAGAAATTGTTAGTTATGATAGTATTAATGTTTTTGACTTTAATTTGAAAAAATTGTTACTTTCTGTTTGAAAAAAATCGTTAAATATGATCATATTTATGTGTTTGACTTTAATTTAAGAAAATTTGTTAATTTCTGTTTAGAAAAAGTTGTTTAGATAGTATTAATAATTTTGACTATAATTTGAGCAAGTTTGTTAATTTCTGTTAAAAAAAGTTGTTTAGATAGTATTAATGTGTTTCACTTTAATTTTAAAAAAAAAGTTATTTTCTGCATAATGTTTAGCTTGCCTTAAAAAAAGGTTT
Organism: Ciona robusta; assembly: GCF_009617815.1. Taxonomy (NCBI): domain Eukaryota; kingdom Metazoa; phylum Chordata; class Ascidiacea; order Phlebobranchia; family Cionidae; genus Ciona; species Ciona robusta. The sequence continues at coordinate 5,109,668 of NC_143243.1, read as the reverse complement.
GTCACATTTGATTAAGCTGAAGGAATTTAACATTAACACCATCAGAAATACAAAGTATTTTACTTTTTATAGGAAGAATTAAAGAAATGTCAACTAACTGCTGAACGTTTGAAAAAGCAACAAAAGAAAAAACACAAAGAACAACTTCGTGCTCAAGAAGAAAGTTTGAAAAATCAAATAAAGGTGAAAAATTTGTTCCACATTAATTTAAAGCCGACATTTTCTAAATTTTACAGTCTCTAAGCATAAGCCACCAACCCCTAAATTAGTCTACAAAAACTTATAGTCTATAATTTTCTTTCAATTAAATGTAAATATATTTTAACTGTAAGTATGTTTAACAACTGTTGTTTTTGTCGCTATATTCTGTTTTATCTTTTAAATTATTTCTAAATCTTCGCTACCGTAATTGAAGAGACAAATAAAAGTATTATTATTAATTTTAATATAACCCCTTTTTCCTTTTAATTTTATGAAAAATAGTTCAATTCGTTTTTTTCATTTATTTTGATGAAACATAGTTTAACATTATTACAATACAGGCCTACAAAAATAGTATAATTTGTAACATTACTACAATACAGACATGCAAAAATAGTTCCAATTTTTTTACATTTTTAAAACACAGGCATACAAAAATAGTTTAATTTGTAACATTACTACAATACAGGCATACAAAAACAGTTCAATTTTTCACATTTTTAAAATACAGGCATACGAAAATAGTTTAATTTGTAACATAATTACAATACAGGCGTACAACTCATACATCAGGAAAACTCAAACTGAACTTGAGCAAGAAATTGATCACGCTACAAATAACACATCGTCTCATCAACCTCACATCGGTGGCCATGCGTCAACCAAACCACAAATACGGAGTCCTCGTAAAAATGAGCAGTACATGAAGTCATCACGTGCATTGAGGTCAGCGATTCCTGTGAATGTATCATCACCTGACGCTTCACCGCGAGCGGGATCACAAAAACAAATCATCTCACGAGTTCACACGAAGAGTAAATCGGACTCCGACAGTAGCACCCGGTATGTAATATATATATAGTATGGAACACCTTTAGCACATAATATCCAAATATCTTGATCGTGTTTTAAACAATTAACAACGGTCTATGGGAGTCGTGAAGATACAGTTTTATAATTCTTTAAATTTTCTTTATTTACGACGAAAAAAAAGAAATAAAATGTCCCATCTTCCCCCACTCCACTGTATTACTCTACGTTCTAACACTTTTTCATTCTCTTTTCTCGTCCTATATGGTAGTATACAAAGAACCGTCAAAGAATTATAAAACTGTATCATACAATATCAACCATAACTTAATCTTTCCACAGCAGTTCCAGCAGATCCTTAAGTTTTGACGATGACCAACATGTCTTCCATGATGAAATGTCGTTCAAACCAAACTTTCCTTCAACAAACAAACTTGAACCATCAGTTAAACATGGGACATCTGATGATGTGAAAAAGGAAATAATTGCAAATGCAGAAAAATCGGTAAAGTTTTACCTGTATGTTTTGTTTTTTAAAAGTTAACTTTTTTTAAAAAAATTTGAAATTCAGATTTTCAGTGTGAATTTTTTGCAATTTTTTGAATTTGGATTTTAAATGTTACCTTTTTTAATGTGGGGTTATTTGTGTTTAAGTGCAAATGCAGAAAAATATAATAACTGTATGATTTATGCAAAAAAATGGTAACGATTTTCCCTGTATGTGTTATATTTTAAATGTAAACTTTTTAAAAATGTTTAGATTTTAAGTGTAAAATTTTTGATTTTTTTTTATTCTTAATTTATATCATAAATGTAAACTTTTTGGAATTTTTTAAATTTCAAATTTAGATTTTAGGTGTAAATTTTTTTTGTCAATTTTTTTTTATTTTAAATGTAAACTCCTTGAATATAAACAGGTCCAACCACCACCGTTACCCAAGAAAGCATCTCAAATCTTAAAAACTGAGAAAACAGAAAAGATTGAAGAGGAGAAAAAAGTTCAGGACGTAAAACAACACTTGATAAATGATCAGGTTTGAAAAATCTTTTTTTTTTGGCTCGATTTCATTAAAAAGTCATCACAATACAATACCAAAAGCGATAATTATTTAAGTTCACAGAAATGATTCTCTAGCAGTTAAAAACATTTTAAACTAAATTCTAATCAATTTTATTACTTTGTTATCTGATTTATCTTATATTTTCCAATGATTGTCTTTTTCAGTCCAACAAACTTGATGAAAATGTCTCTCCACACCACGAACCACCATTTAAACATCATGAACAAGGTAAATATAATTCATATCATCTGTAATTCTTACACACAGTGATAAGTGTATCAATAAATGTATAGTTTGGTACTCATTTATTTGAAGTCCAATCTTAGTAATTTTAATATGTGGTTCCAAAAAACAGTTTTGCTTTTAATTTTTTTTTCTTCTAAAAATACAATTTTTTTGTGAATTTTTTTTTAAATACAAAATTTAAAAATACAATTTTTGGCTTATAAGAATCGTGAGGGTACAGTTTTTAATTCTTTAAATGTTCTTTGTTTACTACCAAATGGGACGATAAAATATAATGAAAGGTGTCCCATCTCAGCCCACCCTACTCTATTTTAGTTACAACATTATAATTACTCGAGTAACATGTATTATTTTACAGATTTTGAGTAAAAAATTTTCTAAAAGTTTTATTCTGTTTATTTTACAGAAGAAAGTGATTCAAACTTTGTTAAAGAAGATTCAACATTAATTGAAGAAGTTGAGAATAGGTAATACTGTTTTTAAATTAGTTGTTAAACGCAGTTGCTATTGTTCATTTTAAGTTTAATCAACGAAGTTAATTTTTTTAACCAAAACCAATGAAATAAAATTATGCCTTATATTTAAGGTGCTATGTTTATTTTTAGACTGACCAAAAAATAAACTGACCAAAACAAAAATTTGATTAAAAAATCTTATGGGCTGTTATGTTAATATTTAGACGGACCAAAAAAAATTTCCAGTAACCTTTTATTTTATTGTAAATTGACATAAAAATTTTCCAGTAACATTATTTGGGTTTCTACAAAACTAAATTTGTGTTTTATCCGACTTTTTGAACAATTTTGGTCGTTATCTAGCAATTTTATGACAATTAATGTTTTATACCCAGGGTAAAAGAAGACATTCTCAACAAACCTCTGACCGAAGAAATTGTGAAAACTATATGGAATGAAATATTAGAAGTAAGATTATGTGAATATATGTAATTTAGACCAATTTATTGGGTGTTTTATAAATTTGAAAGTGTAAAAATGTTGTTCAGTTCTTATTTCTAACTTTTCGTCAACCACTAAAATACACATTCGATTGCTAGTTATAGTTTTATATATGTTTATAAACAAAAAATATGATTTTTATGCCCAAAAAGTATGAATATATACGCAAGAAAATATGATTTTTATTTGCAAAAAATATAAATATATACGCAAAAAATATAATTTTTATACACAAAAATATGAATATACGCAAAAAAATATGATTTTTGTGTTTGTAAAAAGCTAAAAACATACTGTACTGTTACAAAATTGGCACACAACATTTTCACTGCTATAATATGAATGGCTGGGAAATGGACTGTTTTTAAATACAATCGAGTTTATATACACAGTTTAAAAGATTAATAAATTAGTAATCTTAACATGAATCATATTTTAACAGGAAAGTCTAGATGTAGTTTTGTCAAAAACAAGCCCTCCTTCTACCCATATCAGCAAAACTGTAAGTATTTTCTATTAAAAGTTTAAAATAACAAACCGGATAAATAAAACCAACAGAAAAAAAACAAAATCATTGTGACATATTTGAACTAAAGTTGGACTGAGGCTGCAATAAAATGCATAATAGTACCAGCAAAAAAATACAATTTTAAACTTTTTTTTCTCTATGTTTTTTTAACCATTTATTTTTGAAGGTGAAAGAGACACCAAGTGTTGAAGACTCGTTGATCGATAATTTGTTGAACTCGCTGTTGAATGACGCAATAAACCATGTATGTGTGATGGATGTCATATTATAATATCCCGTTAAAATACTAAAACTACTGAATAATAGAGTACTGTGGGGTAAGATGGGACTTTTTTTTATTTTTTTGTTCCATTTGGTGGTAAACAAAGAACATTGAAAAAATTATAAAACCGTATCCTCACGACTCCCATAGATCATTGTTAATTGTTTAAAACACGATCAGGATATTTGGAAATTATGTGCTAAAGTGGTCCTGTCTTCCCCCACACTATATACAAAAAAATAGTTTTACATAAATAAAGATATAGAAACATTATATTTTACATGAATATAGTAGTTATATAAAATTATTAATATTTAAATTTTATTTCAGGCTTTATCAGTACGTCACAAGCAACCGGTAAGTAATATTTTTATTTGTAAAAATTTAAATTATTGTTTTACTGTCTGTCGCCGTAGCACAGTTGTTTAGCGCACCTGCCTGTAACCCAGAGGTAATGGTTTCAAGGCTTGTCGCTGCTACCATTGTGGCGTATGTGTACTTTAGGCAAGACACTTAACGGCAGTTGCTTTAACCCAGTGGTCACTAATGGGTTGTCTAAATTATCAGCCTTACAAAAAAAATTCACCCATAAAGTAACATACATAGAGCATAGTAACTCGTCAGCTGGGATGAGGTGTATGAAACAGAACACCTGTGGTATAACACGTGTCGTTTTCGGCCATGCGAGGATAAAGTAAGTTGCATTCATTCATATATCACCCTATTTTACCAACTTTATACATGGTCAGCACCAGTGGCTCAGTGGTTTAGGCGCCTGCGTCGTAACCAAAATGTCCCCGGTTCGATGCTCGACGGGGGTACTAACACTGATCGGCGTATGTGTCCTTGGGCAAGACAACTAACAGACATTGCTCCAACCCAGTGGTCACTAATGAGTTGTCTAAATTGTAAGCCATATCAAATAAATAAAAAAAACAATTTTGTACATTACAAAGGAAAATGAAGAAACAGCTGAGAAATTGCTTGATGAAGTTAAACAGAATGATATGTTGAAAAATTCTGAGTCATTGCCTCGTCCAGTATCGCCCATATTTGGCAGTAGTCAGGTTGGTTTATGTTTGTTGTTTATCCGATGATCATGTTTGTTGTTTATCCGATGATCATGTTTGTTGTTTATCCAATGATCATGTTTGTTGTTTATCCGATGATCATGTTTGTTGTTTATCCAATGATCATGTTTGTTGTTTATCCGATGATCATGTTTGTTGTTTATCTAATATTAAGTTTGTTGCCGTAGCACAGTTGGTTAGCGCCTTCCTCTGACTCAGAGGTAATGGGTTCAGAGCTCTTAGCTGCTACCATTGTGGGCATATGTGTCCTTGGGCAAGACACTTAACGGCAATTGCTCCAACCCAGTGGTCACTAACGGGTTGTCTAAATTATCAGCCACACATAAGAAACTGAAAAAAATCCCAAAAATAGTCAGCTACAAAGTAACATACATGGTAACTTATAAGCTGGCACGAGGTGTATGAAACAAAACACCCGTGTTATAACGACTGTCGTTTTCCGGCCACGCGCGGATAAAGTAAGTTACATTCATTTATTCAACAGGATGACGAATGGTTTGAAGAGGATTTTGGAATTTCTTTGAAACAAAATGAAAACGAACAAATGGTAAGATGGACACAAGTATCGCTAGGATTATTGTTGATATTTAATATATTAGTTTATAATTTTCATATATTATATTTTATTTTATTATTTTATATTTTTTAAAGTATACATGAGCAATTAGTTCGCTTATTCAAAATTACTTTTAAGTCAAATTTTTCAAATTTTAAAAAAAATGTGTTTACTTTTAAATTAAAAATTTGTTTTTAACTTTAAAATGAATTTTTTTTTTTACTTTTTAATTTTTTACTTTTAAATCCCAGCAAGAAAAAGACTTTGATGATGGTTGGATGTTGAATGTTTCCAACCCTGTGGTTTATGAACGGAATAATATTCAACAATTAGTCCACCAAGCTGTAAGTACACTAGTGTATGTTATGCTACTATGTGATTTGTATCAAAAAATATAGTTAGATTAATGTTATGTTTTCATACTTATTCTCAAACAATTTTGTAGTAAACAAAAAATATTTACAAAATTTTATTACTGTTTGCTTAGGATTTAAAAAAAGCCTTTTTAAAATTGTTTTAAATATATAGTAGGGTGGGGGAAGATGGAATATCTTTTCATTTTATTTTCTCAAACCATTTCGTAGTAAACAATGAACATTTAAAGAATTGTAAAACCGTATTCTCACAACCCCTATAGACCATTGCTAATTGTTTCAAACTCGGTCAGGATATTTAGATTTATGTGCTAAAGGTGTCTCATCTTCCCCCACCCTACTATACTATGTCATGAAATAGGGGAGATAATGGTATCCCATTTTACCCCACAATAATATAACTTTTTTTCAGATTAACAGTAAACATGAGCATGAAAGAAATGCTGGTGAATTGATCCCTGCATCGTTTGGTGAAGAACCAACAGAGTTATTCGAACAAAGTGTTGCTGACCTGGTACTAATTCACTACCAAACTATGCTATCCCCTTGTGGCCTGCCTATAACCCAGAGGTTATGGGTTCAAGGCTTGTCGCTGCTATCATTGTTGGTGTATGTGTTCGTAGGCAAGAAATTTAACAATTGCTACAATCCAGTGGTCACTAATGGGTTGTTCAAATTGTAATTCATATAGAAAAAAAACAATTACCCACAAAGTTACATTAGTGGTAACTTGTAAGCTTGCATGAGGTGTATAAAACAAAGCACTTGTGTTTTTACTGACTGGGAATTTTAACGGCAATTGCTCTAACCCAGTGGTCACTAATTGTCCAAATTATCAGTCATACAGAAAAAATAATCACCCGCAAAGTAACTCATAAGCAAACACAAGGTGTATGAAACAGAACATCCGTGTTATTATAACGTCTGTAATTTCTCAACCACGCGAAAATAAAGCATGTTACATTCAATTTTTTAAAATCCACATTCAATTTTTTAACAAGTTACATTCAATCTTTTAAATTTACTTTAAATTTTTTAGCAAGTTACGTTTAATTTTTACAATCTGATTATTAATTTTTTTTGTTAGGTTTACCACTTAATGCCCCAAGTGCTTCCACAATCAACCGAACCAGCATATTCAAATGAGGGAATTAAATTAAAGAAGAAAAAACATTCAGTCAAGGCCTTGTCACAATTTAAATCGGTAATTAAAAGTTGAATTTGTTGTTACCAAAAAAAAAAATTGTCTGCAACTGGTAGCGACCACGCTTTATTTCTTCCAATCAAATGGAAATATGTTTTTAACTGTAACCTTTTTTAAATACTGTTGTTTTGTCGCTATAACCTGTCTTTTTGTTTAAAATATTTTTAAATCTTCGCTACTGTAAAGGAAAAGTTAAATAAAAGTTATTATTAGTATGATATTTTCACATGTTTTCTGCCTGTTCAGATTCCTGAAAAAATATGTTGTAAATTTTACCGCAAATTTTGAAACATATTTTACTTTGTCACTAAAGTAGTTTTATCTTGCAGGATTACTCCAAAAGTGTTTCCCAAGAAGTTGAAAAACTTTTCTTCCCGGACACAAAAGTTGCCTTAAATCAACGCAGTCAATTTAAATGGGGAACACTGAAAAAACGTGATAGAGTTGACTTACTTTTGGTAAGGTTTTATAAGTTTTTGTTTTTATAGCCTGAAAACTTTAATTTCAGTTAACAATTAATAATGTTTATAAGATATTTTTTATTTTATTAATGTTTATACGATTTTTTTGTTATTAATAAAAACTTTAATTTTAATTGATAATAATCAATAAAACCTTTAATTTTAGCTGGTAATTATCAATAAAACTTTTAGTTTAGTTACTAATTATTAATAAAAATTTTATTATACTTTAATTTTTTAGTAATTATGAATAAAAACTTTAATTTTAAAATATTTTGCAAATTTTTAAAACCCAAGTATTTTTATACCAAACAATATTTTAAAAAATTATAAAAAATTTTGAAAACCAAATATTTTCAACCAAAAGGTGAACGAACTTCGGAGCGATGAACATACATGGACCGATTATGACGCAGATGAAGTCACTGTGAAGGAACAATTGTATCACATTATGTTTGAACTCCTCATTCAAGATACAATCACGTCATTTAATCGGATCCACTCTCGAAAATCCATGCAACAATAATCGCGTCGTTATTTTACTTTGTGTATGTTACTATTCGAAATATATGATAGATTTTTGTACAAGAAGATATTTTTTATTTGTCCAACTAGATAAATTGCAAATTTTATTTACTCAATATTTGGAAAAAATATGATATTAATCGAAATGAGACATATGAGCATAAAGAAAAAAGTCAAAATTTTGACAAGCCAGAAGCTGTGTGCAGATAGTAGAAAGCGAATAATAATAATTGATCTGCTGTTTGTCCAATTGGGACATACATAATTAGCATGAAAGGTTTGCGTATGTTACTATTCCAAATATATGATCGATTTTTGTACAAGAAGATATTTTTTATTTGTCCAACTAGATAAACGGCAAATTTTAGTTACTTCAAATTTGCAATTAATCTTCTTTTCATCCAAATAGAATAAAACATATAGTATCAAAAAAAATATAAAAAAGGCAGAAACTGCTTGTGGTTCGTCCAAATATTAGCATAATTAGCATCAAGAAAGCGGTAAAAATTTTGACAAGGCAGAAACTGTGTGTGGATAATAGGAAGCATATAACAAATATATTAATCTACACAAATATTTACAGACTTATATAAAAGTTCCTAGCAGTGAAAATGTAGAAACGGCGCTGGGCAAAGTGCGCCGTTTCTGCGCGCCTGTCTGTAAACCAGAAGTAATAAGTTGGAGGCTCGTCACTGCTACCATTGTAGGCGTATGTGTCCTTGAGCAAGACTCTTATCAGCATTTGCTCCAACCCAGTGGTTACTAATGAGTTGTCCAAATTATCAGCGATACATAAAAAAACAAAAAATAATCACCCGCAAAGAAACATACATGGAACTCATAAGCTGACACAAGGTGTATGAACATCCGAGTTTTACAACCATCGTTTTCCGGTCATGCGAGGATAAAGTAAGTTACATTCAAACACACATTTTACATATTTATATAAAAGTTTGCACAGTGCAGTGTAAAAGTAGAAAAATTTTTATTCCCGTCTTTTTGTAATTTATCGTTGGATGTTATAACCGGCTGCTTGTAGTTTGTCCCAGTTTGGCCTTGGTGTTGCTGTAGCACGTAGGTAGTCGAATGGTGACGGCGCATTCAACACACCAGTGTGTAACTTCTCCACTTCTTCAATTACGGAGCGAACCTGACAAAATGCAGATGATGTAATATATAGTACTGTGGGGTAAGATGGGCCGTTTTAGCACATGTAATGATATTATATTTAGTACGGGGTAGGATGGGACACCTTTAGCACATACAGCCATGTAATATATAGAATTGCTAGATAAGATAAGACACATATAGCACATACATTGTGTTTAGTTCTGCGGGGTAAGATGGGACACCTTTAGCACATAATATTCAAATATCCTGATCGTGTTTTAAACAATTAACAACAGTCTATGGAAGTCGTGAGGATGCGGTTTTCTAATTTTTTAAATGTTCTTTGTTTACCACCAAATCAGACAAGAAAAATCGAACAAAAATAGACTTCTTCCACCCTATTATATATAAAAATTAAAACAAGACAAAAAACGTACGAATATGTAGAAAAGAGAAAGTCCTAAACTGAGTTCCTGCACCGATGCCAGGTCGAATTGCTCAATAATCGAAAAGGCAGTTTGAGCTTTCTCCAAATTCACTTTTCTTGGATCGATTGCTTGAATTTGCCGACGAAGTCCGTCCTTGCCAGTCTTACCCATTAATGTCTGAATGTTTCCCCATTTCTTTGGATAAAGTACAATTAATTACTATACAATCTCTTTTTAATAGTTTTTCTTTTCCAGTCATTAACATTATGTTCATACATTATCACCCACAAAGTAACATACTTGGTAACTCGTAAGCTGGCACAAGGTGTTAAACCCGTGTGATATCGACTGTCGTTTTCCAGCCACGCGAGGATAAAGTAAGTTACATTCATTCATTCATTTTCATTATTTTAATTTTCACAATAAATGTCAATTTTTTTAAAAAAAAGTATGAAAATAATAATGATATTTCACGAACCTCCAAAAGTTCATTTGGATGACCAAGTATGAGATACACGGCCTTCATAACTCCATGGACACCCGGTGGTGGCTTTCCATAACTTCTTATCTCCGAGACCCGACTTTGGTTTAAATTTAAAACATCACGACGAACCTAAAATTTTTAACAAATTATTTATCAGAGGTAGTACATCTTTTAACTATAATATTTTGTCTCTGGTTATGAATTTCCTATTCCTTGGTTTTTATTCTTTTCTCAGACAGCCTATTGGTGAACACTTTTCAGAAAAAATACCGTTTTATGCATATTTAAATGCAATACAATTAACTAGTTCTAGTATCTAAACTTCTGGGTGATTATTCTTTTCTTAGATAACACATTAGTTAACACTTTTTTAAAAAAGTACCGTCTCATACAAATTTAAATGCAGTACTTTTACCTAGTCTAGCTATCTGGGTGATGATTTTTTTCTGAGACAACCCATAAAAAAAACTTTTCAGAAAAAATACAGTTTTATGCATATTTAAATGCAATACAATTAACTAGTATCTAACTTTCTTGGTTTTTATTCTTTTCTCACACAGCCCATTAGTGAAAACCTTTCAGAGCAAATACCGTCTCATACAACTTTAAATGCAATACATTTACCTAGTCTAGTTTTCTGGGTGAGGGTGATGATTTTTTTTTTTCTCAACCCATTAGGAAAAACTTTTCAGAAAAAATACCATGCAATGCATTTACGTAGTATTAAACTTTCTAGGTGAATATTACTTTCTCAGACAACAAATGAGTGAACACTTTGTCAGAGCAAATACGGTCTCATGCACTATACTGCAATACAAACCTTTTCAAGATACTCCAGTTCACGTTTCATCCGCTTAGCTTGCTTTACTTCTACTGGGAGTTCAGACTCGTAACCTCGTTTTTCAATAATATCAAGTGTAGTAGTGACCAATTCCAAGTCGCGTGTTCTCATTGATCGTTCAAGGTCTATTGGTATGTGTGTATGTGTGTATGTAACTTCTTACCAGAAAATGACAATCTTTAAACACAGATGTTTTCTTTCATACACCTCGTGCCAGCTTACGAGTTATCAAGTATGTTACTTTTTGGGTGATTATTTTAAAAAGGGATTTTTTTATTTGTGGCTAATATTTTGGACAACCCATTATTGACCACTGGGTTGGAGCATTTGCCATTAACTGTCTTGCCCAAGGACACATACGCCCACAATGCTACCTAACAACGAGCCTTGAACCCATTACCTGTGGGTAAAAAGCAGGGGCGCTAACCACTTTGCCCTGCACAGGTCTATTATTGTAATAATAACTCACACACGTTAATGTAACATAAACCCACCATCTTTACAGCGATAAACCTCCAGCAACTTATCTACTGCCGAATGGTCAGACCCACAAAGTTTCCGAAGTTCAAAAGTGAGCTGTTCGACGAGATCGACATCATCATTGTCCATGGCAGCTTTCAGCTTAGCTGTGCAACTCTGTTATTATAAATTATATTTTATATATATATATAAATTATTAAGCAGTTCAGTAACTTTAATAAAAGAACTGTATTCTGTTCATAAAACTTGAGTACCTTTAATAAAAAAAACGTCATTCTGTGTTTAACCTTTGTTTAAAGGTTACTTTTTTAGGCCGTAAACCCCAGAAAATTATAGATCTGTTAAATTTTAGGAAATGATGATAATTTGCACCTGAATTTTATTCAAGTCTTTTAATAATATTTCTGCATTCTGAATTTCTTGTGATAATTCTTGTTGATGGTTTTTTTGTTTGGCATCAAATATTGCTCTTTGTAAATAATGGACATTTCTTTTTGCCATTGCAAAGCTTAAGCCTATATATATAAAATAGAAGTCATTTTCAAGAGATTTAAAAATTGTTTGCATATTCTATACACCCTTAAGAAAGAAATTAAAAATGTAACTTACTTTATTCTCACGTAGCAGGAAAACGACAGTTGTTAAACACGGGTGTTCTGTTTTATACACCTCGTGTCAGCTTACGAGTTGCCAAGTATGTTACTTTGTGAGTGATTATTTTTTGTGGAATTTTTTTAGTTTTTATGTGTGGCTGATAATTTTGACAACCTATTAGTGACTACAATTGCTGTTAAGTGTCTTGCCCAATCACACATATGCCCACAATGGTGGCAACGAAGAGAACAAACAAGCTTCGGTTGTTTTTAAAGTAAGATTTTATAAAATGCACCTTCTTTGCAGTTTTGCACCGAAATTATTTTTTCCGCAAGTATGACATCACCATCTTTGTCACTTAATTCAAGATTTCGAAAATCTACAAGACTCGCGACAATCAATGATATATCTTTGTTTACAACAGCCTTATGCAAGCGTTCGCGAATAACAGTCTCTTCATCATCAATAGCCTGCACTGGACTGAAGCTAAAACAATTTAAATTTCACTTCTGTTCTGTGTTTTGGTTATGAAAATTATTTAAAAGAAAAGATACCTCTCGTCGGCAGAGGCAGGTGTTAGTGGAGTGTTAACAGCAACTTCAGTTGTTGGCGGTCTGAAATAAACCCCGTCAGTTAATCATTCTACTCCATGCACAAAATATTTCAAACTAAATTTGCGAAAAAAATTGACTTACTTTTTAATTTGTTCTGGAGTTTCCGAATCTACCGTCAAAATTTGTGACGAAAACATACTGGTGTTCACAGCACTGCGTGTTAATCAAGTTTAGTTATATAGTAGGGTAGGAGAAGATGGGGCACCTTTTCAATCAATGTTCTTCTCTCATTTGGTAGTAAACAAAGAACATTCAAAGAATTATAAAACCAAATCCTCACGACTTCCATAGACCGTTGTTAATTGTTTAAAACACGGTCAGGATATTTGGATATTATGTGCTAAAGGTGTCCCATCTTCCCCCAACGTACTATAATTAGTAACATAACATGCAACAAAAATTAGTAAAAAATAAATAAAATTGGTATAAAGAAAGGGAAGGATTTAGTTAAGATTAAGAATTAGTTTTAGTTATGTTTTTCTTTCCTGACTGGCATAAACAAGACAAAGTAGTTTGGATCATTTGTATTCAACCTTTCAAGATATGGCGTCATAATTTATACATTCGCTTGATTCAGTGAACTCACCGTCCTTTTACGGCAACAGCAACTTTTTCAACTCCCTCCTAAAATATTTTATTATTATATTTAACCAGTAATAAAATATTTTTACTTGAAAAATAAACTGTAATGTCAAAAACTATTGTTTAATATTAACTTAAAGAAGTTATTGGTACCGTCATAACATTAACTCATTTTAACTTTGTTATGAAACTTATGATAAACCAGTGTTATAATATTTTCCCTAAAAAATAACCTGATATGCCAAATGTATATGACATGGGCCATTCCCCATTGTGGAAGGTTATATTCTATAAAATTGCACCACAATTTCAAAACAAATATTGGTATTACAATATTATTAGTAGTTTTAATATATACCATAACCAGATACCACGCTCCAGTGGTTTTATTTTATCAGTGTTTCAAATATACTGTGGTAATTTTTTTGTATAATAAATTGGAGATCTTTTTTCAAGAATTAATTAGCGAATCATGGTTAAAGAACCAGTAAGTATTCTCATCTGTGAAATTTAAGTTAGGCTTGGTATCATTCGTAAAAATTGGAACCTTTTTTTGTGCAGCTATTGGATAATTCCTTGCGCAGCAATAATAAACCACTGCAATGATAATTCCACAAAGAAATATCAAACAAGCAATGACTATGCCGGCAATTTCTGCATCGGAAAGCGGCGCTTCACTGACAGAAACAACTTGGACAGGAGGAACTATAAGAAACAAAAAAATCTGATGATTTTTTAACAACTAGCTTGTTTTTAATTATTGAAACATTTATTATACATAAATGTGGTAACTTGAATGAATGAATGTAACTTACTTTATCCTCGCGTGGCCGGAAAACGACAGTCGTTATCACACGGGTGTACACCTCGCGCCAGCTTACGAGTTACCAAGTATGTTACTTTGTGGGTGATTATTTTTTTTTTGGATATTTTTTTTTTCATTTTTATGTATGGCTGATAATTTGGACAACCCATTAGTGACCACTGGGTTGGAGCAATTGCCGTTAAGTGTCTTGCTCAAGGACGCATACGCCCACAATGGTAGCAGCGACGAGCCTTGAACCCATTACCTCTGGGTTAGAGGCAGGTGCGCTAACCACTACGCCACGGCGCCGGTTTAATCTAGATAGGCAGTAACTTGTAAGCAGGAAAGAGTGTATGAAACAGAACAGCTGTGTTATAGCGACTATTGCTGTCCCACCATGGAGAATAAATAAGTTACATACATTGTAACTCGTGAGAGAGAGATAAACAGAACAACCATGTTATAACGATTGTAGTTGTCCCACCATATAAGGATAAAAAATTTACATACATTGTAACTCATAAGCAAGCATGAGGTGTATAAAACAGAACAACTGTGTTATTTATAACAATTGCTTTTCAGCCTCGCGAGAATAAAGTGAGTTACATACAATTTTTTTTCAAGTGAACTTACGAGTTGGCACATATGGTGTTCCAATATCCAATTGATATATTGTTGGTAAAGTGGACGTACATTCCAATCCAACGTACATCACTATTTGCCCGTTATTGAGTTGAGCAGCTGGAGGTGTGTAGTTGTAAAAGAATATTGTGTTTGGAATATTCACAACCATTCTGAAAAAAAAATACCTTTATAGATAATGTTTAAATAATCACTCACAAAGTTATATATATTGTAACTCATAAGCAGGCACAGGATGTATGAAACAGAACACCTGTGTTGTAACCACTGGCGTTTTTTCAAGCACGTGAGGATAAAGTAAGGTACATTAATTTGAAAATAAAAAATAGTTTGCGTTTCAAAATAACAGAAGTATTTGCAAAATTAGTAAGATAACTTTGACTATTAGTCAATATGTTTTCTTTTGTTTTTTATACTTGTCGCTGCTATCATTGTGGGGGTATGTGTCCTTGGGCAAGATACTTAACAGCAATTGCTCCAACCCAGTGGTCACTAATGATTTTTTTTATAAGTCACACATAAAAAAATGAAAAAATCCTAAAAAACAATCACCCACAAAGTAACATACTTGATAACTTGTAAGCTGGCACGAGGTGTTTGAAACAGAACACACATGTTATAAAGACTGTCGTTTTTTGGCCACGCGAGGATAAAGTATGTTATATAGATTCGTTAATTTAAAGTAAATGCAATCAACTTGGAAAAAAGAGTTAGAACTTTACTATTCAAGCAACCAATAAATAAAAATGGTTTAACCTGTTGTCATACACAGCTGATGTTGGATAGTTATTTGTAGTTGAAAAATATGCCGTGATAGTTCCTATAGTAGTCGACAACCGAAATCCAGTTCCAATTGCAGACAGTGTAAGCCTGATAGACTGACTTGTAGAGGGAAAAAGTGTGCCAGAAATAGATAAATTCCCTGACGTCACAATCTGAGCTAAAAACATGGATACGGTTTATATTATGTCAAATATAACAATTTCAAAACTCCAAATTTTTTTTTGCCTTTATCATAACATATCATAGTAGGGTCATTGTCGTTGGGCAATACACTTAACGGCAATTGCTCCAACCCTGTAGTCAGTAATGGGTTGTCCAAATTATCAGCCACAACAAAAAAGTGAATTTTTTAATTTTATTTCTATCTTAAAGAACAAAAGCGAAAAACATTTTTTTAAAGCATGATCAAATAATTTAAAGTTGACCTTGACACCTCTAATTGTTGGATAAATTTAGGCTTTCTACACAAAATACCTCGACAAACTCCTTTTGTAACACTTTCCGTCAAGGTTAAAAGCGATGTGAAAGAACTCGAGTAGAAAACGTTATTCGAGGCCGAAACAATGCTGGTAATTTCACTCTAAACAAACATTTTATCACATTAGGTTTGTTATGAAACACTATGATAATATAAAACATTATAAAACGTACCATTTCTATGTTATTTCCCACCCCAACCGATATAATGTCGATTCCGCTTGCAACAGCATTGTTCACAGGAACACTCACATTGTCGATACTTGGTCGTTCTGTGATCACCACAAGCACCTAGAAATGTAAACAAGTTATTTTTTCAATTTTATCAAATTACGGTAGCGAAGACTAGGAAATATTTTAAACGAAAAGACAGAATATAGCGACAAAACAACAGTTGTTAAAACACGCCTACAGTTAAAAAACATATTTACATTCAATTGGAAGAAAATAAGCGTGGTCGTTACACCTAGCAGTCAAAGAAGCCATTTATTTTATTTAAGTTAAACTTCTAATAGAGACAAAGGTGACCGTAAAAAATGTTTAAATTTTTGTTGGATTTTTTCTAATTTTGAAATGAAATTTATATTTGGAATGAAAAAACTTTACAACACAAATTGTTAGACTTTTCACTTAGAAACGACCATACTATGTAATAACATAATAACAAAAACCACATTTTTTTATCTCTTTCATAATGACAGCAAAAACCATATTATTTAAAAACAAAGTAAAGGAAACCAACAGCAAAACAACATTAAGACAGCATACTAAAGATAAAAGGTGTGGGAAATAGCATTAGTTAAAATGTAGGATTAAAACCAAATCATGTTACTTACTGTGGCAAATCCACCATTAATGCCTCTTCCACTGCTTGTGAAAAGAGAAACAGCATGAGCAATTGCTATTCCTGTTCGGACTGGTTCAGAATTAAGTAATGTCATTCCATTAATAGCATTAGTGACATTCGCCAAATCAACACCATCTCTTATGCTGACTATTTCCTGTATTTAGGTAACATTATTTGAATGATTGAATAAATGTAACTTGCGCTTTTCGTACACATTGGCCAGCTTACAGTTACAAAGTATGTTACTTTGTGGTTTTTTTCGCTATTTTTTCTATGTGTGGCTGATAATTTGGACAACCAATTAGGGTCCACTGAGTTTGAGAATAAATAAATGAATTTCATTTTGAATGAATGAATGTAACTTGCTTTACATTCGCATGGCCCAAAACGACAGTGGTTATAACTTATAACACAGGTGTTCTGTTTCATACATCTCATGACAGAGTGATAGCAGCAATGAGTGTTGAACCCATTACCTTTGGGTTGGGGGCAAGTATGCTAACCTCTTTGCCACAACGCCAAACATTATTTTAATAGCAAATAAAGTGTTACTTATAAATAAATGTAACTTATTCATCCTTACGTGGCTGGGCAACAATAGTCACATGTGTTTTATATCATAAAACTTGTGTCAATTACATTTCCAACATATGTAACTTTTTAGTTGTTTATATTTTTAAATATTTAAATGTTTGTCTAGCCATTGGGTGGGGTCAATGTAAATTAAGTGCCATGCCAAGGGTAAATATGTCAACACTTGCAACTTTGTCTGTGTTTCGAAGTTTTCAGTTTTCAGTTTTTTAATTAACAAGCAGTTATAAAAAATAGGGTTATATAAGACAACAATATATATAAAGTTGAATACAACTGTACCACTACATGCGAACCATACCATTCGGTTATTGGCAAACTGCATGATTCCAAATCTTGTTTTGTTGACAGAAATACTAAACCCGCCGATTAGAGAAAGAGCAAATGCTTTCATGTTGTTAAAGTCAGCTGTGGGTATGGCAGATGAACTTTCAATCAGCAAAACAATATCCCTTTGATCTGATTGGCATTCTAATAATACGAATATAAAAACTTTATTTATCACTTATTTTGTTCCAATTGAACATAAATGATTTTAACTGTAAGCGTGTTTTACCAACTGTTGTTTTGTCGCTATATTCTGTCTTTTCGTTTTCGTTTAAACATTTTTAGATCTTCGCTACCGTAATCAAAGAGACAAATAAACAGTTAATATTATAGTTATTACCTTTTCATTAGAGTTATTATCTTTTCGATTACGGTAGTGAAGCTTTAAAATATGTTCCCAATGGTAGCAGAAAAAAATATGTTCCCAATGGTAGCAGCGAAGAGCCTTGAACACATTACCTTTAGGTTACAGGCAGGCACGCTAACCAACTGTACTACAGTGTGTACACTTACGTGTAGGAATCTGGGCAATTAAAGTGGTGAATTCAGAAAGAGTCGTCGCTTGTTGGTTGTCATGGAAATAAAACGCCCAAGTGTTGTACTGTTGAATACATATGTAGAAATATGAAGAAAGTAGTTTACAAATATGTAGTAGAGTGAGGCAAGATGGGACACCTTTTCATTCTACTTTCTCGTCCCATTTGGTAGTAAGCAAACAACATTCAAAGAATTATAAAAACCATATCCTCATGACTCCAATGGACCGTTGTTAATCGTTTAAAACACGATCAGGATATTTGAATATTATGAGCTAAAGGTGTACGTCTTCCACAACCCTACTATATCGTAAGTTATAAGTGGAACTCTTGTTACCTGAACGTTAATGTCCGTAGATATAGTACCAGATACTATTATTTCTGCATGCGCAATTACCAATCTCGCTGCTAAAGCAGAATATAGCGGTTTGTCTAAGTCAGCATACGTCACAGATTGCCAATCTATGGAGAAATGACTCATCACTGCAGTGTAATAGATCGAAGCGTTAAAGTTCTGAGATTGGAGCTCCGTAAATACAAACTGTGAAACCTAAACAGAGAAAATGTGATTTATAATGAAACTCTCAGCGCCGTCGCAAAGTGAGCCTCTATAGCCAAGCGTTTACGATTCCGAGGCTCGATGTTGCTACCATTGTGGGCGTGTGTATCCTTGGTCAAGACACTTGAAGGCAATTGCACAAACCCAGTGGTTACTAATGGATTGTCCGAACTGTCAGGTATGGGTGTTTGAAACAGAACGTGGGTGTCGTTATAACGATTGTGGTTGCCCCAACCACAACGCGAGGGTGAAAAACCTTACATTCAATGTAACTTACTTTATCCTCGCGAATGTATCGTTTTTTATTTCGCATGGCGGGAAAACGACAGTCGTTAAACACGGGTGTGCTCTTTCATACATTTCGTGTTAGCTTACGAGTTATCAAGTATGTTTCTTTGTGGGTGATTGTTTTTTGGGCATTTTTCATTTTTTTATGTGTGACTGATAATTTGGACAACCCATTAATTAGTGTCTTGCGAAGAGGAATTGCCGTTAAGTGTCTTGCCGAACACATACGCCCATAATGGTAGTAGCGAAAAGCCTTGAACCCATTACCTCTGGGTTCGGGACAGGCGCGCCAACCAATTGTGCTACAGCGCTATTCATTTATAACATTTAAGTTTTATTTTAGGCTATAAACAATTAATATGCATGTACCTTGTCCGGCGCCGTGGCGTAGTGGTTAGCGCGCCTGCCTGTAACCATTAGGTAATAGGTTCAAGGCTCGTCGCTGCTACCATTGTGGGCGTATGTGTCCTTGGGCAAGACACTTAACGACAATTGCTCCAACCCAGTGGTCACTAATGGGTTGTTCAAATTATCAGCCATACATAAAAAAAATAAAAAAATCCAAAAAAAAATTACCCACAAAGTAACATACACGGTAACTCGTAAGCTGGCACGAGGTGCTAAACCCGTGTAATAATGATAAAGTAAGTTACATTACATACATTATTACCTTCCATATTCCTCCTTGATTTGCCACATATGATGTCCCATCAGTTGTTTCAACGTAAGCAAGCCGACGTAACAGGTTCGAATCATCGCGAAAAATTCCTGAATCAAGCGATAAAGATTATATAGTATTGTGGGAGAGATAGGACACTTTAGCACAAAACGTCTAATTATCCTGATCGTGTTTTAAACAATTCACAACGGTCTATGGGAGTCGTGAGAATGCGGTTTTATAAATGTTTAAATTTTCTTTGTTCACTACCAAATTGGATAAGAAAATAGAATGAAAAGGTGTCCTATTTTCTTCGACCTTCTACAATATTTCAAAACTACCGCATATTCACCTGAGTTCTCTATTAATTCGATACACCTCGAAACCACTGATGATCCAGTTGCATTAGCTTGTGTTGTAAGATCAATACACTGTCCTGTCTTCCACGTACACAGCGAAAACACGATAAAAATACTCACAAAATGCATAAGCGACATTTTTTAAAAAAACTGTAACACCTTTTTCTTTTTAACTAAATCAAAATTCCAGTGTTGGTATAATCTGCTGCGAAAAGTTTGCCCAATAAATCTCGACAGTGGGTTTCGTCCTTTTAAACAATAAGAAGACGGTTGCTATATACTAATATTTACATGAATGTATGTTGCCGACGTCCACAAAGGTGGTGTTTCTCTCGCTTCGTTGATTCCTTTTGTGTTCATCATTGTATCGAAACAATAACTGGTCAATGTGTTATTCACTCGTAGGACAAATGAGAGACACCTCATGAAACAAGAGGGTGTTTTAAACAAAAGAAATAAAAACGTCGGAGAATTTCTCAGCCATCGCAACGTGTAAACGTTATGTAAAATTAAGCCATCCCATTCGCGTGACTGTGTTCTAGGACATTTTTGACATTATTTTTGTAAATGACGTAACCACAGACCAAATTAGCGTTACTGTTTTTAACAAACATATGTAAAAGGGTGGGGGGAAATGCGACACCTTTAGCACATAATGTCTAAATGTCCTGATCGTGCTTTAAACAATTAACAACGGTATATGGGAGTCGTGAGTATACAGTCTTATGATTCTTTGAATGTTCTTTGTTTACTACTGAATTGGACGAGAAAATAGAATAAAAAGATGTCCCATCTTTTCCACCCTACTATTTTTATCATAGCCATTGTTCTGTCTACCCCCGCCGGGGCAAAGTGGTTATGGCACGATGGTCCAGATTACAGGTTTAACTTCGACGCTGTAACTATCGGGTTTCGTGTAGGAAAGACGCTAATAGAGAATTGCATAATAGTCACTTAAGGGTCGTCTAAATCTCAACGGTACGTTCATATCGATCGCGGGCATTTGACTCCATAACAGATATAGCCTACGTATACCACCTATGTTTACCCTTATGTTCTTCTGTGTGAAGCTAAAATATAGTACCGTGGAAGAAGATGGGACACCTTTAGCACATGATATTCAAGTATCCTGATCAAGTTTTAAACAATTAACAACGGTTTATGGAAGTTCCGAGGATACGGTATTATAATTCTTCGAATATTCTTTGTTAACTACCAAATGAAACGAGAAAATAGAACAAAAATGTGTCCCATCTTCCCCCTTCCTACTGTATATATAGTAGAGTGGGGGGAAACGAGACATCTTAAGCACATAATATTTAAATATCCTGATCGTGTTGTTATTCTTGCAAACGGGTAACAACAGTCTATTAGAGTCGTAAAAACATGGTTTTATAACGAATGTACTTTGTTTACTACCAAATGGGACAAGAAAAAGTGTCCCATCTTTTTCCACCCTACTATATGATGATGATATTTTAAAATACAAGCCCTTTTACAGTTATATAATTTAATTATACTTTTCTACTTGCTTGCCTATGTTTAAAAAACTTGTATTAACAGCATAAGCATTAAGTTGAAAAAACACAATGATGAAACCAATCTGTAATGAGCTGAAATTAGCAACATCATTTTTCCATCATACACTTTAACTGTATCCAGCCCTATCTTCACGATTTTTAACTTTAAATTATTTCTCGGCAGATTTCGTTTTCTCTCCGACTTGAAAACGAATAAAATCGTTCACGTTTAGTTGGTGATAATTCAACCAATGAGCCACTGAGATAGAACTGTCTAAAAGAAATGGTTGTTTAAGTAGTTCATGACTTGATTCATCTGGACTAAGCATTTCTGGAGGGTTAACAACGTCATCATCTGGTGTGGAGTCCGTCACGCTTTTATTTGGGGTTGGTTCTACATTTAAAACAGCATTAGGTTATTAGGTATTTATCCTTAAATAAATGAATCGTTATAATACGACAGTCATTATAACACGAGGGTTCTGTTTCATACACCACGTGCTAGCTTACGAGTTACCAAGTATGTTACTTTGTGAGTGATTATTTTTTAAGATATTTTTTCATTTCTTTATGTATGGGTATGGCTAATAAACCCATTAGTGACCACTGGGTTGGAGCAATTGCCATTAAGTGTCTTGTCCAAGAACATATATGTTTAGGCCAAATTCGGCCCATTACCCCAACACCCGAAAAATGTTAACAAAAATATCAAGAGTTTCTGTATGTATTTTACAAGCAGAAACATAAATTTGGCATAAGCTGTTTATTGTAACAATATACATATATATTTAGCTTTCAATAGTTTGAAAAAACGTAGTGTTTTTCCGACAAAAATAGCAGATGAAACGTCAGAAAAAAACTACGTTTTTAAACACAGCAATATACATACATATTCTTTTAAGGGCTCATTTAGTCGAAAAAACGTAGCGTATTTCCGACTTTTCGTCTGCCATTCGGCAAGACTGTTCCACACTATTGTTTTTTATACCAGATGAGCCGCTAAAAGATTATTTACACTATGCCTGTTAGCAGAAATAACTAACAATATACATACTTAAGCATGTTCCAATACATGATGGGTTCATTCCAACTATATGTTGCGCAATATCTCTTCCAGCCATTTTGATGGATGACTTTCCAGTATTCTCATCTTGAATAAAACTCCCATGTTACGATAATTTCTTAAAACCGGTATTTTACAAAACTGATAAGGTATTTATGGTAGATTTTTCTGCGATATTTGGAAAAGTTTTTGTAAAAGCTATGCTTCTCCGTTTCTTGGACCAAACCTAAAAGCGGTTTGCCTACTAGCTAGTGGCTATTCAATTATTATGTTAATATTGTTGTTTTTATGTATGCTGTACTTTATGTTATAATTTATAACCTAGCACGTATGGCTGATAATTTGTACAACTAATTAGTGACCACTGGGTTGGAGCAATTGCCGTTAAGTGTCTTGCCCAAGGACACATACGTCCACAATGGTAGCAGCGACGAGCCTTATACCCATTAGCTCTGGGTTAGAAGCAGGCGCGCTTACCATTTTGCCACGGCATTCGGTTTAGCAGCAGCCTTTCTATTAGGCAAGGTATCTGTAATTTTATACATTTGCGATGACCTTCACATAATAAAATATTTTAAAAAACTAAAAAAATAGACTAATCTATCTGGTATAAAACAAACTATATCTCCGACGTTTCGTCTGCAATTCGGCAAAACTACATCCGAAAGACGTCGGAAATACACCCCGTTTTTACACCAGATAAGCCGCGAAAAGATTATTTACATTATGCCTGGTAGCAGAAGTAACAGAATATAATAAACATGCTACCAGTTGGTGAAAGTGACACCATGGCCCCATAACTTCCTAAAGTAGATCCTGGCCGAGTTTTTGAGATGAGGACGCTCGGATGAATGTAAACAGCGAGAATGGAATTGGTTGGGACGGATAGCAACGAAGCTCGGCGAATTTCAATTTTCTCCTTTAGTTTGCCTGCATGGAAACATTCGTGTATTATTCTTGTATATATAGAAATAACGAAAAAATGTATATATATATATATTATATGAATGAATGTAACTTACTTTATCCTCGCGTGGCCGGAAAACGACAGTCGTTATCACACAGGTTTAACACCTCGTGCCAGCTTACGAGTTACCATGTATCTTACTTTGTGGGTAATTATTTTTATATTATATATACAAAAATAAAACTGCTCAAGAAATAACAAAAAAATATATATAGTAGGGTGGGGGAAGACGGAAAACCTTTAGCACATAATATATTTGCCCGGCGCCATGGCAAAAATGATTAGCACGTGGACGTGTCATTGGGCGAGACACTTAACGGTAATCACTCCAACCCAGTGGTCACTAATGGTTTGTCCAAATTATCAGCCATATATATTTTAAAAAAACGAAAAATAATTACACACAAAGTAACATACTTGGTAACTCGTAAGCTGGCACAAGGTGTTTGAAGCAGAACACCCGTGTTACAACGACTGTCAATTTTTGACCACGCGAGTATAAAGTAAGTTAGAACAAACTAGATTAACCCAACTTTTAGAACATTGTTTACAACTTAGAGTTGGTTCTCACCAATAGTAATAGCCACAGTATCTTCAATAGTTTGTTTCTTTCCAGAAACCACCAACTTCAGAAGTTCAGATGGATTCAAATCAATCTAAATATTAACGTACGTTAATCACTCACAAAGTAACATACTTAGTAACTCGTAAGTCGTAAGCCAGCATGAGGTGTATGAAACATAACACTCATGTTTAATGAACTCTCATTTTTAATGAAACAGAACTCTCTCATGTTTGAATGAATGTAAGTTACTTTATCCTCGCGTGGCTGGAAAAAGACAGTCGTTATTACACGGGTTAACACCTCATGCCAGCTTACAATTACCATGTATGTTACTTTGTGGGTAATTATTTTATTTTATTTTTTTAAATTTTTTTTTATGGAACATACGTTAAGCACCCACAAAGTAACATACTTAGTAACTCGTAAGCCAGCATGAGGTGTATGAAACAGAACATCCGTCATTTTCCGGCCACGCAAGGATAAAGTAAGTAACAATACATTCAATTATTCATTAAACTTTACAGGAAAATTAAAATTACCTTAGTAGTGTGTAATGTGTTTACAGTCAGTGACCTATGTCATTGTATGCGTATATTTTTATGTCACGTATTATTACGCGACCGTTCATGCGGGGCAAACTGTAGGTAATTGTTACATCACTCGCCTTGTGCCTCCATTTCGCTATGTTTGCGTGTTTTGTTTGTTTATGTATTTCATTTACTGTGGCAGACGGCACGCTTGTGCGCTGAAGTGTACACGAGTGCCTTTTTTCTACCGTTATCTGCCATTTAAATACCACGTCTCGTGTTCATTCGCTCTTTTAATTTACCGGTCGCAATAAAACATGCTGCAACTGCTACATTATCGTAAGTTGTCTTTGCAGATTTTGTAAGCATTCGCTGGTGTCTCAATAAACGTACACTGAATGAAATCTCCCTATCCTCTAAAAAACCAAACTGTACCTTGGAAGGTTGTTGGGTTGAATAAACATCAAGTAATGTTTGAGCTGCATCTTTTACTAAACTTTGAAATTCTTTGGTTTTTGCAACAAAATCTGTTTGGCAGTTCACCTATATCAAAATTGTACATTTGATTGAAAATATATAATATATATATATTATCAGAACATACTGTTCTATAAGTTATAATAAATATAGATCCTATCAATAGTAAAACACTAAAAAACACATATATATTTTTTACTTACATAAATATAAGTAAAACCAATTTTACATCCACCTAATAAAAAAAGCAATTTACAAAATCCCAATATATTTTTTCAACCTGCTTCACAAGTTATAGTTTGTGCACAGACAACAAAAATAGCAGCAGTTTGAGAACATGACTTCTTAAACCATCTGATAAAACAGTTACATAAATTAACTAAAAATATGTTTCACCAGCTCATCTGGTTGGCCCTATAAAACAGAGTGTACTTCTGACGTTTTGTCAGCATTCCGGCAAGACTGTATCAGGAAAACGTTGGAAATACACCATGTTTTTATACCAGATGAGCCGCTAAAAGATTATTTACATTATGCCTGGTAGCAGAGGTAACAGAAAAATAACGTGACACTTAAACCGCCAAAAAATTTAAACTAAACAAATTATTAAGTTATATGTGTGTGTGTGTGCATAATGTTTAATGTTTATATACATTACCTCAACAATTAATCCATTATTTTTATTCGTTACAACTGATATTAATCCTTCTTTCAGCACCCCCCCGTCCATCTGCATCGTGTTCCAACCTTTCTCTTTTGCGAGTTGTAACAAATGTTCTTTTGCCTGTAAATACATGAATGAATGTAACTTACTTTATCCTCGGGTGGCCGTAAAATGACAGTCGTTATAACACGGGTGTTAATACACCTTGTGCAAGCTTATAAGTTACCATGTATGTTACTTTGTGGGTCATTATTTTTAGGGGGATTTTTTCATTTTTTTTAATTATGGCTGATAATTTTGACAACCCATTAGTGACCGCTAGGTTGGAGCAATTGCCGTTAAGTGTCTTGCCCAAGGACACATTGGCACACATATGTAGAAGATCCGAGCCTTGAACCCTTTGCCTCTGGGTTACATGCAGGCGTGCTAACTACTTTGCCACGGCGCCAGACACATATGCATATATAGTAGTGAAACATTTTGGCTCAAGCAGATATTAATATTGTTAATTATGTCCCCCAATCTTTGGGTCAATCCTCTCGAAAGACTTCCACAGTTATTGTATAGGTTGTGTTTAACTTAATAATAATGAAACATAAATGGCTCGTTTGTTTGCTAGGTGTAGCGACCACGCCTATTTTCTTCAAACTAAATGTAAATATGTTTTTTAACTGTAAGCGTGTTTTAACAAGCGTTGTCTTGTCGCTATATCCTGTCGTTTCGTTTAAAACATTTCTAAATATTTGCTACCAAAATCATAGAGACAAATACAGTTATTGTTATTTAAAATATATTTATGAAAATAAATATTTTAATTACCTTTTCCACGTTATAACCTGACGCCTGCAGAGCTTGGCGACAAGTTATTAACGGATAGCCTGTTTTACGCCGTAACTCCATTAAAACTTGTTTTGTATTCACTTCTTTGTTTGGTTCTCCGGTACTGAACCATAAACGACAGCCAGATAAATTTGACCTCCGCAGTAGAACAGAAAATCGAAGCATGTTTCTTGTTTTATTCCAAACAACGATTAATTCGATTACAGAACGCCAATAAATAAGTTAACCTAATACGTTTACCTTCCAACAAAATATCCGTTTTGTAAAGGGTATAAAAACTAATTTACCTAAAGTTTTAGTTTATAACAAAATAGCAATTTATTCACATGGGACTATACAAAGAAGACGGAAAATTTTTTCCGCTAGAGGCGGTAATTATTTAAATTAAAAAATACGAAAAAACGAACAAAACAGCACTACAAAGTGTTAATAAGTGTAAAACAAATTAATTAAATAATAAAAATACCTTTCCAAATACGTAAAACACTAGTAAGAACATATTTCCCATATTAGGTCGGTTATATACGCTCGTTCGTTGTGTCTACTGTCGTCGAGTCTGTGGTGTAGCGGTTTGCGTGCGGTCGTAAACTCTCTTTGTTTCATTTTTACCGGGTTCGAGTCCCGCACAGTGGAATACTTTTTTTTATCTTTTTTTTTTCAAGTTTTTTTTGTTTGACGAGTTTGGGGTTAGGAGTTAGGGGTTAGGGGGTTAGGGGGTTAGGGGGTTAGGGGGTTAGGGGGTTAGGGGTTAGGGGCTAGGGGCTAGGGGCTAGGGGCTAGGGGCTAGGGGCTAGGGGTTAGGGGTTAGGGGTTAGGGGTTAGGGGTTAGGGGTTAGGGGTTAGGGGTTAGGGGTTAGGGGTTAGGGGTTAGGGGTTAGGGGTTAGGGGTTAGGGGTTAGGGGTTAGGGGTTAGGGGTTAGTGTTAGGGGTTAGGGATTAGTGTTAGGGGTTAGGGATTAGTGTTAGGGGTTAGAGGTTAGGGGTTAGGTGTTTATATCTTATGTGTATAAACCGTGAAACTAACTGCTCCCCATAAAATAGAGAAACGAATTTGTCATCGCCTCCTAGCGGAAAATTTTTTCCGTCTTCTCTGTATAGCTCCATGTAATTTATTCCACATGCTTACGAATAAATTTTTCACATGTACATAAACTACTTTGCAGGGAAATTCCCCTATTCGATACAGTTTTGGTGACATAGGTACAAAATCAGAAAGTAAATGTTTTTTGAATCACTTGAAATATCATACCTGGAAATATCTACATTTTAAAAATGTATTAAAATGTTTAGGACTTTTGGGTCTGTTCGTGTCAAAGTGACATACACAGTTTCATGAATGTTCTAATGCTTTGGTTTTGTCAGAGTTAGTTCCTGTTACCGTTTCGTTGATAAATGAATGCATGTGTGACGTAGCCTAGAGTAGTATGAACGTGATCTTAAAAACATTTCATTAATTGACAATGAGAACTATATAGCCTAGCACTGTCCAAGAACATATCAGTTCAGCCAAGATTGCGTGATTGAAAAGTGCTATCGTTTTGACAAAAAAACAAAAAACTTTTAAAGAATTACATAATCGTAACCTCGCGCCTCCAAAAAACACGATCAGGAAACATAAGATATCAAATTTAACCACACAGTTGCACTATATAAAACTTTTACCTACACGCTTACCCAGTTGATTCCAGATTAAACCAGAATCGACTGTAAAAATTAATATCGGTCGTATAATAAACGACTAGCGGTCGTTTTATATATCATGTGGCAACTACTAGACCAATCAAATGCGACGTCAAACTAAATAAAGAAACCACATAATACACGGAAATGGAATTTAACTATCATGTGTTCATAGGGTCACACCCTATGGAATATGTGTTGTATAGGGTGGGGGAAGATGGGACACCTTTTCGTTCTATTTTCTCGTCTCCCTTGATAATAAACAAAGAACATTTAAGGAATTATGAAACCGTATTCTCACGACTTCAATAGACTGTTGTTAATTGTTTAAAACACGATCAGGATATTTGGATACTGTGTGCTAAAGGTGTCCCATCTCCTCCCACCCTACTGATACTGCCAAAATTTGGCACCAAGAAACAGTAAAGCGTCAGCAATAAACAATATTCAGACTTGGAAAAGGGGAAAGTCGAAATAGTTTATAAAAATTAAGACAGATGCTGAAAACCGTTTAATCATCGAAGTCTAAAATGCCCCATGAAAGGTTTGAGCAGAACTCATCAACCAAATCAAATACCTATTTATACAGAAACACGATTTTGCAAAACCAGAAGAAGAAAACACAATTAAAGTATATCCACATACAAAATGTGCTATCAAATGCAAAGAAAAGCAAAATACATTTTACGTTTCATTATTTTCGCAACATTACAATAAAAACACATAATGTCTATTCTCAAACAAGTCCATTGTGTTTTAAACTTATTGGAACGATGGTCCTATGCTCCAATGCAACTACCCCACCCCCAACACGCCAACTTTTCGACCACTCGGAAAGAAGCAAATAGAACAGGACCGGTTTTCGCTGGTTCTTTCTTGTCTTTCTTTATATCCGTTCATAAAAAGTGTTTTTCTCGTCGCTCACAATATATCCCCTATACTTATTGCCGAATTTTCAAGAACTCCATTTATTCGCGGCAGTGGTAACTGCTAACTGGCAAGACTTTGGTTAAGACTTGACAAGATCTATTTATCATTGCTAACTGACAAAGTCTATTTAAAAAGGTGGGTGGAACCATAGCGTTCAAAACGGTCTGGAAAATTGATATCAATTTTGATTTAAATTACCTATTCCGCAGCATTCACTCTATCTTAATGCATGCATATAAATAGGTTAACATGATATACTTATTTGCTTTTATTCAGAAACAGCAATGGCGACCGAGGAATTGAGTAAAAACCGTCGTACCATCAATAAACAGTTTGCTTGTTACTTGTTCGGGGCCATTATGGTAACATCAGCCAACTGTGCGCTGATGAATTTGCAGACCAGTATGAACGTGGAAGGCGGCTTGGGTAATTTAAAGGGCATTTTCCCTTTACCGTGCATTACGTGAAACATTTAAACATATTATGCTAAAATAAGGTTGGTATATATATATAGATATATGGTAGGGTGGGGGAAGACAGGACAACTTTTGCACACAATATTCGAAAATCCTGATCGTGTTTTAAACAATTAACAGCAGTCTATGGTAGTCGTGAAAATCTACGGTTTTATAATTCTTCGAATGTTCATTTTTACTAACAAATGAGATGAGAAAATAAATAAAAAAAGTGTCCCCTCTTCCCCCAACCCACTTTACCCCGAATTAGAGTATCTCTATTTATTATATATAGGAGCGTTGGGTTCGACTGTTATGACATCCACTCTGTTGGTTAGTACGCTAACGATCGTTCCAGTAATATCAAAGTATTTAGACGTGAAAGTATTCTTGGTTTCCACGCAGCTCATGTTCATTGTTTACGTCGCAGCGAATTTTTATCCAGGTTTAGTATATGATGCAGATATATATAGCAGGGTGGGGAAGATGGGACACCTTTAGCACATAATATCCAAATACCCTGATCGTGTTTTAAACAGTTACTAACGGTCTATGAAACCGTGAAGATATGGTTTTTCTAATTCTTTAAATGTTCTTTGCATACTACTAAATGGGACGAGAAAATAGATCGAACAGGTGTCCCATCTTACCCCACCCTACTATACAAATAACAAGGTGCCATTGGAGTTCAAACGCTCTGGCTAAACCCGATATAGAATTTCATGTTTAATAACGGTCATTAATCTTTATAGCTTATTACACCATTCTGCCAGCAAGCTGTATAACTGGCTTTGCCAAATCGGCGTTTTGGGTTTGCGTTGGAAAATACAATCTTCAATTTGCAAAGAAATATAATCTGATCGGAAGTGGCTCGCTCAGCAAATATATTAATTACGTCACTGGATATTTCTTCTGTGCTTATCAGTCATGCCAGGTGGGGGAAAGCGTGTTTTAACAATTGTTGTTTTGTCGCTACATCTTTTTGTAAACATTTTTTTTTAAATCCCGGCGCCGTGGCGTAGTGGTTAGCGCGCCTGCTTGTAACCATTAGGTAATGGGTTCAAGACTCGTCGCTGCTACCATTGTGGGCGTATGTGTCCTTGGGCAAGACACTTAACGGATTTGCCCCAACCCAGTGGCCACTAATGGGTTGTCCAAATTATCAGCCATACATAAAAAAAAATGAAAAAATCCAAAAAAAAATAATAATCACTCACAAAGTAACATACATGGTAACTCGTAAGCTGGCACGAGGTGTTAAACCCGTGTGATAACGACTGTCGTTTTCCAGCCACGCGAGGATAAAGTAAGTTACATTCATTCATTCATTCATCTTCGCTACCGTAATAGAAGAAACAAATAAAAGTTATTATTATTAATATTATAGACTGGCGTTGGTCCTGTGTAATTGTTTATCAATCTATGACATGGTTATAATTATTGGCTAAATTCTCTTCTTAAATGTATAGTTCTATAGTATCTGCAAGATATATATTTATATATATAGTACTGTGGGGGAAGATGGGAAACTTTTAGCACATAATATCAAAATACCCTGATCGTGTTTTAAACATTTAACAACGGTTTATGGAAGTCGTAAAGATATGGTTTTATAATTCTTTAAATGTTCTTTGTTTACTCCCAAATTGAACGAAAAAATAGAATAAAAAAGGGTGTCCCATCTTCACCCACCCTACTATATACCTCATATTTAATCGAACTTCGCAAAAAAATGATCCAAAATAAATACGTCTTTTTTAGGTGATTGGAAACATGATTCCCTTCGTGATTTTTAAAGTTGCGCCGCAGAATGAAAACATGACACACAGTCATTTACTTAATAGTAGCAGGTATGTAGTCAAGTTAAAATTGAGTTAAATGTTGTTAAAATATTTTGTTGTTAAACTTGTTCCTATAGTACTGTGGGGTAAGATAGGAAAACTTTAGCTCACGATTCTAAATATCCTAATCGTATTTTAAACAATTAACAACGGTCTATGGAATTCGTATGAGGATACGGTTTTAGAGTTCTTTGAAAGTTATTTGTTGACTAACAAATAGGATGAGAAAATAGAATAAAAAAGGTGTCACATTTTTCATTTTCTTTCAGTTAAATGTAAATATGTTTTTAACTGTAAGCGTGTTTAACAACTGTTGTTTTGTCGCTATATCCCATCTTTTAATTTAAAATATTTCTAAATTTTGCTACCGTAATCGAAAAAAAATAAAGTTATTATTATACAAAATAAAATAATCACCCACAAAGTAACATACTTGGTAACTCGTATAAAGCTGACACGAGGTGTTTGAAAAAGAACACCCGTGTTATAACGACTGTCGTTTTTCGCCACGCTAGGATAAAGTAAGTTAAATATTCATTCTTTCATTCATACAGTATAGGGTGGGGGAAGATGGGACACCTTTTACCTCCATTTTCTCGCCCCGTGTAGTAGTAAACAAAGATCTTTCAAGAAATTATAAAACTATATGCCCATGACTCCTATTGACCGTTTGTAATTGTTTAAAACACGATCAGGATATTTAGATATTACGTGCTAAAGGTGTTCCATCTTCCCCCACCCTACTATATTGTTATATTTATAGAATATTGGTTAGTGAAGCATGCGGTGCCAACGATTGCCAACTTCCAAGTCAAGAAGATCCGAGTAAATACCGCCAAGCAGAACAAACCACAATTTACATTATGCTCGGAGTATTTCTGGTTATGACTTTTGTTGGAGCGATAAGCTACATGTTTATTCCATCTCCCGCGAACGGTGAATCTAAATAACTTTAATTAGTCAATATGGTATACAATATAGTAGGTTGGGAGGGATATTTTCACGCTTAATTTTTTCAACTTAATGTAGATATGTTTTTAACCGTAATTGCGTTTTAACAACTGTTGTTTTGTCGCTTTATCCTGTCTTTTCATCTCATGTATTTTTATCATAAGACAAATAAAAACTCGAAAAAACAATTAATAACTAATATTATATAGTTGGGTGGGGAAAGATGGGACACTTTCGTTGTATTTTTTGGTCCCAATTTGGTAGTAAATAAAGAACATCCAAAGAATTATAAAACTTTATCCTCACTGCTCCTATAGACCGTTGTTAATTGTTTAAAACATGATCAGGATATTTGTGTTTAAGGTGCCCCGTGTTTCCCCAACTTACTATATAATATTTATAATTTAGTATAAATAATAGTTCTTACTTGTTTCTTTGAGTTTTTATATATCGATTACCTTTAAAAAATATATAAAACGAAAAGACAGGATATAGCGATAAAACGACAGTTGTTAAACACGCTTACGGTTTAAAACATATGTTTACATTTAATTGGAAGAAATAAGCGCGGCAGACAAATACTTGTTTGAGGTGTTTGGTCCGGGACGTTGCCTTAGCGGCCAATCGCGGTGCCTACCTGTCGTATAGTCTGCTCTAAACTAAAACCACCGTATACCGTTTTAATAAAAGCAAATATAAAAAAGGACGTTTTAAAATATAAAAAATAAACGAGTTGACGTGCACTGATGCAATGTTACCACTAACAAAAACTGTATCTTGTAAATGTAAACCGACTGAAATAACACTCTGCACAATAAAACAATTCCGCTACCGTTCAACAACACGTAACAACGAGAACTAACTTTGCACACCAAAAAGCGAATCGAAGCAAGAAATGCAAAACGCGCAAATTACTGAAATCAGTCCAACGGCACAGAAAACGACCCGACTTAAAACACGGAGCAATCAAAGAAACCAAGCGTGACAACACTGATCAAAAGAAGTGAATAGAAGTGAAACAGTGATAACGAAAACGAATAAAAAACACGATAAAATCGACAAACTAAACATCGCACGCCACAAGGACTGGAATAATGAAAACCTAAAACCACACACAATGTGAAAGCAAGTAAGCGCGTATGTGTGGGCTCAAAGCCCCCATACCCACAACGTAACACAAACAACAAGACATTTATGTTCGTTTATTATGAAGTTAAACTTTCTAATGAAAAGAAGAATGTGTTTAAAGACATTATATGTATCATAGGCTATAGTAGGGTGAGGTGGGAGACGGGACACCTTTAGCATATAATAGCCAAAATTGCAATCGTGTTTTAAACAATTAACAGCGGTTTATGGGAGTCGTTAAGATGCGGTTTTATAATTGCCAGAATGCCCTTTGTTTATTACCAAATGGTAGGAGGAAATACAATGAAAAGTGTAACATCGTTCCCCGCTTTACTAAAATTTATTTTATTGCAGAAGACTTAAGTTTATGGCAAAATGAAATACAAGGAGTTGACAATGAAGGATTCTCCTCACCAGAACCGCATCATGCTGATAAAGGAAAAAAACAACTTGATGAAAATGGAAATGTTTGTAAAGTCGAAGTAGGTTTTCTTTGATAAGGGAATGAAATTATGGTAGAGTGGGGTAAGATGGAACAGGTTTTCATTATCTATTCTCGTTCCATTTGGAAGTAAACAAAGAATATTATAAGACCTATATAAATATAGCTTTACGACGACATCCCATATTCCCCCACCCTACTATATATAATAAGATATGGTATGTTTTCATTACATTTTATTGCCCCATTTTGTAGTAAACAAACAATATATACAGAACTATATAATAACCGTATTCCATAACCCTAAATAAGGATTGTTAATTATTAAAAACAGGATCGCGAAATATAGGATTTAAGGGCTAACGGTATCCCATCTTACCCAGCAGTACTAATTAAACAAAAAAAAACACTTTAATATACATGATACAGTGGGAAATACGAGACACCTTTAGCACATAATATTCAAATATCCTGATCGTATTTTAAACAATTAACAACGATCTATATGGGAGTCGTGGGGATACGGTTTTATAATTCTTTGAATGTTCTTTGTTTAATACCAAATGGGACGATAAAATAGAATGAAAATGTGCCCCACCCTACTATATTAGTTTTATAAACAATTTAATTTTGCCTAATGCTTTTCTAGGTTGAAACACCAGTGGCACAATCTACAGAAACTTTCAATGTTGTTCAATGCGAACGTCAAACAGAGACAGCAGATAAAACTAAATCCATAAAAAATGAACTGCTTGGAATTTTGCATCAACTAGTCAACTGCAAGCAACTGTTAATGTCCCCGATGCAGTTTCAATACGGTTTCCATATGAGTTTTGTATTTGCTGAAGTTACAAGAGCTTACGTATCCTGTGTATTCGGTGTAACAGAAGTAAGGAACTTCATTCGTAAATCTAGAAAAATATTTTTTAATGCGATTTAAATAGTAATATAGCAGGGGGGGGGGAGAGGAGATGGGGCACCTTTAGCTCATATTATCTAAATCCTGATCGTGTTTTAAACAATTAACAACGGTCTATGGGGAGTCGTAGGGATACGGTTTTACAATTATTTGAATTTTCTTTGTTTACTACCAAATGTGACGAGTAAATCGAATGATAAGGTGTTCCATCTTCCCCATCCTACTATATATAATTTGTCTCTTCGATTACGGTAGCAAAGATTTTAAAATATTTTAAACGAAAATACAGGATATAGCGACAAAACAACAATTGAAACTATAGTATGGTCTCGACGTGAAATAGTGTTGCTTAACCAGCAAGCCACGAAAACAACATAAATCAATATGATACAGTAGGGTGGGGTAATATGGGACACTTTTCCTCCCATAACTTGTCCCATTTGGTAGTAAAAAAAGAAAACTCAAAGAAATATAAAATCATATCCTTACGACTCCCATAACGCGTTTTTAATTGTTTAAAACATGATCGGTAGATTTAGATATTATGTGCTAAAGGTGTACGATCTCCGCCCACAGTATATTGTATATTCGTTTGTTAAACTAAACATACCTTTTTTGAAGGTCGGACTTAGCACTGCCATTTACGGAGCTAGCTCACTACTGATGTCATTGTTTGCTGGGAAAATGTTTGGTCGTTTGGGAAGGTTAGTACGGGAAATATAATTTTATCTTTACGCACACTTTTGTTTCTTTTAGAAGCTTAACTTGATCATAATTAAACATAAATGGCTATTTATCTGCTAGGTGTAGCGACCACGCTTATTTTCTTTTAATTAAATGTAAATAGGTTTTTAATTGTAAGCGTGTTTTAACAACTGTTGTTTTGTCGCTATATCCTGTCTTTTTGTTTAAAATATTTTTAAACATTTGCTACCGTACTAGAAGAGACGAATAAAGTTATTATTATAGTAGCGAGGGAGAAGATGGGACATCTGTTTACTTTATTTTCTAGTCACATTTAGAAGTAAACAAAAAATATTCAAAAAATTAGAAACCGTACCCTCACGACTCCTTTAGACCGTTGTTATTTGTTTAAAACACGATCAGGATATTTGGATATTATGTGCTAAAGGTGTCCCGTCTTTTCCCACCCTACATATAGTAGGGTGGGGGAAGATGGGACACCTATTCATACTATTTTCTCTTTCCATTTGGTAGTAAACAAAGAATATTCAAAGAATTATATACCCGTATTCTCACGAATCCCAGAGACCGTTGTTAAATATTCAAAACACGATCAGTATATTTGGATATTATGCACTAAAGGTGTCCCGTCTTGCCTCACCCTACTATGTTATTATTATTACATGCAGAAAAATACCGGCAGCGGTCGCTTTGACGCTCAATGTCGGCGTATATTTGTTCTATCTACTGTGGAAACCGCAAGAAAATTCGAGCGTGGTTGTTATTTATGTTCTGTTGTTTGCTTGCGGTATTGTCGATGGCTGCATGCAGATGATTACTTCAGGTAAGAAGCAATTTTTTGCTGGTTTAGAATTTTCTACATTCGAGGAGCTGTATATAGTAGGGTGGGGGAAGATGGGACACCTTTAGCACATGGCATTTAAAAAACCTGATCTTTTTTTAAACAGTTATCAACGGTTTATTTATTGGAGTCGCGAGAATACGTTTTTTTTTTTTTTTTAATTTTTGTTTACCACCAAAAGGGACAAGAAAGTGAATAAAAAGATGTCCCATCTTCCCCACTCTACTACATTCCTGTGGGGTAAGATGGGTTACCGCTGGATCCCATATTTCCCGGCCGTGTTTTGAACAATAAACAACACCGTTTTAGAGTCGCGGTTATGAAAAAAATTGGTAAATGTTCTTTGTTTACTACCAAATGGGGCGAGAAAATAGAAAGAAAACATGTCCCATTTTACTATAGTAGGGTGGGAAAGATAGGACACTTTTCATTGTATTTTCTCGTCGGATTGTGTAGTAAACAAAGAACATTGAAACCGTTGTTAAGTTTTAATGCTTCCAACACATTAGGATATTTGAATATTATGTGCTAAAGGTGTCCCGTCCTTCCCCACCTTACAATATTTATGTATTTTTGCAGTAATGGCAAAGATTATATTTCCTGATACAACTGACCAAGCACAAGCGGCGTGGACATTTTGGTGTACGATGGGCTTTACTGTTACGTACGCTTGGAGCACAGCACTTTGCGTGTTCGTTAAAGTATACATCATGTTTGGCGTGCTGCTGGTAGCTACTGTAACACATGGTAAATGATTGAATTGTATGTAACTTGCTTTATGCTCGCGTGGCCGGAAAACGATTGTTTCATACACCTCGTGCCAGCTTAGTTACCAAGTATGCCACTTGTGCGTTATTTTTTGTTTGATTTTTTTGTGTGTGGCTGATAACCTGGACAACTCATTAGTGGTTTGGAGCAATTGCGTGTCTTGCCCAAGGACACATACGCCCACAATGGTAGCAGCGACGAGCCTTGAACCCATTATCTCTGGGTTAGACGCAATCGTTTTAACCACGTTTTTAGATAGCGTCAGCGTAAAAAACCTTTCCGAGAATAATTATTTTTGAGTACTTTCGTTTATTATTTAATTTCGTTTAAAATCTCGGTGTAGATAAAATATAAAACGCTATTAGTAGCGCGAAACCCCCGGTGTGGGGTTAGCATGCAAAATTTTCTTTCGTTTTTTAAAAAAATTTCTTTAGGTTTTTTCTAAAATATTTAGTTTTTATATTTTAAAAATGTTTAGTTTTTAAACTTTAAAAATGTTGAGTTCTTTTAAAGTTTAAAAATGTTTAGTTTTTAAACGACTTCCAAAGACCGTTTTTAAAAATGTTTAGTTTTT
Organism: Ciona robusta; assembly: GCF_009617815.1. NCBI lineage: Eukaryota > Metazoa > Chordata > Ascidiacea > Phlebobranchia > Cionidae > Ciona > Ciona robusta. Next base: position 5,071,530 of record NC_143243.1, on the reverse strand, counting down.
AAACTTCTAAAAATTTCTTTCAAAATGGTAAAAATCGTACGTTTTTCCCGTTTTGATAAAGTACGGTTTATTACGTCCTTTGTTTTCAAAATTACGGTTTAAATATAAGTTTCAAAAATCCATTCATGTTTTTCAGCGATAGCGGAATACAAATACGGTACACCAGATCAGGAGCGGCCAATTAATAATGAAAGTGCACAGGAAAGTACGATGTAAACGACATAATTAAACCAAAAAAAATGATTTAACTAAAAAAGAGGAAATATTTGCTGAAAAGTTCACTTTACTAAGCTGGTTGCAACAGTATTGAAAACAAAAATCAGAATTCCAGATGAAAATGTGAAGTTACTCAGTTTTCCGCAATTTTGAGTTTGAATCCTAAATTAAAATGTATCAAATTATTAGTGCAACAAAACCTATTTACCAATTTATAAAACTTCTGTGATATTGAACATAAAATTACAACAAAACTAATTACAAATGGTATATAGTAAGGTGGGGAAAGCGGGACACCTTTAGAATGAAGTATCAAAATATCCCAATCGTGTTTTTAACAATTAACAATGGTCTATGGGAGTCATGAAGATACGGTTTTAGAATTCTTTAAACGCTTTTCAATTACTACAAAATGGATCGGGAAAATTGAATAAAAAGTTGTCCCATCTGCCCCACTCTACTATAGTAGTTTTGTTACCTTTCGTTTTGTGTGCGGTTCTGTCGACTTTTGCATCAAAATTGTAAATTCACCTGAAGCTTCACCTTCCAACTTAAAAAACATCAAATTTAATCAAAATACAGATAAACCTGACCTTTTATCTTGAATATATAAATAGTAGGTGGGGAAGATAGACACCTTTTTATTCTTTTTTCCCATGACATTTGGTAGTAAACAAAGAACATTCAAATAATTATGAAATCGTATCCTCACGACTTCCATAGACCGTTGTTAATTGTTTAAAACACGATCAGGATATTTGGACATTGCGTTTAAACTGTCCCGTCTTCCCCAACCCTACTATATGTGCGTGTAAATAGAAATATCATAAAATACCCGTTTCCTTGAAGCGGATCGTTTTCTTCCTTTCCACTTAGGAAGTTCATTTTCGCAATTTTTTTTCGTAGCATTTGAAGTAATTTCTTGGACTTCTTTTTTTATCGCCTGTTGTAAAATTTTTAATTCATCATTGGAAAGAAAATAAGTTACAAAAAATTCAGATATTTCTTTTAATTTACTGTTTATCATCATTTGTCCAATTGTTGAAAAGTTTTAAATGTTTTTTTGTCGCCTGTTGTCTAGTTTTAAATTCATCATTGTCAATAAAACATAGTACAAAAAGTTTAGATATGTCCTTTTTTACTGTTTATCATCATTTGTCCAATTTTTAAAACATTTTACAGGTTTCCTTGTAACTAAATTTTTCTGAGACCTCTTTCTTCGCTTGTTGCGAAATTTTAAATTCATCATTGTAAATAAAACAGTCTGAAATTTTCAGATATGTATTATTGTTTATCATCATTTGTCTAAATTTTAAAATATTTTACAGTTTTTGTAACTAATTTTTGTGGGACCTCTATTTTCTTTTTTTTTTCGACTGAAATTTTAAGTTCATCATTGTCAATAAAACATAGTACAAAAAAATCAGATAGGTCCTTTTTTACTCTTTATTAACAAATATTGAAAAATTTCACATGTTTTCCTGTAGCTAATACTTCCTTTTCTGGAACCTCTTATTTAATCAACTGAAAAATTAAATTTATCATTGTAAATAAAATACATTACAAAAATTTCAAATATGTATAGTAGGGTGGGGGAAGACGGGACACCTTTTAACTCCATTTTCTCGTCCCATTTGGTAATAAACAAAGAAAATTCAAAGAATTAATAGTGTGCTAAAATTGTCCCATCTTTCCCCACCCTACTATATAACTGTTTATCAACATTGGTCCAAATATGAAATTATTTTACATGTTTTCTTGTTGTTAATCTTCTTCTTCCAGACCACTTGGAAACATCAGAAGTTTTTTCCTCAATTGGAGACTCCGGCTTCGTTTTGTCATCTTCCGTTGAACAGTTATTCTGCGATACAAACAAAATTTAAGAATGAAATTTATTTGTTCACATACGTTACTTAACTCAAATTATAACAATCGGTCATATTAAAAAATTTTTGACAGTGTCATTTTTATTTTTGACAGTGTCATTTTTATTCATATTGTAGAGTGGGGGAAGAATGGGACGAGAAAATAGAATGAAATTGTGTCCCATCTTCCCCCATCCTACTATAATAAGTCATAACTTTAGGAAAATTTGGTAATGCCATTTTTAAACATATTAAGATATATAAAATCTTGAAAAAAATTAGAGAAGTCATTTTTTAACTATTTTAAGATATAATTCATAAAATAAATGGCTTTTTCAAGCTTTGACATTACCATTTATGCCCCATAAAAAAATTAACAACACTTATGAAATAGTATGTTGTGAAAAATTGTAAAAACACAAGATTTATAAAAAAAACGCATTTTATTTGTGTTTTACAAAAAAATCTCTTGTGTACCACAAATAACTCTTGAGTTACAACTTACAAACTATTAAATAAATCTCACTTTTTCTAAAGTTTCCTTTTGTGTTTCATTTTCCACTTCTTTCATCTCTTCTTCCTAGAAATAAATATTTAATTAAACAATGCAGGCAGTTGTTTTGTTACAGGATTTTGGTTAATATGAAAATATTAAAAAAACACAAATAACACCAAATATTTATGTATTTTTAGTTATTTTATGTCAGAAGTTTTCACAAAAAAATAACGTTAAATATGAATGAATGAATGTAATTTACTTTATCCTTGCGTGGCCGGAAAACCACAGTTGTTACAACATGAGTGTTCTGTTTCATACACCTCGTGCCAGCTTACGAGTTACCATGTATGTTACTTTGTGATGGCTGATAATTTGGACAACCCATTAGTGACCACTGGGTTGGAGCAATTGCTGTAAAGTATCTTGCCCAAGGACACATACGCTCAAATGGTAGCAGCGGTGAGCCTTGAACCCATTACCTCTGGGTTAGAGGCAGGCGTGCTAACCACTTTGCCACAGTGCAAGGTAAAATCAATAAAAAAAAACATTATAAAAAATACAAACTAAAGCAAATTAATAGAGTTTTATACCATATAGTAGAGTGGGGGAAGATGGGACACCTTTAGCACATAATATCCAAATAACCTGATCGTGTTTTAAACACTTACCTACGGTGCATGGGAGTTGTGAACACACAGTTTCATAATTCTTTGAATGTTTTTTGTTTACTACCAAATTGGAAGAGAAAATAGAGTAAACAGGTGTCCCATCTTCCCCCACCCTACTATATATAATAATTTTACCATGCTTTCAGTTTTTACAACAACTTTTGGTTCGTCCACTTGTTTTACTTCAATACGAATATCTTTCGTTAAATCTGGAGCAGTTGATTTCTATACAAATATCATTTCATTTAATCTTGTGTTTTTAAATTACACTGTAATATAATAATCACACTAAACCAAGATAGTGTATACTTAAAAATATTATAAATATATTTAAATAAAACTGTGGGGTAGTTTAAGTCAAAAAACAATTTTTTTTTAGCTTAGTTAAAATAATAATCACACTAAACAAAAATGATATATACTTCTAAAGCGATAAAATAAGTTTTTTTTTTGTAAAATATTAAACACATAAATAAAACTGTGGAAAAGTTAATTAAAAACATAAAATTTTTATTTTGTTTTAATACAATTAACACTGGAAAACCAAAAATATTTTAAACAAAAAAATCATTTTTTTTATCAGTGTGTTTTAACAACTGATGTTTTAGCGTTACTTTACTAACTGTCTTTTTGATTTTATAAATTCTTCTATTTTTCATTGTCATGGCCGAAGAGACGAAATAAATTTTATTCATTTATTCATAATTTAATTTGACTTACACTGGTTTGCAGTTTGGCGTCAGAATCTTCCTCATATGACGAGGCTGTTTGAGGTTTACTATGTATAATGAGCTCGCAAAAGTTTGTTCCGTTTTTCGAAATACTATGTTGTTGTTGTATGTGTCGTGCGGCGTTGTTTCTCTTTGTGAAGCCAATAAAGCAAATCCCGCATTTAAATTCCTGGATATTGCAAATTTGAATATAGTAGAATGGGACCTTTAGCACATAATATCTAAATATCCGGATTGTGTTTTAAACAATTAACAACGGTCCGTGGGGGTCGTGAGAATACAGTGGGGGCAGTAAGACCTTTAGTGCACAATATCTAAACATCCTAATCAAGTTTTAAACAATTAACAACAGTCTATGGAAGTCGTGGGGATACGGTTTTATAATTTTTGGAAATTTCTTTGTTTACTAACACATGGGACAAGAAAATAGAGTAAAAGGTGTCCCATCTTACCCCACCCTACTACAAATCATGGAAAGTTCTAAATTAACAATCACATAAAAGGTCACCAAAAATCTCTAATAAAGTTAAATGCAGAAAACACATACATATATGAAGCCAATAAACATGACAACCTACATTTTAAAAGTTAAAAAAAATTTATTATTAAACTCAAAAAAATACACAAACAGAAACAAGTAAAATTATCACAAAGCACCTGCATTTCAGGTCAAAAATTGTTTTAAACAAGTAAAAATGTTCACAAAGCATCTGTTTAAAAAAAATAACCGACATTTTTTACCTTGGAATCAGTGGTATTTGGTGAATTTGGAAGGTATCTGTTTTTCTTTTTCAAGATATTTTGATCAATTCCAAGTTTCCGATCGAACTTTCTTCCGCCTATGTCACTTATTGATGAATCCAGTTCCGATTCCGAATGACGAGAAGTGTCTAGTTTTAGCAACATTTCCTGCAAAGACAAAATATAATAAGAACTTTATCTTTAAACACATTCTATTATATATTGTTTAATTAGATTCGGAGAGACGGGAAGTGTTAAGTTTTAACAACATTTCCTGCATAATTAAAAGATAATCAAAACTCTGATTTAAATATTAAAATGAGATCCAAAAAAAAACACACAAAGCAAAAAAAACAAGAACAAAAGACAGTAAACAGTAAAATCTGGCTCGTTTTAACAGAAAAACAACAAAAGACAGTAAACAGTAAAAGCTGACTGAGTTCAAAAAGAAAAAAAGAGACAAAATACATTAAACAGTAAAATCTGGCTGATTTTAAACAGAAAAAAAAAATACAGTAGACAGTAAAAGCTTGCTGGGTTTAACCAGAAAAAAACAACAAAAAACATTAAATAGTAAAATCTGACCAGGTTTAAACAGAAAAAAAAACAAAACCTTGATTCTGTCCGACCAACCAAGCAACTGGTAACACTAATTCGTTAATTTTTTTTCCCGGATAAATAGGAAAGTGAGACTTACCTTAAAGTTTGGATGATCTTTGGTTGTCTCGTGCAAACGTTGCAAATGTCGGACAAGATTTGATCGATTTGCGAACGGAACGCCGCATAGACCACAAGCATAACGCTAAAATAATATAAATATATAAAACACTGTTTAATTGAATATCGACGCCATGGCGAAGTGGTTAGCGCGCCTGTCTCTAACCCAGAGGTAATGGGTTCAAGGCTCAACGCTGCTACCATTGTGGGCGTATGTCCTTAGGTAAGACACTTAACGGCAAATGCTCCAACCCAGTGGTCATTAATGAGTTAAATTTTTCGATGGTTATTTTTTCTGTATGCTGATAATTTAAATACATAATACAATAAAATACATTCGGAATTAAAAATATATGATGTACACAATAAAATTACAACCGATTATAAAAATTTCCAGTAACATTAACCCACCCACCTTATTATAAATCACCCCCTCGTTTTTTACTTCGGGTGTTTTAACTTGATCAACCGCAATTTTATTCTTTTCAGGTAAAATCACATCTTCTTTGCTAACTATGGGCTGTAAATGTTGGTGTTGATTAGTTTTAAAATATTTTTTTTATTTAATAAATGTTAAAAAAAGGCATAATCAGTGAATGTAACTAAGGGTGGGGGAAGAGACACCTTTAGCACATAATATTCAAATATCCTAACCGTGTTTTAAAACAATTAACAACGGTCTGAGTCGTGAGGATACGGTTTTATATTTCTTTAAAAGTTCTTTGTTTACTACTGAATGGGATGAGAAAAAAAAGTGTCCTATTTGACCCCACCCTACTATATATAAAGTAAACATGGGGGAAACACCTAACCTGATCACAACCGCTTAAAAGTTGTGAAACATATATAATATATATTTTAATAGCTAATTTTCACTATAACAAAATAGAAAATGCACGTTAAACTAACTCTAACTTTTTGTTCCAAATCTTTGCTGGTCACATTTGAATTACTGCATTCTTCCGCAAGCTTTTTTTGCTGACTCATGGACAAAGTGATGACGTAATCATTATTTTTTTCCGTAGGTGCCAAACCATGACGGCGGTAAACATGACGCAGCAAATTTGAGCGAGTGGTAAACTGCATTGAGCATTGTCCGCACATAAATGGCTAAAGATAAAAAGAAAATAAAGTTTAAAAATCCCCCACAAATTTTAAGTTACATATGCGGTGACTCCTAAGCTGGCACGAGGTGTATGAAACAGAACATCCGTGTTGTAACGACTGTCCTTTTCTGGCCACGCGAGGATAAAGCAAGTTTCATTCACTACTAAATTGTCAGCCATGAATTAAAACAGTCCCCACACAGTCACATAGGCGGTAACTCGTCAGCGGGCACAAGGTGTATGAAACAGAACACCTGTGTTATAACGACTGACCATGCAAGGATAAAGCAAGTTATATTCATTTAATTATGATCAAAATTATATTCTTAAGAATTGTAGTTATTATATTTTAGCATAAAACAGAACACCCATGTTATAACAACAGTCAATTTCCAACTAGAAAAGATAAAGCGAGTTTTATCACTTCGCTCATTCGTGGTGTAATTTGTATTTTTTTAGATTTGTAGTTATTAATATGACATCACCTTCAGGCCAGTATGTGTCATAATATGTCGACGCAACGACGACGCCCATGGAAACACTTTGTTACATTTCGGACATTTTCGTGTTCTATTTGTTACCAACATAGCTTTGGATTCATTTTCGACCTTAGAAATTCGGTTGCCTAAAAAAATAATTAGTACAATTATAAGGTATAGTGGGATGGGGGAAGATGGGACACTTTTTCATTATATTTTCTTTTCTTATTTGGTAGTAAACAAAGAACATTTAAAGAATTTTAAAACCCTATTCTCATGGCTCAAATAGACCGTTGTTAATTGATTAAAACACGGTCAGGAGATTTGGATATTATGTGCTAAAAATGTCCCATCTTCTCCCACCCTACTATACTTAAAGTTGTATGCAAAAAAAGAAAACTTGATATGGTTTTGTCATTTATCAAAAAAAAATATTATAAAACTTTAAAAATGTGGGGTATCCATTTTTTTATAAAAAATTGTTTGTACTTTCGAACAATATTCACTAAAAGTGTGCGGCTTTCCCCCACTACTATATAAAAAGTGAACAAAAATTTTAAGATTTGTACCTTTACGAAACAACCTATTGGAGGTTTGTACCATTGTAGGCAATGCTTCTTCATATACTGAATCATTTGTCATCGAGTTTTCTTCATTTAAAACTTCCTTTAAATATCTGTTACTGCCAACATTAAAATGATGCTGTTAGGAGTTAGAATTATTTTTACACTTTCGCCGACAAGCAGTTGTTACAAAATTTACCGATTTACCAGAAAAATACTACATAAATACATGTAAAACAACGGAAAAAAGGAAACAGAAAACAAATTAACTGGTGTACAGATAGTCGTTATAATGTTGATACATTCCGAAATTTTATGTAAAAATGCAACTTTAACTGAAAAACAGCGTTTTAAATGGAAAGTTGTAAATTAATATTCAACTTAATAAGAACAATCTGTACACCAATTATAAGAGACAAAAAATGAATAAGTAAAAAAAATCATAGCACTATAAGAATAGTACATGCATCAAAGTAAAACATTATGAATGAATGAATGAATTAATGAATGAATGTAACTTACTTTATCCTCGCATGGCCGGAAAACGACAGTCATTATCACACGGGTTTAACACCTCGTGCCAGCTTACGAGTTACCATGTATGTTACTTTTGTGGGTAATTATTTTTTTGGTTTTTTATTTTTATTTTTTTTTATGTATGGCCGATAATTTAGACAACCCATTAGTGACCACTGGGTTGGAGCAATTGCCGTTAAGTGTCTTGCCCAAGGACACATACGCCCACAACGGTAGCAGCGACGAGCCTTGAACCCATTACCTCTGGGTTACAGGCAGGCGCGCTAACCACTATGACACGGCCGATTATAGAATATTAAATTACCTTCTTTGTACAGCATTATCCGACATAGAAGTCCAACCATCCCCAGATTTTAATGAAGAAATAGAACTCTAAAATTATTATAATGTTTACATACATAACTTGTTAAATAAGTTTTGACGACTGATTTTTCAAGAATAATAATTCAAACGTCGTTTAGATTTTTATCTAATAGTTTTTTTTTCGAACAATTTTTTACTCAATTTTATATTCTAGTGTATAAGATATAGCTTAGAATTAATGAGTTGGTATAGCAATTATTTTAAGCAGATTTTCTAACAAATTAACAAGCGTTTTTTTTATTTTGCATTTTTTTTTATACCTAACAAGTTACGGAACTATTTTTTTTCTTTGCAGTTTTTTTTTAATAATCTAACAAATTAACAAGTTTTTTATTTTACAGTATTGAGTATTTAACATAAAAAATATTTGGCTGTTTCAGATAAATTTGAAATTTTTTCGTTAAATTGTAAATATTTCAACAAACTACTAACCTGTGGAGATTTCTGTTTGTCGCTAAAATTTAAACTTTTTTCTCCCTGTATTTCCATTATTTCATCATTATCGAGACTTTCTGTTGAAAAAAAATAATTAGTTATTTTATTTTACACAAAGTGCATCTTATATTTAAAAAGGTTGAATGTAACTTGCTGGAAAACAACAGTCGTTAAACATGGGTGTTCTGTTTCATACACTTCTTGCCAGCTTACGAGTTACCATAAATGTTACTTTGTGGGTGATATGTTTTTTATGTGTGGCTGAAAATTTGGACATCCCATTAGTGACCATTGGGTTGGAGCAATTGCCGTTAAGTGTCTTGCCCAAGGACACATACGCCCACAATGGTAGCAGCTTGTAATAAAACATATTTTAACGTTAAAAACAACAGAAAAGGGTTAATATAAAATTATAAATACATTACAGTAGATTCATCTTACCTCCAATAGGTTTAACTTTTGGATGTTGAATAAATTCCACCAAATCTTCAACACTGGTAAAATCATTCGTTTCCCACGAGGAATTGAACATATTTTGTTCAACAGGTTTAACTAGATGAAAAGACATAAAAATTAAAGATAACCTCTAAAACATAATATTTTTCTGGCTAATACCAACCTAAAATTTTTCAAATAGTTAATTGCATTAAATACAGAGATGCAATTTGAATGTGAATGAATGTAAATGTCCGGAAAACGACAGTCGTTATAACAAGGGTGTTCATACACCTCGTGCCAGCTTATGAGTTACCATGTATGTTACTTTGTAGGTAATTATTTTTTTTGTATTTTTTGTATTTTTTATCCATGGCTGATAATTTGGACAACCCATTAGTGTTTTATGGGTTGGAGCAATTGCCGTTAAGTATTTGACCCAAGGACACATACGCCCACAGTTGTAGCAGTTACAGTTTTAATGTAAATACTCAAATTTAATCACCTGAGGCTTCTGCAGGGAATTCTTTACTAAAGTTTGCTGAATATGAATAGGTGTCTTGTATAGCTGGTAATACATTATCTCCCACATCATCCACACAATTAAGTTTCCCGTCAGCAAATAATTGGGCATAGTCACAGTCTGGATCTTTAGCTGAAAAAAATTTACTTTTACGTTGTGCTCATTGCGTTCTAAGTTATCGATATCTTAGTTTAAGTAGAATTTGAAGATGTAGTAGGGTGGGGAAAGATGGGACACGTAGGGTAGGGGAATATGGGACATCTTTTCATTTTGTTTTGTTATCCTCACAGCTCCCGTGGACTGTTGTTGAATGTTTAAAACATTCTCAGAATATTTGCCTATTTGGTAGTATGTGCGGTAAAAAAAAATATTGCGAAGCAATATTAAAAACAACACAAGAAAATGCAGTGTACCAATATCTAAAATAAATGATAAATAAAAACAACAATACCTATATCATCCTGTGTGAATGAATTGGAACCATTCATCATCTGATCATGGTTTAAAACTATTTTCGGAGATGGTTTATTCGAATAAATGGTTGGCTGGTACTTTCCAGATGCCTGACAATTTTCAAACACCTTCGTCAAGGCTTGTATGGCGTTGTTAATACGAACGATAAAACTTTTGCTTCCATTTATATCTTCTGTATCTGAAGATGCACAAATATGCTTTACAACATAAATATATATTGATAGATAAATATAGTAGGGTGGGGAATGATGGGACACCTTTTTGCTGTATTTTTGCGTCCCATTTGGTAGTCTACAAAAAAAATTCAAAGAATTATAACTTTTCAAAAAATTAAAAAACCGTATCCTCACGACTCAGACCGTTGTTAATTGTTCAAAACACGATCAGGACATTTCAATATTATGTGCTAAAGGTGTCCCATCTCACCCCAAAGTAGTACATAATGCCTAAATAGGCTATATTTTTCAATGTCACTACTATTAGCAACTAATTCTATAGTATTTCCAACCTGGCAGATTTAAATCTTCACACATATTCTTGTACTGCTTGTCAAACTTGTCGTACAGATGCGAAACTGTGTTATTGAAAGATTGTATCTTGGCTAAAGGGATCAATTTCTTGTTGACGTGCAATTGTGTCTTTAACTTGTCTGGTTTCTCGAACTTGTCAAATCTCGGATTTTTTGGAGTTAAACCCTAAAAATTGTTACAAAAATATTAACTGTTACTGCTGAGCATAAGAAATGTCCAACAAAGTTTTTCTGTAATCACACACAAAGTAACGTGCTTAGTAACTTGTAAGCTGGCACGAGGTGTATGAAACATAACACTCATGTTATGACTGTTGTTTTCCGCACGCGAGGATAAAGTAACTTACATTCATTCATTTATTCCATCTTACTACTATTAAATGTTTATTAATTCTAGTTCATCCAGAATCTTTAAAATTATTCTATTTTATGTGGATGAGGTTTTTCAAATTGGGATTAGAGCCACCCAGGGATTTAGGCCATTTTTGGCTCATTACTCTAACACCCAGAAATTTAGGCCAGTTTTGGCCCATTACCCCAACACCCAGGGATTTAGGCCATTTTGGCCCATTACCCCAACACCAAGGGATTTAGGCCAAATTTGGCCCGTTACCCCAACACCCAGAGATTTGGGCCATTTTTGGCGCATTACCCCAACACCCAGGGATTTAGGCCATTTTTGGCGCATTACTCCAACACCCAGAAATTTAGGCCAGTTTTGGCCCATTACCCCAACACCCAGGGATTTAGGCCATTTTGGCCCATTACCCCAACACCAAGGGATTTAGGCCAAATTTGGCCCGTTACCCCAACACCCAGAGATTTGGGCCATTTTTGGCGCATTACCCCAACACCCAGGGATTTAGGCCATTTTTGGCGCATTACTCCAACACCCAGAAATTTAGGCCAGTATTGGCCCATTACCCCAACACCCAGAATTCAGGCTTTTTAGAAAAAAACAACAAAATTTACCATCGATTGTGAGGGGTTGGTTTGTACGTTCAAAGCTTTTCTTTCCACAACTTCATCTGTAAAGAATTATAATTAGTTACTGTAAAATAACCATATCCTTTTTTTGCATGGTAAAATGTCAATGTGATTCGTAAAAAGTCGTCATTTGGTAATTCGTTAAGAGCGTTATTTTGCAAGGTCATTGGTTTATGTGTGTATCAACATTAAGTTTGCTTATTTTAGCGCAATATTGTTAAATCATGTTTATAATATAATTTCTGATACCTTGCTATTAACCCCCAAAAAACTGTAAAAATAATACCCATAAATGATTATGCTCTTAAAAGTGAAACTGTCCTTCCACCAAATTTTTCTTAACAGGCATAATACGAGTTACAACCAACCTCCTACAGCAGAGGACACGCTTACAACAGTATGAGTGCTGACTTTGTTCTTTCGCGTAAATATGCGAGTACTTACGAGCATAATAGTTACCATGCAAAAAGGGTAATAGGTTCATTCATTACCATTCGTTTCTTGTTGGTTCAATTTGACTGCCGAAGATTTGTTCAGCTTCATGCACATTATAACTTCGTTTGCACCTTTTCTATTAACCACTCCATGTTTGCTCATGACGTGTCTTGCTCCATTGCTTCGGGAGCTGAAAGCACTCTTACATATTCGACACTGGAAACTACATTCACAAAAATACTAAATAATTATCCTCAAAAACTTTTTCATCTTTTTCGAATTTTTATAATTTTTTTTATATATTTTTGATTTTTTTTTGAAAATCAGAATCATTTAAATATGGATACTTTCTCAATTATTCAAACTTCATGTAACCTGTATTTTGTTACCACCAATTTACCACTAAAATTAATGTATTTTTTTTACATGGGTACTAACATTTTACATTTTACTGATTTAAGCAGATCAAGTTTAACTGAATTTCTGTTACATATACTTTTTTTTTCTCGTTTCCGTTATGTATAGTAGGATGGGAGAAGATGGAACACCATTTCATTAAATTATACCGTCTCATTTGGTAGTAAACAAAGAACATTCATAAAATTATAAAACTGTATTCTCACGACTCTCATAGACCATTGTTAATTGTTTAAAACCCGATCAGGACACTTGAATATTATGTGCTAAAGGTGTCCTATCTTCCCCCACCCTACTATAAATACTTATTTTTTCCGCCAGTATTTTGAAAATATTTTCCCAAACAGACTGGATAATTGAGAGTACCTGAAGAATCTTCCAGTGTTCGGAGAAATTATTTTCGACATTTGATCTTCCTTCAACGAACCAGTTCTCGCTTTTCTCAGCAACTCATAATCACAATACACCTGAAAAAAAGTTTAGATAAAGTAAAAGAATGAATTTACGATTCTTCGCGCTAATGTATGTTGGTGACAAACTTTAATAGGTTTTACAGTATTGGGGAACCCATTGATGTTTCAAAGTATGTGTGTGATTATTTTATATTGTGTGTGTTTGCGCTTATTTTGGATTGTGTGCGTTTGTGGTTATTTTATACTGTGTGTGTGTGTGTTTATTTTATATTATGTATGTTTGTTATTTATATTGTGTGTGTTTTTGTTTATTTTAAAACTTACCAATTCTTTAACGTCAGTGTTGGGTTGAATATTATGATGATGTCGTTTGCGTACGTGTCGTTCACAATTCGCTTTGGTTGTGAAAGCGAGGTTGCAGAAAGTGCACGAGTAAGGTCGCAAGCCAGTGTGTGTACGCTGATGTCTAAATAATACTTGTTGCATGATGTTATTACACATACAAAAAACTTTTTTTCGAATGAAATTACCCATACAAAAAAAACTTTTTTGCATAACGATATTACACAAAACAAATCGTGGGAGGAAGATAGGACACTTTTGTTTTAAACAATTAACAACGGCTTATAGGAATCGTAAAAATAAGATTTTATACTTCTTTGAATGTTCTTTGTGTACTACCAAATTGGGACAAAAAAATAAAATGAAAGGTGTCCCATCTTCCCCCCCCTCCCTACTATATCTTTTTTAAAGCAAACCTAAAATGAAAAAACCTAAAACGGTTTTTTCGAACAATTTACCTCATAATAGTGCTTTTTTCAAAAGACGCATAATTACAAAGACGACACCAATACATTTTCCTGTTGTTGGTTGTTGTGTGAACACCAATGCCACACAAGCCAGTGGAATCTATTGAGAATAATTCAATTTACAAAGTGTTTTAAACAAACTTTACAAAATTGTAAAAACAAATATATCCTACAACAATAATTAAGTTTGTTTTACAAAAGTAAGAAAAAACATTTTTACAATCGTACAAACTTAGGAAAAAAATATTTTTACAAATGTAAGAAAAAAACAAACACAATCAATCAATTAAAACATTTAAAAAAATTAACTGACTTTTAAATAAAAATTCTTCAAAATACTTGAAAATTTTATTCGCAAAAATTATTTTGTTTTTATTACCTTGCATAGATCTTTCATTCAACGTTGAATTTTTCTCTGAGTCTGTATAATAAATTGACTTAAATTTTATTTTATTAAATACAAAATTAAATTATACGTATTATATGTGAATGTGGTTAATATTGTTTTAAACATCTTATAGGAGGGTGGGGTAAGATGAAACACCTTTCTATTCGATTTTCTTGTCCCATTTCAGCGTAAACAAAGAACATTCAAAGAATTACCAAACTGTATCCTCACGACTTCCATAGACCGTTGTTAATTGTTTAAAACACGATCAGGATATTTGGAGATTATGTGCTAAAGGTGTCCCATCTTACCTCACAGTACTAAATTAACATATAAATAATTAAAAAATAATAATATTTATTTTATATGCTTTAAAACTACAAAAAAAACATTAAAATTATCATATGCTGTAAAAAAAAACATAGCTAATAAAAACATTTTTTTATTATTTACCTAATCTTGAATAAACGTATTTCCAATCATCCTGCATGGTAGTTTGTAACCAGCTTGGTACATTAAGATAAGCTACCATAGGAGATGTGCGGAACATTGTGGAATCTTTTCCTGCTTCAACTTTCACAGATACATCCTGAGCAACTAGAAAAATGTAAAAAAATTTAAATTATTTTGTTTAAAAAAATTAATTTAAAAAACTTTGAAAAATTTTTTTTATTTATTTTTTTTTATTTTAAATTTTTTTAAAAGAAAGAATTTAATTTTTTTTAAATTTTTTCATGTCAGTCTTATGAAGAAAATTCAAACAACAATTTCATAGCAAACAATTGCTATGCTAATATCAATTAAAAATGTTAAAAAAATAAACTTCAGTTTAAAACTACTTTGGGGTACCTGTTTTTATTGGCTTGTTTAACGAAAGTAATTTCATAAAACTGTCTTGATCATTCAGCGTCTCATTTGAACTTTCAGCTCCCTTGTTTGTTTGGTGCTTATTTTGCAGATGAACTTGCAGAGAATGAATGGTAGGAAAGAACAAGTTACAGCTTTTACAAAGATTCAAACGATTTATATCTTGATGGGCCAACATTTTCTCTTTTACTGGAGATAACTGAAAAAAAAACAAACATTTTATTCATCCTTGAACAGTCATAGTATAGCCATAGTAGGGTGGGGAAAGATGGGACACCTTTAGCACATAAGATCTAAATATCCTGTTCAGACTTTAAACAATTAACAACGGTCTATGGGAGTTGTGAAGATACAGTTTTATAATTCTTTAAATGTTCTTTGTTTACTACCAAATGGGACGAAAAAATAGTATGAAAAGGTGTCCCATCTTACCCCACCGTACTATATTATAGTTGTCAGTAGGCAACCATATTCTCTGTGTTCCTAACATATGCAATGGCTAAATGGCATCATATACACCATGCCTTCTAACTTTTTGAGCTTTTGATTTATATATACAAGAAAACAAACACAATGCAAAAATGTTAAGTTGAAAAATTTAAACTATATTTTCAAGATGTTTCAACTGCGTCAAAAATCAAAGTATTGAATAGAAAAATACCATAAAACAGGTTTGTTGCAACACAATAATTTCATTGATTAAAAAAGCATTTATTTTAGAAGTTTTCAAATATTAAACTTCAGTGATATTCGTCAAATCATAAAAAGGTCAAGTATTATAAATACAAGATTCTTATTAATTAATTAATAAGATTTTTATTTAGAAGGTTAGATATAGATTTTTTTAACTATTTAGTTTACACATACTAACAACAAAACACAATATGCAAAACTAATCTATTAGTAAAAAAAAACAAAACATTTGGCGTAATCAATCAGTTGCAAAGTCCGGCCCATAGCACAGTTAACCGGCGCCGTGGCATAGTGGTTAGTGCGCCTGCCTGTAACCCAGAGGTAATGGGTTCAGGGCTTGTCGCTGCTACCATTGTGGGCGTATGTGTCCTTGGGCAAGACACTTAACGGCAATTGCTCCAACTCAGTGGTCACTAATGGGTTGTCTAAATTATCAGCCATACATAAAAAAAATAATCACCCACAAAGTAACATACATGGTAACTCGTAAGCTGGCACAAGGTTTAAACCCGTGTTATAACGACTGTCGTTTTCCGGCCACGCGAGGATAAAGTAATTTACATTCATGCAGTTACGTTCACAGTTATCATTTTAAAAAAAGCCTAAAAATGTGTTATTTACAAACCTGTGTTATCAAGGCATATTTTCCACAAGTAAAATCAACATGGCAGTTATTTGTGAAGCCAGTAACTTTGTACGGAACAGAAGTCACTTGAATTGGGTCAACTTTTAAATCAGAGTTGTCGTTGCATTGATGAGAAACCAACTCCGATCGGTGGCTGAACACTTGATCACATAAACCGCATCTGGGATGTAAAGATTTTGGATTATAATATGCTTTATGTAAGTTTAAACATATAGTTTTGCAGATAGGTAGAAAGTGTGTTAAAACATCTGAAATGTAAAGATTTTGATTATAATATGCTTTATGTAAGTTTACATATAGTTTTGGAGCAGTTAGGTAAAAAGTGTGTTAATTAGTTTATAATATAGTAGGGTGGAAGAAGATGAACACCTTTTCATTATATTTTCTCTTTCTATTTGGTAGTAAACAAAGAACATTCAAAGAGTTATAAAACTGTATCTGCACGACTCTCATAGATTGTTGTTAATTGTTTAAAACACCATCAGGATATTTGGATATTATGTGTTAAATATGTCCCATTTTTCCGCACCCTACTATATTTGTATTTTAAGTAAAAATTTCAAACCCACTTCAATTCTGAGGAACTATGCACTTCAGAATGAGTTAGTAACCCATATTTGGAAAGAAAAGATTTGAAACAAATAGGGCAAGTCAGTTCTTCATCCTTGGCTGATGTGGTTTGGGAAGGCTTGGGCGAAACGAATTGCTCATCGTTCGAACTACCATCTTCCATTTTAATAGTGTTCTGTTGAAAAAGTTGATCAATTATAAAACACCCCTTTTTTAAAAGCCATTTTAGTTGTGTTCTGGTTAGGAATTTGATATGGTAGGGTGGGGAAAGACGGGACACCTTAGCATATAATATCCTGGTTGTGTTTTAAACAATTAACAACGGTGTATGGGAGTTGTAGGAATACGTTTTTTAAATTGTTTGAACATTCTTGTTTTGCTACCAAATGGGGCAAAAAACAGAATGAAAAGGTGTCCGTTATTTTAGGCTTTTTAACACATAAGATACATAACTGGGAGAAATAGGCTATTTATCATTCTATGTGTTATCTTTAAAATATATATTATTTTTGTATATATGATGCTAATTACAGCTTTACAACAAGCAATGGTATATAAATGAAACTTATTTGTCTCTTTCTTCACGATAACGAAGTTTTGAAAAATTTGCAAAAACAAAAAGACAGCTAGAAATGCTAAAACAAGTTTTTAAAACACAACTATGAATAAAAAAGAAAAAAAATCTCTTGGATAAAATGAGTATTACTGCATTTATTTAATGGATAAAACAGAATAATAAATAACATTTTGGATAAAATAAGTATTGGCTGTATTGCTGCACATATTTAATAGATCCAACAGAAAAAAAACAATGTTTCGGATAAAATGAGTATTACTGAATCTATTTAATAGATAAAACAGAAAAAGAAATAATTTTTTGATAAAATAAGTATTACTGCATCCATTTACTTACATTTTGTACTGTAACAGAAGCTGTAGATTTTGTTTCAACCTCATTTTTACTGTTAACATCATCGTTTGCACGAGCACGAATCCTTGCAGAAAATCTTTGTTGCGTTGAATCAGTTTTCCCGATTTTCAAATTGTCTTCTCCGATCTTTTTCGGACTAAATATATAATACACATATTTTTACAACAAGTTATACAGCATAGGTTGTCAAAAACTGTCTTCTCTAATCTTTTTCGGACTAAACTTTAAACATATGATTTTTTTTAGTCTGACACACTCAATAATTCTGGTTAAGGTCACATTTGGATCTGCACTAGACTAAATTTAAAAAACCTAAAATTTACAAATTGCTTTTCTCCAACTTTTTTTAAGAATAAAATAAACGATGCAATTTATCTATTATGTAAGTGTCTTTATAAATTTAATATGTTATTAACAATTCTGGGTGAGGACACAGTTAGATCTGCACTAGATTAAATTTAAAACACTATAAAATTTATAACTTTACATAAACACATTCCTAAATAAATATACGTTAGTTTTCTACTGCATTTAAAATGGCACACAGTTTAGCAAATTAAAATTTTACCATAAAAAAATTATTGTTTCTCTTTTACCTGACGCTGTATTTCCATATTTCTTCACGTTCTAACTTAACGGTTGGTTCACAATTGTTCACATTACTAGTGGAGCTTGGTTGTTCTAAATAAATAGAAAACTGTAGTTACATGACCATACAAAACTGTAGTTACGCGACCATACAAAACTGTAGTTACATGACCATACAAAACTGTAGTTAAAACTGTAGGTATGTGACCATACAAAACTGTAGTTACGCGACCATACAAAACTGTAGTTACATGACCATACAAAACTGCAGTACGTAAGGTAACCATACAAAACTGTAGTTATGTGACCATACAAAACTGTAGTTACGCGACCATACAAAACTGTAGTTACATGACCATACAAAACTGTATTTACATGACCATACAAAACTGCAGTACGTAAGGTAACCATACAAAACTGTAGTTACGCGACCATACAAAACTGTATTTACATGACCATACAAAACTGCAGTACGTAAGGTAACCATACAAAACTGCAGTACGTAAGGTAACCATACAAAACTGTAGTTACGTGACCATACCAAACTGCAGTTAAAACTGTAGGTATGTGACCATACCAAACTGCAGTTAAAACTGTAGGTACGTGACCATACAAAACTGTAGTTACGTGACCATACAAAACTGCAGTTAAAACTGTAGTTACATGACAATACAAAACTGTAGATGTAGTTAAAACTGTAGTTATGTGACCATACAAAACTGTAGTTACACGACCATACAAAACTGCAGTTAAAACTGTAGTTACATGACCATACAAAATTGTAGTTACATGACCATACAAAACTAGTTAAAACTGTAGGTATGTGACCATACAAAACTGTAGTTACATGACCATACAAAACTAGTTACAACTGTAGGTATGTGACCATACAAAACTGTAGTTACATGACCATACAAAACTGTAGTTAAAACTGTAGGTATGTGACCATACAAAACTGTAGTTACATGACCATACAAAACTGTAGTTAAAACTGTAGGTATGTGACCATACAAAACTGTAGTTACATGAGCAAGTCCTTAAGATGATGCCATATGTAAACATTAAACAGTACATCCCATTTCCCTAGTTCAAATATTGGCATTTGCGTGATAAATAAGGAATTTTTTTATTGTCCACTTAACCTTGGCTTGGTTATAATCCACAATCATTTAAAATGGTGACCGTTAAAATCAAACACTAGAAAAGATAAACACACACAAGGTAAATAAATATCGCTTTTTTTCTTTGTCCATACAACATGTAAGATGTAGGCTACTGTAGTTTAGTGAAAATTTGAAAGTATTTACCAATGACATTCAAAATTAATACAACTAGAGCATTAAGAGCATCAAGAATAAATAATTCTATTTAATTTTCAATTGAGTTACATTTTTTTATTAAAATCATATGGTTTTTATGTAAATAAAAAAAAACAATTGTACTTCATTCATACAGCTAAAATGCATAGAGAAAATCAATAATATATCATTCTGTGCAAATGATGATGCATCAGTTACTTAACAGAAATGTTAGGATAAAGTGACCTTATTTTAGATTCATTTCGGTGATTTTTTTATTAAATCATATGATTTTGTGTAAATAAAATACAGACATTTTTCCCTGCTTTCAAAACAGGAACTAGTCCAAAGATTAGCAAACTTATAAGCTACACATTTATATTATTTGCTACTCGGGAGATGTAGGAATATTAAAATTAAATGACTAATCTAATTTTAAAAAAGGCTATTACATGTATGTTGTATTTCCTTTTTCAACATGTACATCTTATAAAAAATAGACTGTCATTGGACTAAGACAAGTTACATTATTTTAGCAGTTATACATACAGAAATCCTTTTTTTTATAAGCTAATATATTTAATAATAAAGAACATTTTTTATACAATTCTTACTAAAAAATAAAATTCTGTATGCAAAACCACAAAAAATCAATCTTTGGGTATCCCATTCTGGTATTGTATTGGTAAAAAGCATTAAACCAGCTATAACTTTAAAATAATTTTTTAAGTTATAGCATTGGGCCCAAATAATGCATCTGTATTACTATTAACATAATAGTATTACAACAACGGTGCAAAGAATTTACATTAAGAGGTTTAAGGAACTTAAAATAAGTGTAAGAGTGAAGCCAGGTGCTATATTACGACAAGTAACTCTACACTTTTGAATTGAAAAGACTTTGTAAATGTAAAGTGATGTTTAAGTTTAGGTGCTCAATTTTGTATTTTAGGCAGAACTTATTTTACAAAGTTAAAATGCTCCTTAGTCTCAGAGCTACAGAAATCATTGCTTCCGCTGGTACTCAGCAAAGAACGCGTCATCCCGTGCTGAATTGTATGTATGTGTGGGTTTACTCTTTCGTGTGTGTGTGCGCGCGCGCGCGCTCAAACGACTCGCGCATAAACAACGGCACGAATGCGCGACGAGAGCTCTGAGAGTGAAATCTTCAATAAGAAGCAGAAGAACAAAAAATAGTTGTGCGCTAGCTGTTTTATACAGCTAAGCATACGGTTCTCGCGCCTACATCTGTGTCACAAGCTTACTAATCAAATACTGCATCACAACTGATTGATTTGTAAACGCGTCCTAGTTCCAACCGTGAAACAAACGCCAATTGTTTCTGTTGATTGTTCCATTCAATCAAAGTACAATCGTGTACCGACTATTGATCAATGCCAAGGCGGCACTTACTCTTAAAAGTAGACAAGCTAAATTTAAATTAACAAAGTAACGATCAAACGTATTGAACAAAACAACAATATCTTGTAAAAATTAGTATAAAAGCAACATACCTCTGACTTTACACGGTGCTAGCTGCTTGCGCCTAGAAGTCATTTGGTTGAGTTTGATTTCCTTTAGAAGTGTCAACAAAGACGCGAAACCAGTCCCTACTGTGGCCCTGAGCAAACTACGTATAATTCAGCGCTGAACAAAACTGTGGATCACATTGATTCCGAGTTACAGCAACAAAGGACTCTTCTTTTAGGCGTCTCGTCCTTGAGCACAAGTGATAATATGCTACGGGAGCCGACAGCGTTTACGTCTACCCCGAGTCCTCTTCCACGAGACGCCTTTCTCTCTAGCGATTCTCTTTTGTTCGGAGAGGATCGCATGACACGTGAGCAGCACACACTCATCCTTATCAACGCGTGACGTGAACAAGGGAACATCCGTAAGTCGTGTACTGCAATTGTGGCTTGAAGATCACTTCGCTTTTTATACCATACATGCATAGGGGATTTAACGCACTTAAAATAATGAAAATATTCATGCTCAAAGTAGAACTACGGAGCCTAGTTACCGCGGCGTTTATCACCAATCATTTCTTTGTATACCCGTTTTGTATTCGTTTGTGTAAGTTACTTTTGAAAATTAGCATTTGACAGTATCGTAAATTGGTCTCTTCCTCTTTCAATTTTAACAACCAAAAACTTGTTTCCTATGTATGCGAAGTCACTGCGTCTCTGTTTGCGCCGAAGCGTCACTTGGTATTATTATGACGTTAAGGCCAGATGCGCACTCGAAGCAATGTCCGCCGTGCTGACTGAAAGCGTTGGCTGCTGATGTGAAGAGAAACCGTGATGGCGCTTTTGAATATCAAACACACCAGAACGGAATTCGGCTTTACAGTATATTACTTAAAACTACAACTACCCAATTTATAAATACTTACATTTTGATTTACAGCTAAAGTAATATCATTTTTCTGCAGATAGGAACAGTTTAAGTTTCTTATAAAGACTCGAATTTTAAATATGTTTTTTATTCTAACAGCTACACATATATGACGGTAGAAAATTGATTGAGTATTATTTATATTGACAATTAAACGTTTCACTTCAATACGGCGATTGATCTACCCAAAATTTTTTGAAACATTTTAATTCAGCTATTTACATCAAGCATAATACTACAAAACTAATAGCGACCAGTAGCAAAACATAGTAGCCACATTCAATTACTTTTTATCGAATTTGAACATTTGAATAGCTGTTGACAAGATAAAAAGTAAAAAAATTAAAATTTAAACTTTTAGAATATATGACAAAGAACAAGGATTGGCAAAAACGATTAAATATTTAGTATTGTTTTTTTTACCGATAAAATTATAGCTTTTTTACTTAAACTTTGTGACAGCTTCACAGTAGAAAGTTTGAATTAACACCATTTCAACCAAATAACTGCAACCAGTCCCCAAATTGAATGTACCAGTATTTCATAGAATGCAAATTCATTGAGACTTGTATACATAATACTGAAAAGGTAGCACAATGAGGATTTAAAGGCATTATGTGTTAGTAGCCACATATATAGAATATTAAAAAGCACCGCGTGTGATCAAATGTACCTCGTGTTAGCTGATTTTTCTGTAAAATGAACCGCGCTTGTTTTTTTGTGCTGAAAATGGTACTTTGACACATTTTTTTTAAATTTTAGTTTAAAAAGTGATGGGTGTGAAAAACGGATAATTACAGAAAATTCTTTTAACTTTTTATAATAAAATGATATAAACTAATCTAGCACTCATGAAAAACATGCTATAATTACAGTGTTAAAAGAAAACCTGAAAGGAACTGTAAGTGTGGCGAGCGTATATACAGAAGTTATATAATAACAAGTCATACAGATTGTCTTATAACAGAGTAGCCTGTGTGCTGGGATCATTCCATAAATCTTTAAGTGTACCCGGCAAGTTTGGATGAGAATAATTTGTGTTTCGAGGGTTTTGTGCCTGTTTTGTGAGTCTTTGTATCACCATGTCCGGAAGCACACCTCTGGGGTGGTCCTGGAATATATTCAAATATGTCCTATTCGTTTACTTCATGCAGAAACCTGATATTCTATTCTATATGGGTGAGGTCTTAAGATACGGCACACCAGGGGTACTGGCTTGTAGACCAGGGTTGGCCCGTTACCCCTGATATACATAGTGTGGTAAAAGTATATAGTCGGGTGGGGAAGATGGGGCACCTTTAGCACATAATACCAAATATCCTGATCATGTTTTAAACAATTAATGACAGTCTATAGGAGTCGTGAGGATACAGAACATATCTCATCTTTCCCCACCCTACTATGTATTAAAATAAATTAAATAACACAGGAGTCTAAATCTGAGTTTTTGGTTGCTAAGTTCAAATTTGTGGTTGTTGCACAACAGCCTACCAATATCCTACGCTTGTGAATGAATGTCAAATAAATACGAAAAAAAACCTGAAACACACACAACTTATAACATAACTAGAATAAAAATTATCCAGTTGCTTAATTTTGTTGGTGTTAAAATAGGTAGCAATTATCCATAATAGTGGTTAACATAATAAAATACAACAAATCCACATTTCGAGCATAAGAATTTCAAATTACATTAGTTTGTTGAAAAGCGTTGAATCTTGCCCTCCCTTCTTGTTGAGCAACTCTACTGCGTTCAGCTTCTTCAATCAACCAATGACTTAACCCACGCTCACTGTATGATGCTGGGCTTACATGTAGGCTGCAATATACAAGATATATGACATAATGCTACATTTAAGTTATTTAATCCTATTTTTTTAAGCCAAGAAACAAATTGAAGTGGTAAGAACAAAAGTTATCGGCCTTATCGCGATGCAAGTTATTTAATCTTAATTTGATCAAAGCTAAAAAATTCAAACTGTAACAATATTCAAGAAATAAATATAATAAAAAAAGAATATAAACGACAGAATTCTCGATAGATATGTAAGTTATTTAATCCCATTTTTAGCAAATACCATAAAACTGCAAATTGTAACAATAATGGAATTTACAAGCAAGAAGGAATGTAACATAATTCTAGAAGCTATTTAATCTCATTTTTACTAACGCTAAAAAAATGCAAACTGTAATAAATATACAAGGAATAAATATGACATAATATTTCTATGTAGATAAGCAAGTTATTTAATATGATTTTCACCAAAGCTAAGAAACAAATTAAATTTTTAACTTTATCGAATTAAAAGCTCTTTTAGCAGCTTATCTGGTATAAAATTCAGGGGCCCCTGATGAAGTCTTGCCAGATGGAGGACGAAATTTGATAAAAACACTACGTTTTTATACCAGATGAGCCACTAAACAATTATTTACTTTATGCCTGCTAGCAGAATTAACAGAATGTCAAAAGCCAAGCACGAACTACTAAAACGTTTCTGCAACGTATGTACAAATCTTGTATGATATTAATATATAGTAGGGTAGGGGTAGATGGGACGCCTTTTCAATCTATTTTCTCGTCCCATTTGGTAGTAAACAAAAAAATCAAAAAATTTAGAACTGTATCCTCACGACTCCAAAAGACTGTTGTTAATTGTTTGAAACACGATCATGATATTTGGGTATTATGCGCTAAAGGTGTCCCATCTTCCTCCACAGTACTATATGTTAAACAAAATAAAAATTTTAACAACAATTCATTCTCATACACACTTACTTAAATGGTTTATCCTCCACCAATTTCTGTTTCTCTTCTTCCCTTCTTTTTTGTTGTTCCAATTTGTAATTCTCAATTTTTCTAAATAATTTTCAATTTTTCAAATATATAATTGACAATTTTTAAAATAATTTTTAACTTTTTTGAATAATTTTTAATTTTTCTAAACCTTTTTTTATTTCTTAAATAATTTTCATTATTTCTAGATAATTTTCAACTTTTTTAAACATTTTTAATTTTTTAAAATAATTTTCAGTTTTTCTAAACAATTTCAGTTTTCTAGACATTTTCAATTTTCCGAATAATTTACAATTTTTTCTAAATATTTTAAATTGAAGGAAAATTATTTTAGTTAAAAATTTACTCCTAATCAGTAATTGAATTTCAACTTACAATAGCTCTTCTTCCAATCTTGCATCTTCCAGTTTTGCTTCAGCGATTCTCTTCCTTTTTTCCTCTTGAAGTTTTGCTTCTTGTTCGTCCAAGGTTTGGCTTTCTTTCAACAACTAGAAAAAAAAAAACATTTTTGTCATTTTTTTCAGACAGTCTTTGCATTACTTCTAAACTAATGCAAATTAATTAAAACTTTATTCTAACATTAGCACAAAATACATGTTCTAAAATAATTATTTTAGTGTAATAGATTCCCTTAAATATATATAAATTAGCCGACGCCGTGGCAGAGTGGTTAGCATGCCTGCTGTAACCCAAAGGGAATGGGTTCAAGGCTCGTCGCTGCTACCATTGCGGGCGTATGTGTCCTTGGACAAGACACTTAATGGCAATTGCTTCAACCCAGCTATTCACTAATGGGTTGTCCAAATATCAACCAAACATAAAAAAAAAGAAAAAATCCACTAAAAAACAATCAATTACAAAGTAAAACACATGGTAACTGGTAACTCGTAAGCTGGCACGAGGTGTATGAAACAGGACACCCGTGTTATTACGACTGCATTTTCCTGCCACGCGAGGATAAAGTAAGTTACATTCATTTATTCAGTTTAATCCAAATATGAACCACCAACCTGGCTTTTAAGCTGACTTGGTTGATTCATGTTTCCATTATACACCACAGGCGCGGGTGGGATATTAGAATGATTTGTGTTCTTTAAATAAAATTAAATTTAAGTTGTTTTTTTTTAATGATTATAAATTTACAGTTGAAAAAATAATAAATGTAAGCTTTTTTACATAATGGATTATGCATTTAATAAAAAAACACTGTATAGAAGTTTTTTTACCATATTGGGTTACATATTTACTGAAAAAATTAAATGTATTTTTTTACTATAATGGTTTATACATCTACGGTTTAAATAAATTAAAATGTAAGTTTTTTTACCATAATGAATTATAAATTTAGTATTTTTTTATGATGTTACCTTAGTTTTATTAAGAAGGCCATCAATTTCCACACTTGGTGTTTCTGTTAAAGGAAATATTTTAGACACATTTAAGTTTATTCATAATTCAATGAAGAATTTAAGCAAACAGTTTAAATAAAATACCTTGAAATTTTGTTGGCATCCTTGCTGTTCTGTTCAATGAACTTGAAGCACTTGTGCTGTGATAATAAAATATTAAAAACACATTGATAAAATTACAGTAGTTTTGCATACAAATTTAGTATTCTATTCTATGTGGGTGAGGTCCCTGGAACGTCATGGGTTCTAAGAATTGGGCCAGAATTGGCACATTACCCCAACAAATTTTTTTGTGGCTGAGGTCCCACAGCCTTGCCTGCCATGGTTTCTAAGAATTGGTCCAGAATTGGGCCATTACCCCAACGATTTTTATAAGGGTGAGGTCCCCCAGTGTGGCACGCCATGGGATCTAAGATTTAGGCCAGAATCGGCCCATTACTGCAAATAAATTTAGTAACACTGCAATTGCTATATAACACAATGCTTTTATGATTACCCAAATTTAGTTTAATTTGAACAAGTATCTGTTTACTGTGTCTTAATATGGGAAAATAGAAAATATTCCACCCAAAGGTTATTTAAACGTTATGAATATTTTACTGGCAGTTTTTGTTATTTCTTCTGCTGTTACGACAATTTTAATTTAAAAATTCCACTAAACCAGAAAATTGTAGAAATATTGAACAAAAACAAAAGTTTGAAACTAGATAATTATGAAAAACCCTCATAAATAATACAATAAATCAGTTTATTATGGAAATCTTGAACAAAAACTAAAGTTTGAAACCACATAATTATGGAAAATCCCCATAAAGTTTTAAACAAGTTAATTATAAAAATATTGAACAAAAATTAAAGTCTTAAAGCATAAAGTAAGCCTAAATTTTACATCCTGTTCCTGTTACCCCTTCTACTGATACGGCAATATTTTAATACAATACTCCCACTAAACCAGAAAATTATAGTCTTTTTATAGAAATATTGAACAAAAACTAAAAACCTACACCAAATTAACAATTGTGGAGATATTAAACAAAAACTAAAGATGTAAACCAGATAATTACGAAAATATCGAACAAAAATTAAAATCTAAAAGCCTTGCACAAAAAAAAAACAGATAATTATGAAAATATTGAACAAAAATTAAAGTCTTAAAGCATAAAGTAAGCCTAAATTTTACATTTTGTTCCTGTTATCCCTTCTGCTGTTACGACAATTTTAATACAAAAATTCCACTAAACCAGAAAATTGTGGAAATCTTGAACAAAAACAAAAGTTTGAAACCAAATATTTATGGAAAATCCTTCTGAGGTTTAAACCAGAAAATTAGAAAAATGTTGAACAAAAACTAAAAACCTACACCAAATTAATAATTATGGAAACATTGAACAAAAACTAAAATCTAAAAGTCGTGCACAAAAAAACAGATTGTTATAAAAATATTGAACAAATAAGTTTTTAAGCATAAAGTAAGCCTACCGTGGTGAAACACCATTGTTTTGCTTTGAAGTTGACGGTGGAATATATTGTGTGGGGCGGGCTAGTGGTGGGGGTGGAGGTGGTAGCGGCGGTGAAACTTCTATTTTGACATTTTCAAACTTTTCTTGCGCTGGTTTGGTCTGAAAATACAAATTTTAATCCACAAAATTTTAAACTTTTAAGGGTAAAAAAAAAAAGAAAAAACAAGAGAAAAAAGAAAAAACAAGAGCAATAGTCTCCAATAGCATCTAGTCTCGATCAGGATTAAATTAATGCTTTGATTTATCTAGATTTTATTCCATGTGGGTGAGGGTTTTATAACAGGATTGGCCCCTTATCCTAATTTATCCAGATACAACAAGAAAACTATTCTATGTGGGTGAGATCCCACAGCGTGGCACGCCATAGGTCTTGGGATTTAGGCCAGGATAGGCCCATTACCCCAATATATTTTATGTGGGTGAGGTCCCGCAGCTAGGCCTGTCATTGGCCCTGGGATTTAGGCCAGGATAGGCACTTTACCCCAACAAATTCTATGTGGGTGTGGTCCCAGCGTGGCACGCCATGGGTCCTGAGATTTAGACCAGGTTTGGCCCATTACCCCAATTTACCCCACAAGAATACACACCATGGGTTCTTCATTCATATTATTCTTTGGGTTTGCAGAAACGACGAGTTCCTTTCCTTTGTCGGAGCGAACTTGAACGAAACCTCCCGAAGTCATGACGACTTTCGTTCCCGACAAACGCAACGGATTCGCTGAAATATATATAAAAAATATTAAAAATATTTTTGTGTTAAACTGTACATGTGTGAATTATATTTAGTATGCAATCATATGAAGTGTTTTAATTGTAAAAATTAATCGCACAAAAATAAAAACAAATTAAAAAAACATTTTGCGTTAAACTATCAATCAATGTGTAAACTATGTTTAGTGTGTAGACATATGAAGTTTCTTTTAATTGTAAAAATTATATATATCTTTAAAAAAAAAAAATTTCAGTTTAACAATAAAACCTGGCAATTAAATTATTCATGTGTGAAATATTCAGAGTGTAGCCATACATATAAAGTGTTTTAATTTAAAAAAAAAAAATACCATACAGTACCTTGTATGTGTTTTTTTTTAAATTATTTATTTGTAAAAATTGTGTGTGAAAAGTCGAATTTTCATAAGCAAAATTTACAAAAATTCCGAATTATTAAAGTAGGTATATATAGTTTTATTAAAAAATTATTTTGTTACATTAAAGAAATAGCAACAATACTAATATATATATACAACATCATGCATGGTTTTTGGAAAAATACTAAACAAAAATTTACATTTTTTCGATTTTCCATATCTTCTGATATCAAGGCCCAGATTTCCAGTGATTACGCTATCAACTATAAGTTGAACAATTTCATCTTGTGTTAGTGTTGATGACAGACGAACATCATTAATCGCAAGAATTTCATCTCCGATGCATAGCTGACACACACTGGCAGCACCACCTAAAACATACGACACAAAATGATTTTAAATTAGATATAAAAAAAAATCAGATTTAAAAAAAAAAAGATTTTTATTTGGTATCTAACATTAAATATAAAAAAATATAATTCTTTCTTTTAAATATATACATATATTATATATATGTATAATGTTTTAAATTATTGGGGGGGGGTTTAATCAAAAAAAATTTTTTTAAATTATATATATATATAATTATTTTGGTTTAAAAGGGGGGTCGCGACACCCTAAACCCCCCTGGCTGCGCCACTGCTTGATTATAGTTTTACCGAATTTAAACTACAGCGTGCATAAATATTCTGTGTGCATTAAAGACAACCGTCATACAGTATGTGCTATTAGATTTATAATTGTTAAGACCTCAACAGATAAATAGTACTAAATTTGAAAGTAGAATTGTCAAAGCTTTTTAGTATGTTTTTTTTTAATAAAATTGTCAAAAACTTTTAAAAGTAAAATTGTATTTAAAAAAAAAAAAAATTGTCAAAAACTTTTAAAAGTAAAATTGACCTCAACAGATAAATAGTACTAAATTTGAAAGTAGAATTGTCAAAGCTTTTTAGTATGTTTTTTTTTAATAAAATTGTCAAAAACTTAGAAAAGTAAAATTGTATTTAAAAAAAAAAAATTGTCAAAAACTTTTAAAAGTAAAATTGTTGAAGTTTTTTGGTATGTTTGTACACGCTAAAATAATGTTCGGTGCTGGAATGTAATTCAAAGTCATATTTATAAATTAATAACATGCAAGAATAGCTAGACTACGGAGTTACACTGATCGCCTAAAGCATGTAGCCTATATAAGTACTCTGCACGTTGGGGTAATGAGCCAAATCTGGCCTAATGGTCCTTGACAAGGACCTCACCCACATAGAATAAAATGAAATATTTTTTCATTGAATATTGTTACATTATAAGAAGTATAGGAAGACGGGACACCTTGATGAGCACATAATATGCAAACATCCTGAACGTGTTTTAAACAATTAACAAAACGGGCTATGGAAGTAGTGAGGATACGGTTTTACAATTCTTGAATGTTCTTTGTTTACCACCAAATGGGAAAAGAAAATAGAATGAAAAGCAGTCCCATCTTCCCCCCACCCTACTATATTAAAACTTCTGATTGGGTAAAAAAATAGAATGAAAAAAAAACTGAATGAGAAAAAAAAGTGAATGAAAAGGTGTCCCATCTTCCCCCACCGGCCACCCTGCTATAATAAAACTTCTGAATGGTTAAAAAAATAGAATGAAAAAAAAACTGAATGAGAAAAAAAAAGGAATGAAAAGGTGTCCCATCTTCCCCCACCCTACTATAATAAAACTTGTAAATGGTTGTTGCATACCAGGTGTAACCGTGTTAACAATTACTGGTTTTCCATCGTCTCCACCTCGCACAGTAAACCCAAATCCTTTTTCACTGCGTGGTCTTTGGTTGATACATATCTTCATATCATCAAATAAAGCTTCGATTGTGGAGGACTTATTTTTCTGTAATCAAAAATAAAATTATTTTAGTCAAAGTAAAACTTATTTTGGTCAAATTAAAAAAAAAATTTAGCCACAAAAAAATTTTTTTAGCCGAAGTAAAAAAAAAATTGGGGCAAAGTAAAACTTATTTTATCTAAAGTAAAAAAAAAATTAGTCAAAGTAAAACTTTCAGATGCTTTGGGCTAAAGTGTTTTTAGTGCAAAGAAGCCAGCAACAGTAGATAAATATTATAAACTGTCTGCCAGGTGATAAAAATAGATTATGACGTTAAAATGTTGGTCTGCTGAAAAATTGAGAGCCTGAACTCAATCAAATAATTAGAAAAATATCTAAACTGAAGAAAATAACATCGCTATTTTAAATAATTAGAAGAATATCTAAACTGAAGAGAAGAACTTGACTAGATTAAATATTTAAAAATAAATATAAATTTATGCCCATAAACTCACAGCACTGGATGTAACTGATATTTTTGGCGCATACACAGTATTATCCTTGCTCTGAAAATTAATTGGCGTTTCAATTTTAGCTTGTACTTTCGGTTGTGGTGTTGGCTCAACACGAACTGGGTTGACTACAGCCGGTTTTACTTTTTCTTCGTTTTGCGGCGTGATTGTCGGGGCATTATCATCACGCAGTAACGTGGCCAAGTGTTTCGGTTCCGTGGTAACTGGTTGATTGGTCTGAC
Organism: Ciona robusta; assembly: GCF_009617815.1. Taxonomy (NCBI): domain Eukaryota; kingdom Metazoa; phylum Chordata; class Ascidiacea; order Phlebobranchia; family Cionidae; genus Ciona; species Ciona robusta. The sequence goes on along the minus strand of NC_143243.1, from coordinate 5,039,833 downwards.
TCCCTATATTTTCCCACATATTCCGCTTGTTAGCAAACGCCGTTCTTCGTTGTTGAGAGAAAGTGCTGGTATTACTTTTGGTGAATGGTTTAGGAGTTGAATAGCTATGATAATCCTTTGGTAATGTTGAAGACCTTAAGCTCGATAAATCGCTGTAAGCAGATTTTGGACGCTCTCTGTGTATGAAAAGCAATACAATAAGAACAAAATACATGTTACGTGTTGTTTGCAATATAAACAAAAAATCACAGATTAATAGGTGGAGTATTTAAACTAATAGTGTTGTTTAAACTTCCTGGTATTGTGATAGTTTAAAGTGTTATTAGTTATTACTTATTCATTATAGTGTTTTACCAATTAAATAATTCAAATTAATTAGTTGTCACTTAAACGTCATACTATTATGATAATTTAAAAAGTGTTCCTACTTTTTATTTATAGAGTTTTACCAGGTATATAATTAAAATTAATTGTTATCACTTAAACGCCATACTATTATTACAATTAAAAAGTGTTTCTACTTTTCTATTTATAGAGTTTTATCAGTTGAACAATTAAAATTAATAATTGTCACCCAAATGTCAAATTATTGTAATTTAAAAAATGTACATATATTATATATATTATTGTGATATTTTAAAGTGTTCCTATTTATTCTTTTAAAGTTTTGTAAAGTGTTTCACCAAACTAAATCACATATATCCCTGTTAGTGTTTAAAATAAGCTCATAATCAGACCGCGCCATTCGCAGACAGTTCCGTCAATATCACTTATACTTATGACATACACAATAACCAGATACAGATTACTGGATTCGCATAACTTCCATAAAAATACATTACACAATGCTTTTATATATCAATGTACAATGGCACTTACTTGTTATAACTATTTGCAGCAGCTGGTTTATTACGCATAACAACCGTCGTTTTAGGAACAGAATCTGTCATTTTAGGGACAGAATCGGTTTTGGCGGGAAACTTATTTTCAACATTTTTCTTCGGTAAAGTGAAAGATTTGACGCTTGAGTATCTGTTGTATGTGTTTTGTTGAGGAGGGCTTGTGTTGACTGCAGTACTTGATGGGTTTGACTGAACTGGCTTGATCACGGCTTCAACTTTTGATAAATACGTAGTTGTAGGGGGGGATTGTGAAGGTATCGTTGGTGTGGTGGATTTTTTGTATGTTGAATATGATTTAGTTTCACTTGGTTTGCTGATAGCATTGTTTGGAGGGATCACAGCAACAAGGTTGTCGCTGTCATCAAAGAAAGCGGAATCTCGGTATTTTCTGAACAAGAAAAAAAAAGAAGTAAATATTATTGAATATTTATGTAAGCATTTAAAAGTGTTCCGTTCTACATCAAACTATAAAAAATCAAGATAAAAGTAATTTTTAAATAATCTAATTTAATTTTTTTTATCTTAAAATTATTGTGCTTTGTTTATTTTGCTAAATTTATAAAAAAATCATAACAAATGTAAATCATGTATGATAGTCTAAATTAGAGTGTTAAATAAATAAATTTAAACTTAATCAGTAAAAAAGAATGAAGCAATTAATAAACACGGATAGGACACATACTTTTGTTCAAGCATCTCCTTGTAAGTTTTTGGTTTTCTTCGAGATTTGTTCGTGCTCTCTTGTTCAATGATCTCCCGATCTTCTTTTCTTTTCCTCGCATCAATGGTCGCGCTTCTTCTTCTCGATTTCCAACTTTGAAGATTCTGAACAAAAGCTTGGTGTAAAAAGAAATACGTTCCAAACAAATATATATATTTCTTATGATTTCACGGTAAATTGGGACTGTTTTCACAAAATAATACCAAAAATCTGCCACTAACAAAAGAATTTAAATAAGCATATTTCTTTACCGATTCTGAACAAATGCTTGGTGTAAAAAGAAATATGTTTCAAATAAATACATACATATTGGGGGTTTTATTATATAGCTATACCTTATATGAATGAATATTGAAATATTTGATATATATATTTTTGGGCCAATATAGTAACCAAACACTATGGCCATTTTTTTATAAATAAAACATTCTAACTTTTTTAAATAAAACATTATAATGTTTCATTACCCCCCTGGCAATTTTTCTGAAACAAATTTCACATTACTTTAAATTTGGTCATGAATTATGTAGGCTACGAAGTATAATATATCCATTATTAGGTGATTTTGGTTTAAAGTACTACTCCATAAATATGAAAATTAATGAAAAAAATATAATTCCAATGTCTTAGGTTGTTGAGTTATAGTAGGGTGGGGAAAGACGGGACACCTTTTTATTCCATTAACTTGTCCCATTTGGTAGTAAACAACGAACATTTAAAGAATTATAAAACCGTATTCACACGGCTCCCATAGACCGTTGTTAATTGTTTAAAACGCGATCAGGATACTTGGATTTTATGTGCCAAAGGTGTCCCAAATTACCCCACAGACGACAGTACCATAGTTAGTATATACACTGTTGATAGAACAATATTCCAATTGCGTAAAAGATAAAAAAGACCTCTTGTTTGAGCAACACGCAACCTGACGTTGCCAAAACTAATCAGTGACTAACTTTCTGATATTGAACAGCGTTATCAACAATATTCTATTGCAAACATGGCAACACCATGCGCAAGTTAACCTATTGCAGTTTTATCAAACAGTAACTGGTACTGTATGGTATATAAGAATAGGTCCTAAAAACTGGCACCCAATTTGTACATTTAGAGTTTATCTAGCTTAAAGTCCTACTATGGTGAAATATATAATTAAAATATATACAGAAACATGGTAATACCATGCCCTAGTTGAACTAATGCAGTTTCAACAACATTTGACAGTGACTGGTAGTGGTGACTGGTGGACAATTACAATGGTACTGTACCAGTATATAAAAATAGGTCCCAACTCATATCCAATTTAAACATTTAGAATTTACATAGGTTGAAAGTTAACAAAATAAGTCTAGAGCGTTTTAACTAAATAAGAAAATGGAGAATTAAACTAACTTAAAAACTAGAGTAAAGTAAATCAAATTAAATCACATCCAATTTAAACATTTAAAAATTGAAATAAATAAATAAATATTATATATTATATATATATATATATATATATATATATTATTATATATATTTTACAAAAAACTACAAAACATGATTGAATTAAAAAAAGTACATTCCAGGGCGTTTTAACTAAATGAATAAATGGATTAATCTAGTTTAAACAGTTAAAAACTCAAGTAAAATGTATTAAATTATTTACAGAAGACCAGGATTCTTCTTCTTCTTTTAATTGTTCCTTCAGTTTTTGAAGTTCGTAATAACGGGCGTTTCGCTCGTCTTGTTCTTCTCGTTTTTGTTGATCTACACCAAGATCACTCATGCTTTTGCTCCTGAAAATCGTAAATTTATCTTTAGATTTCAACAAAAACTCACATTTTAAGTCAGCTTGTTTTAAATTGGGGTAAATTCACCCCTGAGTGTAAATCCTCGTATTTAGAGGGTAAATGAGCTACCAATTAAAATTCACATCAGTTGACGGGACAGAAAAATTGCGCCAACTATAGTTGTTGTAGCTTAGTTACTATCCTAGTTCAGATTAACTAATAATCTGAAGGTATAGCCTCTTATCTTATTAATTCTTTATAGTATGGTAATGGTTGTTTTCGCTTTTTTAATAAATAGGGCCATATTACATATTGGGGGGAAATCTGATAAGCATCTTTGTTAAATGGGTAAAGCATACATAAAGTTAAAGAACAACTGCTGTTTTAAATCAAGCCAGGGGTTTTAAACGGGATACGCTCTTGATAAAACATACATGAGCAGTAGGGTTATCTTTATAACTGTAGTCCACCTTTGCCTTAAAGAAAGCATGTTTAAAATTTATGTTTTGTTTCAACAAAACTCATATTCTAAGTAAAGTCAGGAGGTTTAATTAAACCCCTTGATAATATGTACAATAGGGATTTCTTTATAACAGTACCCCACTTTTGTGCCAAAGAAACATTTCTATTCTATGGTAGTGATATGACAACATAGGCGCCAAACCTGGGGTGGCAGGGTAGGCAGGCCAACCCTGGAATTCCCTGCACTGTGTTATTTAGTAAACATTATAATCAATAATTTAGATTTTGTTTCAAAGGAATGGGTGTTTAACTATCCCTGGCTCCCCTGCATTTTCAAAAGTTTGGTGCCTATGTATGACAATGCCACCTTTTACGCTCCATTTAAAACCTTACCCAAAAAGGTGGTGCAGTTATAACAGGAGTGGCGCAATTTTAAAGGTCTTAAATACAAAGTATTGTAAAAAGATCAAAAAGCATGAAATTACATCAACAACAAAAAATGTGAAAAGATCAAAAAACATAAAATTACAATAACAACAAAAATTCTTCATTGTTTGTTATTTTTATTGCGTAGTATACAGTAGATAGTAGACTATAAAAATAACATCACTATGTGTATGTACCTCATGTGTTTTTTGACATAATTCATTGGATCACCAGTTGGGGTAATGAACTGTTTGTAACTTGTTTCAATCTTCTTTTTCCGAAGTGCAGCTGGCATGTTACCTGCCAATCTTCTGCTTAACATGTCGTCACATTGTCGGTACCTTAACAAGTTATCATATTGAAGAATAATGGATTAACATATACTTTACTATGTGTTAATGGTAAGTTAATTAAGCTACTTTTATGATTTTACCAGTGATATGTATAGTAGAGTGGGGGAAGACGAGCCAAAGACAAAGACACCTTTGGCATATAATATCGAAAAATCTAAGTATCGAAATAATGTTTTAAACAATCAACAACCGCCTTTCAGAGTTAAGAGAAAACAGTTTTAAATATCTGATTGAAAAGGTTTCCCATTTTTCCCCACCCTACTGTACAACAGTTTGGTAGAAAGATCTTAAAAGACTCATACACATTTGTTAAATATGCAGGTTAAATGGCTTGGCTTAACTGAACAAGTATTTCACACAGTAAGACAACGCAAACAAATCATTATTTTTACCTTAATTACATTTTACAAATATTTTTTCAAACACAGTACGATGGGGCCAATAAATTACATTTCCCAATCAGACTGAGTCTAAAAAGTATATTCACAAAGTTGATCTTAAAATTCATAAAATTTAATTTTTTACAGAGCTATCCCAGCGCAAGGCATTTTATAATTAAACATAAATTTAAATATTCTATTGTGCTTATGTCCTTTTTTAGGTAAGCTTTCGCATTGATTTATTGTTTTAAACTTTTTATTTGTCCATTAATTCAATGTTTAACCTGACACTGTAGACACCAGTAATACGATACTGCATACTGGATAGGTTAGTGTTTCATAACCCCTAGGTTGTGACTTGTGAGTGACCTAAAAGTACATTTGATTTGGTTAGGTTGCTTATTGGTACTTTATTAAGCTTTTTAATTGTTATTGAATGTATTCATTTATGCTGACTAAAAAAATTATCACCAACAAAGTAACATAGATACATAGTAACCCGTAATCTGGCACAAGGTATAGAATTAAATATAATTTAAACGTAAAGACAGGATATAGCAACAAAACAACAGTTGTTAAAACCTGCTTATAGCTAAAAACAGATTTACATTTAGTTGGAAGATATGTAATTAATAACACAAATACACAATGTTTCTGTATTTCAAGACATTTTCCCATTGTTAGTTTTAGAAAGTTAACAACGAAATCGTTTAATTACACACTCAAGTTGTGTGTACATACAATTAGTAATAATAAATACGCAAATAATTCAAATGTGTTTAGCAAATAAAAGTATATGTTAATTTCCTTCCATGTAAAATAAACAAAATAAGATTTTAACAATAGGTAAAGGACCAAACCCAATACGCATACAACAAATATTGAATGTTTATTTAACTAATGCTACCTATCCAACCTGTGTGATCATTCAGCTATGTAACTATTGTGATTTTTGCAGAATATGAAGTAAAAATTTACTTTTGCACAAATTGTATAATTATTTCTAGCATATATACACTTTGTGTTTTTATGTAATCATTCAGCTATGTAACTATTGTAATTTTTGCAGAATATGAAGTAAAATTTTACTTTTGCACAAATTGTATAATTATTTCTTAGCATATACTTTTTGTTTTTATGTGATCATTCAGCTATGTAACTATTGTGCTTTTTGCAGAATATGGAGTCAAATTATATTTTGCACATATTGTATACTTTTTTTTTGTGTTTCCATGTGAACATTTCATCTAGCTATGTAACTATTGTGCTGTTTGCAGAATAAGGTATTAAGTAAAATTTCACTCTTGCAGAAATTCTATATTATATATTATATATATATATATATATATATTTCTTAGCGTACAGTTTGTGTTTTCTATCATTGATTGGCTAATAAACATTGCCCCAATTAAATAAGTTGCAAACATAACAAAAGTCTCTTTAATCAATAAGATTATATATAATATAGGCTATATATATATATATATAGAGTAAGTGAGGTTATTAAAAAACAATGGGGTACTTGGTGTGAGAAAGGACAACCCACCCTCCTAGCCTGCTAAAAAATGTTATTTATATATCAAAATTGAACAAAGATCGGAAACAACCAGATAATTTAAAAGATACAATCATTTTAAAATATTTGAAAGTATCACTTAAAAATGTCTAGGACCCATCAAACGAAACATATTTATCTCTTTGTGCCAGTCTGCAAAGTTGTGTTAATTACACCAACAAATAAATATGGGTGTTAAATTAAGATTTTTTAACATGGCTTGAAATGTACATGTTTTGCATGCAGATTTTTGGTGATAGCACGCGCGCACGCGAAAAATAACCGTCTTGCACGTGCGTGATCTCGTCAGGAAGTGCTATATTCCGCAGACTAGTCGTTTAAGATAATATCCTATGCTGCTACGTGCTACCCTGGTACCCAACACAAAATTAATTAACACAACGGGAACAAAGGAATCAGCAACCCAACGACAATTTTACAGTAAGCTCAGGTAAAAACCATATATATCTTACGAAAGTGTTAAATAAAAAAGTGTATATAATGTTATTACCCAACATGAAAACAAAGCTTGAGTTAATTAGAACAAGTTAAAATGTAATCAGACAAAATCGTAAGAAAATACAAATTGCATTAAAACATTATATTCTTACTTCACTTCTCGTTTCTCGTCACCTTCATCAAAACTAGAATGCTGAGAATTATCTGAATCGGCCATCGCTAAATTCCAGTGTTTTTATACTACCTCACATTTGCAGCTCAAATCTAGCACACACCTAATATATACATTGAGTGCTGAAGAAAAATCAGACAGGCCTGTAAAGAGTGCACTGAAATAGAGAGCGGAATGAATGGAATGCAAAAGCGACCTTACATAATTAGTTTTGTTTTTGAAGAAACCTTTCTGATCTTCTCCTTGGTTCTGTTCGAATCGTCTCTAAACTTGATTTGTTCAATCGACCATGTCGGAAAACTTCGGAAATCCGAAGTTAACCGAAATAAAAATTAACAAACTTCGATGGTGGTTGGTTTTAGAATTTAGTTTACGCTTTAAAAAGTGGTTTTAAAAATATTTACATTAGCATTATACAGTATTAAAGCCAGTAACAGCAAATCACATATACTGGGGTACAATTTATGGGCATTTCGCAATAAGATACGTTAAAACAAAGTCGGCTCAATGAAAAACAAAATGACTTAAATGTCTGTGATAACAGGATTTGTAGCGAATATAATTCGGTAACTGCAAACTCCCTTCAATTTTAAATTCATCTGTGCCACGTGCTTTTCTATGCGTTTCGTATTATAAACCTCGACAGTCTGGTTCTCTTTTCCCTGAATTTTTCTTCGTGAGCAAAAATCTTAAGTGCTCTCAACTAACAAAAAGACTGAATTGTGTAGCAGCACTTTGGCCTATTGACTCAGTTAATTATACAATACCAACCTGTAATCACTAACAAACATTTTACACGTTGCCGAAACAACCAAGCAGAAGTGGAGTGAAATTGTTTAATATTGATACTTAACAGATCAATTACCCCAAATTGGACAGAAGACAGACACAAATAGTACCGGAATCCAGAATAATTCATAATGCTATACCACTGTTAAATATGTTCCGGGCACAATATTAACAAGATGAATGAATAAATGTATAGTAGGGTGGGGTATATGAAGGGACACTTGAGAACATAATACTGTAACTTTTTTATCGCCTTTCTTTAAATGTGGGTTTAAAAACGATATCCCATTTTACCCCGAGTCCCAGCTTGCCACACTCTACTATACCTTTTTTATTCTCGTGTGATGGGGCAACGACAGTCGTTATAACGCGGATGGTCTGTTTCTCACACTCAGCACCCGCTTACGAGTTACCACGTATGTAACTTTGTGGGTGACATTTTGGGGGCCATTCTCGCACTGTAGCCTATATAGCTAAAAATTAAGACAACTCATAAGGGACCACTGAGTTGAAGCAATTGTAGTTAATTTCGTTGTCCGAGGACCAGCACGCCTACAGTAATAGCACCGCCGAACCTCGAACCTGTCAAATTTTACCTATAGAGGCAGGCGAGCTATAACCACTTTGCCATGGCGCCCATTTTACATAACAGCCCAAAAGTGCCTCGCGTGTAGTTATTTTTTAAATCGAAACTTAAAGTGTGTTCAATTATAAGTTTGCTCGATTTTGGAAACAAGATGGCGGCAGTTGGACTACTCGGTGTTTCTTTGACTCTGTTTTTATCCAGTGTAAAAATCTCAAAAATGTTCGAGATATCCAGATATAACATAGAGCTATAAGACTGCAAGCCAACAGGTAATTCTGATGTCATAATACAGGATATACTGTGAATAATAAGGCAATAACACCAAAAAAATATTATTCCAAAATACACTTCTAGTTAGGGGTTCAAAAAAATCTTGGCAAGGCCTATTTAGAAGATATATACAACATAATACATGATATACCGTAGATAAAAAAACCAATAGCACCAAAAAAATATTCTTTCAAAATACCTTTCTAGTTTGTGATGTCCCAAGAAATCTTCGTAAGACCACTGCATTGACGTTTTCACTTGATATTTTTTTTATATTTCATGAGTGAGGTCCTTGTCAAGGACCTGGGATTTGGGCTACATTTGGCCCATTACTCCATCACCCGGAAAGCCCATTTGAATGAATGAATGTAACTTACTTTATCCTCGCATGGCCGGAAAACGACAATCGTTATCACACAGGTTTAACACCTCGTGCCAGCTTACGAGTTACCATGTATGTTACTTTGTGAGTGATTATTTTTTTTATGTATGGCTAATAATTTGGACAACCCATTAGGGTTGGAGCAATTGTCGTGTGTCTTGCCCAAGGACACATACGCCCACAATGGTAGCAGCGACGAGCCTTGAACCCATTACCTAAGTGTTACAGGCAGGCGCGCTAACCACTACGCCACGGCGCCGGACAAGACCTTTTTGCGACTGGTGCCGCAACAACACATCCTTGGTAACAAACACACATTATTATGCAGATAATTATATTTCATAGAAAACATATTAAACAAAACTATAAACAACTATTGCATTTCGTGGATGCTTTTGTGGCATCACTAAGCAGTGCTACCAGATATATTTATTTGAATTGAACCAGCAGCTTCCGATTGGACGACAAGAGTTCCCGTATAAGATCCATGATTGGTTGGTTTGAAAGTAACGGGTAAATTAGCACAATGCATTGCTCTGTGATGTAATAATAGGACTTTTTAAAGGGGTAATAATAATAACTTTCAGTAATTAATTAGATCATACTTAAAAGTTAAAAAAAAACTATTGAGCAGATACATTGAAATATTATGTTTTATTTAAAAGACCTGTTTCAGAGATTGTAACAGGATTTATTAACAATAACTATTTGTCTCTTTATTTGATTACAGTAGCGAAGATTTAGAAATTTTTAAAGAAAATACAGGATATAGCGACAAAACAACAGTTGTCAAAACATGCTTACAGTAAAAAACTTATATATTTAAAACAAAATAAGTGTGGCTGTTACTCCTAGCCGACAAACAAGCCATTTATTTTAATTAAATTAAACTTCTAATACAGACAAAAATGTTTGTAAAACTAAAAATATGATGTCAGTATTAAAGTTTAGGTGAATGGGAAAGATGTTTTTTTGATTTCATTTTAGTTTTGAAATTAGGTGAATGTGATTTTCATGTTAATACTAACAAACTACCTGATCGTGTGTTTCTGATGTGTGATGTAAAATGGCTGCCGCAGATTCATGAATTTCACCTGTTATATTATGACAAAACAACAATAGAATTAATGAGCTTAAAAATATTATTAAAGCATGTATGATAAAAATGACCTGAAAAACTAGGAAATGTCAGATTAAAAACAATTTGCAAAAAGCTGCATTACATATATATGTATATGTATACTGTATTACATATTCATATAGCTAGCATTACAAATTAAAAAAAAACAAAAAAAAATTGTTAGAAGTAGATTAACCAAAACACTTACAGTATGAGCTGACTTTCCTTTATTTTTCACAGGAATTTTAATTGTTTTTGATTCTCCAACTTTAACAGAAGGAAACTGAAACGATTCCTTCGAAATGTAAATATCACCACTGTAACAACATTTAGAAGGTTTATTCCCTTAATCACCCACAAAGTAATATACACGGTAACTCGTTAGTGGGCACGAGGTGTCGTTTTCCGGCCACACGAGAATAAAGTAAGTTACATTCACATTCCTTTAAATCCAATAATTATATTAATGCTATTTATCCTTGCTTGCAGGAGAATAGAACAGTATTCTATGTGGGCAAGGTCCGGTCCTGGAATTCAAGCAAGGATTGCTCCATTACCCTAATTATAACAGTAATTACTTATTAACATGGGTGATTGTTTTACACACGTCATGCCAGCTTACAAGTTACCATGTATGTAACAAGGTGTCTTGCACAAGGAAAAATTCGCCAATAATGCTAGCAGCGCCAAGCCTCGAACCGGTAACCTCTGGGCTAGAAGTATTTGCACTAACCACAATCTTCAATAAAATAAAAACATAGGAACTCACCGACACAATTTAGGAGACAAACTATTTCCTTTTTCTATTTGTTTCACTGCCTGTAATGAGTTGTGTTTATAAGCTAATATATAAGTTTTTCACATGTTTATAAGATAAAACAAATTTTTCACACGTTTATAAATTAATATAATTTTTTTTTATGTTTTTTATAAAATATTATAAGTTTTTCATGTTTATAAAATAATATACGTTTTTACATGTTAGTACCAATTTTTCACACAAGTGCGTCACCTTTCCATTAAGCTGAAACTTATCTTGTTGTAAGGACAGTCCACTCGCATCTGATACAAAGTGATACTGAAAATATAAAAATTAAAATAAAATAGCAAAAATTGAAATGTATAAGAAAGTACCCTGAAACAGTAATTAATTACATCATACTTAAAAGTTAACAAAAAACTATTGAGCAGATACATTAAAATATTATGTTTTATTTAAAAGAGCTGTTTCAGAGATTGTAACAGGATTTATGAACAATAACTATTTGTCACTTTATTTGATTACGGTAGTGAAGATTTAGAAATATTTTAAACGAAAAGACAGGATATAGCGACAAAACAACACTTGTTAAAACACGCTTACAGTTAAAAACATATTTACATTTAATTTGAAGAAAATAAGCGTGGTCGCTACACCTTTTTGAGGATATACCTACCTAAAAAAAAACTAACAAAAAAAATAAATTATGGGACGACAAAACAACAGTTGTTAAAACACGCTTACAGATAAAAACTTATTTACATTTAATTTGAAGAAAATAAGCGTGGTCGCTACACCTTTTTTAGGATATACAATTTCAAAAAAAATCTCTCAAAAATAAAATGCGACAAACGTTTCGGCATCCCCTTATGTTTTAAAAGTTTTCCGCCTATTGACTGAACCAACCTACCTTTAACTCCCAGTGTTGCGAATACAACCCTCCATGCATTGGGTTGAATGTTACAGGGATTTGAACCCGAGCCCCAACCTCCAACTGGCCAGATGTTTGCGAGAAAACAAACACAGCGTATGTGGAACGGAAAACATCACCTTTGATTATGACATCACAGTGGTAAAAAAAAATAATTCGAAAATGGAAAAAAGATGGTTAATTAAAAATAGAAATTTCTAAAGATGGTAAATTTTAATTTAAAAATAGAAATGTTAAAAAATGGTTAATAAAAAAGTAGAAATGTTAAAAGATAGTTATTTTAAAAATAGAAATAACAATAAACTTGCTGACTCACCTGATGAGTCAGTATTTTTTACATAAGCTGGAGCAAACGATGTTATTGACCACTTGACGTCACTCTTACTCATATTACGAAACTCGAGAATAGATTCTTAAAAAATTACGTAAAACTTATTGAATCTTATTCATATTTGTATAAAATATAATTTCATTATTATAAATAAATTTCAAAATTTTCTTTGGCTTTGTTAACTGAAGTTTTGGCCTTATTTATAAAGAAAAAACAGATTTTTTTTATATAATGCCTGTCTCGCGCTGGCTGCATGTACCATCTTACCCCAACCTACTATAATTAAAATTTTTTTTATTATAACATAAAAATCTTAAAACATGTACCATGTTACCCCAAGCTACTATAAATAAAAAGTTTTACCATTTATTTATTATAACATAACAATTTAAAAAAAAATCTCACTTGAGCTATTCCCACTGATGACATCAGCAAATTCAATGACGTTATTTTTGAGTCGTACGCATGGTGTTTCTATGGGAACCAAATTATCCGACGATGCTGAGTCACAGCTTGACAATGAGGTTAACGGTGACTCGGGAGATTTTATCTGAATATGAATCACGCACGACTCGTCACCACTAGGTGACACCACCATAGCTTGGCCACACCATGGCAGTAGAGAGAGTTGCGAGGATAACGAAGGATTTGCCGAGACAAGAAGTATCATCACTGACCTGTCAATCAAATAAAAATTTATCAATAAATGACCTGTCAATCAAATAAAAATTTATTAATAAATGACCTGTCAATCAAATAAAAGTTTGTCAATAAATGACCTGTCAATCATAACAATTTATTAATAAATAATATGTATATATAGTAGAATGGGGGAAGATGGGACACTTTTTCATTTCATTTTCTTGTCCCATGTGGAAAATTCAAAGAATTATAAAATGTTATCCTCACGACTCCCATAGACTGTTGTTAATTGTTTAAAACACGATCAGGATATTTAGATATTATGTGCTAAATGTGTCTCATCTTACTCTACCATACTTTATTTTAGCTGTCACTACTTTTGTATTATGCAATTGGTTGGATTTTTTGCTGTTATGTATTTGGTAGCACAAGATCCTATTATTACATTTAAGAAAAACCCGTAAAACCGCAATTTAAAAATGTTTAAAAAATTTTTTTTAAAAACTCAATTTATAAAATGGAAATACTAGATTTGGAAAAAAGGTTGAAAAACAATTTCTAAAATCCCGAAAAAAAATAAAAATAAAATAGTAACTAATTATTTGTAAAATATTGACTTACTCGGGTTCCACTTTGCCCCGGTTTGGGGTGATTGTGATGTAATGACCGGGCCATATTATATCAAACAACATGGAGGCATGAGACTTGTTGATGATTTTCACTTTCGTAGCTTCGGGGACCCCGCTTAGGGTTGGGGCTTCAACCGTTATATGGGTGGGGGTCACTTCCCAATTAGGGGTGAAGATGGGTCTCTGGGTATTGAATTATATAAGTAATGTCAGTTGTGTAGTGTGGGAAAAGTTATATCGCTATAATTGTGAACGTTTGTGGTCATAACACTTAACAGAAAAGTGGTTCCTAATTAATTGTAGAAACAAATTGTTTTCACTAGAAGTTTAACTTGATAATAAATAAACATAAATGGCTCATCTGTCTGCTAGGTGCAGCGGCCACACTTATTTTTTTCCAACAAAATGTTAATATGTTTTTAACTGTAAGCGTGTTTTAACAAATGTTGTTTTTCCGCTTTATCCTTTTTTTCGTTTAAAATATTTTTAAATCTTCGCTACCGTAATCGAAGAGATAAAGTAATTGCAAAAATGCAGAAGTAATTTGGAAACAGGTGTAAAATATGACACTTTAATAATTTACTTTTTTAATTAAACTGCTACAACTGCCAATGTCCCTTTCTGGTTTATTCACTGATGAATCAAGTGATGAGAAACTGGAAACACTGGAGCTGGAAACACTGGAGATCACATCAGGTGTTCGGGGTGGGCAACACTGCAAGTGAAATTTACTAAAATTAAAACCAAACTCCGAACTTGAATGAATGAATGTAACTTACTTTATCCTGGCTTGGCCGAAAAACGACAGTCCTTATAACACAAGTGTTTTGTTTCATACACCTTGTGCTAGCTTACGAGTTACCATGTATGTTACTTTGTGGGTAATTATTTTTGGAAATTTTTCATTTTTTTATGTGTGGCTGATAATTTAGACAATCAATTAGTGACCACACTGTGGTAAGGTGGTTAGCGCATCTGCCTATAACCCAATAATGGGCTCAAGCCTCGTCGCAGTCGCTGCTACTATTACAGGTGTATTTGTCCTTAAACAAGACACCTAATAGAAATTGCTTCAACCCAGTGGTCGCTAATGGGTTGTCCAAATTAACAGCCATACATAAACACTGAAAAAATCCCCCCAAAAAGTAACATACTTCGGAACTCCTAAGCAGGCACAAGGCGTTTTTTGGCTACGCAAAGATAAAGTAAGTTACATTCATAATAGTTATCCTTACCATTATTTTAATGCATTTTATTTTGTCATAAAACAATTGAGCATCATATGAATGGTGTTCCAACTTGGAGGTGTCTTCTTCTCGAAATTGTTCTGTAACAAACAACATAATTTGGTCACAATAGAACAGGGGTGCTAAAATTCTTACAAGTAAAAGCAAACTTCATATTTTCCACATTTGATAAATTTTTGCACACATTTTTTAATTCCAAAATTTTTTCAATTTTTTAAAATCCGACTTTAGAATAGAACAGGGGTTCTCAAACTCTTAAAACCAACAACAATTTTGATAAACTTAAGATTTTCTGAATTTGGTAAATTTTTTTTTAATCTGATTTAAAAAAATTTTTTTTTAAAATCCCCCTTTACACAACTTTGAATTTGGCACAACAAAAATTCATTAGTTATTGTTGATAAATAAAGTGTTGTAAATGATATGATCCTGTTTCTCTGCAAACAAGAGTGACGAGTGACAGCTATGACGCAGTTAAACAAATTAAGAAAAAAATTAATGGAAAAAAAAGGAAAATTAAAAAAAATTAAAAATTAATTTTCCGAACCTTCTCCCATGAAGTGCTCTGTGAATGAAACAGATTGTAGAGACTTGAGCGATTGTGGAATACAACGTTTAACTAAGGATGGGTTATCAGCCATCACCCCCTTCATTAGTTGCCGCGACAACTCGTCTCCATGCCTGAGCGAACATGGAAAATGAATTAACTTTTTCCATTTAAAAAAAAAAAATTTTTTTTTTAATAAAAACACCACTGGGTTGGAGCAATTGTCGTTAAGTGTCTTGCCCAAGGACACATACGCCCACAATGCTAGTATTATATCTTATGAAGACTTATGAAGGATTGAAGGTTTGGTAAAGAATATGTGTAAATACGCTTTGTACAACTCCTGTACCATGTGTTGACTTGTAAACTTACACTAGTTAACCTTGTTTTCGCTTAAAGACGTTTGTTTTTGTGAATTTGGACAAACCATAATCACGCATAAAATATAAAATTGATAGAAATGTTAACATACCATATACAAATGTAACCACTTTGATTGTTTGAGTTTTCAATTGATAATTTTTTCGTTTGCTTTTCTTGTAAAACGAAACACGAAAATGAACATTTTATATCTTCAGATATATCTTGACAGGATTTGTCACTAAAAAATACAAAAAAAATTATTTGAAAAATTATTAAAAATAAATATTATTTTACTTGCGGGAAAAAATAATTATGTTTAACACATTTAATACTGTAAAAAAACATATTTTTTTCCCAACTTACTTTAAAATAAAAAATTACGTTTTATATTAATAGATAAATGCTTTAAACATTTAATAAAACTAACATTCTGTTCAATACATTTAATATTGACAAAAAATAAAACAATTTTTTCCAATTTACTTTTTTTTAAAAGTAATGTTTTACTTTATTCCAAAAATGTTTCAGATATTTAGATTTCACATTTAGGAAATTTCCTAAGATTTTGAAATGTCAATGAAACAAAAAAAGATTATGAAGTAGTGATTTTTAAGAAAACATAACAATAAACTAATAACTTTAATAATAAAAAGGAATAGTTTATGAAAAAATATTACCAGTATAAATTATGTAAGAAATAAAACTAACCGGTAAACAAGAATTTTCACAAAAGCAGATCTTGTTCCATTATTGCTTAAAGTAAATGAAGGAAGATCTGAAACAATAGATTAAATATATAAGAATATAGTGAGGTGGGGAAGATGGGACACCGTTTCATTCTATTTTCTCGTTTTATTTGGTAGTAAACAAAGAAAATTTAAATTTTAAAACTGTATCGTCACGACTCTCATAGACCGTTGTTAATTGTTTATAAAACGATCAGGATATTTGGATATTATGTGTTAAAGGTGTCCCATCTTTCCACTACCCTACCATATAATAAAGCCTATTGAAGCACAGCAGGGCAAGCCGTATTGAATGAATGAATGTAATTTACTTTATTCTCATGTGGCCTAAAACAACAGTTGTTAAACACAGGTGTTCTGTTTCACACACCTCGTGCCAGCTTACGAATTACCAAGTATGTTACTTTGTAGGTAAATATTATTTCAGGGGTATTTTTTTAAGTGTGGCAGATAATTTAGACAACCCATTAGTGACCATTGGGTTGGAGCAATTCCCGTAAGAGTCTTGCCCAAGGACACATATGCCCACAATGGTAGCAGCCACAAGCCTTGAACCCATTACCTCTGGGTTCAAGGCCTGCAAATCTAGCACACGCCAAACAACTTAATTCCTATTCAATCAACCACCCAAATTTACCCAGATTTAGCTCATAAATTTCACCAACTTGGTTCAACCCATTAACAGTTACTTGGCTCATACCACCATATCCAGTTAGAGGGATTGTATATTTGGTTGCAGGAAGATCATCTGAGAAAAAAGTAATGTGCTGTTATAAATTCATAAAACTACAAAACTCGTGTCCGCTTATATGTTATATAATAAATATAATATATAATAATATGACTTTTTTTGTCAACTTTTAAAAATAAAATATTAAATTAGTCAAAAAATTTTTTAACACCAAATAGTTTTTGTATAAAATTTTGTCGCAATATGACAATATTTTTTGTTAACTTTTTTAAATAAACAAATCATATTACCTACAAATGTAGTTTTTATGGTCATTATAACCCTTAGGGCCACTATTCTGGCTTTGGTCTTTAAAACCATTCTTTAATTTCAAATTTAAACTGCATGAAATTATAATATAGTAGGGTGGGGAAAGACGGGACATCTTCAGCACATAATATCCAAATATCCTAATCGTGTTTTAAACAATTAACAACAGTCTATCAAAATCGTGAGAATTTGGTTTTATAATTCTTTAAATGTTTCTTTGTTTACTACCAAATGGGACGAGAAAATTGAATAAAAGGGTGTCCCATTTTCCCCCACCCTACTATATAAAAGACGGTGCCTCACCAATTGGAGTCTTAATTTCAAGTTTGGCATGCACCATCTTTCTTTTACACGGAGCAAACGAAACAAAAATCGATTTATCCGATCCCGGTTCCATCACCATATCACTACGTGCACATAATTCCTCACAACCGTAATCTGTTGTAACGATCTAAAAGTCAGAAGTATTATAGTAATATTGGGGAAGATGGGACACCTTTAGCATGTAGTATCCAAAAATCCTGGTCCTAATTAGACGAGAAAACAGAATGAAAAAGTGTCCCATCTTCCCCCACCCTACTATAACATTATTCAATAATAAAATAATAATATTAACTTTATTTGTCTCTTCGATTACGGTAGCAAAGATTTAGAAATTTTTAAACGAAAAGACAGGATAAAGTGACAAAACAACAGTTGTTAAAATATGCTTACATTTTTTAAAAATTCTTTGTGGGCACTGGGATTTAGACCAGATTTGGCCCATTACCCCAACACCTAGGAAGTCCATTTTTTTCTTTCATGCGAACGGTGCTCAATTTTGCAACACCACATCGCAGTCAGACATATATTTTTTCACCATTTTTTAACCCAATGTGCTTAGAGTTACCACACTTATCAACTTTGTGTAGGATTTTTGCTTTGATATGGCTTATAATTTGGACATCTCATTAGTGACGGCTGGGTTGAGCAATGTCTGTTAAGTGTCTTGCCCAAGGACATATACGCCGATCAGTGTTAGTACCCCCGTCGAGCATCGAACCGGGGACCCTTTGGTTTCGAGGCAGGCGCCTAAACCACTGAGCCACGGTGCCGAAACATTAGTGGTACTTTTAGATCATATTTAAGCATTTCTATCCACATATACAAATTTAATTTTTCAATGGTATGCCCTTTATAATTCATGTGTTTAATGAAACCAGAACATTCCCATACAAAACAACATTTGTTAAAATATTCCCAAACCTGAAAACTTCCTGAATCGTCCCCCTTTATTGAAGCTCGGAATTTTAAGGTGACCTTTGACCCTGAATCGACCTTTGATTTTCTAAGCATCAACTTTTGCTTGCTTGACGAACCAATCAGAACACCTCCCCATCTCAGCCGAGTTTTATTGGTCAATAAAGTGGGCGTGTCGGGGGCGGGGTTTAGGTTGTGGGTGATAGTTGATGTCAGTTTAACTTCAAATTGGGGGCCAGAGGGTAAAATCTGAGATAAAAAATTATATTTTATTATTAAAAAATATAGTAGGGTGGGGAAAGATGGGACACCGCTGGCACATAATATACAAATATTCTGATCCTGATTTATACAATTAACAACGGTCTATGGAAGTCTTAAATATATATTTTCATCCTATTTTCCATTCAACGAATTATAAAACCGTATCCTCACAACTTCCATAGACCGTTGGTAATTGTTTAAAACACGATCAGGATGTTTGGATATTATGTACTAAAAGTGTCCCATCTTCCCCCACCCTTCATATAAATCCAGTCTGTCAACAATTTATTTCAACAAACAATATTTAACGATATTTTAACGAACCATCATCAATAACAACGTAGTGAATGGTTTCCCCCCTCTAGCCTCCCCTTGTGGTGGGTGGAACTCAACGGAAACATTCAGTTCACCACTAGGTGGTAGCAACGCGTTGGTCGGTCGAATTGTAAAAAGATTTTGATTTTCTTGGAGCGAGAACGAGACTTGAACGGAAATATTTCCAGCGTTTTTGACGGGAAACTTCTGCATCTGGTTGCCACCTGCAATGTGAGAAATCATGAATGTAACTTACTTTATCCTCTGTAACTTACTTTATTTAAACACCTTTCATTCTACTTCTCGTACCATTTTGTAGTAAACAAAGAATATTCAAATAATTATAAAACCGTATCCTCACAACTCCCATTGAACGTTGTTAATTGTTCAAAACACAATCAAAATATTTGGATATTATGTGCTAAAGGTGTCCCATTTTTCCCACCCTATTATATGAACAAACATAGGGCCAACCTGGCGGAGCTTTGAAAACAAATAGATGCGGTCGACTTGAAGCATGTAATTTGCCCACCCCAACCAATGCTTGTAAATTAATAGCATCTAACGACGTTTGACTCTGTGAACTTTGACCTGATTGTACAGGAACGTCCAGTGTGACCTCAATACGACCTTTAACCTTTTCTGGAAGGTCACCTACGAGTAACAAAAATATTTCTGTTAAATTTTTACCACTGTAATATAATACAAAGACTTTTGCCCATTTTTGGGGGGAGATTAAAACAGTCGAGTTTACAGACAAAGAAAAATAATTCAAAACTACATTAATATAACTACATAACTTAAAATTAGTTATTCATACAATTTCATTGACTCAATACACCACTTTTTTGATTAATTTGTTTAGTTTATGCAGAAACTGGATAATTTCAATGTAATGAGGAAAGTGATAATGATATAAAATATCTGAAAGTATAAAATACCTGTAGCAAATTGCTTCATGGGTGATTGAAAATGAATCCAGATTGTGATTGGTTGATCACTTACTGGAAGAACCAATCGTAGCACAGCTAATGTACTGGAGCTTTCTGATTGGACGAATAGAGAAATATAGTTTTCAAAATAAAAAAGTAATAGCTCCATTATTTACCTTGCTTGGAGGAGGATGTTGAGGATAAAGAAAGAGAAAAACAAGAGCGCTCGTGAGAATTAGTGAAGAGAATAGCTCGGATAGGAACTTCACATTTTCCTTGATTTAAAATTCTAAAAAAAAATTCAAACAATGAATGAATGAATGTAAATTGCGTGGCCGGAAAATGACAGTCGTTATAACACGGGTGTTCCATTGCATGCACCTCGTGCCAGCTTATGAATTACCATGTATGTTACTTTGTGGGTGATTAGTTTTTGGATTTTTTTACGTTTGGCTAATAATTTGGACAACCCATTAGTGACCACTGGGTTGGAGCAATTGTCGTTTAGTGTCTTGCCCAAGAGTACATACACCTACAATGGTAGCAGCGACAAGCCTTGAACCCATTACTTCTGAGTTAGAGGCAGGCGCGCTAACCATTTTGCCATGGCAGAAGATATACACAGAGGCGCAGCCAGAAAAAAATAAGGGGAAAGAGTTTCAATCAACAAATTTTCAAAAATTTTTTTATTTTATTTTTTTTAAATTTTTTTTTTTGGTTTAAAAAAGGGTGGGTCGCAAGCCCCGTAACCCCCTTGACTGTGCCAGCACCAAATAAACATACTGTTTGTCATAATCAGCATCAAAACTCACCTGAGTGGAACAGCTTTGGTAGACCCACAAACTATTTCTCCAAAATCAATCGCTTCTTTCTTCTGGCAAGCAGTGGGAATTTCGGGCGAAGCAAAAACACTAACTTTCGGAAATTCGACGTCGGCGTGAATATGTATGGGTGATACGGAACATCGGGGGTCATGTGGGGTAATCCCCTCCACCGATATCAGGTGACTTAATATCTGAATGAAAAAATATTCAGAAAAATAAATAAAAAATATAATTAAACTAAAAATTTTAGAAAATTATTTGGAAAAAAATTAAATTCAACCTTTTCAAAAATAATTAAGAAAAACAAAAAATAAACCAATGAAAAAACTAAATTGAAAATAATAAGAAGATTATAAGAAAAAAAAAATTATAAATTAATTTTTTTGGGGAAAAATATTAAAAAAAAAAAAAAATAAAACTAAAATAAAAACTTTTTTACCTCAACAACCACATGACAATGCCCCGGGTCGTTACTTGTCAATGTGACATCACAATGCTCAAGTGCATGGGGACCAATCACATGCTTTCGTTTCAACGAAACAAAATTATCTTGCCCGGATAAAATGGTTCGGTTGTTTAGAGCAACGCTTATAGTTCGTAACTCCACCTGTCAATCAAAATAAATACAACCTGTCAATCAAAATAAATACAACCTGTCAATTGAAATAAATACAGCCTGTCAATTAATATAAATACAACCTGTCAATCAAAATAAATACAACTTGTCAATCAAAATAAATACAACCTGTCAATCAAAATAAATACAGCCTGTCAATTGAAATAAATACAACCTGTCAATCAAAATAAATACAACCTGTCAATCTAAATAAATACAACCTGTCAATCAAAATAAATACAACCTGTCAATCAAAATAAATACAACTTGTCAATCAAAATAAATATAACATGTCAATCAAAACAAATATATCCTGTCAATAAAATAATGTTCCAGAAATTCTTGAAAATAAATGAGTCAATGGTAGATTTTTTAGAAACTATTTTTGAGAGAAATATTTAGCGAAGAATGAACTTTTTTAAGGTGGTTATTGTTTTTTAGACAAAACATTTCATCTTAAACTTGGACTTAATTTTACTTTTGTTATTGTTATAACCTGTTATATAGTAGGGTTGGGGAAGATGGGACACCTTTAGCACATAATATCCATATATCCTGAGCGTGTTTTAAACGATTAACAACGGCCTATGGGAGTCATGAGAATACGGTTTAATAATTCTCTGAATGTTCTTTGTTTACTATACCAAATGGGATGAGAAAAAAGAATGAAAAGGTGTCCTTTATTCCCCTACCCCACTATATCTTGTTATAACATAATTTTGCTAAAAGTGTATACCAACTTAATTGTTAAAATCAACAGAAAATTGCTTCCTTTTTCAAGTGAGACCAAATTTGCACGGAGTTAAAAAAATGAACACCTAACGCCTATTTAAACAGCATGTGGTCGAAAAGCCACTTAACTGGCTGAGACACTTTAAGAGTTAAGTAATAATGTAGTAAGGACAAACCTGGATCCATCGTGGAGAATTATTTTTGACAGGAATCATCATTTTCATTGGAACACTCGTGCATAACTTCTTATCATGTGTTAGTTCAGGTTGTACGCTCACAGAAGAACCTAAATTTTAAACATTTATATAGTAGGGTGGGTAGATGGGACACCTTTAGCACATA
The DNA here is from genome assembly GCF_009617815.1 of Ciona robusta. NCBI lineage: Eukaryota > Metazoa > Chordata > Ascidiacea > Phlebobranchia > Cionidae > Ciona > Ciona robusta. The sequence continues at coordinate 5,017,024 of NC_143243.1, read as the reverse complement.
ATACCCAAATATCCTCATCGTGTTTTTAAGCAATTAACAACAGTCTATGGGAGTCGTTAGGATACGGTTTTATAATTCTTTGAAAGTTTTTTGTTTATAACAAAATGGGATGAGAAAATAGAATAAAAAGATGTCCCATCTTTCCCATCCTATTATATAGTAGGGTGGGGAGAGATGGGACACCTTTTCATTCTATTTTCTTGTCCTATTTGGTAGTAAACAAAGAACATTCAAAGATTTATAAAACCATATCCTCAGGACTCCCATAGGCCGTTGTTAATTGTTTAAAACACAATCAGGATATTTGGGTATTATGTGCTAAAGGTGTTTTGTCTTCCCCCACCCTACTATATCTGTATAAAAGTGTTCTAGTTTGTACACCTTTACAAATGTATATCTAATCAACTATATTACGGATTATCATTTTTATGTATGGATACTAAAATTAAAACCTTTGAACTAGGTATCCTAATACCACCAAAAGCTATTATTCAAACTTCTTTAAAAAAAAATATACAAAAAATATTAAAAAAAATATACCTTCATAATAAATCTCTTGGGGAGGGTAACCCCCTGAGACCCTACCCGCCATCAAGGCTTGTGGGTAAATGGGGGGATACCCAACGGATCTTGTGCTGAAAACTGTCGAATCGAAACCTCGAGCATCAGGGTTAAAAGTTTGGCCTGAAATTTTGGGAAATTTTAAACAAAAATTTCTTGTTTTTTGGCCTAGTTAAGATAATGTTTCCAAAAAATTAAAAAAAATGGTAAAAAAAACAATGAACATAAATGTTACATGTAAAATGACTTTGGCCAAAATGATATCAACTTTTAAACAAAAATTTCTTGTTTTTTGGTCTAGTTGAGATAATGTTTCCGAAAAATTAAAAAAAGTGGTGAAAAAAACAATGAACATAATAGTGACATCTGAAATGACTTTGGCTGAAATAATATCAACTTTTAAACAAAAATTTCTTGTTTTTTGGCTCAGTTAAGATAATGATTCAGAAAATTAAAATTTTTGTAAAATATACGTTAAAAAGTAATAAGATAATTAAAGTTTTATTTTGTAAAAAATAAGCTAAAATGTAATAAAATGATAAAAACAAATATCTTGTAAAATATACTTTAAAATTTATGAAGATAATCAAAGATTTATTATATAAAATATAAGTTAAAATGTATTAAAATAAACAAAAGTATAATTTAAAAAAAATCTGTTTAACGAACATTTACCAAACTGATGAGGTGGCATTGGCTGTAGCCCCATCAAGTGTTGACGTTGGTAGAAATCATAATTTCCGATTCCCGCTGGTAACGAGGCATAATGTGGTGGACACACGATGTCCTCACTGAGTCGAGTTCGAACGACGCTAGATCTAACATTCGTATAATGAAGAATAAACAATATATAGTAGGGTGGGGGGGTAAAATGGGACACCTTTAGCACAAAATATTTAAATATCCTGGTCGTGTTTTTAACAATTAACAATGGTGTATAGGAGTTGTTAGGATACAGTTTTATAATTCTTTGAATGTTTTTTGTTTACTACCAAATGGGACGGGAAAATAGAATAAAAAGGCGTCCCATCTTCCTCCACCCTACTATAAGATAAAAATTTTTTGTACACAAAACAAAAAAAAATATATATATTTTTTATAAAATAAAATATTTTTGTACGAAAAAAAACCCCTCATATTAAATGTAAACAAAAAAATATTTGTAAAAAAAAACAAAAAAAACTTTGTATTTAACGTAAAAAAAGACAAAAAACCTTGTATTTAATGAGGACTTGTCACTTTGAAAATCGCTCTCATGTGCGTGTGTGCTTGATGCTTTAGGTGCGTGTTCCACAGAAGACAAAGTTGATAAATCGTGTTTTGTTTCGTCAACTTGTTTCTTCCCATCCCCAACCATTGTGTCTGCGATTCCAATAAATATATTTTTTTTGATATTTTTTAGTTTATTTAAATTTTTATTTGATTTTTTGTTATTCTTTCATGCTTACAATAATTATAAATTTTTTGACTTTTTTTATATTTTTTTAGATATAAAATTCAATCCTGGCTTAAATCCGGGGTCCCTACCCAGTGGGACCTCACCCACATAGATAGAATATGTAATTCTGCGTCCACATCGTTTCAAAGCGGACATATCTGAAACAGTAGGTTCTAAACCCTGGCATTTTTAAATGCAAAAATTAGCGATTTCTTTTTTATTTTTACAATTTTTAAGTTTAAAAAATACCAAACATTTTATAAAATAAAAAAATTTTAAGAGTATTAAGATTATAAAATAACAAAAAAATATTACTTTCTAACTGTTTCCCCGCCATTCCATCTTCATCTATAGTTGGCATCTCCATGAAACTTGTTGAAGGGTGAAGAGGGTGAAACATGGACGACAACCTCATATCGTCGTATTTACCCTCTTTCCGGGGTTCGTCGGGTGAGGATTCAGATAGTGGGGCTAGGAGGGATTTCCCCTCATGAAGTGGGTCCCTAGGGTAATATTGCGATGAAATGTTTTTTACAATTTATTTTTTCTTATATAGTAGGGTGGGGGAAGATGGGGCACCTTAAACACATAATATCCAAACATCCTGATCGTGTTTTAAACAACTAACATTGGTCTTTGGGAGTTGTGAGGATATGTTTTTTTCTTTTCTTTGAATGTTCTTTGTTTATTACTAAATGGGACGAGAAAATAGAATAAAATGTGTCCCGATTTTCCCCACCCCATTACATAATTACAAATAGAATATGTTGGGGTAATGAGCAAGCCTAAATCCTAAGACCCATGGCGTGCCACGCTGCGGGACCTCACCCACATAGAAAGAATAGACAATAGAGAACATATATAATTTGTGCAAAAATATAAAAAGCATCTCACTTTTTGCTCTTGCTTAACTTTTTATCATCCCCACTTGATGCTCCACTACTTTGGGTGGTAACCACATCCGGTAACTTCCAATTTTTCATGTCCATCTCTAAGGCAGAATTAAGACAAAAAATTACTTAGTAAATTTTTAAAAAATTACTTAGTAAAACCCACTTAACAGATTTTGAACTAAAAATACAACAACATCTTTTTAGGTCCTACTCTAGAGTAAACCAAAAACAAATTACTATATAAAGAATAGATATTGGACAAAAACATTAATTCCTAAAACTACCTAATTCTTTTCAGAACAAATTTTGCATTAAAAACACAACAACTGTCGCAAAACTTTTCATACGAAGATAGTGGATATACAAGTTTTTAAAAAAAGGATTTGTATACTTTTTTACAAATAGACTATATAGAGTAGGGTGTGGAAGATGGAACACCTTTAGCACATAATATCCAAATATCCTGATCGTGTTTTAAACAATTAACAACGGTCTATGAAAGTCATAATTGTTTGAATGTTTATTGTTCACTATCAAATGGGACAAGAAAATAGAATAAAAAGGTGTCCCATCTCTCCAACCTACTATATCTTTTTTGTATGTTTTAATAAATAGCATACAAATTTGATTCACCTTTTAAACTCGGAATATTACCGCGAAGTTTCTTATGCAGTTCCTCGATGCTCTCCCTGTAAAACATCAACTTTATTAAATAATGATATCCATGTTGGATTTGTGTACAGCACTGGTTTGTAACAAACAAATTTGCAACATATAGAACTGTGGGGGAAGATGAGACACCTTTAGAACATAATATCCAAATATCCTGATCGCGTTTTAAACAATTAAAAACGTTCTATGGGAGTTGTGAATATACGGTTTTGTAATTCGTTGAATGTTTTTTGTTTACTACCAAATTGGATGAGAAAATAGAATGTAAAGGCGTTCCATTCACTAATGGGTTGTCCAAATTATCCGCCATACATGAAAAAAAGATCCAAAAAAATAATCACCCCCAAAGTAACATACATGGTAACTCGTAAGCTGGCACGAAGTGTATGAAACAGAACACCCGTGTTTAACGACTGTCATTATCCTGCCACGCGAGGATAAAGTAAGTTACATTCATACATTCAACCGAACAGGTTTGGGTAACTTTTCCACATTCCTACACACAAGCCAACCTGCTGAGCGATCCTCGCGCCAGTGAAAGATTAAGTCTTGTAGATGAAAGAAGTTTGCTTGCAATGGAGTCAGGTGATAATAAAGTTTCATTTTCACTCCACGAAGGTAATTCATCTGCTTCAGCTGAAATACCATATAGGATAAAGAAGGTTTTTTAACCAGGGGTGCAAGAACTGTTCCTAGGGGGTGTGGAGATTTATTCTATGTGAGTGAGGTCCCACAGCGTGGCATGCAATGGGGCCTAGGATACACCAGTTTTTACCTTACCATTAATTAATGATTATTGTACTGTTTGATCAAAAGCGCTAAATTCAAAATGTACCTTAAACTTTAATTAAATGATTGCACTCTATAAAATATTTTGGCCGCACTTAATAAAATTCTTGCCCAAATTGCACTCTATAAAATTCTTGCCGGAAGAGCCAAAATACAACTATGGTTACTGACGGTTAGTTTTAACATTAAAAAGCATTTGCAAATAAAAACGTTGGCTTACAAAATCTTGGTGTATTTGGATCAGTTTCATTCTTAAACACCATGGCTGATTTCTCTTTTACAGAATCAAAAGACGTAGCAGTGTTGCCCAAATCTTTTGATTTATCCGCAAGTGTTGTAGTGTTTCCATTTTCCTCTGCTTTTAAACTTTCCACTGTGGCTATAATTTGTTGTTCAATTTAGTAAATATAAAATACCTGGCAAAGTAGGCACCGCGGCTGTCTGTAACTTGTAAAGGTAATTGGTTCAAGGCTCGTCGTTGCTACTATTGTGGGCGTATGTGTCCTTAGACAAGACACTTAACAGCAATTGCTCCGACCCAGTGGTCCCTAATGGGTTATCCAAATTATCAGCCATCCATACAAAATAATCACCCACAAAGAAACATACTTGGTAACTCGTAAGCTGGCACGAGGTGTAAACAAAACACTTGTGTTTAACTGTCATTTTCGGGCCATGCCAGGATAAAGTAAGTTACATTCAATCAACTTACCTCCAACTAAAGTTGATCTGTCAGGTTTTACTTCCGCTCTGTAAAAAATTCAATTCAAATCTAACTATTTTTACTGTCTTATTATTATTAGTTTTTGTATTATTATTTTTTTATTATTACTGCATTATTTTATTGTTAGTAGTAGTCTTTTTTTACTGATTAGTAGTATTTTTTACTTTTTTTAGTATTTTACTATTAATATAACACAATATACAGCAAATAAATATATCTGACTTTTATTCCATTCTATGTGGGTGAGGTCCCGCAGCAAGGCATACCATGGGTCCTAGGATTTAGGCCAGGATTGGCCCATTACCCATATATCTGACTTACATGAATGTTTGTTTATTTTTCCCTTTGTCTTTTTCTATCTTCTTGTTAGACAGTGCGACAATAAACTTTGCCAGGTCCTCGTTATTCATATTGGTTGAAATGTTGGATATTGCGTTCGATAAACTTTTCATCATAGATTGATCTACAGTGTCATCTGCAATATAAAAAAAATTATCACTATCAGACAATTAAACTCAACAATAAAATTATAATTTATGTATATCTTGCTGGTACCAGGTGTATGAATATGATTGTGGAAGAGATTTTTTGGCGTTATTGTTTTTGTGATTTTAAAGGAGAACCGACCGTATCAAAAATAATATTTTTGTGGAATTGTCTGCTTTGAATTTTAATGTGGAACCCAAAATCATTTTTTTTGGGACAAGTGGTAGGAAACATTACTCTAATGCAGCATTTGTTAAACTGGGGTGAATTTACCCCTTGGGGTAAATTCCCCGTATTTAAGGGGTAAATAAGCTACCAATTAAAATCCACATCAGTTGACGGGACAGAAAAATTGTGTTAATTGTAGTACTTTACCAGACATTGAACAACTCGTCGCCAAAAAGCAAGTGCATCTGTCGCATTAAATATAATTGATGTAATTAGTTGTTTTTGCTTTTTAATAAATGAGCACCATATTACATATTGGGGGTAAATCTGAAGCATCTTTGTTAAAAAATTAAGGCATACAAAAAGTTTAAGAACCACTGCTTTAATGGAAGACACATAATAGCATTATAATTGTTTATGATCTGACAGGTACAACAATAAGTTTCCTAAAATCTTGGACAAAACACGCATAGCACTGTTTTAATTAATAAAAAATTTACCCAAAATTATTAAAGAGCAAAATGTTGAAACAATCTTTTTTTTAAATAATTTCACAACTAATAACAGTAAAAACTAACTTTCTAGTTATATTACGTGTTTCTATAATTGCTTTATTGAAAAAAAAGAAATATTCACCCAATGCCATCTTAGATAACATGGTATCACTGTATGCTGATGATGGTAGACTGTCATCTGCAACTGTGGTAGTATGGTCTGAAATTAAAACATAAAATTCAATTTTTATTGAGATTTATAACTATTATATATATATTGTATTGGAGGTTTATTGTTCTATTCTATTCTATGTGGGTGTGGTCCTGCAACGTGGCACACCATGTGTCCTAGGATTTAGGCCAGAAATGTCCATTACCCCAACACCCAGGGTGCTACCGTAGTAATATTCTATTCTATGTGGGTGACAGGGTGAGGTCCCGCAGCGTGGCGCAGCGTGGCACAGCGTGGGTTCTAGGATTTAGGCCACGATTGCCTATTACCCCAACACCCAGCGTCTATCGCATGAACCTCAACAGATTTTGAAGGCTACTACTTCCCAGAAGGTGGGACTGACAAGGGCTTTGACGTTAGTATGGTGGACCATCTCTTTTGTTACAGATAGGCTAAGCAAAATAATACACTATAAATTGTTGCTGAAATGCATGTTACAAATTTAATAAATCTCTTCTGGCAAATCTAATTTGCATACCAATAGTGTGATGTTATATTAGATAAAAAGAACTGTATTAGATCTAAAATTTATTAGAGATGTGCTAAAGTTGTAAAAGCTTGGCACGAGCGCCGAGCCCGAGCACCTATGACGTCATCAAGGAGAAGGGCGTGCAACATTATAGCAATAGCATAAGGCTCGGCGCGAGGCCAAGATTTCAGCCGAGCGTCATAAAGAAACGCTTTTTACGTTCAATTTGCGTTTTACATAACAATGGGTTGGACTACTCGGCAATTCTATGGCTCTGATGCTGTAATGCCAATCCCCACTTACCATTTCGAGGAATCGATGCTGAAGCATTGTCCGGACACACTAGAGTGTATGGTTTCTGTGGAGACGGGGTTCGAACTTTGAGACCAAAACTCGGTCGTTCAGATTTATATTTGCCATCCAAGTGGCCAAGTTTTCCTGATCTTTCAGCCATGTATCTTCCAATTGAAACTTTTCCCGCTTCTTCCTCTGTTAAACATGGAGCAGAATAATTAAAGGGGTATACCAACGAAAAATGTAAATTTGAATACGAATAGAGATGTTCAAATCTGACCTAAAGGTACCACCAAAGTTTCCCAAATCGTTACAGCTTTTAAAAAAAAATCGTGTGAAAAAACCCGCAGGAGTAAAAAAATTTGGCTGTTTCGACAATGCATGAGATTTTCTATAAGAAAAAAAAAACACTCAACTTTGACCGTTTTTTGCCAGAGCCAATTTTTCTTTTACTCGAGTGGTTGAATTTGCAGTTTTGAAACTAATTTTTTTCAAAAGCTGTTTAGTATTTTAAAATTTTTGATGGTACAGTTAGAACACATTTGAGGATTTCTATCAATACACAAATTTTGATTTTTCGTTGGTATGCCTCTTTAAAGGTATTATTTAAAGTAGAGGGTCTTGAATGAATGAATGTAATTTACATTATCCTGGCGTGGCCAGAAACGACAGTTGTTAAACACGGGTATTCTGTTTCATACACCTCGTGCTAGCTTATAAGTTACCATATATGTTACTTTGTGGGTGATTATTTAAATGGGATTTTTTTTTAATAATGTGTGGCTGATAATTTGGACAACCCATTAGTGACCATTGGGGCTATTATTTAAGTGGTGGTTCTGAAAGGGGCATACCAATAAAAAATGGAAATTTGTATAGGGATAGAGATGCCCAAATGTGATCTAAAGGTACCATCAAAGTTTCAAAAATGAACCGGCTTCTGAAAAAAAATAATGAGTAGAATTGAACTGCTGGAGTAAAAAAGTCTGCTGTGCAACAATGAATGGGATTTCCCATAAGAATGTTACTCAACTTTGACGGTTTCCAGTTTCTAAACTACTTTAACCTTTAAAGTTATTATTTAAAGCAGTGGTTTTTAACTTGGTTATGTTTGAATCAGAGAACTTAACATAATCACCCTTGGGGTTAAATGCAGGAGCGAAAGAAAGAAAATTTGAATTTTCAGGAAAAAATAATTAGAATTTTCAAAAAAAAAATCTAAAATATTAATCTCGTTTTAGGGAACATTTTTTAAAATTAAACAAACAACATGACCCACCTTGATCAACTGTCATCATAGAAGTTCGAAAAGTTGAAAAATCCAAGTTGCTTGTATCTTTCGCAACAAAGTCCTCAGCGATGGAAAACTCATGTTCTTTCTTCACCATTTCTTCATCTTTTTCAAACATTGCAAGAGCGTCACCTGATGCTGAAAATTTACCTTGTTTTTTTTTATATGTTTTTTTTTTAATTATTTTTGCGTGTAAGTTTGTTTTTTTTAAATTTTTTTGTATGTAACAGTGTAAGTTTTTTTTGTTATTTTTTTGTAACTTTATAAAAATACGATGAGTAAATGAAAATTAACAGTTACAGGAAACAAGTAACAATAATATTAATAACAATAAAAGTTTCATTTTTTGCCTTGAGAAAAACAATTAACAACGGTCTATGGTAGTTGTGAGGATACGGTTTGATAATTCTTGTGAGGATATGGTTTTAAACTTTCTGTTTACTACCAATTGTGAAGAGAAAAAGGAATGAAAAAGTGTCCCATCTTACCCCACCCTACTATAACTAACTTTTTTTTTTAAGACGCAATTTAAGGTAAATGCTACAGTTAAGAATATTGAAATTTTGTATTAATATATTAAGCAAACAGACGCAAGTTCATTTTACATAAAATACTAACAGTTGGAGTGAAATTCTTCTTCTTCAAGCATTGGTTGTTGTAATTCAAAATCCTCCACAAATTCATGGGTTGAGAAGTCCAAGGGGGAAGCCATGTTCTGTTTATGTTAATTTTGTTGGATGGTATAACTTATACAGAAGAACTTGGACAGATATTGTTATTATTAGGAATGAGCCAGAACCTATTCCACAGTTTTTAAATTTTTTTCTTTAGTACGTGCAAGAAAAAGGACTGTTACACAGTAGGGTAGGGGAAGATGGGACACCTTTTAACTCTATTTTCTCGTCCCATTTAGTAGTAAACAAAGAACATTTAAAGAATTATAAAACCGTATACTCACGAATCCTATATATTCCGTTGTTAATTGTTTAAAACACGATCAGGATATTCAAATATTATGTGCTAAAGGTGGCCCGTCTTCCCCCCACCCTACTATATACCAAACTTTAAAAAAAAATTTTTTTTGGCCCAAAGTTACATTGTATGCCTTGAACATCACTAAAAAAATAAATTTTGACCCAAATATTTTACCTCCCAATTATTAAATGGTTGGTCACATGTAGAGGTTCGTGGCGGAAGAAACTTTTCATCCAACGACGCCTACATTACGAGAATTTAAGAAGATTTAAAAAAAAAAAAAAACATTATTACCAACAAAAACACATTATTAACAACAATAACACACGCAAAAACAAAAAAACATCGATACCAACAAAAACACATCATTACCAACAAAAACACATCATTACCAACAAAAACACATTATTAACAACAAAAACACACGCAAAAACAAAAAAACATCGTTACCAACAAAAACACATCATTACCAACAAAAACACATCATTACCAACAAAAAACACATCATTAACAACAAAAACACATCATTAACAACAAAAACACATCATTAACAACAAAAACACATCATTACCAACAAAAACACATTATTAACAACAAAAACACAAGCAAAAACAAAAAACATCGTTACCTACCATATCAGTACTCTGTGCATTTTCATTCCTATTATTGACAGAATATCTCAAACTATCTGTAAAAAAATTGTAATAAATTCTGCGAATCTGACCCTGATTTGATGCGCATATAGTTAAACGATTTTTGTTTAGTGAAATAGAGTAAGGATCTGGTGATCCGAAAATGTAACAGACAAAAATCAAGTGCAACCAATTGTTAAATTAGAGATATATATTTCGCCATCGTCCGTCTCTTATTTAAACTGAATCTCTAAAAAAAGGTAAGTTAAAATCATTAAAACCTCATTTATTTGTTATTTTTATTAAATTAATCACAATTATAAATAGATGATGCAACAGAGGTTACATTTTTACTTTAAATTTTACAACAGTTACATCCCTTTATGTATTTAACATGACTTTTTAGGCATTGTATATACAAATAAATTTCTATATATTTTTAATATATCTTGTGTGTTTTAACAACTGACATTTTAGTGTCTAATTTCCATCACTTCTGTAAGTTTAATTAACAATTTAACATAACCTTTCTTATCATTTTCGAAAATAATTTTTATGATATAGTAGGCTGGGGGAAGACGGGACACTTATAGCACATACTATCCAAATATCCTGACCATGTTTTAAACAAAACAATTAACAAAGGTCTATGGGAGTCGTTAGGATACGCTTTAATAATTCTTTGAATGTTCTTTGTTTACTACCAAATGAGACGAGAAAATGGAATGAAAAGGTGTCCCATCTTCCCTCACCCTACAATATGTTAATAAAATATAAATTCAATTTATTTCTTACCTTCATTACAGGTATTTGTGTCATTGATCGATAATTGAGATTGAACGCTCGCTGCGGCAAAATATCTTGAGTCCAGTTTATTACTCGAGTCATTCCCTGTCAAGGTCTGCAAGGAAAGTGGAAAAATAAGTCATATAGCTTAAACATGTTTATTTTAATAATAATTAAACATAAATGGCTCGTTTCTCTGCTAGGTGTAGCGACCACGCTTATTTTCTTCCAATTAAATGTAAACATGATTTAACTGTAAGCGTGTTTTAACAACTGTTGTTTTGTCGCTATATCCTGTCTTTTTGTTTAAAATATTTCTAAATCTTCGCTATCGTAATTGAAGAGACAAATAAAGTCATTATTATATTGTGGCGGCCCGCCACGTGTGTGTGCGCCAACGCGTACACTAGTGCCTTTTTCTCACGTTTATCTTCCGTATAAATACCGCGTCCGCTACATTGGTGACCTCGACGTGATTTGAACACGCAACCTTGCAAAATGTAGCGGTTGCAGGATGTTGTATTGCGACAGGTAAACTAAGAGGGCGAATGAACACAAGACGCGGTATTTATACGGAAGATAAACGTGAGAAAAAGGCACTAGTGTACGCGTCGGCGCACACACACGTGGCGGGCCGCCACAATATTATTATTATTATTTATAATCATCAGGAGTTTATGGTTCATTGGTTCTATGTTAATACAAAAATGACAGTTTAAAATTTCATAAAAAAAAATGTTTACTAACTAACAAATAACATATTGAACCTAACCTAACTTCCTTAACCTCTAAAAAAATTTCAGATTTTTTAATTTTTTAACAAACTGCTAAAAATTGACAGCTTAGATACCATGCGACACACACATAAAAAACTTACACTGTTATTCCCTTGCATGGATTTAAGTGGAAAACCAATTCCCTTTAAGAAGTCAAGTGTAGTTGAGTTACCTTCAATAGTATCCTTGCCTTTAAGTTAAATATGAAATAAATTAGATATTAATTTATTATTAAACTTAAGTTGTCGATCACACAACCACAACTTAATTTGTAACGATTGTAAAATGATTTTTTTTTAATTACAAAAAAAATATTTTATTTCCAAAATAAGGGAATGTTTATTACAGTAAAGGTTTTATTTAATTACAAAGAAAAAAAACATGTTTTAAAAATTTCTAAGTTGTGGACAGTAAGTTATAGAGGAGTGGTTTTTAAACCATTAGTTCTTATAAAAATGTAGGTCACAATTTCATTAAATAGTTTAAAAAAATAATTTCATTTTATTTACACAAAAAAAGCCTTCAAAGTTGTGTGAATGATGTTTAAGAATTTGATTTCCAATGTTTCATGATTAAAATATAGTAGGGTAGGGAAAGATGGGACACCAATTTATTCATTTTTTTATCCCATTTGGTGGTAAACAAACAACATTTAAAAAGTATTTATGAAACCGTATCCTCACGACTCCCATAGACCGTTGTTAATTGTTTAAAACATGTTCAGAATATTTGGACAATATGTGCTAAAGGTGTCCTATCTTACCCCACTGTACCATATAATAGGATAGGGGAGGACGGGACAACTTTAGCACTAAATATCCTGACCGTATTTAAAACAATTCTCTTGTCGATCCATTTTGGACTATATTGATTGCAATATAATAAGAAAACTAACACTTCACCTTGATCTTCAATAAACCGATCATCTTTCATTGTAGAATCGAGTTCATTGTCTTCGTTTATTAAAACATCTATATCTAATTCTTCTTCGTTGAATTCAAAATCCTAACACCGAAAAATTAAAGTTGGGAATTTTAAAATCAAAGAAATATTAGAAAAGTTAAAATTATTAACTTAAATAAGACAAATATACCAAGTTATTTTTACATAGAAAACTTATGAGAAAGAAAACAATGGAAAATTAAAACTCGAGAAATATTAAAATTGATGAAAAATTTAAAACTGTTTCAAATTACTAAAATAATATAAATATACCTTGTTATTTTTACACAAAAAAAGAAGAAATTAATGGAAAATTAAAACTCGGGAAATATTTAAATCATTAGAAAATTAAAAACTGTTTTAAATTATGAACTCAAATAATACAAATATATATACCATGTTATTTTTACACAAAAAACTAATGAAAATTAAATATGTGACATATATTATCAGCAAGCATGCATTGTTATTCAATCTAATTAAAGTAATCACTGATCAACTTACTGAATCGTCACTACCATTGCTAGTTGCATCGAATGGAGCTTTTAATTCATGTTGTGAACTTTCCAGCCTTACAAAATAAAAAGTTATGTTTCACATTTAGATATGTCATACTACTACTCTTAATAAAGTAATTGTACTTAAAAAATAAAATGTTCAGGGCTCGACATTAACGCTTGTCCGCTTGTCCCGGACAACCAAAACAGTCCATGGGACAAGTGAATTTGGTTAGGCACTTGTACGAAAGGACAAGTAGAAAAATAACCCTCATATCGAAGGTTAAATACGCCAGCGTATGGACAAATTCGTATGTTTAAGGCTTCACAAACGCGTCGTGTTAAGAAGTGAAGTAAAAATCGTGAAATCGTTGATGCGAACGCACCGGCTCGTGCACTCGTCTGCGTGAGTGTATGTGCGAGTGTGTGTGCGTGCGCGAGGTTACGTGTGTTTTGGCGGGAATGAAATCAGCTGGCAGGAATTAAACCGTAGCTTGCTTTCATTTGTAAGTTTTTAAAACGACCGAGACAAAGTTAATGTCTTTATAGGTAGCTATTTAATATGGCCATTGAAATAATCACCCGTATTTAAAAAAAAAAAAAAAATTAAAAAAAAATTAAAATAAAAAATTTAATTTATTTTTTTTCACAAAATACTTTACGATTCTACATGTTAAAATTTACTGGCTAAACCACAGTGTTATGCTCTCCCCCCTCCTCTTCCTTCCAAGAGTAGACCTGTGTTATTTCATAACAAAGATTTAGCTTGGCTGCCCTTCTTTGTAAACAGATTTGCGAAGACTAGTTCTTTGTTTTAGGAGATTTATTCATTCCTCATTATACATTATAAGGTTTGTCAATTAAAGTGTGAAAGGGATTGTTTTAGGCAAAAGAAAGTGTTATTTTTAAATCTCACACCCTCCGGGAGCATTTGCAACCCTTATATTTTATGGCTGCACCACTGCTTTCAACTTTTGCAGGTAGTAAAATCCGGCTGATGCCGACAGGGCAAAAATATGCACTTTTTACGTTTGTGGTTGCGATAGGGGTAAATAGGTTTCACCCCCCCAATAAAACTGAGTTTGCTAGCCGCTGCTTTTAAGATGTGTACAACGTACAAGTATTGAAGTATACATTGCATACATTGAGGTTTGAACATAGTATTGCTAATGCACTTGTCCTTTGGACAAGCACCTAAAACAGGTTAATGTAGAGCCCTGAATGTTTTAATTTTTTTATATTAAATAAATTGTCATACTACTCAATTAAGATAGTAATTGTACTTAAAAAATTTAAATGTTAGAATTTTTGTCATACTACCACTTTAAGTTTTATTTGTAGTTTAAACAACATTTTAACTAAAAAATTAATTCAATTATTTGTTAGTAAGCAAAAATAGGTTTATGATGTAAAAATATAATAGTAATTTGAACCTTATGTAGACTAAGATACAGAACAATCTATGTTTTGTTTCATCTGTTAACTGATTAATCTGTGGTTAATACCAATTCAACCATTTTGAATTTTTAATATCCAGCCAGAATTTGTAAAGATTCTACCAATTAGAGGCATAGGCACTGTAGTATTAAATTTACTACTTTTTATGTTTAACCATTTTATTTTATAAAAGCTATTTTTTTTATGATTTTGTTGCGTAACAATATTCATACCGATTTGCTTCCGAAAGTCGAAGTTGGTCAGATTTAAATGAGGAATCATCGAGGTCCACAGCTTTTCCTCTGTGTAATAAGGATAAGAATAAGTAGGATGGGGGAAAATGGGACAGCTTTTCATTCTATTTTCTCAATCCATTGGGTAGTAAACAAAGAACATTCAAAAAATTATAAAACCATATCTTTATGACTTACATATACCGTTGTAAATTGTTTAAAACACGATCAGGGTATTTGGATATTATGTGCCAAAGGTGTCCCGTCTTCCCCCACCCTACTCTATCAAACAACAACAAAAATAACTAGAAAAGATCTCCCACCCACAATTAAAGCTCTAGTTGCCTTCCTTTGGAAAAGAGACAGGCTTCAAAAACTGGTAAAGGTCCTTACGGTAGCACCCTGGGTGTTGGGGTAATGGGCCAATCCTGGCCTAAATCCTAGGACACATGAAGTGGCACGCCATGGGGCCTCACCACAGAATAAAATAAAATCTATTTAACCATTTAAATGTACTTTTTGATCAGATTTACCTTTACCATTTATAGAATAACTTAAAATTAATTACAAATAACAGAAACTGACACTTGTTGTGTGTTCATCCATGGACCCATAGTTTTAGCTTTCCTTGCAGAAAAAGTGTATAGGCATGTACAATGCTTGTGGCAAAATTGAATAAAAAATGTGTCATTTTCTAGAGAACCCGATTAAAGTTTTGGGAATCAAGGCCAAAATGGGAGCCTGCACTGCGGCATGTACTTACCTATGGAGGGGGTGATTGCTGGAAAAATTTTCACAATTTTCTTTGTCATCTGAAAACATTGTTTTTACTATGCTAAGCTATAAAAAAATGTTTTGTTACCGTTAAGTTAACACAAATATTAAATACCAATAATGACAAAAAGTATTCTGAATATTGTTTTAATTTATTTTAATAATTAAATAACCACATAGTTTTTAAACATTCTTTCAATAATTAAAATTTCTCTAAACATTTATTTTAATAGGAAAACACCAGCTTTTATTAAAACTAATTGTATATACAGTCAACCCCGCTTAATCGGCCCACGTTTAATCGGACCACTCGCTTAATCGGACCACTTTTTGCTGGTCTCGAATCTAAATACATTTTTACATACAATCTTCCCCGGTTAAACGGTCCTATACGCCGCTTAAACGGACCATTTTCCCACCAAAAATAGGTTTATGGCACATCCTTTATCCTCTTTGTACACGCGTTTTGCGTCGAGAGTTTTTTGCTCGACATCGTACAACCGAAAAACAAAGATGTGGTCCGATTAAGCGGGGTTGACTGTATATATAAATATATATACACCGTCTTTTACATTTTTTATTAATTAGTTACCGTTTCCATCTATATAGTTTCCAGAATCCAGCCAACTCCCAATACTGCTCGCTTTATCACTAATATGAACCAAACTCACTGATTTCCTGGCATCTGGTTTAAACAAAAAAAAAACGATTTCTAATAAACAAAGTATAATCACCACCTAATTAGGGATGCACATTACAGAATTTCGAATCCTTTTGTGTTCAAAGCTAATTACGGAATCGGTATTCTTTTAATGACGTCATCATACACCATCTTTTGAACTAAACTAACAATTTTTTAAAGTTTAATAATTTTGAAAATAAAGATTCTTGTGTTTGTGGGACTTTGAGAGAACGTTTCGCAGCGTCTTTTTAAAGGGTGCTATACGTTTCGGCTTGGCCGTTTTGGCTTCATACGTTTTTTCTTACAAATACAGAAAGATTCGAAATTCTAGATTCAGAATTCTAGATTCGAAATAAAGTATTCTAGGATATCCTAGAATCATAGGCGTAAAGTTTTACTAAACGTTAGGGTTGCAAAAACCAGAAAAAAGGAAGTCTTTGCGCCGGTAGGCGGTTTGCAACCCTTTGTTTTCGGTTTGCAACCCTTTAAATATGTGCTTTGTAAAAGCTCATACAAACGTAAACGTATTCAGAATTACGTAGGGATGAGACAAATTAAAATTACGCGCGTTCGGCGAGTCCGTGTAATGAGAAACGGTCGAATCCGATTGCCTGGCGAGTGACGTCACAGTAGCTATGTCGCATGCGCCTTTCGTCAAGCCCGCACGAGTGTGTGGTTATCTTACAAACGAAGACCCGTCCGTTGGAAATAGTAGGTTTCCAGAACGAAATATCGCGGAAATAAACTGCCTAAAACGTTTCCAACACTGCTTTATATTTATATGCAATGTTTTCCTCAGGCAAGCAGCATATTTATTACAAAATAGTAGGGATTCACACGTGGATTCATTGCATCATAATAGCGGTTGTTTGAACCTGGCAATTGATTACGACATAATAGCGATTTACACGTTGATTACTAACGTCACAATAGCGATTCACACGTGAATTATTTAGCAAACAGGAGTTTAAATACCAGTTGAATGCATTTGTGTCGTGAATGACGCATCGGTATTGGCATATTTTAACGAACGTAAACGAAGTTTGTTCGCAGTAATAATGGCGTCTTCGTTTGGTCGAACGTAATTCCTTACGCATTATTAGTATGGAGAAAATCAAAGGGTTGCCAGGCAACCCTGCAACCCCGTAACTTTACGCCAGTGCCTAGAATACCTAATATTCTGTTTCTGTAATGTGCACCCTAACCTTAATTAATCTGAAACTACGATAGCAAGGGTGGCAATCCTACCTTGATGTTTTTCACTACATTAATCAGTAAATTTTACAACGAATGAGGTGACATTTGTTACATAGGATTGTAGGTTTAACTAACAAAAAAATTTTTAATAATTGCTTGTCGAAATTTATCTGAAACTATAACAGTCATAGCCACCAAACTTGGGGAGGTCGGCTTAGTAACTTATCCGGAAAATTTTTTTCAATACATTAATTAATAAATATTACTACGAATGAAGGTAAATTTGCTTTATAGAATTGCAGGTTTAAATATCACTGCCTCACTTGAATTTATAAAAGTTTGGCGCCTATGATAGCATTTACAGATTTTATAATATAAAATGCACCAGGCAATTAAAATATCCAAACGTGTGGTCTAGTATGTTAAAATTAAAAAGCCATTTTTTACTCTAGGAATGCTTATATAGGTTCAAAAATTTTTAACAACAATAGTTATATTTTTACCGGTAACAAAAAAATATTATTTTTACCATTTCTAACGAAAATTTATTTTTATTATTTCCAACAAATTTTTTTTTTTTAATTTTATTATTTTTACCGGGCAGTTCATCAAGATCTAATATACTCAATGAAGAATCATCATTAAATGCCGACTCATTGGAGGAATTAGATGATCCAACTGATGTTCTCTTTGATATAGGACCTCTGTATTATAAAAAAACATAATAATCAACAGGATGCAGCCTATCTTTAAATTAGTTTACATTAAAAAAAGGTTTTGTGCGAAAACAAATTTTAAAGGCTGCATTTTTTCAAAGGCAACTGAATGTTAATTTTCTTTTTCTTTTTTAAGTACGAAATGGTGTATTTTTTTAGTAGAATGAGCATTTTTCTGTTAGGTAAATGAAAACACATGTTTATCCATTTTTTATTCGTTCATTGTGCGCCACATTTTAGCATTAATATTACCGTTTAGGCTAACATCGAACAATACCAAACTAATTACCAACCTGTAATTTTTTGGGACAGGAATATAACTTTCTCTCAGATCATTTCGTGAACTTTTACTGTTTCTACAACATTTAGACAAGTTTATTAGCGTTTATAAGATAATTAAAAGTGTTATAAATATAATAATAATACATACGACTTATTATCCGAATTTCACTCTCTTTTTTCACAAGTGGGTATTCATTTTTTTATTATTATTTTCTGGGGACTTTTAAAAAACGTCGTTTTTGTGACATATAAAACGTGTATTGGTATAGTATTACAATATTTTATAAAAAATCCTTTACTAACAGTTAGTTTTACAGTTTACACACATAAGACTAAAACCCCTAACCCCTAACCCCTAACCCATAACTCGTGCTAATCACACAAAAAAAGTTAAAAAAAAGTATTGCACTGTGCGGGACTCGAACTCAGTAAGAACGAAACAAAGAGGGTAAAAGACGGCGCGCTAACCATTACACCACAGAGCCGACGATAGTAAACATATCGAAAGAGCGTATATAACCTACCTAATTTGGGAAAGATGTTCTTACTAGTATTTTATATATTTATAAAGGAATTTTCAGTATTTAAGTAATTTGTTTTACACTTATTACCAATTTAAAGTGTTTCTTTGTGTATTTTTTCAAAATTTTTAATTTAATAAGAGCGCCCACTTGTGAAAAAAGAGAGTGAAATTCGGATAATAAGTCGTAACTAATAATAATAACTTTATTGTTAAATATAATAATAATAACTTTATAGCAAAACAACAGTTGGTAAAACACGCTTACAATTAAAAACGGTGCTAGTGAAGAATCTCTCCCCCCCACCTTATTTGCTAACCACTATCCCTAACCCCTATAACCACTAAGCCCCTAACAATCAACTGCTAACCTCCTAACCACAAACACTTTCCACCAGCCTATTCTGCTATGTACCGGAAGATTCTTCACTAGTGCCTTAAAAACATATTTAAATTTAGTTGGAAAAAGCGCGGTCGCTACACCTAGCAGACAAACGATATAAATGTTGAAGGCATATAAAAACTGTACCTGCTTTTGTGAGTTGTTGAAGATAGAATTGGCTTTGGAGTTTCATCCCCCAACGTAATGTTGCAATTCGAATTATTTGAAGAATTCGATAAAATAACGGAATTGTCTTTTAAAGACATAATGACTGGAAATCATTCAATAAGCCATAAATTATAACAAACCTAATATTTTAAACATAATAACTGAAAAACACAGTTACTAATTATAATTAAAAAAGGAAAAAAAACGTTTTTTTTACCATTTGTATCTATTTTATTTATCCAAACAAAATTTCTTTTCGTTTTTTTAAACTCGCGGGAAGTTGGTAGGCTCTTTATTTCGTACCCCTGAGGCATCCGTAGTCCGTACTGTGAGTCAATAGATATCTTATAATATTTTCGCTGTTAATATTAGGGGAAGTCCCAACTTGCTCATACCCCTGGAGCATAACGTAAAATAAGGTAGTATAGCACTTTTTAAGACTACCTACCCCTGGAGCATAACGTAATATAAAGTGGTATAGCCCTTTTAAGACTACCTACCCCTGGAGCATAACGTAATATAAAGTGGTATAGCACTTTTTACGACTGCCTACCCCTGGAGCATAACGTAAAATAAGGTAGTATAGCCCTTTTAAGACTACCTACGAACCTACCCCTGGAGCATAACGTAATATAAAGTGGTATAGCACTTTTTAAGACTACCTACCCCTGGAGCATAACGTAAAATAAAGTGGTATAGCACTTTTTAAGACTACCTACCCCTGGAGCATAACGTCAAATAAGATAGCATAGCACTTTGTAAGACTTCCTTGTCTACCTACCCCTGAATCATGTTTTAGTCGAATACAACTAATAACTCTTTTTATTGCATTCAAGTATTTAAAGTGGAAACAACAACAAAATTTGTTTATTTTAAGAAGAAACAAACATGCCGTAAATTAAAGTTTTATTTTTTGTTTTAAACAGATCTAAAGAAATGTTTGGTGCGATGAAAATATCCTATATGTGGTTAAATTTTTTACCAAGCTGGAGTGCCAACATGGTCAGATTTGGGCAAAGGAAGCAACTCAGCATGAATGTTGACCACATATACCATGAATATAATATGAAACTTGTATTCATTTAACATTATATGCAGTTCAACAATGAGAAAAGTCAGAAAAGGACAAAGATTCTCAAACCGTACGTTCTGTTTCTTTAAGTTTTGAAGTTCAATTTCCTGCTTTAACAGATCCCCATGTTGGTCAGGTAATCTAAATTAAATTTTTGTTTCTTATACTTTCGTTTATTCAATAATGAACATTTGAGGATGTAGGTTGTTTTGTAGCTTTTTAATGACTTCTGTTGCAAACCAATCGAAGGTTCTTTCGGACAACTAAGGACATCCGTAACCACCATTTCAACACTGCTACAAAACAAAAGCTATCGAAAATAGATCAAGTTAATGTCCAATTAAGTAATTCTGAAAGCCTCAACATTTATTTCCGCCCGTACATTGTACATCAAACTGAAGAAACTGATGACATTCGTTAATATGATTCCAAACAAACATTATTGTTTAATGTATCGATCTGTTAAAATACGCAATCAGAAAACAAT
This sequence comes from Ciona robusta, assembly GCF_009617815.1. NCBI lineage: Eukaryota > Metazoa > Chordata > Ascidiacea > Phlebobranchia > Cionidae > Ciona > Ciona robusta. The sequence continues at coordinate 4,995,955 of NC_143243.1, read as the reverse complement.
CATTATCATTTTTGTTAAGAAACTGTTTTCGTCTGTAAATAGAAGTAAAGATAAATATGTAATTTCTGTGAATATATACTGTGTTCTCTTTCCACACTACTTTTTAGAAATAAATATTGTAAATCAAAAGCCTAAACAATGCCGGATTCTTTTACATTATGCTCCAGGGGTAGGTAGTCTTACAAAGTGCCATACCGCTTTATATTACGTTATGCTCCAGGAGTAGGTAGTCGTAAAAAGTGCTATACCGCTTTATTTTACGTTATGCTCCAGGGGTAGGCAGTCGTAAAAAGTGCTATACCGCTTTATATTACGTTATGCTCCAGGGGTAGGTAGTCTTAAAAGGGCTATACCACTTTATATTACGTTATGCTCCAGGGGTAGGTAGTCTTAAAAGGGCTATACTACCTTATTTTACGTTATGCTCCAGGGGTAGGCAGTCGTAAAAAGTGCTATACCACTTTATTTTACGTTATGCTCCAGGGGTAGGTAGTCTTAAAAGGGCTATACTACCTTATTTTACGTTATGCTCCAGGGGTAGGCAGTCGTAAAAAGTGCTATACCACTTTATTTTACGTTATGCTCCAGGGGTAGGTAGTCTTAAAAGGGCTATACTACCTTATTTTACGTTATGCTCCAGGGGTAGGCAGTCGTAAAAAGTGCTATACCACTTTATATTACGTTATGCTCCAGGGGTATGAGCAAGTTGGGACTTCCCCTAATATTAACAGCAAAAATATTATAAGATATCTATTGACTCACAGTAGTACAAGTACAGTACGGATGCCTCAGGGGTACGAAATAAAGAGCCTACCCGGGAAGTTGGGATACTAAAACGGATGGGAGCTAATCCAAAACATTACTAAAGCAGAGAGTCATAGAAACACCTTTCTATGGTTTTGCGCGAAAGTAAAGAGTTCTTGTACGTAGTAATATGATCATGATTAACCCATATTCGTCAGAGTAATACAAACAAGTATTCGTATGGCTCTGATATTCATGGCAAACACAGGCAACATAATATAAATATATCAGCATCAGCAGTTCAAAATTTGACAATAAGTTGCATGTGGCCATACATTTGAAACTAAATCCATTATAGGCCTACTGATTAAGTTTCCCGAATACATAGAAGTCTCGTTACATTACAGCTTGTTTTTGTTGCAAGCAGTCCATGCGTAAAGTTGATGCCTATTTCTTTGGCCGTATTTTCATCTCTATGAATTTTGAACCGCGGTGCTCGTTGTTGATATGATACCAGCCAGCGTTTACTTCTCCGTAGGCACAAGGTGCGTACAAGCCGTTTAAATTTGCATACGCGCAATTGTTGTACCACCAACCCCCACGATCCGTGTTCACACAATGACTGTCAGTGTTGTGGTCATAGGTTTGAAACATATATCTGTTGTTGTGAGCCAACGAATCGCCAGCAGAACCATTGTAGCCACCCACATTCAAAGTGTAGTTAGTAGCAGCAGATTGTACAATGAATGTCCTGTTTGAAACAACTTATGAATGAATGAATGAAATTTATTTCGTCTCAGTTAGAGTGGTTAGTTAGAGTTCACGTATATATAGTAGGGTATAGGGACAAGATGAGACGCGTTTTCATTCTCAGCCCATTTAGTAGTAAACAAAGAACATTCAAAGAAATATAAACTGTATCCTCACAACTCTTGTATATCGTTGTTAATTGTTTAAAACCAGATCTGGATATTTGGATATTATGTGCTAAAGGTGTCCCATCCTTTCCCACCCTATTAAAGCAATGTGGGGTAAGATGGAATGTCATTAACACCTAAATTCAATAATAACAAGGCTGTTATTTTGCGGTGCTGATGCGGCTACCAAATGGGCCCGAAAAAAACAACATGTTTGATCCTACCCTACCATACTATATACTTCAAACCGTTATAATAAATCCTTACGAATACTCAGCATATTTGGTGGCGTTGTAGCAGTCTGTAACATCAACCCGTAGTTCGTAACTTCCATTAGTCGTTAGTTTATGTAGCGTATTTAGGCCTGTATAAAAAAACAGTAAAATATAGTGCGGAAATTATACAGAAATTAATATCAAACCGAGCCAGTGTTCTCCTTCTAGATTTCCAAAACCAGCTGTGTAATTCGCCCAGTTCCTATAGAAATCAACAAAACCATCTTTTCTTCGCTGAATCACCTAGAGTTATAAACATACCCTTTTTTTTGTAAAACTAAAGCAAGACGGCCAGCGCTATGGCAAAGTGGCGAGCCAAGAGTGTACGGGTTCGAGGCTTGTTGCTGCTACCACTACGGGCGAGTTTGCCATTGGGCAAGACACACCTAGCAGCGGTTGCTACAACCCAGTGGTCCCTTATGGGGTTTCCAAATTGTCAGCCATACTTCAAAAAAATCTCCCCCAACTTTACAAAAATATCCCTTCCCCCACCCCCCAAAAGTTGAAACTATACGTGGTAACTCGTAGACGGGTACTTTGTGTTTAAAACAGAACACCCGTGTTTTAATTGCCGTCGATGTTCCGCCATGCGAGAATAAATAAATTAGATTCATTCAAGATTTTAGATTTAACATTGTAACCTTACATAAACAAAAAAATGCTTACAGTCCATCCACCATCACAGTAAACTTCCACGGCAGAATAATCAGAAAAGCTAAGCAGAAATTTTCCACTTTCGTTTATACCGGAGTCGTAGTACGCCTTGCAGCTCGACATGCCTAGTTCCCCAGCTATAAATAGAACTAGTAAAATCACACGCTGATGATAGAGGACTGTGGAAAGAGATGAGACACCTTTGGCACATGACATTTAAATATCCTGATGTGTTTTAACGATTAATAATGGTCTTATATGTGAGTCGTACAGGATATGGTTTTATATAATTCTTTAAATGTTCGTTGTCTACTACCAAATGTGACGAGATAATAGAATTACAAGGTGTCCCATCTTTCCCCACATTACTATATGTTAAATAGCATACACCACTGCTCAAAAGTTGTGCGCTTTTGAACTAGTTACCTTTTAAATAATTTTACTCACCGTGATTGTGAGACACCCAATCTACAGTGATAGACATTTCATCCCATCCCGATTTCTGGTCCGTGCGTTCAAGTTCCACCAATACACTGTACCGCTGTATATCTATAACAGTGACGTTAAAGGTGTGTGGGAGTGACGAATTAGTTGGACGAGCAGTGGCTTTAATATGTGCCGGTGTTGAAGCAACGCACACTTGATAAACAACATTGAGTTTTCTCTTTGGGTTTTTGGAAAAAAGCACTTTCTGGTAGCTTCCGCTGTTTCTGGCTTCATTTATTTCTATAAAATTTGAAACAGATTAGATTATTCGATTGCCATATATAATAGGGTGCGGGGTGATAGAACACCTTTTCATTATATTTCTCCTCCCATTTGGGACTAAACAAAGAACATTCAAAAATTATAAAACCGTATCCTCACGACTCCCATAGACCTTTTTTAATTGTTTAAAACACATCAGGATATTTAGATATTATGCACCAAAGGGGTTCCATCTCCTCCCACCTCCTATATAATTATGCGAGCTACGTTGTGGGAAATGCTCTGTAAATTACTCATACCGCTACCGAAAAACACTTACGTAAAGTTGATGCAACCAGCATTAACACAAATGTTGGATAAATAGATTTCATTTTGGTGCGCTGTCTTTTCTCGATTTTTTTTCACAGATTCAGTTATTCACTTCAACCAAAATACTTAAAACGTTAGGAAAACGAAATTAAAAGCTCTGTAACGGCCTTTGTCATAATTAAAGGTAAAAAAAGAACCCATATTACAAATTCAACATAATCTGTGTTTCCATATTATTGTTCTGTCAATAATAAGTATATTCGCACACGTGCAAACATGTATAGCCCTAACTCGCTCTTTCGGTTTCAGTTTTGTGATATTTTTTTTTACTTCATTTCAAAGTATTTCCGAGTCCAAATCTTTCGGAAAATATCTCTTCAGCAAATTTTCTTTTTATTTCACACTTACGACTAATTGCGACTCTGTTGCTCAAAATTTCGAAAGGTATGTGGTCGCTCTGTAAATAGTAGGCTCTGTTTTAATAGTTTTTAGCTATACCCTCTGTTATATACTTACTTTTTTCAGGCAAATTAACATTGCGCAGCAGCATGGGTGGGAAAAATTAGGACACTTTTTCATTCTACTTTCTCGTCCCATTTGGTAGTAAACACGGAACAATCACAGAATTCTAAAACCGTTTCCTTACAACTCTCATAGACCGTTGTTAATTGTTGAAAACACGATGCGAATACTTGCATATTATTATGCGCTAAAGGTGTTCCGTCCCCCCCTATGGTATATTATTCGTTCGACGATTAAAACGATGATTAACATAAAGCAACTATGTAACTGCAATTCGTATTAATCTGGAAAACCACACCTGCGTATATACCTTTCCGAAGGTCTACTACTTGTAAAAAGTTGACGGTGACCACGCATTAGTAAGAAAACGTAGGTGTCCTACGTCATAGTTAAGATATAACCTACACTTTGTGTTATCCTGTTGCTAGGTTTAGAAACTTGGTTATTGTTGGAGCGAAATTAGCCTACAGAACATATTTAAATATATAGTAGGGTAAAGGAAGACGGGACACCTTTAGCACGTAATACCCAAATATCCTGATTGTGTTTTAAACAATTAACAACGGTCTATGGTAGTCGTGAGGATACGGTTTTATAATTCTTTGATGTTCTTCGTTTACTACCAAATGGTACGAGAAAATATAATAAAAAGGTGTTCCAACTTTCCCCACCCTACTATATTTTTTACAGAAGCGCAAAAAAATGATGTTGCGAAATCAAACTAATTTTTCAACAACCAATTGTAACTTTACCAAGAGGGAAATTTAACACACTATATTTAACACAACTTTGCACACTATCTATAGAGTTGTTTTCACGATACTGCACTATATACGTCGCCGAGCGGCTAAGCTACTGTATAGTGTATACGACGTATACTGTAACACATAATCTAAGCATCACTTGCTGTTGTGAGTGGGTGTGTATATGGTAGCGCAACGTGTTTTTCCCACCAACACTCGTTGGATATTGTCCCAAACATGTTACTCATAGGCAGCAGTTACGTCACTGGGCATGGTTTGGAATTAGATACAGTAGTAGGGCAGTGGGAGATGGGACACGTGGAAAACTTCTCGTCCCATTTCGTAGTAAACAAAGAAAAATTCATAGAATTATGACACGGTATCCTCACGACTCCCATAGACCGTTGTTATTTGTTTAAAATACGATCAGGATATTTAAATAATATGTGCTAAAGTTCTCCCGTCTTCCCCCACCCTGCTATTGTATGTTGTGGTTTGACAACATATTGCGATAGACTGGATATAAGTACACTAAAAGGTCCATATAAACGGTGAAGGTATAACTTGCTAAATTCTCGAGTGGCCGAAAAAATGACAGTCGTTATAACACGGCTGTTCTGTTTCACACACCTCGTGCCTGCTTACGTAACTTCGTAGGTTTTTTTTTGCATGTTTGACAATTTCGACCAGTGGTTCTTAAACTTTTTTGTGTGCTTTACCCTTTTAACAAAGATGCTTGTCAGATTTACCCCAATATATAATATGGCGTTCATTTATTAAAAAGCAAAAACAACTAATTATATCAATTATATTTAATGCGACAGACAAAGATGCTTATCAGAACAACGATGCTTGTCCGATTTATTTATTAAAAAGCGAAAACAACTAATTACATCAGTTATATTTAATGAGACAGATGCGCTTGCTTTTTGGCCACGAGTTGTTCAATGTTTGGTAAAGTAATACAATTGGCACATTTTTTTACCCTAAGGGGTAAATTTACCCCAGTTAAAGAAACGCTGATTTAGACAAACCATTAGTAACCACTATATAGGTTGGATCAATTACCGTTGGCTGTATCGCATTACAACAAGGTAAAATAAATCAAAGAAATCTGCGTGTATTGTCCATTTTGGTCCAGATATATTGCCTGAAGCTTTCAAAGACAAACAGTTGTTTATTTATCAACCGCCCCTTTTTATAAACATAACAAACGAAATGTATTCAATGACTTATATTCCGGTCTTCAACGCATTAGTCGTTTGTTTGTTATATTCCAATGAAGGCGCTACATCAGATATTGTACGTATTTTCTGCAACTAGTGTGTTAGGTGCATGTTATGGAAAAAATATGAAGAATAACTGTTTCTCAATGACAGGTACGTGTTTGGACAAATGGGCAACATATTTATTAATTAGTATAAAATGCATTGCGAGTTGGTAGCATACTTTCAAATACTTGAATAAAAAAATAGAGTTTCCTGTCTATGGTTTAAAAATATATATAGGTTTGTATTTATCTTATATACAAAAACAGCATATAGTAGGGCGGGGAAGACAGGACACCTTTAGCACATAATTTACAAATATCCTAATCGGGTTTTAAAAAACCAACAAAGATATATATAGGAGTCGTGAGGATACAGTTTTATAATTCTTTGAATGCTCTTCGTTTAACACCAAATGGGACAAGAAAGTAGAATGAAATGGTGTCCCATCTTCCCCCACCCTACTATATTACAACGCATGCCTAGTGACGTAACTGCCTATGTGCAATACGTTTGGGAGGATGCACGACGAGTGTGCGTGGGGGAAAAAGGAAGCATACTATATAGGTTTTATCTTTTAAACAAAAACAGTATATTATAACTTATAAAGTATAGGCTACCTTACTTTAACCAACACCCTCTAATTCATAATGCTTAACAAAGCAACCGGCGGCCATACAACGTTGAATACAAGAGAGCAAGCGGGCGAAGGTTGCTGCATTTACACGAAATATTTTCCGAATATTTTGGCATGCTGCGGCACATACCTATATTATTTATCAACTCATCGTTGCTGCGACGGGAAGTTGGTTTCACTACAACAGCCATGCTTGGTAAGTATATGGTTGGTTTATTTTAGCAAGTTAAATAAGTTAACGGTTAGCAATAATAACAATCTGCATTTATTTAACCGCGTGTGGTGTGGTAATTAAGATTTATAACATGTTTGACTAGGCGCGCATCGATATGTATATGTGTTTATTCGAGGCATTGGACATGAAGTGATATGGCCAAGAGAGCACAGCCCTAATGAAAGGGCGCGTATATTACAACTGTTTATGGATATTAACGCCGAGAATAAAAGTTAATTGAGGTCTGCGAGATGTTAGGCTTATAGAAATGTTTAAGTAAAAATAATCTCGCATTCTTGGCGAAGATCAGACCATACGTTAAGTTAAAACCGGGTAGCAAAAAGAAACGAAGTAGCTCTTAGGTTTCGAGGCTACCTATGCAATCACCGAGCTATACAGCATCATTTCAGCTAATATGCTATGTTGCGTGTACGTAATGTAACACTGTATAGGCTAACTTTGTTTCTGGCATTTTCAGGAACCGAAATCCAGTCGTTTCGAAGTTGCCGGGTTAAGCCGAAAGTAAGAGAAATTGTTTCAGCAAAATTGAACATATTTTAAACAAAAATTAACAAACGAACATTTCAGCGCTGACATTTTTCCTTTGGATTGTTTGTTTGAACAAAACACGTGCGGGTGGAAAACGAGAGATCACTTTGGTTTCGCGTGGAAAAGAAAGAAAAAATCCGATATCGGATTTGATGGAGATGAAATAGACCACTGCTTGACAGTAGAAGCCAGGAATACGGGACGTCATCGTATTACGTATATTACGAGGTTTGTTTGGCTACTTTGTGGGTGATTATGTTTATAAGATTTTTTTCATTTTTTTTATTTTTGGCTGATAATTTGGACAACCCATTATTGACCACTGGGTTGGAGCCATTGCCGTTAAGTGTCTTTCCCAAGGACACATACGCCCACAATGGTAGCAACAAAGAGCCTTGAACCCATTACCTCTAGTTTAGAAGTATGCGCGCTAACAACTTTGTCACGGCGCTTACCTTCATATTAATATCTTCTACAAATTTTCGTTACAGCCCACGAGTGAAAGTACAAAACAAGCGATGTCTGAAATTCCAATATTTGATAACTGAGAACACGAACTTGACCTCTCTATCGTTGCAGGTTCTTCTGCAATTCCAAGAAACAGGTATTTAGGTTAGGAGTTAGTATGGCTTTTGGTCATAGGAAGTTATACACGATTTATATAGGGACTTTTTAAGGAAATTTTTAGCATTGAAGTAACAGGAAGCAATATATAGTAGGGTGGGGTAAGATGAGACATGTTTTCACTTTCTTTTCTCGTCCCAATTGGTAATAAACAAACAATATTTACAACTTATAGAATCGTTTTCCCCTCTAGAGAGTTGTTAATTGTTTAAAACGTGATCAGGAAATATAGGATTTAGATGTTAATGGTATTCCATCTTACCCCACAGTACTAAATTCTTTATTTCAGCGAATGGAAAAGCAGCATGGGAAAATTTGCCTTCAGCAGTTGGTGGTTGGAAAATCGGAGAAATAAATGTTTTGCCAGAAGTTAAAAGGATTTCGTTTGTTGCACTTAAACACGCTGAAAACTATGGAGCGATTTGCATTGATGATATACAGTTCTTACCAACAGCATGTGGAGGTAATTCAATTGTTTACAGTAACAATTTAAATTTATCATCTATATTTTTAATACCTATACGGTTGCATATTGTATACAGTATTAGGGCCAATCCTGGCCTGAATCCTAGGACCAATGGCGTGCCACGCTGTGGGACCTCACCCACATAGAATTTGTTGGGTAATGAGCCAATCCTGGCTTAAATCCTAGAACTCGTGGCATGCCACGCTGTGGGACCTCACTCACATAGGGTATGTTGGGGTAATGGGCAAACCCTGGCCTAAATCTTAGGACCCATGGCATGCCACAGGATCGGGACCTGACCCACACAGAATAGAATTGTATACAGTAAGTAATTCAAATGTATCAGTTTTTGTTTTTAACAGTTATCACAGAAAATCGAGTTGGAGAAATTAACTGCAATTTTGACTCAAGAAGTCTATGTGGTTGGAAACAAGATGAAACAGATGATTTCGATTGGCGATTAAATTCTGGTGCAACAAGGGACAAATTATTAGGGGGGTTCATAACAACAGGACCACTTGCAGATCATACAACAGGGGGTGAGATTATTTATTATGTGGTGACACTTAACGGCAATTGCTCCAAGTGGTTAATAATAGATTGTTTAAATTGTCAGCCATACAAAAAAAAATCACCTACAGTGAGATAATTTTTATGTCATAACACAGCAATTGCTCCAACCCCAGTGGTCAATAATGGATTGTCTAAATTGTCAGCCATACAAAAAAATCACACACACGGTTACATTCGTGGTAACTGTTAGCTGACATGAGGTGTATGAAACAAAGCACCTGTGTTTAACGACTGCCGTTTTCTCAAAAAGCAAGGATAAAGCAAGTTACATTTATTCATTTGTTCAAGCTGGCACGAGATGTATGAAACAGAACATTCGTGTTTAACGATTGTTGTTTTCCCAAAAGGCAAGGATAAAGAAAGTTACATTCATTCATTTATTCAAGCTGGCACAAGGTGTGTGAAACATAACATTCATGCTTAACCAATGCAATTTTTTCACCACGCAAGAATACAGCATGTTTCATTTAATTTTACTTGGCTCAGATGGTACTTACGTCTACATTGCATCTGATCAAGGCAGCGTGAATGACAGAGCTCGTTTAATTAGTCCGAAGATAAAGCATGACGACAAAAACCGCTCATGTTTTTCGATGTGGGTTCATATTAAAGGATATGATACTGGGACCTTGAAAGTTCTTCTCGTTGAAGATTTGGTAAGCTGAAAGCTCCTTATAAATATCGGTACACAAAAATATGATTTTAGTTCTAGATATTCATATATTAATATATTATTAGAACAAACCAGGAACACAATATTAGAATGGGAATTGGGACACTTAAACACATGTTCTTCCATATTTTAAAATCTCCAAATATTTAATAAAAGTGATTAGTTTTGCTTGTGCTTTATGCAGTAGTAAGAATACTATTGAATAACCCTACTACATTTTTTGTTGATCATTAAATGGAGCTTTGTAAAAAAAAAAAAAATTCTCACATTACCTTTGCCTGCTAAACCCCACCCTACTATATAGTTTTTCTAATTTTCCGATTTTCGTTTTAGGACGTTGAAACTATACTCTGGAGCAAATCAGTGTTAAACTATAACGAAGAAGCAAACTGGACGAAAGTCGATATTGATATATTTAGTGACCACTTTTTCATAGTGGTTGAAGCATCAATTAAGAGTTACTTTGGTGATATAGCTCTCGATGACGTCATGTTATATGAGGGTTTGTGTGGTCAAGGTATTGAATAGACTTCGTTTGTCTTGACCAATTTAACTTTATGCAAATAATTGTGTACCAACTTTTCTCTGCTTATCTCTTAACTCACAAAATAATCCTGGTGCGATGGCAAAGTGGTTAGCACGTTGGCCTCTAACCCAAAGGTAATGGGTTCAAGGCTTGTCGCTGTTATCATTGCAGGCGTATGTGTCCTTCGGCACGACACTTTATGACAATTGCTTCAACCCAGTGGTCACTAATGGGTTGTCCACATTATCAGCCATACATTAAATATTCCAATAAAACAATCACCCAAAAAGGTAGCATACATGGTAACTCGTAAGCTGGCATGAGGTGTATGAAAAGAACACCCGTGTTTTAACGACTGTCGTTTTCCAGCCATGCAAGGAAAAAGTATGTTACATTCAAGTTATCTTTTATAAAGAAAAAAATAAAAACTTTACTATTTTTCTGGCTTTTTAGATTTGTCTCGTGTTGAATCCTACAAAGTTGTGGAAAAAGTTACTAACAAGCCAAACCTAGTCACTTATGCCTCTCCCAGAGAGTTAACTCAAAATCCAACAACTTCACCATTTCTAACCAGCGAGCATTTGAACCACAATAATTCAATGCAAAAAGGTAAGGGTAATATTTTATTGGGCATTGAAGTAATATCAGTATTTTAAAGTGTTCTCTTCAGTGTATTTTGTGTTTTATTCATTCGAGTTACGACCTATAGCCCTTGGAACTTTATTTTCTTCCAATTGAATGTAAATGTGTTTTTAACTGCAAGTGTGTTTAACGACTGTTGTTTTGTCGCAATATTCTGTCTTTTCAATTAAAATTTCCCTTGTTTAAAAAATTGCAGAGATAAATTAGGTGTTCTTATTTAGGGGTTTATGTGTTATAAAAAGGACTTAAATGAATGCAACTACTATTAATGGTTATAAGCTGTTTAACAATTGTAAATTAATAATTACTTACATGAAGGAAACTGTAACATGAAAATTACTTTCATCATGGACGCGTCAACACTTACTTGTAACAACGGTTCAAAAGGCAATATTTCATCGGATATTCAACAATTTAATATGGGAAAAACTTTTGTGGAGCAAGCTTTGATGAACCCTAATTTCTGCTATATATCTTTGGTAAGCATGATTTGTAAATAAAGATGGGAAGGGGATTACAATTTTAGGTACTTGATAATGTATGCTGCAAGAAAATTAAAATAATCTTGACAGATATTGTAGAATAAAATATGCTCAAATTTAAAATCAGAAACAGTGACGTTTTCTGCAATTTAACTCATTCAAAAAATTATTAGAACTACAATTTTAGAAGTACATAATGGTTATAGTGTAGGTTGCAAGAAAAATAACCTTGACAGATATTGCAGACTGTAGAGTAAAATATGCTATAAAAGTTTGAATTCCGAAAACTGAGGTATTCTGCAATTTAACTTATTTAAAAACTAAAATGAACTACAATTTTAGAAGAACATAATAGTGTATTGTGCAAGAAAAATATTGTTGACAAAAATGTAGACTGTAAAGTAACATACGCTCAAATTTAAAATAAAAAAGCTATGCATTCTGTAAATTTTCTTATTCAACACCTTTAGATAAATTATGCTGATTGGAGTGACTTGATTTACACTGGAGTTGTTGCAATTTCAAACAAAAATAAGGCACTACATGAGTTACGACGAGCGCCAATTATGTGCGGTGACAATTCAACAGAAACTTACATTTCGCGGGCAGTGGATTTTGTTTTGAGAAATAAATTGTCAACACAGTTAAATAATACTGAATATTTGGATGTAATAGTCATTACAATGCGTGAAAATGGTGAGTGAAAAGTTTTGTATATTTGACTGTTTAAATATACAGTCGGGTGGAAAAGATGTAACACCTATTCATTCTATTACCTTGTCTCATTTGGTGGTAAACAAAGAATATTCAAAAAATTTTAAAACCGTATCCTCACGACTTTCATAGACGATTGAATATTGTTTAAAACATGATCAGGATATTATGTGCTAAAAGCCTCCTATCTTTCCCCACCCTACTATAAGTTTAAATGGAACCTGTTTTATCCTAATTGGTGTCACACTATTGAACGCTGGGGATAGTTGAGTTAGCGAATGAATGAAAGTAATTTTTTTTCTGGCGTGGCAAAACAAGAAAGTTGTTATAGCGCGGGTGTTCTGTTTCATACACCTCATGCCCTCTAACATGTTGGTACTATGTATATTTGTAGGTGATAAATTTTGCTGATTTTTTTTGCTTGTTTTTTATTATATGGCTGACAATTTTTTGCTCAAGATTCAACTGGAAATACCATCTGGGCAAATCTGAATCAAGCATACACGAAGCTACGTGCCATGGGGAGCATTGTGGCGGCTGTTGGTATGGGATCATATCAAGAATTAACAGATTCTTTTAAAGTGAGTTTATACACTGTATTTTACAACAGCTTAATAATTTACCGGCGCTGTGGCACAATAATGGTTAACACGCCTGTCTTTGACCTAGAGGTAATGGGTTCACAGCTTGTCACTGCTACCATTGTGGGCATATGTGTCCTTGTGCAAAACACTTAACGGCAATTGTTCAACCCGATGGTTACTAATGGGTTGTCCAAATTGTCAGCAACACAACAAAAATCTGAAAAATATTCACCCACAAAGTTACATAACTTGTAAGCAAACACAAGGTGTATGAATCATTCCTCTTATAACCACTGTCCTGTGAGAGTAAATAAGTTACATTCATTCATATAAATTTATCACAGAGTCAAATGAGTCTGGTTGCATGTGGACACCCAATATTTCATCTGTGTGAAGCAATCTTTTTCACTGAATATTCAGAAGACAAGTTTAAACAATTTTTGGGCCGATTTTAATACCTTAAAACATTTTAGTATAATTTCTGCTGGGAAAGGCGTCTAAGTATTATACTTTTTAAACTTCTTAAGAAAGATATAACATTAGTAGGTTGGGGGAAGATGGTACACTTTTTTATTCTATTTTCTCATCCTGTTTGGTTGTAAACAAAGAACTATAAAACCGTTTTCTTAGGACTCCCATAGTCCGTTGTAAAAACATGATTTAAATAATATGTGATAAAGATGTCCCATCTTCCCCCACAGTACTAAATGCAGCGAACAGTCCTGTATTCCATATCCATTCTGTATCCATATCCATTCTGTTGCCGACAAACAAATTGCTTTTCATTTTTATTAACGAAATAAAAACAACATAAAGAAAAAATTTCGAAATCAAAATCTAGAACCAACAGCATTATTTCTGTAGATTGCAATCTGACAAATAACTTTCCAGTCTTCTGCTTTTCCTACTTGGTTGAACATCTATATTATTACAATATATAAATTACTGAAATTAACTTGCTCTACTCTTGCATGGCCGGAGCCTTGAACCCATTACCTCTGGGTTACAGACAGGTGCGCTAACCACTTTGCCACGGCGCCGGACAAATTGGAAAGTATAGTCTACCCTTTTTTTTCATTTTTTTCCTCTAAGGCTAACCATTCGAATAATTTATCTATGACCATTGAGTTGGAGCAGTTTAAGTGTGTTAAGTGTCTAGTTTAAGGACAAACATGCATACAATGGTGGTGGCAGTGAGTCTGGAAAAAGATTTCATTGGTTTTGAGGAAAAAAAGGTTCCATAGCTTATATAGTAGGGTGGGGAAGTTGGCCACTTTTCACTCTATTTTCTCGACATATTTAGTAGTAAACAAAGAACATTTAAAGAATTATAAAACTGTATTTTCACGACTCCAATAGATCGTTGTTAATTGTTTAAAACACGGCTAGGATATTTGGATATTATGGGCTAAATGTCTTCTGTCTTACCCCACAGTAATATGTTCGTATTTACCTGAATCACACAAGAATTCTTCTTCAATATTATTCAAAGAATCGGAAACATTTGAGTTTTGCCGTTTTCCATTATTCAGGTCAATTTCTGAATTCCCTTCCTTCTCTGCATAGCTGACCAAGCTGCAACTAGAATTAGTGAATCTTGAATATAATTTACCAGGTTTAATCTCAAAGATATAACACATAATATAAAATTTAATACATTTCATAACCTGTTCTTTTAAACAGAAATACCATGAATGAATGTAACTTGCTTTATCCTCGTGTGGTCGGAAAACGACAGTTGTTATAACACGGGTGTTCTGTTTCATGCACCTTGTGCCAGCTTACGAGTTACCATGTATGTTACTTTGTAGGAAATTATTTTTTGAGGGATTTTTTTAATTTTTTTTATGTATGGCTGATAATTTGGACAACCCATTAGTGACCACTGGGTTGGAGCAATTGCCGTTAAGTGTCTTGCCCAAAGACACATACGCCGATAATGGTAGAGCGAAGAGCCTTGAACCTATAACCTCTGGGTTGGAGGCAGGCGCTCTAACCACCTTGCCACGACGCCGATCCATACTTTGCCACCATAATAACACATATAGAAAAATACTGAAAAAAGTTGGCATTAAAAATAAACCCAACAACAACAATAACACAGTAACTTGCAATGATATGCAATTATTTACCAAAACAAACCTAAACAAAGTCAAAATGTGTCCTTGGGCAAGACACTTAACGGCAATTGCTCCAACCCAGTGGCCACTAATGTGTTGTCCAAATTTTCAGCCATACATAAAAAAAAAAAAAATTCAAAAAAATAATCACCCACAAAGTAACATACATGGTAACTCGTAAGCTGGCGCGAGGTGTGTGAACACCCGTGTCATAATGACTGTCATTTACGGGCCACGGGAGGATAAAGTATAGTACAAAAAAAAACTAAACAAATTTAACCCCACCTGCTGCTAGAGTGCGGATTATCATTGGTTTGATGTTCAGTTAGTTGATCACTTTCAAATCGAAAAGTTTGAAGACGAAAGCAACCGTCGTCACATTCCTTGTACCTTGTTTTTTTAAACAAAAGTATAAAAATATGTAAATTTAAACAAACATAAAAAAATATATAAAAATTTAAACAAACCTGTAAAATAAAAAAATTTAAACAACTGTAAAAAAGTATGAAAATTTTCCATCCAACCCGGAATGCCGGAATTACAGCAAACTTTTATTTGAAGTTTCATTAACCTCATAGATTAATTATCATGTATGGTTGAGACAAATTGAAAATCTACAATGTATTCACCATCATAGTTTCAAAACAATTATTTATTCTTTAAGAGGCGTCATGGTAAAGTGGTTAGTGCGCCTGCCTCTAACCCAGAGGTAATGGTACAAGGCTCGCCGCTGCTACCATTGTGGGGGTATGTTAAGACACTTAACAGCATTTACTTGAATCCAGTGGTCACTAAGGGTTGTCCAAATTATCAGCCACACTTAAAAATCCCCCAAAAAATAATCACCCAAAAAAATACTTGGTAACTCCTAAGCTAGCATAAGGTGTATGAAACAGAACATGAACACCCATGTTATAACGACTGCCTTTTCCTGCCATGCGAGGATAAAGTAAGTTACATTCATTCATACATTCATTCAATCGTATCAAACTATTTCAATTAGGTAATTTACTTGAATCTTGAATGTCCAGGTGGCCAGTGGAAATTATGAACGGATCTCAAATGGTTTGTTAAATTAAATCCAGTATTCTGTCTGTTATCACAGAGATGACAAGCATAACATTTAGATTTACCATCCTAAAAATAAAACAAGATTTAACAGCCACAAAATTGACAGTAGTAAATTTTTAGTGTCATGTTAAAATGCCTAAATCCCTGTAGTAGTATTAGTATATGCAAAACTGACATCACTAAAAAACTGCAGCGATATTTTTACGAGTCAGAGAAACATAAATTGCCTTGATCATTTGTGCCATGTTTACTCAGAAAGTAATAATCTGTCTATTTGCAAAGTAGCTTCATATTTTTGATAATAAAATAATGTTTACGTCTTTAAAATTTCATACAACTTGTACGTACATTGTTTCTGGAAGCTGTTTTTTTGCTGACATGAGAATTTGAATAAACAAACAATAATGCTGCTAAACAGACAGTGTTATCCCATTTAAGCACCTCAGCACCCAGGGTTATAATGCCCATGGTCACTAATAAGTCGTTCAAAATGGTAGCGATACATAAAAACCAAAACATGCCACAAAAAAATCACCCACAAAGTTACATACTGTACACAAGGTGTGAAACAGAACATCCGTTATAAAATGGTGTCCTTGTCCCGCTATGTGCGGGTACATAAGTTACATTCATTCAGTCATTCATGCACGATAGAAACTAACACATGTGTGAAACAGACTATCTGTTATAAAAGGATTGTCCTTGTCCCGCTATGTGCGGGTAAATGGGTTACATTCATTCATTCATTCATTCATTCATTCATGCACAATAGAAACTAACACATGTGTGAAACAGACTATCCGTTATAAAAGGATTGTCCTTGTCCCGCTATGTGCGGGTAAATGGGTTACATTCATTCATTCATTCATGCACAATAGAAACTAACACATGTGTGAAACAGACTATCTGTTGTAAAAGGATTGTCCTTGTCCCGCTATGTGCGGGTAAATGGGTTACATTCATTCATTCATTCATGCACAAGAGAAACTAACACATGTGTGAAACAAACTATCTGTTATAAAAGGATTGTCCTTGCCTGCCACATGAGGATAAAGTAAGTTACATTTATTCATTCATTCATGCGCAAAAAAAAACTAACACTTTACAAACCGTATGTTTTGTTCGATAATGATATCTCAGATTTTGCAGAGAACGAACGACGTAATCACAATCTTTAACGTGGCATTTATAAAGTAAATCATTTCGATGAAACGTGGCATGAACTTGAAGATCATAAGGTTCCTTTGACCTGACAATAAACAAGTTGTTAAAACAACAGTCTAAGAAAGTAATTTAAACTAGGCTATGATATTATGTTAGACTCGAATCATTTAGATTTCTTTGTAAATTTACATGTTAGACCCCAAACCATTTAAATTTCTTTGTTATTTTACGTGTTAGACTCGAATCATTTCAATTTCTCTGTTATTTTACGCGTTAGACTAAAACCATTTAAATTTCTTTGTTATTTTACGCGTTAGACTCGAATCATTTAGATTTCTTTGTAAATTTACATGTTAGACACCAAACCATTTAAATTTCTTTGTTATTTTACGTGTTAGACTCGAATCATTTCAATTTCTCTGTTATTTTACGCGTTAGACTAAAACCATTTAAATTTCTTTGTTATTTTACGCGTTAGACTCGAATCGTTTAATTTTCTCTGTTATTTTACGCGTTAGACTCGAATCGTTTAAATTTCTCTGTTACTTTACACGGTAGACTAAAATCATTTAAATTTCTGTGTTATTTACTAAAGTTTTTCGTTTAACATTATTAGGTTTTACACTGTGACGTTAAGACTACATTTTTTCCGTTAAACCCTGTTTTCTTTGAAATAAATGAACGAAGGCCACAACAAACTAGGCTTAACATGATAAACTGTTGTATAAGCTATTAAATAATAAATATGATTTTCTGGGAAAAAATTAATGGGTTTCATAGGCAGGAGGATAAATGTTTAATGTTAGTGCATTCAATGTATTATGAACTTTTTATTCTAATTTCTATTCTATATGGGTAGGGTGCTCCTTGTCAAGGACCTTGGATTTAGGCCACAATTGGCCCATTACCCCAACACCCTGAAAGTTTTTATGTAAGTTGTTTATGAATGCTTTCTTTTTACTCTTCATGAGTAAGGTCCTTGTGGGATTTAGTTTGGATTTTGCCCATTACCCTAACATCCTGGGTTAGAGCACTATCCGTTAAGTGTCTTGCCCAAGGACACATACGCCGATCAGTATAAGTAGCGCCGCCGAGCATCAAACCGGGGACCCTTTGGTTTCAATGCAGGTGCCTAAACCACTGAGCCATAGCGCAGGACAAAAAAATGAATACATACTTATACGGGCAGTTCATGGGTACTTACTTGTAGGGGCAGTATGAGCAGGCATACGGTCTTTCATCAGAATGTTTGTATCTAATATGGTGTTTTAATGATGATGGGTTAGGACACGTCATTTCACATTTAGGACATTTGTAGTGATTTACTGAAGAAAAAAAGGTTCAGGATTAATTAGGTTATCAGATGTTGCATTTGTTTAATATCAATGCTGCTTCCAAAATTTGCTTTTCCGCTATTTCAAAATTTAAAAATTAATCCTAAGAACAAATATAGTAGGTTGGGGTAAAATGTGACACCTTTTCTTTCTATTTTCTTGCATATTCAATTATAAAACCGTATCCTCACGAGTCACGACTCCTTAGACCGTTGTTAATTGCTCAAAACACGATTAGGGTATTTGGATATTATGTGCTAAAGTTGTCTCGTCTTGCCTCACCCTACTATATCATTTTAAAGTTATCATGTGCAACATTCGCAACTTCGTGACACTACTAAAAAAATCAAAATATTTCTATAATATAGTTACCATGTTGGCGCATATGATCTTTTAATATCCTCTCAGTTAAAAATGTCCTTGAACAATGAGTGCATTGGAAAGAATGTGCTGAATGTATTGTTTTAAAAGTTGTCAATATTTTTTTTAAATATGGAGCTTAATAATAAAAATATAACTTTTATTTGTATTTTTGATTTTGGTAGCGATGATTTAGAAGTAATTTAAACGAAAAGACAGTATATATCGACAAAACAACACTTGTTAAAACACGAATCAAACAAGCACTGTATATACAAAATTATTTTTGACAGTTGTTGACTTACTTTCTTCTGCAGCTTGTCGATCAAAATGGTCGGTAAATTTAGTTTTATTAACGTATAAGTTCCCGCACCATGGACAGGCATAACATTTCTCTTTTGTGTGTGATCGCGTATGATCTTTCAGCTTTGATCTTGCTACACAAGCTGATGTTTTACCTTGTGTATCATAATAATACTTACACCCTGCAAATACAACAAATATTAGTTCGTAGCACAGTTGGTTAGCCTGCCTGCCTATAACCCCAGAGGTAATGGGTTCAAGGCTTGCCGCTGCTACCATTATGGATTTGTGAAAGTATGCGTCCTTGGGCAAGACACTTAACGGCAATTGCTCCATCCCAGTGGTCACTAATGGGTTGTACAAAAATCCCTTAAAAAATAATCCCCCACAAAATAACATACTTGGTAACTGGTAAGCTGGCAGGAGGTGTATAAACAGAACACCAGTGGAATAATGACTGTCGTTTTCCAACCACGCAGGGATTAAGTAAGTAAGTTACATTACAACAAACTATATACCTGTCCAGTGACAGGAAAAAACAATTTTTCCATTTTCGAGAACTTCTTTTTCAGATAATACTGCGTGGTCATAAACATGTATAAAAAATTGATCAGCATTTTCAAAAACCTGTTAAAATGCAATTTAAGAAACTGATTTATAAAACTATTTGCTGTACACATGTATTTAAGAATTTTTATCCTTTAATGTTCATGACACCATTCGCATGGAAAAGTCACAAAAAAATTATTGCAATGTTTATTTCTGTTTCAAGTCTACAGTTGTCTTTTTGGAATTTTTCATGCAAGGTGAATTACAACCAGCTGAAATATTAACCTGGTTTAGATGGTAATTTCAAAATTAAAAAATTTAGAATCGCTGTCAATAAACTAAGTTAATTTAATGCCAAGTATTAAAAATCTGTGCTTGGAAAAATATCCATGGTTTCAGTTTAAATGCTGCGATAAAATTTGAAAGATCAATTATGACATTTTTTTTTAAATTTAACTGAATAATAATTATGATATTTTCTTAAACAATTTTAAACATAAAATAATTGTTTTAAATCTGTTTGTATATATATGTAGTAGGGTGGGGGAAGACGGGACACCTTTAGCACATAATATCCAAATATCCTGATCGAGTTTTAAACAATTAACAACAGTCTATGGGATTCGTGATGATACGATTTTAAATTCTATTAATATTCTTTGTTTATTACAAAATGGGACGAGAAAATAGAATAAAAGTGGTCTTTCTTCCCCCACTCTACTATATAATCGCAACAAAGTTTAAACAAACCATCGAGCAATCACTCCACTGGCACTTGAAACTGTGAGGTAACTCAGGAATCATGTTACGATTATTAGGATTATGGCATTCACCAAGCTGGATTTCTTGATGGCATAATAAACCCCACCATTTTATCTGAATAAATAAATGAGTTGAATTTATTTCGAGTAATGATTTATTTTGAAACTTATTGATAAGGAAGAATGGGAGAGTTTACGAAAGCGAAAAGACGGGTAGTAACGGTAAAACAACAGTATATACAACATATATATATATATATATATCATTTAAAAAAATATTATAAACATAGTTTTAAAAAAATATTTTACTTTAAAAAACAGTAAAGAACTTACTTTAGTATGGTATCCATGGAAATTTAAATGTCTAAACAAATCGACAGCATTCTGACAAACGAATGTGCAATTGTCCCATTTGCAGGAAAGACTATTTTCTGTTTAATAGAAGTTTGTAATTATTAGTCATACTATAAGTAAGGTTCCATTGTTTTATTAAAAATAATAATAATAACTATATTTGTCTCTTCGATTACGGTAGCGAAGATTTAGAAATGTTTTTAATGAAAAGACAGGATATAGCAACAAAACAACAGTCGCTAAAACACGCTTACAGTTTAAAACATATTTATATTTATTTAAAAAAAAAAAGATTCTTTACTAGCACCAAAATCAGCAGATAAAAAGTCTACCTGGGGTTAATGCATAAAAATGATTGCTCAAGTGTTCGTAAAACTGGCTTAGATCAGCAAGAATAACTTGACAACCATTCCATTCACATCGAAGTTGCAACGGCTGGAACTTCACACATTTGTGTGCCGTTTTTATGGGAGTTGACATCCGAGAATTTCACTTATTCTCTTGTATTTTAAACGTTTAAGTCCTTAAGACTATAGAAACATTATCATCATTTTATTCATTTCTAATACAAAAGTTTCAGGCGGGAAAGCACCGAACTAATACCGCGAAAACTGCCCCGAATTCCACTAACGGAATAGAAAATAATATAAGAGAGCCAAGCATTCATATGCACGTAATTAGGTCTGTTTATCGAATTGCTCTTCTTGACCTTTGTGCTAAAACAGTAACTTTGTGGTGGTTTGATTTATAATTTAATGAACGAATGAATGATTTTTTTTTCGTCTTTTCGAAAAAAAAATCCGCCCAAAATAATTACCCACAAAGTAACATACATGTTAACTCGTAAGCTGGCACAAGGTGTATGAACACCCGTGTTATAACGATTGTCGTTTTCTATCCACGCGAGGATAAAGTAATATTTATTTATTCATACTACTAAATGGGACGCAAAAATAGAATGAACCGGTGTCTTATTTTCACCCACCCTACTATAATTAGTTTTATAAGGTTCATTTAGACCGCTTTCAGAATATATATACTATTCCGGCGCCGTGGTATAGTGGTTAGCGCGCCTGCCTGTAACCCATAGGTAATGGGTTCAAGGCTCGATGCTGCTACCATTGTGGGCGTATGTGTCTTTGAGCAAGACACTTAACGGCAATTGCTCCAACCCAGTGGTCACTAATGGGTTGTCTAAATTATCAGAAATACATAAAAAAAAGAAAAAATCCAAAAAAAAATAATTACCCCAAAAGTAACATACATGGTAACTCGTAAGCTGGCACGAGGTGTTAAACCCGTGTGATAACGACTGTCGTTTTCTGGCCACGCGAGGATAAAGTAAGTTACATTCATAGTAGGGTGGGGGAAGATGGTACACCCTTTCATTGTAATTTCTTGGCCGATTTAGTAAATAGTAAACAAAAACATTTAAAGATTTATAAAAACCATATTCTTACAACTCCCATATACCATTATTAGTTGTTTAACGTGCTAAAAGTGTCCCATCTTGCCCCGCCCTACTATATTTTCATTTAACAGTAACGGAGACCATATAGAATTTATTGAAACAATAACACTTACACAGAACTTTATAACACATTGTCTTAATATCTTAATAAACATAACACAATATAACACATTATCTTTATGCACTGATGGGAATATAAACACTGCTTGGCACTGCGATTTCTCAATTATGGTTAACTTTTTAAATTTCGAAATTTTTTATCCAGAGTTTAGATACTAAATCAGCAGATCAGAAATTTTTTTGTCAAAATTCGAAAATATTTTCTCTCTTAAACTTAGACCAGGGATGGTACTCTCTGTTACCCAAAAACTAGTTGGTTGCGTAACTATTGTTTTTTTAGTCGCAGACTAAAATTTAGTCTGTGATTTTTCACGTTGAATCGACCGACTAATTTTCTGTGCATTACTTAGTACAGAAGTTAGTGGTCAAAATATACAAACTAAAATTTTAGTTGGGCGACTAAAAAAGCAAGATCGAAATTTAGGCCATGATTAGTTTCGTCGTTAGACAAGAATGAAATATCTGTTATGTTAGCTGCAAAAGCCTGCAATTGACCTGTGCAACATTTTACACTCCCTAACTGGAGCATATCGGGTATAATAAACAAAGTTATATAATTTTTGTAAAGTACAATATGTGGCTGAGGCTAAAACCACTCATACTTTTGTTCTTGCTTTTGCACGTACTCCGCTGAGCAGTCTGTAGAAGTTTAGGCAAATTTTAGATTTAGTCATATTTAAATTAAAGTAGATCGGCCAAAAATACATTAAACAGTAATCAGTCTACAATAAAGCAGTACTAATTGTTCCAACCTAGTGGTCACTAATCGGTTGTCCAAATTATAAGCCATACATAAAAAAAAAAAAAATAATCACTCACAAAGTAAAACACATGGTAACTCGTAAGCTGGCATGAGGTGTATGAAACAAAACACCCGTGTTAAAAGTTTGCCAATTCTTCTGTCTGACGCTGTGGCACAAAGTTAGCGCGTCTGCCTCTAACTTAGAGGTTATGTATTCAAGACTTGTTACAGCTACCATTGTGGGCGTATGTGTCCTTGGGCAAGACACTTAACGCAATTGCTTCAACCCCGGGGTGGAGAAATTATCAACCACGCATAAAAAATGTGTGATTGGTAAATAAGTTACATTCAACTATACTCAAGATGTTGTCAGCCACACAAACCTTCTGAAAGATTTAGATCTCCATATTTTTATAGTTTTGTCATCACTTGCCGACACAGCCATTGATGGATCACAGGGATTGACAGCAACACAGTTTACAACATCATCGTGAACTAACCGGCTAACGCACACACCGTAGTGGCGATCCCATATGTAACCACAGTTGTCCTCAGAACCACTAAAAATGACACAAAGTTTGTCATGTCCTGCAGCATAGCATGGATGAATAAATGTAATTTACTTTATCCTCGCGTGGCTGGGAAAGGACAGTTGTTAAACACGGGTGTTTTGTTTTTTAGACCTCGTGCCAGCTTACGAGTTATCAAGTATGTTGCTTTGTGGGTGATTATTTTTTTGGTATTTTATTTTTATGTGTGGCTGATAATTTGGACAACCCATTAGTGACCACTGGGTTGGAGCAATTGCTGTTAAGTGTCTTGCCCAAAGACGAATACGCCAAAAATGGTAGCAGAAGCATATTGGTTAGCACTTCTGCCACTAACCCAGAGATAATAGATTCAAGGCTCATCGCTGCTACCAGTGTGGGTGCATGTGCAAGACACGTAACGGCAATTGTTCCAACATAGTGGCCACTAATGGGTTGTCTAAATTGTCAGAAAAACAATCACCAACAAAGTAACATACATGGTAACACATAAGTTGGCACGAGGTTCAAAAATACAAAACACCTATATTTTTATTTCGAATATTGTTTGTCGAGAGGTTAAAACAAATAACATTCATTCAAGAAATTTTTTCAAACCTTGCAACATAAAGGTCATTACTGCTGAGATGAAGAAAGAAGACGTCACTTTTGGCATTGTGTCCGCTCAAGACACTGATCTATAATTAAAACGATTAGTCATTACAATCATGCACATTGTCATCGCGTATACCTTCGTCATAGTGATGAGATCATACACAAACATCTTAATATCGTTTGCAATTGGCGGTGGGTTGAATAAACTGATATCATCTTCCGTTAACCATTCTCGTACGTTAACATACAAATATCTGCACAAATTAGAAGCATTTTACAAAAACATTTCGAAATTTGAAAAGACAGTTTTATAAATCTATATTTATAGTTGTAGAATGTTGAAAATACAGTTTTATAATTCTTTAAATGTTCTTTTTTTCCTACCAAATAGGACGAGAAAATAGAATAAAAAGGTGACGCATCTTCTCCCACCCTACTTTAACTTTATACTGAAATAATATTTTATTTAGCAACGAAAATATCACCGATTACATGAAGACAACGTCATTCCAACACACTGTCCTTTTACTTCAATGATATGATCCCAATTATCCGTCTGTAAATCTGACCTAAATATAAATTTTATTGATCAACCTTTGCTGATTTTATTTTTAACCTATAAAAAAATATTCTAAAAATGTTTGTCATAATAATTTTTTTTAAATTGCAACTTTAATTTATTGTAGCAAGAAGGCCCTTAGCACGCCTGCCTCTAACCTGAGGCAATGGGTTCAAGGCTCTACACTGCTACCATTGTGGGTGTATGTGTCTTTGGGCAAGACACTTAACGGCGTTTGCTCCAACCCAGTGGTCTCTAATGGGTTGTCCAAATTATCAGCCACAAATAAAAAGAAATTAAAAAATATAACAAAAAAATCACCCACAAAGTAACATACATGGTAACATGAGGTGTATGAACACCCGTGTTCTAACGACTGTTTTTTTTATGTCCACGCGAGGATAAAACAAGTTACATTTGTTTATTTAATATAAAAAAAACGACAAAAATCACAAGTAGTATAGAATGAAACTGAAAATGTGTTGTATACTATACGCAATCTTCACCCCATAAATACCTGTTATATTCTTGTGCTGCAATCAATGACTTTAAATCTCTCTCATCAACATGGCCACATTCCTCTTCTTTCAAATATTTAATTCCTTGATAAAAAAAAAACTTTAAAATAAAAATTATGGTAACCTCACGACCTCCATAGGCCATTGTTAATTGTTCAAAACACGATCAGGGTGTTTTGATATTATATGCTAAAGGTGTCCCATCTTCCCCCACCCTACTATATAAATAAGAAATCCCAATTCATTTCTAACCTATTTGGTGTGGTATGCTCACATAATCTCCTGTGAAACCTATCAAGACTTTACAAACTTTTGGAAGGAATATCCTCACATGATCTTCCTCTGCACTCGTGGTTGACGCTGAACTAATAAGAAAAAAGATGCAAAGGTAAAGTGAACATAATGTATAGAAGGTTGGGGGAAGATGGGACACCTTTAACACATATTATATAAATATCCTGATCGTGTTTTAATCAATGAACAATGGCCTATTGGGGTACCTTGGATACGGTTTTATAATTTTTTAGATTGTTCTTTGTTTACTACCAAATGTGACAAGAAATTAGAATAAAAAGGTGTCCTATCTTTCCCCCACCCTAAAAAAAATATATATATAGTCTTTTTGCTCCACATTCCTACAATGTACAGTGTATTTTCCAAAAACAATATTTTAGCAGCTCATCTGGTATGAAAACATAATGTATTTCCGAAACGTCGGTAATACGCTACGTTATTTTTATACCAGATGAGCAGCTAAAATATTGCTTTTGGAAAATACACTACGTTTTTTTTATACGGAGGAAGATGGGACAACTTTTTAATTTAAGTTTCTAATAACACTTAGATTATGCCTGGTAGCAGAAGTAACAGAATACGGAAACACACTCGTTTTTTTATACCAAATGAGCAACGAAAAAATTATTTATGTAATACCCCGTAGCAGAAGTAACAGAATACAACACAAAAGTACCTTTCTTCTGTCCCAGACAAATATGATCTTTCCTGTCCACATACCGGACATAAAGTTTGATTTTGAAAGTGGCAAGTGTCCGAACTTTCCGGATAAATCTCATTGTTTCTCTCCGGCAAACTTTCGGTATCTGTTGATTGAATTCCGCACGACTTCAAAACGACTCCTATTTCTCCGTCAACGTATTTAACAGGTTTTGAACAGAAACTAAAACAAGTGGGCTCCTTGTTCCATGTCGTTCTTGGCAACTTAGTTTGTTCATTTTCGTTAGTCATGCATCGTTTCAAAGTCTGTTTACATCCATCGCACTGACCTGAATGAATGAATGTAACTTACTCTATCCTTACATGGCCGAAAAAAGACTGCCGTCATAACACAGGTGTTGTGCCAGCTTACAAGTTATAATGTATGTTACTTTGTAGGTGATTTTTTTTAAAAAGATTTTTTCTTTATGTTTATGTATGGCTGATAATTCGGACAACTCATTAGTGACCACTGAGTTGGAGCAATTGTCGTTAAATGTCTTGCCCAAGGACACATACGTCCACAATGGTAGCAACAACCAGACTTTAACCCATTACCTCTGGGTTACAGGCGGGCGCGCTAACAATTTTGCCCCGGCGCTTTTGACCTAATTATTTTAATCTTTAAGAAAAAGTATGATGAAAAAAGTTGAGCAAAAATACCGTATATTTTCCTCTCGTTGATATTTTTTAGATGTTGAAAATGCATGGCGTGTAGATGTTGTGATAAATCTACATCAGGTTCACTCCTCATAATCTACATATTATCATAACATTTTGTCAGTTTATCATAATTTGGAAGCTTTAAAATTTACGTATTTATTCTAGTAGGATGGGGGAAGACGAGAGACCTTTAGCACATAATATTCAAATATCTTGATCGTCTTTTAAACGATTAACACAGCAGTCTATGTGAGTTGTAAGGATCTGGTTTTATAATTTTTTTTTGTTTTTTTTGGTTTACTACAAAATGGGACGAGAAAATAAAATGAAAAGTTGTCCCATCCTCCCCCACTATGCTGTACATAACAGCGCAGGGATGAACAATACAGAATAATTAGGCATTCTAGGATATCCTAGAATTTATTTTTTGTTTTGAATTTTAATTCTTTTTTTCATTTTTAATACAATTCAATTTTTACCCACATATAAAAATATTAAAATATTTTAAGACATGACTGATGATGACATCATCGAATACTGAATCCCATAAACTCAATTAGATTCGAATACAAAAGAATTCGAATCTCACGGACCTGAAATTTTGTATTGTGCATCCCTAACAGTGCAATTTCTCATCAACTGTTTACGGTAATTTACCAAAGTCAAAAAGATGCAATTTTGTTAATAATATAATAACTTTTTAAAGATTAAAACTACAATAAAATTATTAAAGGGCAAAATTTTGTTTTCTGATTTTTTACCTTTCGTATGCATGATGTCAAATCTGCCACACGAATATAACTAACAGTTGCCCAATTATTGCATTTAAACAAGAATGCTCTAGACATTGTTGCCTTATGCAAGTTCTCAACTTCCTGCAAAAACTTGAATTTATAAAATAAAAAATTTACAAATTTTAAAAATATACAAAATTTAAAAATTTACAAAATTCACAAAATTTAAAAGTTAAAAATATTAACTAAATTCAAAAATTTTAAAATATTAAAAATTTAGGGTTGTTTTAAAGAATGCGAGCAGCACATTAAAACATAGATATATATATAAATATATACATATTTTATAAAAGATAAGTCCTACCAGAGTTTGTTTTTATCAAGAAGGAAATTCTAATCCAAGCAATTGCATAACATGTCATAACATAATTTTGTATTTATTTCCTTAAAAATGTGGTGAAGGCCATGTTATTACAAGACAGAAAAATACTTAGCAGCAACAAACCATTTATGTTTAATTATTATCAAGTTAAACTTTCATATAGAACCAAAAGTGTGCGTAAAGACACGATTTTTTACAAGTCTCATGTTACCTGACTTGACTTGTTAAGTACAACTTCACATAAACATTGCCTTGTGTAAGATAAAACATGGGCTCTGGCAGAAAGTATATGAGAATCATTAAGCCAGGTTCCCATCACATCATAGGGGAGAATACGAACTCGAGACTGAAAAAAAATTATTAAATATAGTAGGGTGGCAGAGATAGGACCATTAGCACATTATATCCAAATATCCTGATCGTGTTTTAAACATTTAACAACGATCTGTTGGGAGTCGTGAGAATTTGGTTTTATAATTCTTTGAATGTTTCTTGTCTGCTACTAAATGGGACAAGAAAATAGAATGAAAATGTGGACCATTTTCCCCTACCCTACTAGTCCGGCGCCGTGGCAAACTGGCTAGCGCGCCTGCCTCTAACGCAGAGGTAATGGGTTCAAGGCTCGTCCCTGCTACCATTGCGGGCGTATGTGTCCTTGGGCAAGACACTTAACGGCAATTGCTCAAACCCAGTGGTCACTAATGGGTTGTCCAAATTATTAGCCATACATAATAAAAAATGAAAAAAAAAACAAAAAATATTCACCCACGAAGTAACATATATGGTAACTCGTAAGCTGGCACGAGGTGTATTAACACCCGTGTTATAAGGACTGTCGTTTCCCGGCCACGCGAGGATAAAGTAAGTTACATACATACATACTATAACTTAAACATTTATTGATACTTTTTCCTACTAAAAGAAAATCACTTCTTACTAGTACTTATACATACTTGTATGGTGAATGAGCCGGCAAATATGTTGTAAACAACTATTTCTCCACCTTGCTCAGAACCTGTACATCTACCAGATACTAACAGTTGTGTATCACAAGGGCTGAACTGGGACAGTTGTGTATATTTCCATTGAAACAGTGAATTTTTAACACCAAGATATTCACTAAACACAGTCTCAAATGGCCAATCAGCATTGTAAACCTGTATTTTAAAAATAAAAATATGAGCAGTTTATTTTGCGACAATTTTTTTATTCTTTAAAATAATACAATACTTTAAAATTTCATATTTTGGACAAGTCATATTTTGGGACAAATTTTTTATATATATCGGGACAATTTTTTATATTTTTTTCATACAATACTATAAAATATAAGCAGTTATACTAGCGTTGTGGGCATATGTGACCTTGGGCAAGACACTTAATGGAAATTGCTCCAAACCAGTGGTCACTAATAGTAATGGGTTGTCCGTAGACTCCGTATTATCAGCCATACATAAAAACACACTGAGAAAGTAACATACAGGGTAACTCAAGCTGGCACAAGGTGTATAAAACAGAACAACCATGTTATAACTTATAACGACTGCCCCCCAGCGACGTAAGAATAAAGCAAGTTATGTAAAAAAATCCCCCTAAAATAATCACCCACGAAGTTGGTCACTCGTAAGCTGGCACGAGGTGTATAAAACAGAATAATAGAACATCCATGGTATAACAACTGCTGTATTCCAGCCACGCAAAAATAAACAAGCTACATTCATCTATTCATCACCTTGATGTAGGCATCTTTTGAACATGTAGAAAACATCATCCCATTATTAGCGAACGCCACATGTAAAACCTCATCCGTGTGTTCTTCAATCTTTTCCAACTCAGCACTCGGAACTCGATCGATCAATCTTTCATATTCTTCCTTCCAAGATATCGCACCTTTATAAATAGAAAATATCTGTAAACCAGTCTGAAGAGTACGGTGCACCCGGGATTTTGTATTTTAGAAGGTGCACAAACGATTTTTGTTTTAGATTTTTGGTTATGCACGCTATAGTTTATCCTACACATACCAATTAATTAAACAATGAACGCAATCTGTAATAAACTAGGTAGAATTTGCCAAGGTGGCTTGGAAATTTAGAGGCTTTGCATTCGGATTTTAATGATAACATTCTTGCATGTGTAAAATGACTGTCTTGCACACGAGAGATCTTTTTAAGAACTACTACTGTCTATTCTGCAAACTGGTCTGTAGGACAATTAACACTACTGTCTGTGAGTTGTCTTTAGGCCATCATCAATACCAATTTGTTATTTAATTATCCTTTTTCTATAATTGATTAACATCAAATGCAGCACTACACCATAAGCCTCGTTTCTTTTCCACAACTTTAACATTTACTAAAACTACAAGGGTAAAAATGGTGTCTTTTTATTTCTATTTTGAAAAAAGGATTTTCTCTTTTAAAATGGCAGTAAAACAAACAAAAGTACAGGCTTAACTTTTTAGCGTAAATGAAAAGAGTTATCTTGTATACCTGAGTTTAAACTAACATGGCCATGAAGTTTAAAATCGGTTGCAAACCTTCGTTTCCACAGTAGTTCCTGATCAGCAACCAATTTCCAACGACGGCAAGTTTGACCTTTTTAACAGAAATACTTTTAGTTGAACACATTATATGAATGTAACTTACTTTATCCTAGCGTGGCTGGAAAACGACAGACATTATAACACGGATGTTCATACACCTCGTGCCAGCTTACGAGTTACCATGTTTGATTTTTTGTAGGTAATTATTTTTTTTTTTTTATGTATGGCTGATAATTTAGACAACCAATTAGTGACCACTGGGTTGGAGCAATTTCCGTTAAGTGTCTTGCCCAATGACACATACACCAACATTAGTAGCAACGACGAGGCCTGAACCCATTACCTCATGGTAACTTGTAAGCTGGCACAAGGTGTTAACCCATGTGATAACAACTGCTGTTTCCCTGCCAAGCGAGAATAAAGCAAGTTACATTTATAATATATTGGAGAGTATTGTGAGTTAGTAAAAAATTCCTGCCCAGCCTTAGCCTAGCGCTGAGTAACAGTATACTTAAATTTGTCATAAATGTAACAGCATGCAAAAAATAACTTAAAGTTTAAGTCTTAAACAAATGAATTTACCTAATCTTAAAAGATGTTTACAGTCTACGTACTGAAATATTTTTAACAACAGTTCTTCTGGCAAAAGTTCCCAAGAGTTAAATCCATCATGATCTAATATTTGTTGTTCTGTCATGGTTTACATTTTATTTTTAACACTGTAAATGAGGTATATATATAAAATGAATAAATTTGTTTAAAAAATTGAAATATATAATTGCTATATTGTATTATACTCATAGTCATAACAGACTTTTTTAATACACCAATACCAGTGTGCATTCAGTCATAAGTGCATATAATATGGCAATTTTAAATCAGCAATAGCATTAGTATAAATAATTATAGAAATACAGCACATGGATTTTTATAATTCACTTGTGAATAAAACTTATAGCGTCACGTCACAAGATTGAAATGTATATCTCAATGCTAGGGAGCAATTCTCCCCCTACGTTGTCTGCTTACCGTTAACGTTACAACCAATCTTTAACCCGTTTAACCACTAACCTCTAGGCTACCCCCTAACCCCTATGACCACTAGTCCCTTAATAATAACGGCACTAGTGAAGAGTCTCCGCCCACCTTATTTGCTAACCACTAACCCCAATAACCACTAACCCCTCTATTATAACCACTAACCCGTAACCCCCTAACCATCAACACAACACCTAACCACTAACACTTTCCACCAGCCTATTCTGCTACGTACCGGAAGATTCTTCATTAGTGCCTAATTACCGACCACGTAACACATTCCACTAGCCTAAATCGTACCGAAGCAATAGGAGGATGCAATGAACAAGAGTCGATGGCTTGGCAATGAACCAAAGTAAACAAAGCAAGAGAGAACAAGAGAGCTAAGGTCTAATGAATGAGCACGTACTATTATAAAAAAAAGACGAAAATACATTTTTAGCGTTCTCTTACGAGGATAGAAGTAATATCGATCTGATATATTTATATAAACAGATTGTTAAGTTTTAACAATCAAAAACGGAAATTGTCACTCTGTATACTGCATACTACGTATATCTATATACCAATATGTTTGCATAATTGCTAAAGTAGGCAGAGAAGCCTAAAAATATTAACCAAGTCCAGAACAACCCATAGTTAACACTGACTTTATTCAACGGATTTTGTTTTAATTAAAATCACAAATCAAAACAAAAACGAAGGTACAAATATAAAGCACATTTTTTATGCACAGAAACAGCAGTAGGCAGCTTACCAAATCAAAATAAATATGTTTAAACATTTTGTACAATTAACACAGTAAATCAGGTAGGGGCATTTTTATACAAATATACTTCTAACGTTCTTCTAAATTTCCTTGGATCTTTTTTAAATTCATTCGCAGCTTCTAAGTTAAGAGGATCATCAAAATCAGCTAAATCCTACATAAACATACACACAGCTTAGAAGAACTAACTTTGCAAAGTGTTAATGATGGGAAATATACAATCTAATACAGTATGCAAAATTGTATATAGTAAGGTGGGGGGGAGATGGAACACTTTTTCAATCCATTTTCCCCTTTCATTTGTTGGTAAACAAAGGATATTTAAAGAATTTTAAAACCGTCTTCCAAAGACTCGCAAAGACTGTTGTTAATTGCTTAAAACACAATCAGGATATTTGGATATTATGTGCAAAATGTATCCCGTCTTCCACTACCACTACGGTACTATATATTTGCTTTAGCAGAAAAATTGGTAGGGAAAGTTAAAAGTTTAGACCTTTCTGAATTAGTTTGCAATACCTGAATACAGATTTAAATAAATCAAGTTTTTAAGCCAAATTTTATAAGATTGTCAAATGTCAGAATAAAAGTTGTCTGACAAACAACCTTTTTAAATTAAATAAATACACAACATACCGTAAATAAAGAACCAAGACCCCAGATCAAATCCTAAATAATATAAGAAATTATGATGATGGTAATCAATGAATTCACATATATTTATTTATAACAAAAGTAGGTATTTATTAGGCAAAAATCAGAAGCTAAATGTTAAAACTATACTTTTAAATCATATTTATTTCCAAATTATCAAAAACAATACCAACCATATTATATATAAATATTTAAACAAATATTCTATAACCTAAAACAGGACTTTCCTAGACTCGGGGACTGCAAAGATCCCAAAGTTTTTGTACACCCTTGTATTATACCATTAACCGTGAAGACTTAAAAGTCACAGAAAATTTAGATGCCCCATTCTAGAGTATACTCTTTACATGATAAAATATATTAAATAATTACATAACTAAATGGCCATTACTTTGACTGATCTTGTTGGCGCCCACCCCGAACCGTCCAACGAATGTTCTCTTAATATACTCAAGCAAACTTCACCTTTCAAGCTAATGTTTGGATGCCAAACAGATGTTGTGCATTTTACAACTGGTGGCTAAATGTAGAATCAGATTTAAAAAAAAAAAAAAAAAAAGAATTATTTCGACACAGAATGTGTATTGTAAAAATCTGTTTCTGTTCCCAATCGGGCCAATCACAAAACACTTGTAACTGTAAAAAAATATTTGGACACCGAACTTATATTATTCTATATATCTGTTCACAATTACAAAACACCTGTAACTGAACTGAATAGGAAAATATAATAAAAAAAGAAAAACATAAGCTAAAAAAAAGAAAAAATATAAGCTAAAAAAAACAGATAACAATTAAAATTGTGTTGATAACTGAATAATCAACCAAGGATAGTAACATCTGAAATGATTTAACTTGATGGTCAACCAGTTACCAGGCATTGAGTCATACAACAATTAACCTAAAAGCCATAAAACCAGGTCTATAGTTCTGATCTATAAGACTTAAGTCCCACGCAGACTGTCAAAGGATAACAATTTGAAAATCCCCAAAACTTATCTCAGTTATCTGACTGTATTTTAATGACGAAAGTCAGAACACAAGGCATAAACTAAGCACTAAAGATAGTAGTGTGCATTGGGCTTAAAGAGTCGTAACAACACAATACAGATGTTTTTCGTATAAATGAGACATTTGACTTACTTTCATGTTGTATTCTTCTGGTATTGAAACATTAAACTTGAAACATCCATCTTTCCACATCCCATCCTCAGGAGTCACAGAAACCTAATTATAAATATGAATGAATGTAACTTACTTTATCCTCGCGTGGCCGGAAAACGACAGTTGTTATCACACGGGTTTAACACCTTGTGCAAGCTTACGAGTTACCATGTATGTTACTTTGTGGGTGATTATTTTATTTGGATTTTTTTATTTATTTTATATTTTTATGTATGGCTGATAATTTGGACAACCCATTAGAGACCACTGGGTTGGAGCAATTGTCGTTAAGTGTCTTGCCCAAGGACACACACGCTCACAATGGTAGCAGCGACGAGCCTTGAACCCATTACCTAATGGTTACAGGCAGGCGCACTAACCACTACACCGGAAATAACATAGGATTTGTTTACAAAACAAAACTGTTAATGGAAAACATATATTTATCTTATTCTACGTAAAAATGTAAGTGAGGTCCTGCAGTGTGGCACGCAGTTTTGGGATTTATGCAAGGATTGGCCCATTATTCTAACACCCAAGGTGCTACCGCATAGACCTTATCGGATTTTGGATCCCAGGTAGCGACGTCAAGCCTTAAACTCGTATCCTACAACAGTCTACATTTTCTTAGTGTTTTGCTCCTATAATGTTAACTTACTGTAAAATGATGAAGAATATTTGGATCAGGAAACTTGATTTGACAAGTTGAGTTGTTGTACGACCCAATGTCAGAAAGTTCTGTAATGTGAAATAGCTTAAATAAAACACAATCAGTATGAATTGATGATTCTGTAAATAATAGCAGCTCAGGGTTAATAAAAGCAAGTGGCAACAACAATTGGTGAAATTTCAACAAAAGTCAAAAACCTAAAAAAGTTTTTTTTCTATTTTAACAACAGTTTCAACAAAAGTCAAAAAGTGGCACAGTTAAAATTAAAAATTATGACAGAGCTAGATTTAATTTAGTTATGTAGGCCATTTATAAAGTCGTATTTTTAAACTAATACGTTTTATGCGTATTCCTTTGCAAAAGAACACTTACGTTTCTATAGGAAGTTTAACTTAATAATAATTAAACATAAATGGCTCGTTCCTCTTCTAGGTGTAGCGACCACTTTTATTTCATGTTTTAACAACTGTCGTTTTGTTGCTATATCCTGTCTTTTCGTTTAAAATATTTTTTAACTTTGCTACGGTAATCGAAGAGACAAATAAAGTTATTATATTATAAAATATATATATATATTATTATTAATATACACATTTCAATGTTTCACAAGTTATAGCCATACATTTGATAGTAAACCAACTACACTTTTTGGAGCATATTAATAACAATAATAACTATTTATTTGTCTCTTTGATTACGGTAACAAAAATTTAGAAATTTTTTAAACAAAAAGACAGGATATAGCGACAAAACAACAGTTGTTAAAACATGCTTACAGTTAAAAACATTATTACATTTAATTAAAAGATAATAAGCGCGGTCCCTACACCTCGCATAGTTAAACTTCATGCATATTAAAGACAATACAAACCTTTTACGAGCAGATGATCTCGGATACGAGAAGAGGTTGTTTTTGTTGAGCTTGTTGCATTTGTCTGTCCCTTTCCCTTTTCTTGGGATTCCTTTAATTTCTTTGACAATGTTATCATTTACAATTCTTATGGAATGCAATCCCATTCACATAAAGATCCTTGTACCTGTAACTAGAAAGAAGCAACTAAATAAAAAAACACAGTACTTATTCTACTATTACATAATAACTTAACAGGATACATTAAATACAAAATACACAATACAACAGTATAAAAGGCACCTTACTAAATCTGATCATTAAATATATCTTTATTACCTTGAATTACAGAAAGCGGAAAACACAAGTAACGTGAAACAATTCCATCAACTGATAAAATATATATATATATATAATTTGCTACTTAAAAATGAAATATTTTTATAGGCATGAGCAGTGGCACAGCCAGAAAAAAATAAGGGGGAGGGTTTTAAGCAAAAAATAAAAAAAAATTATTTTTTTAATTCTTTAATTATTTTTTTTTCGTTTAAAAGGGGTCGCGACACCCTAAACCCCCCCTGGCTGCGCCACTGGGCATGAGGCATGACAGCTGTTAGTTTTTTCCCCAATCTAAAGCTTTGACGAATTCATCCTCTGTGAAAGACAACAGTTTAGCGGCTTCAACATGTAATATCTGTCTTTTCAAAACTCCGATTAATTTTTGCTGTTTTTTTATCACATTGAGTGAATCGACATTAATTCGGTTGAGCTGCTTATTCTCATTTTTTAAGTGATCCAGTTTTTGTTGGTCTTGTTCTACAATTTGTTTCCCTGAATGCTGCTGTTTTTGTAGCTGGGATTTAACTTTGTTGAAATCTTCAAGAACTCGATTAAATCTTACTTCTAATGCGTTGTACGATGTCGCTGATTGCTTTATTTCTCGATTTTGTTTGTCTAATTCCTTTGAAGCGCTTTGAAGTTGGTTTGTTTTACGTTCAGTGTTTCCTTTTTCAGCTTCAAACGCAGATTTCCACTTTGTAGTTTGGTTTTGTTGATGGTTCAAATTCTTTTTTAACCGTTCTAGTTCTTCGTTGGATTCTTTCGTCGATGTTTTATACGTCTGCTGCTCATCTAATAAACTTGAGACCTGCGTGGTCAGTTGATCCACTTGTTCCTGCATAACCCTAAGTTTGGCTTTCAGGAAACGTATTTGTGCTTCACTCCCCATTTTTTCAGTTGCTGCTGATAAAACATCATTAACCTCGGATTGGTTACTACTTTCCCGTGGAGTTTCATTTTTACTAATTCTGTTCTTTTTTGTCAAACGATCGAGCGGTTGTTCAAGTTTTAATCTATGAAGCCTTTCGTCAACATAATTTTTATCCTCGTCAGAAAAACTATCTTGTAATCCAGCAGCGGCAACAGATAGCAGATTATTAGTATCAACATTCAACACATCAACGATATCGACATCTTCTGAAATATCTGCGCTATTTCTCAAATCAAGATTTTGAGATTCACTTCTAAATACGGAGTGCTGTAAAAAGTTTTCTTGCTGTTGTATAACCACGTCTGCTTCTTTAACCAACTTCGCAGTTTGCTTTTCTAACTGCTCATTCAATTGCTGAAATGCTTCTTCCCTCTCAAGTAGATTCATGTTGATATTTTGACGTTGTTTGGCCATACTCACAACTTAAATAATTATTATTCTAAAAATGAAACCAAAAACAATATTTCTAACAGATGAATTCTGCAATTAAGGTCAACTTAGTTGGTGTTAAAATCCATTGAAAGCAGACAGCTGTCCTGAAATGTAATTTTACTCTTTATGTGTCAACCAAAATAGAAAATACCTTTTCCGTTTTTTGTTCAAATGACTACAAATAGGGTGTGAACGCAAACATGTAACTTTTACACTGATTTTTGTCAATTATTTTTATCTGATTTTTGCTAGCTAAACTATGATTGATTGTGTATGGTTTTAAAACTAAAGAATTATCATATCTTTAATGAATACATGTTGTGAAATGACCTCAGTCCAGTGATATGAGAGATTTGAGATGTTCAGAAACGAATTGGAAACAAACAAAAGCAACAGTTCACTGATAAAAGATCTATAGGGGAAGATATCAGGTATGTGTTCATTATATAGATCATTGAGGTAATACTGCCGCTGACAAAGCATGTTTTCGCGCATTTTTAAAAGTGATTTTCGACACGAACGTCCAAGTTTTTTTTAAAAAAATAGTTATACAGCGAGTATCAGGGAAACGCACGAAAAATTTTAAGCCCAAAATTTTCACTGGTCACCAGTGGCAGTATTACTGATCAGTGATAGTCGTAGTCAGCAGCGAACAAAGTTAAGTATATTGTGGGTTGGGCAAAATACATTTATATACCTAACCTTTATTGCAAACACGTACCACAGAATTAAAGGCTGCATCTCTTTGCCCCGTTAAACCAATGAATGAATGTAACTTGCATTATCCTTGCGTTGCCAGGAAAACAACAGTCGTTATAACATTGTGTTGATACACCTCATGCCAGCTTACGAGTTTGTCGAGTTACCGTGTAATGTTAGTATGTTACTTTGTGGGTGATTATTAATTGGGGATTTTTTTATGTATGGCTGATAATTTGGACAACCAATTAGTGATCACTGGGTTGAAGCAATGGCCGTTGGAGTTAAGTGTCGTGTCCAAAGACACAAATGCCCACAGGCCACAACAGTAGCAGCAAGCCTTGAATGATGTTCGAGTTTCTGGCGACGAGCATTGCATTAGACTAATTGTTGAAAAACAAATATTGAGGGGGGAATCGACAAAAACTTAAATAGCATTCTTTTTTAATTATATTAACGATTTACGCGACTGCTCACGATTGTCTATGATATTTCTATTTACAGTTAACATAAAGTCAAACTGGCGATTCTTCACCAAGGTAGCCCCACTACACAGTATACGGAAATGAGTGCTGAAATTTTCCCAAACCACTGTTTCTGGCCATATCTCTTTACATGGTGTTAGTTGGAAGTGCTTGATCAATTTACCCAGCTGTCGATTGGGCAATATTGAAGTATGGTGCTCCGGCGTCTACCGCTTCATATTCTATTTTAATGACTACCGGTATAGCTTTTATATTATATTACTTGTTTCGGTCCCTATGAATTTTAAAAGGTTGGAAGCGGACACTTCTTTAGAATCTAAACGTTTGATTGATGGTACAGTGACTATACAGGTGGTACAATACAGAACACATTGTAATTAATAATAACCAGCACGTTCAGGGAGTTATCGATAAAATAGATACCATTCCAGCCTTTTATTGTAATTACAATTTCACATTTATGCTTACAAGAGAGCAAACCCTTAATAAATGGTCACGATTATAAACTGCAATAAACAATATGTGTAAATATGCACTTAAACTTGTTAATATTAAAAGTCGTCGCCTGGTTAGAAGTATATTAGTAACATTGTATATTCTGAAAAAATAAACGAACATATTAGTAACATTGTATATTCTGAAAAAATAAACTTCGGTGTGTATTCTCTAGTCACGCTTGGAGAATAAACCATGCAAAGGGTAGGACATCTTGGTCTCAATCTGTTACAGGAAAATAGAACATCTTTACACACACTTTTGTTTGTATTAGAAGTTTAACTTGGTAATAAGTAAGCATAAATGGCTCGTTTGTCTGCTAGGTGTAGCGACCAAGCTTGTTTTCTTCCAATTAAGTGTAGGCTAAACACGTTTAACTGTAAGCGTATTTTAACATTTCTTGTTCTGTTGCTTTTGTCTCTTTTAAATCTCTTTCTTGTTATTTCTAAATCTTTGCTACCGTAATCGAAGAGAAAAACGGGTTATCATTATATTATTATTATTGAATTCAAACCTCAGCTCGTGCAATCTCTTTGAACGACTGACCGTCCAAAATCAGAAGAAACGTCTTGTCATCTGTAGGACTGATGACAGTTGAAAGGACAACCCCATCGTCTTCGTCTTGCGATCCAGGACGAGGTACAAAGATGGGCTCTGACGTATACTTGTCCTGCGCGGAAACTTAGAGTTAACCATCTGGTTTTTGGTTTACTGTATACTTAATTTTCATTGATCTAGAATAGCTGGATGTTGAATTTCTTACACTGTATTCTGGGTTCAGACAGGTTCTTTTTTTAGTTTTATCATATATAACACTGTGGGGTAAGATGGGACACCGTTAGCACATTATATTCAAATGTCCTGATCGTGTTTTTAACAATTAACAACGGTCTATGGCAGTCGTGACGATACGGTTTTGTAATTCTTTGAATGTACTTTTAAACCACCAAATGGGACGAGGAAGTAGAATGAAAAGGTGTCCCATCTTTCCCACCCTACTATACTGTATTCTGGGTCCAGATAATTACGTTTTTACTATATATACTGCTAAGGCTGTTTTCGTCTCTGTATATAAAGCGATTCTGTTTTGTGGGAACCATATTTTACCAACAATATGTTGCTACTGCAATGAAAGGCAGCAAATAGGCTTCATTTTGCCAAGTTAAGGTTATTGTTTTGTTCTTAGCTTTACAGTATAAAAAAAACTAGTTTTAAAATCTCACCTTTTCTTTCCAATATTTTATTTCTTTCGTCTCCACGTTTATTTTCACTAAATGCGACGGCAAGATATACTCCGAAGAAATAGCATATATAAACCTGTGTTTAATAATATAGAGTAGTTTAACTGCTTTTCTGGGTTAAACACATTATATATGTCTATGCCAAAACATTTTTAAAGCGCCTTTTTTCTGCTCGTTGACGTGCATTTTTGGAATAGCCATTTACACATTCGCGCATTAGTTAGCGCGCCTACGTGGCGGGTGTATGTGCCTGCCGTTTAATTTGGAAATAAAGTTCATTGCTACAACCCATTCATTCATTCATTCATTCATTCATTCATTCATTCATTCATTCATTCATTCATTCATTCATTCATACATTCATTCATTCATTCATTCATACATTCATTCATTCATTCATTCATTCATTCATTCACTCATTCATTCACTCATTCATTCATTCATTCATTCATTCATTCATTCATTCATTCATTCATTCATTCATTCATTCACTCACTCATTCATTCATTCATTCATTCATTCACTCACTCACTCATTCATTCATTCATACATTCATTTATTCATTCATTCATTCATTCATTCACTCATTCATTCATTCATTCATTCATTCATTCATTCACTCACTCACTCATTCATTCATTCATTCACTCACTCACTCACTCACTCACTCACTCACTCATTCATTCATTCATACTTGTATTCTCGGCCGTTATAGCCGTCATAATTGATCCGAGGCAATTCTATACCAAGCTCAGTGTTTGGAAAGTCATCTGGCACCAGTAGCTCGTAAGTCAGAGATACCACGCCAGATTTATTCAGCATTGCAGTTGCTTTGCAGCCAGGTATGGTGACCAGGTTTGTATCTGTATTAAACAAATTCAGATAATAAATACGTAAATTGTAAAAACTTAGCAACAGTAAACCATATATTTGATCCAAAACGTTATTTCTTTTTTATCATTGAACGTCAACAACTGTTGTTTACAATAATATGACCGTTACAATAATATTCCCGTATGTTTGCATTTTTAAACCCAAAACTTCTGGGTTCTAAGTTACAATATGATCGTTATGCTTTTAAATATGTTTAAAAGTTGTTAAAAGTATTATGCATACGGGTATGGTAGCTTCTTACACGCTATGGGAGCAGCTAAATACACTCGGGTGTTCAATCTTTTCTTAAGGTTTATTTTATCTTTAACAGTTAACAAACCGTTTGGTGTATCCGAAGAAATATCCAGGGGAATAACTATCCTTCGTGGTCGAGTTAAATACTTCTCATCTAAGTTTGACACAACTTTATCGTGCGCTTCTTCGTCGAGTAGGGTATCCAGCCCTCTGCAAATATTTCAATATACAGAATAAAGCGAGATAAGAGTTGCTATTGTAAGAGCTAATTTTTTGAAATCATGGTTTGTTTAGGAAAAAGTGGATTAAACTTCTCGGGCTTGTAATATTGGTGGGGAAGATGGGACACCTTTTCATTTTATATTTTCTCCTCCCATTCGGTAGTAAGCAAAGGATATTTAAATAATTATAAAACCGTATCTTCACGACTCCTAAATACCGTTGATGAACACGATCAGAAAAAACGTATACTATGTGCTAAAGATATCCCGTCTTCCTACTATATAATTTTAAATATCTAGTTTTGCTATAATATTCTATTATATACTGTCAGGTCCTTAAGTACCACTGAGCTATAACTTGTAGGGGAGTGTAGGCTTACTTACAGCAGCCATACTAAGGAGCGGTCTGATCCACACATGTCAACAACTATGAATCTCTTTCCATCGTTCTCTTTAGTCTCGTAAGCATTTATATGATGGAAGCAGAACATTCCCCTGGCTTCGTATTTTGTTGCTATCTTCTCGCCCGTGGTTTTGTTGATAATGTGAAACTAAAATATAATGTTTAAAATAGAGTGTAAAATATACAGCACTGTGGGTTAAGATAGACAAACAAACTGTATAATGGTACTGTGGGGTAAGATCGGACACTTTTACAAAATAATATCCAAATATCCCGATCGTGTTTTAAAGAAATAACAACGGTCTATGGGACTCGTAATAATACGTTTTATAATTCTTTGGATGTTTTTTGTTAGTTACCAAATGGGACAAAAAAATAGAATAAAAAGTTGTCCCATCTTACTTCGCCCTACTATTACATTTATTATGCTGCAAAAATATCAAGCGCGCATACGTGCTTAATAAACGACTCATACTTACAAGAGATTGTTTTGTTTTATCTTCATAAAACGAAGACAGAATTGGATTCCAAAGTTTCAATCCAATTAACAGTTTAGGAGTGCTGAAGCTAAACGGCTGCTCATGAAATATTATCCAATTTTCTGAGAGTCCGAAACTGAAAAAAGTAGTTTTGCAAAATACTAAAAATAACGTTCTGATATGTGCATATAATTCTTCGAATGTTTTTTGTTTACTACCAAATGAGACAAAAAATAAAATAGAAAGTGTCTTTTCGTGTTTACTTCGTAAGTTAGGGTAAGACGAGACACTTTTTATTTTATTTTTTAGGTAAATTGGGGCAAGACGGAACACTTTTCATTTTATTTTCTTGTCTAATTTGGTAGTAAACAAAAACCTTTCGAAGAATTATAAAACCGCATTTTCACGACTTTTGGTATTTTTGCCAAAAGTGTCCCATCATGCCCCACAGTACTATATACCGAATATATTATAGAACAAGGCCCTTAACGGCAATTGCTTCAACACAGTGGTATTTTACGAGTCCTATACAGGCAGGGTCGCTAACCACTATGTCACGGCGCCGGACGTTCATTCATACTGCTTTATATCCTAACCTGTGGTGATAACTTGCGTTGCTGGTTGTGGATGGAAATTTCATAAAAACTTCCAACTCATTCATTGGGTCTGGTGACGTCATTTTTGCAGCCGGTACTTTGATGACGTGGTAATGCGGAGTTCGCCCGAATGTCGTACCCAGGTTTAAGTAATCTCCGTTACGATCTAAAACAATAATGAAATTCTTGAATTATGGTCTGTTAAATGTTAGTGGAGTGGGGAAAGTGGGACACCTTTACATTTTATTTCCTCGTCCCATTTGGTAGTAAACAAATAACACTCAATGCATTATAAAACCATTTCATCACGACTCCCATAGAATATTGTTGTTTAAAACACGATCAGGATATTAGGATATTATGTGTTAAATGTGCCTGATCAAAGCAAATGCAGTTTATCGTAAATAAAAGATATGCTAACCATAATGCGGGTGTGCGGCAGTGACAGTCATATTAGCTGGCCCACAGTCTGTTATTAAATTTTTGGTCTCCAGTGTTTCCGGATCGAATCCATAAGCTGTTGGTCCATCCGTAATTGCGTAGTAAGCCTCACCAAGTTGGGCAACACTGACATTTGCATTGTCAGATCGAGGGGCAATTTCTACGAAATTTGTAAAAAACCTAAAAAATGATAAGAATCATAATTTCATATAACTTGAATGAATGTACTTGTTGTCTCCTCGCGTGGCGGGCAATCACAGTTGTAATATTCTGGTGTTCTGTTTCATACACCTATTCTACCAGTAGCTTTCGAGTTACGACAGCGATTTTTTTCCTAATTGTATGACTGACAATTTAAAGAACCCGAAAGTAACCACTGGGTTAAAGCAATTGCGGTTAGCTGGCTTGCGCAAGG
This sequence comes from Ciona robusta, assembly GCF_009617815.1. Classification (NCBI taxonomy): domain Eukaryota; kingdom Metazoa; phylum Chordata; class Ascidiacea; order Phlebobranchia; family Cionidae; genus Ciona; species Ciona robusta. Next base: position 4,951,796 of record NC_143243.1, on the reverse strand, counting down.
ACACCTACGCTCTTATTAGTAGCAGTGACGAGCTTTGAATCCGTTACCATTGGGTTATAGGCAGGCACTAGACTAATCACTGTGCCACAGGGCTAACAATTGTCTGCAGAAGATTAATCTTATACACAATGCTTGTATCAGGTTTGTTGACAAAAACTTTTGTTTTGTTTTGTAGGGTGGGGAAGATGGGACACCTTTACTACGTAATATCCAAATATCCTGGTCGTGTTATAAACAATTAAAAACGGTCTATGGAAGTCGTGAGAATACAGCTATATAATTCTTTAAATTTTCTTTGTTTACTACAAAATGAGACGAGAGAATAGAATAAACAGCGTCCCACCCCCCCTCCACTATATAACATTGGCTGATATGATATTACCTACTAAACATGTTTTTGCACGGGTCGGGGCGTGAAGCGGTGCCAAATTCTCCGATTATTATTCTCGAATTTTCGTGGTTAGTTTTATAAGTCCCCGAACGTAGAAACTTGCTGCTGTACGTAACTTTACCCTCAAACATACTGAATCTGTAACGTAAATAGCATACGGTAATTTGATACGACGCCACTCATATTTTGACGTCATACTTGTGCAGCAGTGCGTGACCGTCAAACCAGTGCTTAAAAGTATCAGGGCCAATATCGAATTCGGCAGGACCATTACGAAGCACATCTCCGTTTAGCCATTCGGGTATACAACCTAAAAAATAACATTTAAAAACGTGTGTAGGCAGCCAAAACAATTAAGAACGATTTAACAGCATTTTTATATGCGATTACAAACTACAAATTATTCAAGTTTTCCAACAGTCAAAATACTGACCCGTTACAACGCATTCTGCATTTGCCCTTTCTTCTGCTTTCTGCAGCAGTTTAACATAACTTTTTGTCTTCGAAGGCGCTGACATTTTATTGAAGTTTCTAAACACTGCAAAAAATGGGCGCCTCTGTATTGCAAACATATAATAAGACCAGCGAGTATACTGTACTGTAGAAAATACCTAATCACTCATCTGTATCTGATTGTTAAATTACAGCTCTTTGTAAAACTGGCGCGTGACCAAAAACTCAGGTTACTAAAAAACCTGTCAGCAACAATAACGACGCACAAGTAATAATGGCGCAATCTTTTCTGTAGGGCTGTAGGCAATCAGTCTACCATCGCTGAATAACGGTGCCGCACAAAACACGATGTACAAATATTGTTTAGGTATTTCACGTTATGTGTACGTAAAATGTACAGTCGGTCACTTACTAAAATAAAAATAGCTGACTACGGCTGTTGGGTAACGTTATGACATTTTAGAATTTCTGTGCTATATAAAAATGGTTATAAGTTAATATTTGACATATAGTAGGGTGAGGGTAGATGGAAGAGGTTTTCATTGTATTTTTCCATTTGGTACTAAACAGAGAACATTCAAAGAATTATAAAACCGTATTCTTACGACTCCCCTAGACCGCTGTTAAATTGTTTAAAACAATATCCGAAAATTTGGCTAATATGTGCCAAAGATGTCCCGTCTCCCCCCACCCTACTATATGTTAATGAAGACCTATGGTGACTATGTAGGACCAACATTCCACAATATGTGAATAAATAAATTGTAACTATATTTGAATTAAAATCAAAAACGATTTAGAATTGTAATAATTGGTATAATATAGTAGGGTGGGGAAAGATGGGACACCTTTAGCACATAATGTCCAGATATCCTGATCATGTTTTAAACAATTAACAACGTCTATGAGAGTCATGAGAACATAGTTTCATATTTCTTAGACTGTTTTTCGTTTACTACTAAATGGGACAAGAAAGTAGAGTTAAAAATATCCCATCTTCCCCCATCCTACTGTATAGCCTACCTTTTGTATTCGTTTTAATAAATACCTTTAACATGGCTGTAATATGCGTGTATATTTATATGTCAACTTAACCACTAAGCATATGCTACAGGGTGTAGACACATAATAATCAAGATGTTTTTTTTTATTTTTTTGCGAAACATCACTATGCTACATCATGTGACGTACAACTTCCGTTAAATTGCAACGTAACAGAACGTTATGAACAAAATGCAATAATATGCTGCTTGATATCGGTTATGATTACAATATATTAGACACCAATATGTTCAAGGTAAAAACAGTAACTATTTACAAAGTATAATTTAAAGTCCTGTTTCATACTTAGTAGCCTATATTGCTGTGTTTATAAAAACATAGACCCACTGTTTACAGTATTTTTCGCCTTAACATATAGTAGGGTAGGGGAAGATGGGACACCTTTTCATTCTATTTACACGTCACATTTGGTATTAAACATAGAACATTTTTAAAGAATTATAAAACCGTATTCTCACGGCTTCCATAGATCTTTGTTAATTGGTAAAAACGTGATCAGGTATTTAAATATTATGTGATAAAGGTGTCCTATCTTCCCCCAACCTATTATATAGTAGGCTGCAATGACCCGTATTTCCTAAACGTGTTTTCACAATTAACAACGCTCTTTTAAAATCGCGAAGCTACTGTTATATAATTTTGAGAATAATTTTTGTTTACCACCAAAATCGGACGAAAAAAGTAGAATAAAAACGTGCACCATTTTTACCACTACTATACTGCATGTACTAATTGGGAAATTAAGAAAAAAAAACAAGCGCACATCTGATCGTTTAGCGTCTGGCAATCTAATAGGCATTTTAACCTAAAAAGCAGAAATTAACAATAAAATGCCGCTTTTTTCTTCCTTCATCTTATTGTACTGTTTTTTATATATAGCAGGGTGGGGGGAGATGGGACACCTTTAGCACATAATATCCAAATATCCTAATCGTGTTTTAAACAATTAACAACAGTCTATGGGAGTCGTGAGGATATAGTTTTATAATTCTTCGAATGTTCATTGTTTACTACTAAATGGTAGGAGAAAATAGAGCTAAAAAAGGTTCCCACCTTCCCCCATCCTACTGTACTAACTTCCGTATGCGAAGATACATAACAAAAAACATTTAGTCTTCATTAGTCATGAAAACAAAACATATTTTGACTCCTGTTATTGAATTAATTCTCAATCGAATAGGTTTTAGGAGCTGTACGCTTTGAATGAACGCTTTACAGTGTACATTTCGCTGCTGGTTACCGGTGTACGTGTTAAAGTGTGCGACCCGGATTCGTAGAAGTCTGTGTATGACACGAATTCGTAGCACGTATATAGGGTCTAACTGTAATACGTATAAACACTACATTTAAAAAATAAAAAATGCAACGTTAGGGGTTATATCACGATCTGTCTGTTATAAAATGATAAACGAAATTTAGTTATTCTTGCATGGCGAGCTACAATTTTTTTTATTGCAAATGAGAAGAATAAAAAAATAAAACGCATTAAGATGGTTGACCTATATAGTATATAGGGTGGGGGAAAATGGGACACCTTTATAACATTATATCAAAATATCGTGATGGTGTTTTAAACAATTAACAACGGTCTGTTGGTGTAGTGAGGATATGGTTTTATAATTCTTTGAATGTTCTTTGTTTACTACCAAAAGGGGCGAGAAAATTGAACAAAAAGGTGTCCCATCTGCCCCATCCTCATATATACAAACTGTTGCAGTTTGTACAATTTATCAGCCAAACATAAAAAGGAACCCCCTCACTAAAAATACAGTAACATAGGCCTACATGGTAACTCGTAAGCTGACACAAGGTGTATGAACATCCGTGTTAAAACGACTGTCGTTTTCCGGCCACGCTAAAGAGAATTACATTCACTCATGTATACATTCATTATTTCTCTTCTTAGACAGGAAACAACAAAATATCAACAACGAGCGTAATAATAATCAATACTAATTAACAATAAGCGTATAATATACACAATACAATCTCATTGCGTCAGTTTCAAAGCATGAACGTAGACTGCTTGCAGAATATAGTGGCTGTTTCTGACAATATGGCAATAACTAATGCTGCAGCAGAAAGCACAGAAACGAAGGCTTAGCCTACAGAGTGAGATAGCTAGTACGTTGTTTAGTAACGATCGTCTATGGATTTCAAAGATCCAGTCATGTTTCGGTAAGATAAATAACGTATATAGTAGGGTGAGGGCAGATGGGACACCTTTTCGTTTAGTTTTCTCATTTCATTTGGTAGTAAACAAAGAACATTCAATGAATTATAAAACCGTATCTTCACGACTGGCACGTACCGTTGTTAATTGTTTAAAACACGATCAGGCTATTTGGATATTATGTGTAAAAGGTGTCCCATCTACCCCCACTACTATATATTGGTGTAGATTTTACATGTTGAAGCGTGCATTTTACTGCTATCCTTGTAAAACTAATTATCGAAAAAATCGATGTAGTCTAGTAGGGTGGGGGAAGATAGGACACCTTTTCATTCTATTTACTTGTCCTATTTGGTAGTAAACAAAGAACATTTAAAAAATTATAAAACGGTTTTCTTACAACTTCCATAGACTGTTGTTTAAAACATGATCAGGATATTTAAAATTATGTGCAAATGTGTCGCGTTTTCCGCCACATATTATACATTATGATGTTAAACTAAAAGTAAGGTTTTAATTTTGATCAACTGCCGAAGAAAGGTTGTTTTAATGCGTTCCGCTTAGACTTAAACAATAAGTTTGATGTCATTGCGTTAACATAATGCACTTTCTAAAATTTAAAAGTGTGCCTATGAAAGTGTTTACTGTGAACTATTAGTGAAATTTCTTTTTGAGGGGGGGTTGTTTTTCCATAATGAACCAATCTTTTGTGTCAATTCTCGTTAAAGCCGACTTTTCTAGATAGCAGGTTATTTTCTACTCTTTTTTTTAACATCGAAACATATGGCCTTGGTCCCTAATCATCTAGATTCTACAGACAAATTCTCTTTCTATTCCACGCGATTGGCAGTTGTTTCAATATTCCTATGCTAAATACCTTTAGACATTCTTTTCTTTAGCCCCCCCAACTCAATGAAAAATGCATATGAAATGCCACACCAGTTTGAGAAGCGAATACTGCTAACTGTCATTCACCCACCTACAAGGGTTGCAGCAAGTATCTTAATAAAGAAAGCTAATTTCCTCAAATTTAAAAACAAAAATAGTGATTTGGACATTCTACAATACACAGGAAAAAACAGCTTAATTGAATTCAGAACTTTTATAAAAAGGAATGAAAGTTTAGATAACTCTATAGCAGCACTGTATAGTATGACTTGACTGTACAGCCATTTTTATCTGCACAAAACGCATGACCAATCAATTGAGTATTACAAACAATTTCTGTTTAACAATTTCACCAATATTAGGCATCACAATAAATAAAAGTACGATTAAAATCCCTGAAGGCCATTATATACTTTCTGTTTAGACTTCTGCTTCAAAATTTTCTTGATACCTGAAAAAAATATGAAAATAAATGAATATAAATATAGTTTTACAGTATTTAATGCATACCTTCTTTTTCTTCAGTTGTTAGTTCACCTCTTGGAAAGTCAACGTCAAACGTAATAATTAAATTTCCTCGTAAATTGTAATTTTCGTTTGAAGGAAGACCTTCACCCTTTTTCTTAATTCTCGCACCGGGCCAAGTGACCTGCTTTCTTTCTATATGTACCTGTAACGAATACATCATATAAAAAAAACTAATTTTAGGTCTAATTTTATCACACAAATACAAACTATGTACCTTAAACAAAATCAAATGATAAAACAAAAATTGCGTTTTAGTTTTAGTTTTATATCACACAAAATACAACTATGCACCTTGAACGAAAATCAAATCAAGAAAAAAAATTAAGGTCTAATTTTATCACACAAAGTATAATATACAACTAGTAATTGTAACAAAATAAAATTTGGTCTAATTTTATCACACTTAAAACTGTACCAGTAACAAATTTTTAAAAAATAGAAAAAATGAGGACTAATTTTATCACAGAGAAAATATAACTATGTACCTGTAAAAAAAAAAAAAAAAATTGAGTTCTAATTTATCACACAAAATAAAACTATGAATCTGTAACAAAAAGATTAAAAAAAAAAATTGAGGTCTAATTTTTTTTGACAAAATAAAACTTACCTGTTTTCCATCTAAATGCGTGATGTTCATACTAAATCCAAGCAGAGCATCTGTCAGTGAGATGGTCACATTTGTGTAAAGGTCTAATACATTACGTTCAAAAATTGGATGCCTGAAAATACATTTTGCAATAAAATGATATGTATGTAAACGTAACTTACTTTATCCTCGCGTGACCGGAAAACGACAGTCGTTATCACACGAGTTTACCACCTCATGGCAGCATAAGAGTTCCCAAGTAAGTTTCGCGTGGATTTTTGGGAGATTTTTTATGTATGGCTGATAATTTGGACAACCCATTAGTGACCACTGAGTTTGAGCAATTGCCGTTAAGTGACTTGCCTAACGACACATACGCCCACAATGGTAGCAGTGAAGAACCTTGAACCCATTACCTTTGGGTTACAAGCATTGGCGGGCTAACCAATTAGCTATAGCACCGGACAGACTACACTAACTCCATATGAAATATTTACTTCAATATTTTAATTTGGAATCGAATATCTCCTGGTTCCCCGTCAATATCTGGTTCACCTTCACCAACAAATGGGTATTCCACACCTTCCTCCATTCCAGGTTCAATCTCCATTTCAAGAACTTTTTCCTCATTTACAAATCTGAAATACAAAATAAAAAATTAGGATAAATTGGGAAACTAAAAAAAATAGGATAAATCGAAAATATGAAATATATAGGCTATATAAATATTTTGGAAAAAAAAGGAAAAAAGAAATTAGGTAATATATATATATATATTTAGAAAAATACAAAATTTAAAAAAATATATATTTTATTTTACATTAATTGAACTATCGTGATCACGAGATCTGTTAATTTTGAAAAAAAAAATCTTTTTCTAATAACCTCAAAATCTTTTTAAGAATAACTAAACTATATTATACCTCATTTTAACAATTTTATTACCCATAATTTTTTGAAAATATATATGGCTACTTTTATACCATTGATCGAAGTTGCCCATTCGCGATGAACATAAATAAAAAATGAATAATTCTTACTTCACATTTGGACATTCATCACAAACTCTTTGTTGGGTCATTTGTATTCGGCCCGGCCCAACTTGTGTTGTTTTCATTTCATTTCGACAATTACATTGCCTCGTACCAGATGTAGGTTTTGTAACTGGCTTGTTTCTTACAATCTGAAAAATAATAGACAATTCAGAGTGAAAATGCAGTAACACCGGCGCAGTAGCACAGTTGGTTGGCGCGCCTGCCCCTAACCCAGAGATAATGGGTTCAAGGCCTGTCGCTGCTACCATTGTGGGCGTACGTGTCCTTGGACAAGACACTTAACGGCAATTGCTTCAACCCAGTGGTCACTAATGGGTACTCGTTAGTCGTTACTTGGTAACTCGTAAGCTGGCATGGGGTGTAGAAAAAAACAACACTTGTCTTAAAACGAATATCGTTTTCCAGCCACGCGAGGATAAAGTAAGTTACATTTATTTATTCAACACAACTAGCAAAATCATACTTCAACAAAATTTCCAGAATAAATTTCTTCTAAAGTAACTTCTAGAGGAATAACGAATGAATCTCCTTTTATAACATCTCTATGGCCTTGCTGTTGCTCTCCGTTAAAGTTAAATGAGAAAAAATCTCCGAAAAAGCTGAAGAAAAACAAATTTTGGTTATTTCACTGTTACGCACTAAAGGAGGAATAATTATATATACTGTATTTAAATTTAAAATACCTGTAATCACATTGCTTTACACATTAAATAAGTAAATATCGAGGTCAAAATCTGATATCAATCTTAACCACATAAAATTTATTTGTGCAAAAATAAATAAAAAAAAATCTCTAAAAGATGTTAGCAAAAATAAAATTAGTGTATTGAAGTCTTGTACCTTTGTTTCAAATTAACATGTATTATACGTAATGGAATAGGTTGTGTTCAATTAGAATCAATACATGCATCGCAAATCGCAAGTGAACAATGTCAAAGAGTAGAATAAATACAACTTACAATTTCAAATGAACAAAGTGAAACAGTCGATCAAAACTCAAAAGTAATAAATTTTCCAAGTAGAATAAATGAACTCACAAATGAAAATATTGAAACAGTCGGTCAAAAGTACTAAATTTACAAAATCTTATCCATAAAGGTTAATTGTAAATTACCTGGAAAATGGGTCATGGCTTCCCCCTCCACTCATTTCATCTTTCAATCCTTCTTCACCAAACTTATCGTATTTACTTCTCTTATTTTTATCAGCAAGGACCTGTACAAATAAACTATTACATAACAATATTTATTACTGTGTTTTGCATTGGCTAAGTTCAAAGCATTAATTGAAAATGCCCCTTCCCAGTCTGCACTAAGGCATGTGCACACGCGATTTGATTTACTATCTTTTGGTTATTCATCTCATAATTTGTTGCACGCACACCAATTAATTAAACAATGAACCAAAACTGTATTGAATTAAGTAGCCTTTCCTAATGTGATTTAAAAATGTACGTAATTTCTCTTAAGGTGGCTGTACACAGTATCCGGCATGCGAATTCGCTTGCAAAGTCGTATGCAAACCCATTACCAAGTTCCGCATGCGGCAGCGAAATCCGGACAAAACAGACAAAACGGTCAAATTCAGGATAAGGTGTACAGCCACCTTTACTATGCGAGGGTAAATTACATTCACATTTGTGCAAACTAAGTTTTCAATTGGAATATCTATTGAGTTTTATGAATTAGCAATAATCTTCAATGTTTTGCACATCGTTTTTTTAATAAAAGCACTGCACTTCTAAAAATAAGAGTCTTGTGGGCTTGAGATCTAGCCAGGAGCTGCCATATTCTGCAGACTGGTACATACATAACACCAACAGCCTTGTTCATTGTGCAGAAACACATAATTTGAAACCTATGTCACCATTTATTTAAGTTTCGAAAACATCTTTTTTTCTCAAAAAATTGTTGCTAATTGAATTTTTTAACATTTTATCTAACGTAAATATTATGTATATATATATATACATTTTATTTAGATGTTTTAGACATTAAAACAACTAGAATTGCATTAAAACCTCATATGCCAAAGCCAGTTCTTGAAATTTCTCCGTTGCTGTTGGATCATCGGGATTTTTGTCTGGGTGCATTTGTTTCGCTAATTTTCTGTATGCTGATTTTATCTGTTTCGTTGTGGCATCTTTTGAAACTTGCAATATTTTATAAAAATCTCTCCTGAAAATAAAAAATAGATGAAAAATATGGAGCTAGTGAAAAGTCCTCCCCCCACCTTATTTGCTAACCACTAACCCTTAGGTTTGGGGGTTAGGTGTTGATGGTTAGGGGGGGTTAGTGGTTATAGGGGTTAGTAGTTAGTGGTTATATAGGGGTTAGGGGTTAGCAAATAAGGTGGGGGGGGGGAATCTTCACTAGCTCCAAAAAAAATATATTTTAGTGAAAATAAAATTAGGAAAACTTACCCTGCTAGAACTTGTAAAACGAACACAAATAAAAGTAGTGAACGCAAAACAAGAATTTTAAGATCCATTAAAATATTGCACCTATCGTTGTGAACTGTAATTTACCTAGGAAACCTGTCAAAAAATACTGATTATTCTTAAATTGTTGCCTATTGTATCGGTAAAATGCCGATATACCTTTTTTAGCGTGGTATGCATAAGAACTAGATACCGGTATTTTTTAAATGATGACGTAGCACATGAACTACAAATGCAGCGTCACAACATAGAAACCTAAATACACAAATCTGTACCATAGACAACGTATAGTAGGATAGGGGGAGATGGGACACGTTTCATTTCATTTTCTCGTCCCATTTGGTAGTAAACAAAGAAGATTCAAAGAATTATAAAATCGTATCCTTAAGACTTCTATAAATCGTTGTTAATTGGTTAAAACATGATCAGGATATTTGGATATTATGTGTTAAATGTAACCTGTCTTCCCCCACCCTACCATATAATGCGATTCGTTCCAAATATCTATGGTTTGGCGAAAAAATATGCATAGGGGAGAACCAATATATTAAAGTACCTAAAAAAAATTTCTACATAGTTACGTGTCATAACTTCTCGAGCTAATAAAGCTCGTACTTTAAATAGCTCCATCTATGCCACAAAATTAACGAAAAATAGTATTTTGTAGATTAAGCACTTTGCACAAAAGTTTTGCAATATCCTTCTGAGTTAAGTTCAATGACAATTAGCTGTTGTTGATAGGCCGCCCGCCTGTAACCCAATGGTAATCGGTTCAAGGCTCGCCGCTGCGATCATTGTGAGCGTATGTTTTCCTGGGCAAGACACTTAACGGCAATTTCAACCCAGTGGTCACTAATGGGTTGTCAAAATTATCAGCCATACATAAAAATGAAAAAAAAAAATGAAAAAAATCCCCTCAAAAAACAATCACCCACAAAGTCACGTACATGGTAACTTGTAAGCCGACACGAGGTGTATGAACACCCGTGTTATAACGACTGTCATTTTCCGGCCACGCGAGGACAAAAAGTAAGTATTTAAGTAAGTTGTTGATTAAGCAGGGGTGATGCAGAACTCATGCATATCCACAAATGATGAATCATTACGCTGTCCCGACCATCCGTTACGATTAACGTCATCAATCTGATTCATTCATAATTTAATAAAAACGCGAAAGTAGAACAGCAGCACTGACATTTATATTTAAGATTACGCCCACTCACTCAATTGCACTGTGTAATTCTGCTTGTTTAAAATTACAGCGATTATTTATGCGTGATTTGTGAACTTTTAAAATTAGGAAATGAATTATTGGAAATTAATATTACTGATTGCTGTTGGGACGTTCTCCTTTATAGAGTGGGGTGCTTCGCAAAACGTGGAAACTAGAAATCACGTCAGGATACATACTGTGAGAACTGGGTCGAATGTGAACCAGTTTGGGACTTCTTTATTGAACCGAAAATCAGTCAGGTACGTTTAAAGAATAAAGATATATAGTAGGGTGGGAGAACGGAATCCCTTTAGCACATAATATCCAAATATTTAAATCGTGTTTTAAACAATTAACAACGCTATATAGTAGTTGTGAGGTTACGACTTTATAATTTTTTAAATGTTCTTTGTTTTCTACCAAATGGGATGAGAAAATGGAATGAAAAGATGTTCCATCTTCCTTCAACCTACTATATTTAATTCTCGTTTTCATATTCAACCACAACATATAATATTTGGTGAAAATGACTTTAAGAAAAGCTTTTTTTTTATTAATATTTGTATATGGGATGACAGTTAAAATTTTAAAGCACGTCATAAAGTTCGTTGTAGGTGCACCGTTTATAGAAACACATAATCTACTCAATACACGGCTTAGCAATACACATAAACTACATAGAAAATAATCGGCCCTTTGACGCGAATAATACCCAATGTACAATAGGCTGGGGGAAGATGGGACACTCTTTCGTTCTATTTTCTTGTCTCATTTGGTAGTAAACAAAGAACATTTAAACAACTAATAAACCATATTTTCACAACCTTCATAGACCGTTGGTAATTGTTTGAAACACGATCCAGATATTTAGATATTATGTGCTCAAGGTGTCCCATCTTTCCCCACAGTAATATATCTCATTGTTTCATAATTCCTATTGTAAAAAAACTTTAAATTTAAAGTTCGGGAGTTCGTGTTCGGTTCACCGTTTGAGGTGACAGTATATTACGGGTGAATCAGCGACGTCGTCTTAGATTTTCTTATGTGTAACAGTAGGCATATATACGTGATAGATGCATCGTCATCGCTACGAAATTATTCAAAGCAGTAACACGTATATGCATGTACACCGTTTATTACCTAATTAGGAAATGTAAATAGTTTAACTAATTACGTAAACATTTGAGATACTTCGTTCATGAATAATGAATGAATGTAATTTGCTTTATCCTCGCGTGGCTTGAAAACGACAGTCGTTAAACACGGGTGATCTGTTTCATACACCTCCGTGCCAGCTTATCAGTTACTAAGTATGTTACTTTGTGGGTGATTATTTTTTTGGAATTTTTGGAATTTTTCTTTACTAATAAACATTTACAAATCACACTTAAAAGGGTTTCAGAAATAACAGAAGTTTTTATGCAGCTCCACAGAATTTTTCATCGGGGCGCCTGGTTTTACTTCCAATGCTGCGAGGTCTGGTAACATAAGAGAAGGAGCGGTTTATAAATGCAATGTTCCTGATAATGCTTTGGGCGACGTACAATGTACGGACGCAAGCAGAATTCCAGGAATAGGTGAGTTGTTTTTGTTTGAAGATTTTAGTTTTCGATTTAGTGTGTTTTAAACAATTAACAACGCTCTATGGGAGTCGTGAGGATATAGTTTTATAATTCTAATTTTTGTTTACTACTAAATGGGACGAGAAAATAAAGTTAAAAGGTATCCCATCTTCCCCCACCCTAATGTATGTATTATTTTAAGGTGAAAACGGAGCACTTGGTATGGCGATGACAATGACCAGCGCGAGAGACAGCGTTGTTGTAAGTTATATGCAAAATGAATACAAGTGTGACCATTTTAACATGGTTTATTTTATTTTCCAGATGTGCAGTCCGCAATACATGTTTTCCTGCCCCAACGCCGCTGTATCGCAAAGACAAATCGGCTCGTGTGTAAAATACGACACAAGCAGTACTCTTATAACCAAGTTAGATTCACCATGTCCGACTGGTACATTTATACTGCTATATTTAAATGTTTGCATATTGATCACGTAATATATACTAATATACATTAGGTAAATTTCTATGGCGCCGTAGCACAGTTGGTTACGCCTGCCTCTAACCCAGAGGTAATGGGTTCAAGGCTCTTCGATGCTACCATTGTGGGCGTATGTGTACTTGCGCAAGACACTTAACGGCAATTGCTCTAATCTAGTGGTCACTAACGGGTTGTCCAAATTATCAGCCGCACATTTAAAAATGAAAGAAATTTCCTCAAAATACCCACCCACAAAGTAACATACTTGGTAACACGTAAGTTGGCACAGAGTGTATGAAACAAAACACCCGTGTTATAACGATTGTCGTTTTCCGGCCACGCAAGGAATAAAGTAAATTGCATCCATTCACTTATTCAACTTTTATATTACAGTTTGTCCGCAAGGAAGTTCCCTTATCGTCGATATCATTATTTTACTGGACGGTTCAACCAGTGTATTCCCGTCCAACTTTGAACTTGGAAAGAGTTGGATTAAAAATCTTTTACAATCTTTTAGGTGAATAAGATCCTACTTAAACAATATGGTAAACTGGGGGGGAAATGGGACAGTTTTTCGTTCTATTTTTTTGTCTCATTTGGTGTTCTATTTTTTTGACTTACACAAACTATAAAAACGTTACAAAGAATTAAAATAAAACCGTATTCTCACAACTCCTATAGACCGTTGTTAATTTAAAACACAATCAGAATATTGGGATATTATGTGCTAAAGTTGTCCCGTCTTCCCCCACCTTGCTATGTATTAATTACGAAATGTTAGTTTAATTTATAATCTTTATATGCATTAAAAATTGGACCATTATTAAATATAAATATATTTGCATTTTAAACCGCTTCATTTTTCAGCTCGGATATTGATAAGCATAATGTTGTGGTTGGCCTGTACTCATTCAGCAACATTATTAAACGTGAAATCCCATTATCTGCTCGCACATACTCAACACTTTCAGGTAAGCTTCAAACAAAAAATGAAACATTTTTAGACATATAGTAGGATGGGGGGAGATGGGACACCTTTTTATTCAATTTTCTCGTACCATTTAGCAGTAAACAAAGAACATTCAAAGAATTATAAATCCGTATCCTCACACGACTCCCATAGACGGTTGAATTAATTGTTGAAAACACGATCCGGATATTTAGATATCATGTGCTTAAGATGTCCCATCTTACCCCACACTATATTTTGTTCCAATATGAAAAGGTATGATTGATGCTGTTCGTTACCCTTATGGACAAACATTTATACACACCGCAATCAACGAGGCCGTACAGGAATACCAACGAGCAGGCAGAGCATCGGTGCCGAAACTTCTCATAGTTATAACTGATGGAGAAGCTACCGTACCATCGGCCGTCGCACCGTCCGCTAACGCAGCAAGGTATAGTAGTGTATGGATGGTAACCTATAACTCCTACTACTGTTATGTTATAACGGCGGTTTAGTCAGGGACGCTGCGTAAAGGCAATCGCGGGGCCTGACTGTTGTAGTCTGCTAAAAGCTGCACTAAATATAGCAGGATGGGGAAAGTTGGGACACATTTTAACTCTATTTTCTCGTCCAATGTGGTAGTAAACAAGGAACTTTTAAAGAGTTACAAAACTATATGCTCAAGACTCCCGTAGACCATTGTTAATTGTTTAAAACACGATGAGGATATTCGGATACTATGCGCCAAAGGTGTCCCATCTTCCCCCATCCTACTATATATGCGACTCAAACGATAAAACATGTTTTTTTTAATAAAACAGTCTAAAAACTAGTTCCATTAAAATATACACTTTACTGTTACACAACGTAAACAACAACTGCTCGATACGAATCTCACTTTATCACTTAACGATTCAACACAACCGTTCTCTCACACTCAACACATCTTTAGCCATCACAGCGCAACAAGAACTGCCCGACACACTCAAAATTAGTAGAAAAAAAGTAGAAAAAGCGTCGCACGGAGCAATTAAGCTAACGGCATGGAATACGCGGAAGCGTTAAACAAGTGTAGGTAACAAGTCGTGCTTACATAAAATAGTAATAAGCAACGCAAAGTAACAGGTCTACAAATAGTGAGAAAAAAAACATAATCAAATTTAAACTAACTAACATGACAACGTTTACGTGGACAACAAACACAGCGCGGATGTCAATCAAATAATAATATTAAACAACAGAATTACATTACTAACGCCTATAACCACTAACCCTTTACTAATAACTGCTATAACTACCAACCTCTAACACTTCCCACCAGCCTAATCTGAATGTACTGAAGAATTCTTCAGTAGTACCTACGTACCTACCTATATAAGGTTGGAGAAAGATGGGACACTTTTAGCATATAATATTAAAATATCTTAATCGTTTTTTTTTTAATTAAAAACGGTACATGGGAGTCGTGAGGATACGGTTTTATATTTCTTTGAATTTTCTTTGTTTTCGACTAAATACGGCAAAAAATAGAATGAAAAGGTGTCCCATCTTCCCCACCTTACTATATATGAACTAGAAATCATAAAATGTCATAAATTTAATTTTCTCCTTGAGTTCGATGCTCTTTTTTATAACAAAACCAACAAAAACACCAACGTTTTTTTCGAACCAGAGCTGCTGGTATAATTCTCACTGCCGTTGGAATTGGAAGCTCGGTAAATGAAAACGAACTCACAACAATAGCTGGAGCTGCCGAGAGAGTTTTTCGTGTTAGCGATTTTTCTAGCTTGGGAAGCATTCTTGCTCCATTGCAAAAAGTTATTACAGATTCCGGTTCTTCCTCTATTGAAGGTATCTATATAAGCCAATGCGGGCGTATGTTTTCTTGTGCAAGATACTTAACGGCAATTGCTCCAACCTAATGGTCACTAATGGGTTGTCTAAATTATCAGCCATAAATAAAAAATCGCAAAAAAGCACCCATAAAGTAACATATACTTGGTAACTCATAAGCTGGCACGAGGTGTATAAGACAGAAAACCCGTGTTATAACGACTTGTTTTCCGGCCACGCGAGGATAAAGTAAGTTACATTCATTCATTCATTCGTGTCTCAGCACTTAAAATTCGGTAAATCACGCTCTAATAATTAAACTTCTTTTATAGGTTCGGGTAAAAACACCACAACCGAACTAACGCAATGTCAGATTGGTCTCGCCGCTCACGTTTCCAAGGTTTGAATGCTAACATATAGTATAGGGTGGGGGAAGATGGGACAACTTTTCGTTCTATTGTATTTTCCCATTTGGTAGTAAACAAAGAAAATTCAAAAGAATATATAACCGTATCCCCATGACTCCGATAGACCGTTGTTAATTGTTTAAAACACGATCAGGATATTTAATCTTATGTGCCAAAGATGTCCCATCTTCCCCCACCCTACCATACATGTTGACTTGTTTTAGGTAAAATTCAAACTGTTTAATGTAGAAAAGTAACTTATACGTTGGTGGGGTTGGGTCGTACGATAGAGCCGGTACAGTATTCGACTTTGTCGGCTCTTCTGGTATTCCTACAAGCTTCACAGGATCCATAAATGTAGACGAACTCAAAACTACATTTGAACCTGAAACAATTCAATCGTTAAAAGATTCTTATATGGGTATGTATCATATATGGTATTAAACATGCCAATACTATATAGTATTGTGGGGAAAGATGGGACAACTTTTTATCTCATTTTCTCATCCCTTTTGGCAGTAAACAAAAAAAAATTAAAGAATTATAAAACCGTATCCTCACGACTATAGACCGTTGCTGATTTTTTTAAAACGTAGAATATTTGGATATTATGTGCTAGAGGTATCCCATCTTCCCCCGTCCTACTGTACCTATATTTTATAGTAATGTGGGGGGAAATGGAACAGTTTTCATTCCATTTTCTCTTCCCATTCGGTAGTAAACAAAGAACATTCAAAGAATTATAAAATAGCATCCTCATGACTCCTATATACGTTGTTATTTGTTTAAAACACGATCAGAATACTTGCAAATAATGTGCTAAAGGTGTCCCGTCCCCCCAACCTACTATACTCTAATTTTGCGTATTTTTTCAACAGGTTATTCGGTAACGAGTGGAAACTTTTTCGGAACTTCGAACGCAGAGTATATAGCTACAGGGGTGCCCAAGTACCATTCAAAAGGAACAGTACGTCGTCTGTAGGGTGTAACGGTCACGCCTTTTATAAAAAAAACATTAGTAATTTTTTTTATCAATAAGAGTGTTATAACAACTGTTGTTTTACCGTTACTACCCGTCTTTTCGCTTTTCTCTCCCGTTTTTCGTTATCATGACCGAAAACGACGAAATAAGTTTCATTCATTTTCATTCATTCATTCATTCATTCATTCATTCATTCATTCATTTATTCATTCAATCATTCATTCATTCATTCATTCATTCTTTCTTTCATTCATTCATTCACTCATTCATCCATTCATTCATTCATTCATTCACTCATTCATTCATTCATCCATTCAAGTTCAATTACCGGGGTAATTTTTAAACGACCACTTTTTACAGGTTGTAGTTACTAAATCCAACACACCGATCACGTCCCAAAGTCAAGTGCATTCAGTACACCCATATGGTTCATTATGGCAACTTGGGTCATATTTTGGGCAAAGTGTTCGCGGTATCGACCTTAACAAAGATTCCTATGATGACCTAATTGTATCTGCACCATTGTACAACGAAGTTAACGGCTACGATCAAGGGCGTGTATTTATTTTTATGAACAACCTACAAAATCCAGTTCTTGCTTGGGTAAATATATTATGCAATTTAAACCTTTTCAAGTTATTTAGTAAAGTGGGGTAAGATGGGACATTGTTCGTTCAATTTTGCCGTCCCATTTGGCAGTAGACAAAAACATTCAAAGAATTGTAAACTGTATCCTCACGACTCCCATAGAGCGTTGTTAATTGTTTATAACTCGTTGAATGGGCCTTGTTTACCTTCAAATGGTATAAGAAAATATAATATAGTAAGGTGGGGGAAGATGGGACACCTTTAGCACATATTATCTAAATATTCTGATCGTGTTTTAAACAATTACTAACGGTCAATGGGGGTCATGGCATATAGTTTTATAATTTCTTGAATGTTCTTTGTTTACTACTAAACGGGGCGAGAAAATAGAGGTAAACAGTGTCCCATCTTCCCCCACCCTACTATATATGTTTTGTTTTCTGTATGTCTAATCTTACCCCACCCTACTATATATGTATTGTTTTCTGTATGTCCCATATTCCCCACCCTACTATATATGTTTTATTTTCTGTATGTCCCATATTCCCCACCCTACCATATAAATATTATATTTGAATTTTTAGTTAAACGAGACCTATCAACCTCGAGTGCTGTCTGGAACTAAAGCGAGCGGGGCCCGATTTGGAATGTCGATTGCTTCTGCTGGTGATTTGGACCAAAACGGATACGAAGACATTATTATTGGAGCTCCATACGAGGAATCGACTTCTACCAGCAGCGGCGTGGTTTATGTTTATTATAATTCGCAACTTGGACTCAATGAAATAAATAGACAGGTAATTATTTATGATGTCTTTTACTTATAAAGATTTTTACTTATGAAGGCTTTTACTTATGAAGGGTACTCTTTTACTTATGAAGGGTTTTTAATTTTTCTATAGAGGTTTTTACTTATGGAGACTTTTACTTGTGTAGGCTTTCACTCATGAAGGCTTTTGCTTTTGACGGCTTTTACTTATTGAGGCTTTCACCTATGAAGGCTTTTACTTTTGGCGGCTTTTCATTTTGACGGCTTTTACTCATGGAGGCTTTCACTTATGAAGGCTTTTACCAATGAAGGCTTTTACTTATGGCGACTTTTCATATTTGCAATTTTCAATGCATTACCCAACACAACGCGAAATTCAATGTTTTGCAGAGAATACCCGGTACAACATTGAAAAGTTCAATTCAGCAGTTCGGGTATTCTGTACTTGGAGGAACCGCCATACCCGTCGATATTGACAATAACCATTACCCCGATGTTGTGGTCGGCGCACCGCGCAGCGACTCCGTGTTTTTGTTGAAAAGTCGACCGATTGTTGACGTTCAAGCTACCATAGAGCTGATACCACCAGTGTTTGACGTCATAAATTGCTTGGCAGACGTCACTGCATGCTCGACGGTCAAAATTTGCATCAAAGCTAAATTTCGCAGAGAACACGCGCCAGCTACTCTTGGTATAATTGCATTAACATTTTTCTTAGTTAAATTTATGGGCTGATTTAAAAATACCAATTACAACTAGGTGTATCGACCACGCCTATTTTCTTTTAAATAAATGTAAACATGATTTAACTGTAAGCGTGTTTTAACAACTATTGTTTTGTCGCTATATCCTGACTTTTCGTTTAAAATATTTCTAAATCTTCGCTACCATAATCGAAGAAACAAATAAAGTTATTATTATTTATTTTTCAACAGCTATGGATCTAAGCACTGTCCTGGACTCAAAGATTTTCGATTCTCAGTCAAAACGAATAACATTTTTCGGGAAAACCACCAGCGTAGAAACGAAAACGTTATCTGTTACTTCAACATATACATGTTTTGTATATTCCGTAAAACTGAACGTAAATATACCTGTGTTAAAATAATAACATTTACCGATTTTATTTTAAATAAATAATAATATAGTAGGGTGGGGGAAGATGGAACATCTTTTCATTCTATTTCCTAGTCCCATTTAGTAGTAAACAAAGAACTTTCTAAGAATGATAAAAGCGTATCCTCACGACTTATTTGGACATTAATTGTTTAAAACGAGATCAGGATATTTGGATATTATGTGTTAAAGGTGTCCCATCTTCCCCTACCTTACTATATATAGCCCAAATCATCAGCCATACATAAAAAATAAAAACATCCCTCAAAAAATAATCACCCATAAAGTAACATACTTGGTAACTCGTAAGCTGGCACGAGGTGTATGAAACAGAACAGCCGTGTTTAATGACTGTAGTTTTCCGGCCACGCGAGGATAAAGAACTTTACATTTATTCATACATTCATTTACCGATTTTGGGGAAGTCTTTAAGAGCTTATTTTATTTCATACAGACCAACGCCCTTGGAACGAGCGCCGGCGCATTAGAAATCTCTCCAACTATATCTTTCTCATACGACTTTACCGCTGCCCACAAACAAGCCGTTTTATCGGGAATAATTGATCCGCTAAAAGAGAAGAAAATTAGCGCGGATTGGACATTTAATAAAAGTTGTTCTGGTACAAACGGAAAATGCGTACACGACCTTTCAGTGTCAGCGACTTATTCGTGAGTATTGTTGTTACAGAAAAAAAGGTCCTAAATTAAAACATATAGAATGGTGGGAAAAGATGGGACACCTTTAGCTCAAAATATCCAAATATCCTGATCGTGTTTTAAACAATTAACAACGGTCATGAAAGCGGTGGCGGTACGGTTTAATAATTCTTTGAATGTTCTTGTTTACAGCCAAATGAGACGAGAAAATAGAATTGTGACTGGTGTGCCATCTTCCCCCACCCTACCATATATACAATACAAAAATGCGTGAAACAGTTGAATAAAAAACCTTATTTTTAGCATAAGAACCGATAACTCGGTTCTAGTTCTTGGTGCCAACCCTGGAATACTCTCAGTTGGGATTACAATCCGAAACAACGGACCTGACAATGCATTTTTCACAAGACTTAATATAACATCGGACTCTCTTGCCTTCAGTAAGGTAAAACACACTTTCATTCATAAAAAAATGAATGAAATTTTAAAAAAGGTTTGTATAAAAAAAAATCATAAAAATATGTAACAAATATTTTTCATATATAAAAAAAAAAAAACTTTATTTTAACAAAAAAATATAAAAAAAAATAATTTTTTTATTCATAAAAAAAAGCTTTCCTAAATCTGGTTTATTACATTTTTGCTTTTTAGACTACCGGATCTTGTATTCGAACTGTAAGCTCTGATGTTGTTTCTGGGATACTGGTGCTGTCATACCAACGTACTGCATCTGTTCTAGGGGATATGATGCTTGCAAACACCATGGTATAAGATAATTCTATCTTATATGTGTTTGGGCAAGACACTTAACGGCAATTGCTCCAACCCAGTAGTCACTATTGGGTTGTCCAAATTATCAGCTATACATAAAAAAGTGAAAAAATCTCAAAAAATAAGTCAGCCACACATAAAAAAAAAACAAATTTACATACATTGTAACTCGTAAGCTGGCACGAGGTGTATGAACACCTGTGTGATAACGACTGTCGCTTTTCGGCCATGCGAGGATAAAGCAAGTTACTTTAAAAAAAATCTCCTAAAAATAATCACCCACGAAGAAACATACATGGTAAATCGAAACCTGGCACGAGGTTTATGAAACATAACACCCATGTTTAACGACTGTCATTTTCCGACCACGCTAGGATAAAGTAAGAAGTTACACATCCACATTTATTCCTTCATTTATTCATTCATTTTTGCAGTGCCAATTTACCGTTGAATATTCCCTAGACTCCTTGACAAGTAAAGCAACATCAAAACAACTGCAGTTGAATGGAATAATATATTCAAAGTAATTATGCGACATGTTCAGTGTTTAAACAGATTTATAAAAACGTTTTGAATGTTTTGCTCGCCGCCGTGGCGTAGTGGTTAGCGCACCTGCCTGTAACCCAGAGGTAATAAGTCCAAGGCTCGTCGCTGCTACCATTGTGGGCGTATGTGTCCTTAAGCAAGAAACTTAACAGCAACCAGCGGTCACTAAGGGGTTGTCCAAATTATCCCATACTTAAAAAACTCTAAAAAATAATCACTCACAAAGTAACATACTTGGTAACTTATAAGCTAGCACGAGGTGTATGAAACAGAACACCCATGTTATAACGACTGTCGTTTTCCGGCCACGCGAGGATAAAGCAAATTACATTCATTCTAACATTCATATTCATAATAGTGCTGGTGGTGCTGCTGTCGCATCAGACCCAAACTTGCAAAACAACAAATTTGAGTTGAAACGAACGGTACAATACTCATCTGCTGTGTCCGTGAGCGGGTAAGATCTGTGTTATTTTGCTTTACCATCTCTATTTACAATATAGTCCTATGGGGTAACGTAGGACAACTTTAGCACATTGTGTCCAAACATTTTGATCATGTTTTAAACAATTAACAACGGTCTATGGGGGTAAGACGGGACACTTTTAGTTTGAATGTTCTTTGTTTACTACCAAATGGGATGAGAAAATATATTGAAAAGGTGTCCCATCTTCCCCCACCCTACTATATATTCATGTTACAGGCAATCCAACCCGGATTATTTGTTCTACGAACGATCCACCGAACCCAAAGTAGCTTACACGTTAACAGATGCTGTGCTGGGGGGTAACCGTACAAATATTGTCCATACGCACATGGTAAGTTGAAAACGTTGTCCTACTTGGTTGTCATTTAAAAATATCAACACATTAAAATATCATAGATAGAGAATGGCGGACCTCTTCGTGTCGCAAAACTTTTAACGACGTTTACTTGGCCAGAAGCGACCAAAGCAGGACTTCCGTTGCTTTATATTTACGACATTCAATGTTTGGTAAGTGAAAAGTAATAAGTATAAATGAATGTAGCTTGCTTTATCCTTGTGTGGTAGAAAACACATAGTCGTTATAATACGAATGTTCTGTTTCATACACCTCGTGCCAGCTTATCAGTTACAATGAATGTAACTTTGTGGGTGATTGTTTTTTATTATTTTTTTATGTTTTTATGTACGACTGACAAATAAGCTAACCCGTTAGTGACCATTGGGTTGGAGCAATTGCCATTAAGTGTCTTGCCCAAAGAAACATACCCACACAGTGGTAGCAGCGACGAGCCTTGAACTTATACCTCTGAATCATCGGCTAAAGTGGCTAAACCAACTATATCACGGTGCCGTGCCATTATACAAAATCACTGCCATTTCGAAAACTACTCTGCAATACAATAACATTGGTCGTTTTTTTTTCAGCCGGCTTCTAAGTGCACGTGTGATACAGCAAACAAAATCAACTCACTCGGTTTGCACGTTAATATATCTCGAACAACGCCAATCGATTTAACTTTTCCTGAAGCAACTACGATACTCCCATCCATTGTTGTAAGTGGGATAACTTTTAAACAACTTTTATTTTACTATATAGTAGGGTGAGGAAAGACGGGACACCTTTAGCACATAATATCTAAGTTTCCTGATCGTGTTTTAAAGAATTAACAACGGTCTATGGGAGTTGTAAGAATACGATTTTATAATTTTTTGAATGTTTTTTGTTTATTACCAAATGGGACGAGTAAATTGAATGAAAATGTGTCCCCATGTCCCCCCACTCTACATATAATTTTTAAAACATACTTTGTTTACTACCAAATGAGATTAAAAAAGAGAATAAAAGTATATCCCATCTTACCCCCAAGACTATCTTTGAATAACTCTCGTGAACAACTATATTTTACCTATATTTTATTACGTTGCTTTTAAAATTGTTTTAAACTTTTTTTAAATGTTCTTTTATCGTCTAAAACACTTTATGTTAAAGTATAGTAGGGTGGGGGAAGATGGGACACCTTTAGCACATAATATCTAAATATCCTGATCGTGTTTTAAACAATTTCTAACGGTCAATGGAAGTCATGGGCATATAGTTTTATAATTTCTTGAATGTTCTTTGTTTACTACTACACGGGGCGAGAAAATAGAGATAAAAGGTGTTCCGTATTTCCCAGCCTACTGTATTAATTTTTCTAACTGTTGTAATTTGCAGAACTGCGCAGGCGTAATATGCAAAAGTATCTCATGTTCGATTTCTCAATTGGAACCTTTTAAATCAGTAACACTCACTGCTTCATTCAAGCTGTGGCTTCCTTCACTGAACAATGTTTGTATTTTTGTATGATTTATATTAATACCATCACCATTAAAGCCCTTGTCGCCTACCTCTGGGGAAGCGCCAGGCTCCTTAAACTGATGAGGTTCATGCGGTAGCACCCTGGGTGTTGGGGTAATGGGTCAATTGTGGCCTAAATCCTAGGGCCCATGGCGTGCCACACTGCAGGACCTCACCAATATAACATAGAACAGAATGATTAATACTATAATAAAAATAATATAGTAGGGTGGGAGAAGATGGGACACCTTTAGCACAAAATATCCTGATTGCGTTTTAAACAATTAACAACGTTCTATAAGAGTTGTGAGGATACGGTTTTATAATTCTTTGAAAGTTCTTTATTCACTATCAAATACGACAAGAAAATAAAAAGGTGTCCCGTTTTCCCCTACCCTACTATAATAACTGTAGGCTATTTGTCTCTCTGATTACGGTAGCAAAATTTAAAAAATAAATAAATATTTTTATATTTTAAATTACTAACTTACACTTGTTATACAGAAACTGCTCGTAACAAACCTAAGAAGCTTATTGAATGTAAATGTTGAAAACGAACCAATCTACCCGAATGCAAATCTCCTTAGCACAGTAAGTATAGATGGGAAAACATAACCGAAATATCCTGTACCAATGGCATTTAAACAAGATCTTAAAAATTGGCCACGAGCCTATAATATTTTAAGATGGCCATTAGTCTATCCCAAATAAAACTTTAATTAATATATAGTAGGGTGGGGGGAGATGGAACAACTTTTCAATCTATTTTCTCTTCCAATTTGGTAGTAAACAAACATTCAACGATTTTTTATAAAACTTTATCTTCACGGCTCCCACAGATCGTTGTTAATTGTTTAAAACACAATCAGGATATTTGGATATTATGTGTGAAAGGTGTCCCATCTCCCCCACCCTCTTATAGTAGTATATATAGTAGGGTGGGGGAGATGGAACAACTTTTTATTCTATTTTCTTGTCCCATTTGGTAGTAAACAAAGAACATTTAAAGACTTATAAAACCGTATCCTCACGACTCCCATAGACCGTTGTTAATTGTTTAAAGCAAGATCAGGGTGTTTGGATATTATGTGTTAAAAACGTCCCGTTTTCCCCACCCTAATGTGTCCCATCTTACCCCATCCTAACACATGATACACAGGTGAGCACGACGGTATCGGTTAAGCTACCAGTCGCCACTGGGCAAGGAAATAACGGAGTGAACTTAGGAGCCATTATTGGTGGAATATTGGGCGGAATCGCATTGCTTTGTATTATGATTGCAGTCATGTGGAAGGTAGGTTATCTGTAACCCATAGGTTATGGGTTCAAGACCCGGCGCTGCTATAATTGTTGGTGTATGTGTTCTTGGGAAAGACATTTAACGGCAATTGCTCCAGTGGTCACTAACGGGTTGTCCAAAATTTTATCCATACAAAAACAACAATTCTACATAAAATTACGTAAGTGACAACTCGTAAACAGGCACGAGGTGTGTGAAACAGGACATCCGTGTTTTACAAATGTCGTTTTCCCGCCATGCGAGAATAAATAAGTTACATAAGCGAAACCTCATAAACAGGCACGAGGTGTAGCTACAAAATAGGACAACCGTGTTTTAGCAAATGTCGTTATCCTGCATGAAAGGATAAACAACACACGTGGTAAAACTCATATAGTAGGGTGGGGGAAGATGGGACACCTTTAGCACATAATATCTAAATATTCTTGTTGTGTTTTAAACAATTAACATCGGTCTATTGGGGTCTTTAGGTCACAGTGTTATCATTTTTTTAAAATTTCTTTGTTTACTACCAAACGGGACGAGAAAATGGAACGAAAAGGTGTCCCATCTTCCCCCACTCTACTATAAATAGGCATGACGTGTATGACACAAAACAACCAAAAACGTAAGTTACAATCACTCATTCAAGTTTGCTGACACTTTTTGTTTGCAGGCTGGGTTTTTCAAAAGCAAATATGGAGAAATGAAGCGAGATGCGATGAGATCGAGTCTTCGAGATGCAAATGGCGATCTCGGTAGAAGTACAGACGATTTGGTCGATTCGCCATACGAGCTGGCAATAAACTGATACTTCGGCAATTTTGATGACCGGTTTTGTAAAAAAAAAATTGTACATCTTTCGTAAATGTACAGCACAGCTTGAGACAAATAGCAATAAACTGATATTTCTGCATTTTTGAAACCAGTTTCATAAATATTTTTGTACGCCTTTTATAAATGTAAATAAACAGCTTGAGCAAAACGATGTCCAAAATGGGGCTTTGGAATAAATCACAAAATAGACCAATGTAAAAAAAGGCTCGTCGTTGCTACCATTGTGGGCGTATGTGTCCTTGGGCAAGACACTTAACGGCAATTCTCCAACCCAGTGGTCACTAATGGGTTGTATAAATCAGTCACAGAAAAAACACACAAATACGTGTAAACTCATTAGCGTGTACGAGGTGTATGAAACTAAAAACTCGTACTGTAGTGATGGTCATAATCTGGCGTAGCAAAAAGTTCCAATCATTCGTTTTCGTCCGAATTTTTTCAAACTTGTTCAAAATTATATCAGTGATTTATTCGACGAAAATTGTTGTAAAAAAAATGCGTGCCAAAGGTGCCATACGTGCGTCTAAGTCGATAAAAATCGAATTCATAAAAACAAAGAACCGTGACTGCCCGTCACAAAAGATATGCGAAACATTGAATCATAAAATTTAGTTTTACAAGACAGTTTCGTAGTTTTCGTGCAGCAAATTTGAAGGAAAACACTGCTCAGAAAAACACTTGCAGCTGTTTAACTGCTGCCTAGTATAATATTATTTAACCAATATAGTACTGTGGGGTAAGACGGGACACTTTTGGCGCATAATATCCGAATATTATGAACGTGTTTTAAACAACGGTCTATGGAAGTCGTTAGGGTAAAGTTTTATAATTCTTTGAATGTTCTTTGTTTACTACCAAATGGAATCAGAAAATAGAATAAAAAGGTGTCCCATTTTCCCCCACTATTCTATAGTAAAGAAAAAGCTATAATCCGATGATTTAATGCAAAACGTCTATTGCAACATAACATTGTGTTGCTTGATAGTGCATACTTATACAGAACAGTGTGATGGAAAAGTACTACGATAGATTTATCAACTTTTCGCCCAGAAAGTTGAATAAATAAAAAAAATGTTAAAATGTATACAGTTTCATAGTTCGTATTATAACAGTAAAACACGAATTCTTTTATAGTTCAAAAATCATTTCAGAATACTACAGAAATAACATATGATATTTCATTCACTTCAAACATGAATTAAATTTACCATAAATTTGGCAAATTTTTTCGAAAGAACTTTTATCTAGTTAGAAAAATTTGAACTTGTATTTCCGAGTATGTGGTGCTTCATAAATACCCCACGTGTGATTTTCCTGCTAAGAAATCACGATACTGTTGTTAAGTGTGTTGGTTAATTGATCAGCACTGTGCGATCGACGGATTGTGGGATTAGTGTCACGGAATTTGTTTTGACACGAATTGGATGTTGCCTGTCGAAAAAAAAAAAAATTTTTGTTATTACGTCTGCTATCAGGGGTTTTATTCTATCTAATTGAGGTCCGCAGTGTAGCACGCCATGGGTCCTGGAATTTAGGCCAGAATTGGCCCATTACCCCAACATACTCTATGTGGGTTAGGTCCCGCAGTGTAGCTTTAGATTTAGAACAGGATTGGCCCAGAAAATCTGCCATCAGGCATATTGTAACAAATTGTAAGTAATCTTTTAACGGCTTAACTAGTGTAAAATTTTTTATAAAAAATTAAAATCAATCAATCAGCTTTGCATAAAAAAAAATTCTTATTATATAAAGTAGCAATCGTTTAGAATTCAAAATAATATAGATACAGATATAAGAAAAACAAACTTCTAGTTTCCGCGCTCGCTCTTTGCTCAGTGGTTCACAAGGAAATGATAAATTGTTTGAATCAGCCAACGAACGCAGGTCAAAGTAATACTTTGCGTAAACACTGCTTGGGACATTTATATTGAAATTAAGCAGCTCCAAAAACTGTCGTTCCATTGCATTCCTGATGTAAAGAAAAAAACAAAAAATATGAATGTAACGTATGAATGTAACTTACTTTATCCTCGCGTGGCCGGAAAACGACAGTCGTTATCACACAGGTGTTCATACACCTCGCGCCAGCTTACGAGTAACCACGTATGTTACTTTGTGGGTGATTTTTTTTTTTTGATTTTATATTTTTTTTAAGTATGGCTGATAATTTAGACAACCCATTAGTGACCCCTGGGTTGGAGCAATTGTCGTTAAGTGTCTTGCCCAAGGACACATACACCCACAATCGTAGCAGCGTCGAGCCTTGAACCCATTACCTCTGGGTTACAGGCAGGCGCGCTAACCACTATACCACAACGAAATAATAATTTTTTTTCAAAAAAAGAAAAAGATAACTAAATTTAATGACTGGGTCCTATTAATCCTATATGCGACAACCCAAGTAATGGGTACATAGGTGTAAAAAGATATTAAAAAAAAATGAGTTATATTTCATAACAACAGTCGGAAAGCAGCATTGCACAATCGGTTAGATTATGGATTCAAGACTTGGCGTTGCTACCATTGTGGGCGTGTGTTATTGGTTAGGATATAGCAGTTGCTCCAACCCAGTGGTACCTTATGGTCAAATTTGATAGCCATACATTTAAAAAACTAAATAAAAAAAATCAACAAAAATATTCACTCACAAAGTGACATACGAAGGTGTATGAAACAGAACACCTGTGTTATAAAAAAAATGTTACTTTGTGGGTGATTATTTTTCGCGATTTTTTATGTGTGGCCGATAATTGGACAACCCATTAGTGTCACTAGGTTGGACATATACGCACACTATGGTAGCAGCGTAGAGCCTTGAACCCATTACCTTTGGGTTAGAGGCAGGAGCGCTAACCAACTGTGCTACGGCGTGGGACATGATAAATACTCACATATCTTCAACAGAAATATCTTTCATAATTTGACAATAATCCACATTCCATACAGCCTGATCATCCCATACTTTGGAAGCAAGTAAGATGGCACCTGTGTTATTCGTTTAGACCGGTTCAATTAATAATAATATTACTTTTATTTGTCTCCTCGAATACGGTAGCGAAGATTTAAAAAATTTTAAACGAAAAGACAGGAAATAGCAACAAAACAACAGTTGTTAAAACACGCTTGCAGTTAAAACATATTTACTTTTATTGAAGAAAATAAGCGTGGTCGGTACACCTAGCAGACAAATGAGCCATTTATGTTTAAATATTATTAAGTTAAACTTCTAATAGAAACAAAAGTGTGCGTTAAGATCATATTAAACATGGTACAACCAAGAAAAATGTTGGTTTAAAAAAATTACAGCAATTGTTATTTTGCACTGACTTCATAGCAAATAAGAAATTTCCATGCGAAATAAATTCGGTTAAAGAGATTCATTGGGATGTACTAAAATTGTAAAAGCTCGGGCTTGCTTTTACTTTTTTCATTTTTAATAATTTTGCGCTCGCGGGTAAAAATATAACAATAGCAAAAGGCTTGGTGCTTGGTCAAATTTTCAGCCAAATGCGCAGCGTCAAAAAAAAAACACTTTGGGACACAAGTTTTTGAATTTTTTTAAATAAATTAAATTTTTTTTTTTTTTTTAATTTCTGTTTTTTCTTGGAAAAGTCTGAATTTTGTGTTTTTTAATACAATAAATATGAAGTTATATACAATTTCATACCTAATAAAATTCGTTTCCAGTTGGCAGGGCAAATCTGTATTTCAGCATATGTGAGTAATCTTTCCACATAAATCTGAAACAACATGGTGTAACTCGATGCAGCAAAAACCTATATTTTTGGGCGGTCAAAAATAAATTTCTTTCAAAAAATCACAATTTTTTAAATCAAGAATTATTTAACACAAAATAGGAATAAATTTGGGGTGCCTGCTTCCAGCAGAATAAATATGATTTTCTTCATTACTAATTTTTGATTTCCTCATTTTATTATAAACTTTTTGGGCGGTAACCGAAAAATAATACTTTTTCAGAAAATGAAAAAATTAAAAAAACTAAAAATATTAAAAATAAATGTAGTTATAAATTTGGTGTGCCTGCATCCAGCGGAATAATTTTTAAAATTTTTCATCACTGAACTTATAATATAGTAGGGTGGGGGGAGATGGGATACTTTTAGCACATAACATCCAAAAATCCTGATTGAGTTTTAAACAATTAACAACAGCCTATGGGAGGCGTTAAGAAACGGTTTTATAATTCTTTAAATATTCTTTGTTTACTACCAAATGGGACGAGAAAATGGAATGAAAAGTGTCCCATCTTTCCCAACCCTACTATACATACAATTACTTACAAGAGTTACAATTGAACATTCTGCGGCCAATTGAGCTGCACTGAACAATGTCCGAATAAATCTGTAAATCTGTCGATGATCAGGTTCAACACTACCATAGTTATGCGGGACAGGTTCTTTCTAAAAAAAGGATAATTTCAATTAAATCACATACATAATTGCGAGGTTAAGGTGGCACGAGGTGTATGAAATAGACACCCGTGTTATAACGACTGTCGTTTCCCGGCCACGAAGATAAACAGGTTGCATATGTGGTAACTTGTAAGCTGGCATGAGGTGTTTGAAACAGGTCACCCATGTTAGGCGACTGTCGTTTTCCGGACACGTGAGGATAAAATAAGTTGCATTAAGTTCACGTTCAGGAATTTTACAAAAAAAATACAAAACATGATTGAAGGTGGCTGTACACAGTATTCGGAATTCATCCGTTTTGTCCGGATTTTGCTGCCGCATGCAGAATTGGACACGGGTTTGCATACATCTTCGCGTACGAATTCGCACGCCAGATACTGTGTACAGTCACACTAAAATTTCAAAATTTTTCGTTTGTGCGAATTGTTGCATTACATAGCCTGATGAAATCTTGCCGAGGCCCTAGCCAAATAAAAACTAATGTTTTATTTGCAACATTCATAATTGATATAATCAATGAAAAATAGTTATCGAAAAAATCATGAACTTCCCCCAAAAAGTGTGTTAAAATATTTTATATAAAAACATGTTTTAAAGATATTCATAACGCCCTTCACCACCCTATTGCAAAATGCTTAAAATAAAAATTATTTTTTTTACAGTGTAAATAAATTGATTGTTTCATGTTGATTGACAGGTAATAAAAGTCAGCAATAAACAGATATGCTCTCTTCGCTTTCTGAGAAGGTTTTTTTCCGCTAAAAACTTCTGGTTACTGTTAAGTTGCAAGGGGAGAAGCCCATTAATAAAAAGCTTACAAAACATAGCATTATATACATTGTTTAATTCAAATACCTATATAGTATGATGGGGGAAGACAAGACACCTTTAGCACATAATGTCTAAATATCCTGATCATGTTTTAAACAATTAACAACGGTCTATGGGAGTCGTGAGGATGTAGTTTTATAATTCTTTGAATGTTCCTTGTTTACTACCAAAAGGGACGAGAAAATGGAATGAAAGTATAAAACATTGTCCCATCTTCCCCCATCCTACTATACTTGGAAATATATTAAACCAATGCAGTTTAAACAAGCTTACTGTTAAAGGATACAGCTTTTCATCAAAAATATCTGGAGTCTCTTTATGTTCCTCTCCTCTGTGCTTGATGTGATAAAACACAGCTAATGCAACACTGTTTAATAAACATTTGATTTATTAGGAATGAATGTAACTTTACTCTCGCGTGGTTGGAAAACGACAGTTGTTAAACACAGGTGTTATGTTTCATACACCTCATGCCAGTTTATGAGTTACCAAGTATTACTTCGTGGGTGATTATTATTATTTTTTACGTGTGGCTGAAATTTGGACAACCTATTAGTAATCGGAAAAGTATTTTTTGTTAAACACGGGTGTTCTGTTTCATACACCTCGTACCCGTTTACGGGTTACCAAGTATGTTACTTTGTAGGTGATTATTTTTTTGGGATTTTTTCTTTTCTTATGTGTGGCTGATAATTTGGACAGCTCATAACTCAAAAAAAACCCCAAAAACAGCAAAAAAAAGACAAAATTTTCGAATAACATTTTAAATAATCATAGAAATCCTACAATCTTTTTTAGGCATCAATGCATGATAAATATTTTTTATTACCGAGAGAGAAAAATGAAAGTTTCTGAATTTTGTCTTTATAAGCCCATGACTAGTTTTAGCCTATAAATATTTCAATAAAATAACATATATATATATATATATATAATATATACATGTTTTTGCCAATGTGTTAAACACATAATTAAGCTATTCCCTACAATGCATGTAAAATACCATACACACCAAGATGTGAATATTGATTTTAGCTGTTGCTATAATACAATATTGTTTGCAATGTTTAGCGAACATTTATGGATTTATAACACAGTTCATGTTGATTTTTGGGAGTGGTAGACTGACTAGACTCACATGCACTGGCGTAAAGTTACGGGGTTGCAGGGTTGCCTGGCAACCCTTTGATTTTCTCCATACTAATTATGCGTAAGGAATAACGTTCGACCAAACGAAGACGCCATTATTACTGCGAACAAACTTCGTTTACGTTCGTTAAAATATGTCAATACCGATGCGTCATTCACGACACAAACGCATTCAACTGGTATTTAAACTCCTGTTTGCTAAATAATTCACGTGTGAATCGCTATTGTGACGTCAGTAATCAACGTGTGAATCGCTATTATGTCGTAATCAATTGCCGGGTTCAAACAACCGCTATTATGATGCAATGAATCCACGTGTGAATCCCTACTATTTCGTAATAAATATGCTGCTTGCCTGAGGAAAACATTGCATATAAATATAAAGCAGTGTTGGAAACGTTTTAGGCAGTTTATTTCCGCGATATTTTGTTCTGGAAACCTACTATTTCCGACGGACGGGTCTTCGTTTGTAAGATAACCACACACTCGTGCGGGCTTGACGAAAGGCGCATGCGACATAGCTATTGTGACGTCACTCGCCAGGCAATCGGATTCGACCGTTTCTCATTACACGGACTCGCCGAACGTGCGTAATTTTAATTTGTCTCATCCCTACGTAATTCTGAATACGTTTACGTTTGTATGAGCTTTTACAAAGCACATATTTAAAGGGTTGCAAACCGAAAACAAAGGGTTGCAAACCGTTTTTTTTTTGCGCCTACCGGCGCGAAGACTTCCTTTTTTTCTGGTTTTTGCAACCCTAACGTTTAGTAAAACTTTACGCCTATGCTCACACGGGCAGTATGTGTGTCAACAAAACCAATGTTGGAAAACTTGCTTTAATTTTACATGTTTACTTTTCTAAGAACAAATGCAAATTGAAAAAAAGCCCGTAGTTGTTTATTGTAATACAACAATATATTATGCTGCTAGGCTGTTAGAATAGGCTTTAGGAAAAGCAAAATAATACGTTTTTAGTATACTAATATATATATAAAATATATATATATTAGTAAAACTATATATATATTACATAAAATAGATATTACATAAAAGTAATTTATCTCCACTGGTTATCAATATCTTTGTTTAGAATTAGAATAAACTGCACTATTTTATACAAATAACTAAATAATTAACACAAAAAGAAACTGCAAAACATAATTAAATCTCAAAATGTACAGTCCTAAAGCGTTTTTAACTAAATGATGAAATGTGATACAGTTACTACTTAAACTTTGAATAACTTTTTGTTAAAGAATTCTTTTACACTGTCAGTATTCCACTTTGTGATTACACATAACATATTATTAGTTAAAGGTAAATCAGAATTGAAACTATAGATATCAAGAACTCCATTCTAGCATTTTTAATATTGTATATATTTTTTTAACAGCAGCTCAGAAAATAGAAAATAATATCAGAAAATAATAAATATATATATATTTAGAATAGTAAAAACATCACTTTTAAATTTAAATTAAAACTGTAGAATCTGTACATTGTCAAAAACTCAATTCTAGCATTTTTAGTATTGCACCTTTTTAAAAAACAGCTTAGAAAATAATTTCATAAAACATAAATGTTAAAATGCATTTAATAATATAAAACAGTAAAAACATCATTTTCACTATAAAACACAATTGTTAAGTTGAACAAACCATTTTATTGACGCTTTAATGTTTGGTTGACTGACAGTGCTGTCATCAATATATATCGTTGAGCATGAGCTCCTACGCTTGTGAGTATTTGAACTGGGCGAGGTCTGAAAAAAGTGATTTAACTTGGTTTAGTTTATAAAAATCTGCTTTTTTTCAATAAGATTTTAAATTAAGTGAGGTCTGAAAAAAGTGGTTTAATTCATATAAAAAATCTGTTTTTTTATAGTAAGTTTCAAATTAAGGTTTTTAAACAGTATTATTGTCATATTAGTTAATAGTTGTAACATTAAAATCACTTTTGGTCATGTTGATTGATATGTAATAAAATTCAGCAATTTTAAACATATATGCTCTCTTTGCTTTCGGTAAAGCTTTCCTTGATTTTTGTACTGAAAACTACTTTCTGTTAAGTTGCAAAGAGGTAGGACTATTAATAAAAAGCTTATACATTCATGGTCAAACACATACATACTTGAATTTAAAATACATTTAACCTCGATTGTATGCAGTTATGGATATATCATGTATTTTTCTCTGTGTTTGCACAAAACAAATACATTCAGTGCCTAACTTGTTTCTGTACCAATTAATCTTTTAAAACCATGTTGGCCCACAACATACATTAAAAATCAATACTTTAACTTTACTGAGGAAAAGCAAACTCTTTATTTTATAATGTAAATCTGTATTTTACTGTCAGACTTTCATGTTAACCATTAAAATTGTTGCGAGTTTGAGATATTGTATTTTGCAAAAAAAAACAGAATAAAAATAAATGTTGAGCCTGCTAAAACTTGATGAAAATCTGTCAGACTGTCATGTTATATCCATTTTAAATTGTTGTGACAATTTATTGCGCAAAAACAAATATATATATATATAATAAAAAAATGTTGTACATGCTAAAACTAGAAACTGTTTATGATATACAGCTTTACTGTATTGTCAGACTGTCATGTTATATTCAGTTTAAATTGTTGTGACAATGTATTTCCCCAAAAAACGAATATATATATAAAATAAAAAAATGTTGCGCATGCTAAAACTAGGAACTCTTTATGATTTACAGCTTTACTGCAGTATCAGTTTCAGACTTTTATGTTATATCCATGTAAAATTGTTGCGACAATGTATTCCACAAAAAAAAATGTTGTGCCTGCTAAAACTTGATCAAATTCTTTATGATGTATATATAACTTAACTGCACTGTCATACTGTCATGTTATATCCACGTAAAATTGTTGAGACAATGTATTGCGCAAAAAAAAGACAAACAGTAAAAAGAAAAAATGTTGTGCCTGCTAAAATCTGATTTAACTCGTTATAATGTACAACATAATTGCACTGTTAGACTGTCATGTTATATCCATGTAAAATTGTTGCGACAATGTATTTCCCAAAAAAAAAAGAAAAAATATTGTACATGTGCTGTGTTTTCCTGTCACATTCCCTGTACAGTGTACAGTATTGTTTACAATTATTCTGGCATGCTATTATTTAATACACACTGTTATAGGCTATATAACTTACCGAATTATGAACACTCAGTCGCTTATCTTGACCTAAAAAGATATATTTATATCAAAATTCAACCCACGAAATTCAGATCAAAAGACGGCAGCTCGTAAAAGCTTCCGTATTCTTAACACGGCAGCTTTTAGCTTCAAATGACGATATATTTCGGGGGGTACCCAAATTCACGTGCAGTATATTCGTTTGTTTTCGCATGGTAAATTAACTGTTCTATAAAATATGTATTGATTTGTGGAAATATAATAAACCCCCCCAAAAATTTCATGAAATAACATATATATAGTTAGTTTCATACAACATAAATACCTTGACGGGAAATCCATTAATCCAAAAAAATTCATGAAAAAACATAAAAACTTACTTTCTGAATTGGATTTATCGAGGAATATGGTTTTAACCTTTGGGTGATCGGATGGTGTGGGGATTTCAACATCTGAATAAATAAATGAAACTTATTTGTCCCTTAAGTCACTATAATGAAAAACATGACAGTTTTATGAGTTTATAAAAGCAAAGACAGGTAGAAACGGTAAAACAACAGTTGTTAAAACACACTTATTGATAAAAAATGTTTTGGATAAAGGGCGTGACCGTTACACCTAAGGACAATACGATGTAAATTAAGCAAACAACATTTAATTAATCTAAAATATCAGTTTCATTAGTCTGAAGTTAACATGGGTGCCCTACATTATACACTCTATTTATAAATTAACATGCATTCAACTTTGTGGGGAATTGCTTTTAGTTTTATGTGTATTATTACTGTAAATTCGAAAAACCCATTTGTGACCACTGGGTTGGAGCAATTGCCGTTAAGTGTCTGCTCTAACCAAGTGGTCACTAATTGGTTGTCTAAATTATAAGCCATAGAATAAAAAAATCTCAAAAAATAATTACCCCCCAAAAAATAATAATTACCCACAAAACAACATACATGGTTACTCTTAAGCTTGCATGAAACAGAACACCCGTGTTATAACGACTATCGTTTTCCGACCACGCGAGGATAAAGTAAGTTACATTACATTACTTACCATCTAGTTGTTCTCTGTCGCTGATATGTTGCAACGTCGAAGCGTTCCCATCACTTGGGGTAACATGTGCATGACCATGAGAATTTTGAAGGTTACCGTGATGTTTCTGCTTACTCTTAGATGTCTTTGAGGAACTGGACGACGATAGGCAACTGCAATGTTTATTCCCCATTTCCACTAAAACTTGATTACAAATTTCAAAACCACAATTCTTTTACTGATTGTGTTACTGATACATTCTTTAGAAAAACTGCAAAAACTAATTTGTCCAATATTTAAATATGAATATTTCTTTACATGGAATACAGACTTTAGTGGCTCATCTAGCATAAAAAAATTTTCAAAGTTTCAACTGCCATTCAGCAAGACATATACCAGGAAACTGTCAGAAATAGATTACGATTTTGAAACTAGATTAGCTGGTAAAAGATAATTTTACATTATGCCTGTTGGCAGAAGTAACAAAATAATAAAAACTTAATTGTGAACAAAGTAACATACAATTAAGTTCAGCATGTTTGATTAAAAAAAAAGTAAAAGCGACAAAGAACAAACTACTATAGGCCAGACTGCAGAGTATGGCAGGTGCACGCGCGATTTTTTTACAGACTTTCGGTTATGCACGCCACAATTTGTCCTACGCACGCCAATTAATTAAACAAAGAAAAAAATACGTATTAAATTAAGTAAGATTTCCTAACGTGGCTTGAAAATGTACATGCTTTGCACGCAGATTTTTAATGATAGCACGCGCGAACGCGAAAAATAACCGTCTTGCACGCGCGAGATCTTGTCAGGAACTGCCATACTTTGCAGACTGGACTATAGGCACATTATTTTACCCATGCCACATACATTAGCAGAGCAGATATTTTAAATATGAATATTGCAATAAAAAAGTTAAACATTATAACGCAAGAATGGGGGGATTTGGTGTTACTATGATATAAGTATACATATTGTTATTTCTTTTAAAACTGAAATCTAACTGCTGAAATTCAACACTTTTTGGCTAGAATGTCTTTGACTCAAAGTCAAAAACTAGAAATGAAAGCAACTGCTGTAAATACGAACAATATATTATTCAAACATCATTTGCGCTTGTGCCGACATTTTCAGTTTCGCCAACGGTTGTTATCGTTTGTTTTACAACTTCATTCCACTTCGAATCAGAAATTTCGACCGCCCATTTCGGAATTTTTGATTCGTCAAGTTTGATGTTTTTCATTACGTCACGTATGAGGTCTGTATTAATAGACAGTGGTCTATTAGCTTCTGTTCCTAACGATTCAGCTGCCGTTTCTACAGACTGTTCATTATTATCATCAGAACTGCTACCTTCTTCATCAGAACTGATATCCAATTGATCGGCAACAGCGTTTAATGGCTGATAACCTGCTGGGATATTTTCGTCGTCGATTTCCTCTTCTTCGCTGCTGTTTACAAAAACATGCACATCTGCACGCTCGAATTTCTCTCGTTCATTTTCTTTGTTTGGTTCGGGTACGGATGTCACACTTGCAGGCATGCTTTGACAATAAATTTAAGCACTTATAAACTAGAATGCTGTTACTACCTACTTACAAAATACGACTGCAGTATAAGCAATTTGGTAGGACAACGCCACTCAGCGGAACTTCATAACAGACATTTTTGACCAGGGCCATAGAAATATCGCCTCTAGCTATACAGCAGGGTGGGGGAAGACGGGACACCTTTAGCACATAATATCCAAATACCCTAATCATGTTTTAAACAATTAACTACGGTATACGGGAGTCTCGAGAATATGGTTTTATAATTCTTTTAATTAAATGTTTTTTTTTTGTTTACCAAATGAGACGAGAAAATAGAATTGCTAGATGTCCAATCTTCCCCTGCCCTACAAGTAAAGTTTAGCAGTTATAATAAGCTATAGTAAAGTTTGGGACAAAGTTCAGTAGTTTTACAATGCCACACACTTCGATGGCTCTGTTTTCAACATGTTCCAATTTATTTGCTATGCACGTAGTGCGTTTGTATACTCATTTTGCTTAAATAAATGCAATTATCCATTATTTACTTTGCAGATTTAAAGTACCATTTCCTATTTTGCAAGCACAGAGTAATCCGTTTATAAACATTAAATAACAGCCAATGCCCATCCACAGTTTAGTCTGTATGATTCGCGAGGATAAGGTTTTATAATTATTTGAATGTTTTTTGTTTGCTATCAAAACGAGAAAACACAATAAAAAGGTGTCCCATCTTTCCCACGCTACTATAAATCGAATCCCAGCTGTAATTTCATTGTACCAGCAATCACATATTTTGACCACGATTGTTTCAGTAATTAGAGTCCAGTCAAAATTTTCCCCGGAAACAAAACTGGAAATGTTTGTAATCGAATTGTTTCCCTTAACCTCGTCTCACGCAGGTTTGTAGCAACGTTAAAGAAAGAAAGGCGGAAGTTATCACAGCTTTATTCACTCAAGTGAAGTACAGCTTGGTACTAATGGTTTACGTAAGTACAATTCCTTTATTGCTGTTTTCTATTTGCGCGCGTGGAAATGTTATTCCCCATGAGAGGCTATGTGAAAAGGGCAACAACTATTGCTCAAAAAGAGCAACCCGTTTTATTTGACGGGGAGAAAATTGTGCATCAAGTTGAGTTTCATGCTGTTTCAAAAAGAAGTTTAGAAGTTCGTTTATGATACTAATATAATTGTGTAAAGTGTATAGTAGGGTGGGGAAGACGGGACACATTTATGCACGTTATATCCAAATATCCTGATCGTCACTTAAACAATTAACGGTCTATATGTGTCGCGTGGATACGGTTTATTTATATAATTCTTTAAATGTTCTTTGTTTACTACCAAGTCGGCAAGAAAATAAAACTAATGGAAAGGTGTCCTATCTTCCCCAACCCTACTATATAATTTATTCCATAGCGATATCCAAACTCAGTACAGTCAAAGGTATTTTCTATATACTATAGTGCATGTCAAGTTGTCCTACATTTAGATAAGTCAGTTAGATTTGTTTTGGTAACAGCATCAGGAAGTAATCGGTTTTAACTAAACG
The DNA here is from genome assembly GCF_009617815.1 of Ciona robusta. Lineage (NCBI taxonomy): Eukaryota > Metazoa > Chordata > Ascidiacea > Phlebobranchia > Cionidae > Ciona > Ciona robusta. The sequence continues at coordinate 4,912,193 of NC_143243.1, read as the reverse complement.
AAATTCAATCATGAGGTTCTGTCTACTTAGCTTATTAATTCTGACCTGTTTTACACTTAAAGGTAGGTATATAAATATCATATTCCATTCAAATTGCTCCAACCCAGTAGTCACTAATGGGTTATCGAAATGATCAGGCACACATAAAAAATAATAATCTACAAAGTATATAACACATATGATAACTCGTAAGCGGGCACAATGTGTTTGAAACAGAACACCCGCGTTTAACGAAGGTCGTTTTCCAGCCACGAGAGGATAAAGCAAGTTACATTCGTTTAACGAATAAATAGATGTAACTTACTTCATTCAAATGGCAACGAATAGGCTTATTTTAACTTTCGGTTTATTTCTATAGAAATACATGGACAGCAAAGTTGCGGCAGGTCAATTACCGTGCCCGTCGGCTCAGAAGATACTATAAGCTCACCAGGATACCCGGCTCCCTACCCTAGCGACAGCAGTTGCACTTACCGCATAATGAGTTCGCCATCATCAAATCACGTCACAATCAGATTTACCAGCTTCCACGTTGAATCTCACCGAAAATGCTCGTCAGTTTAATGTTATGTATAATAGGGGTGGAAAAAATGGGACATATTTTCACTCTATTCTTATCTCATTTGGTATAGTGAACAAAGAACATCAAAAGAATTGTAAAACCGTATTCTTGCGACTTTTGTAGACCGTTGTTACTTGTTTAAAACACGATCAGGATATTTGGAGATTGTGTGCTAAAGGTGTCCCATATTCCCCACTCTACTTTATTTTTTCATCGCAAATAAATATTTATTTTCTTTCTGTGCAGTTTCGATTACTTGGCAGTGCACGACGGGCCCTCCACTTCTTCCAGACTAATTAAAAAGTTCTGCGGGTCCGAACTTCCCCCTACAATCACCAGCAGTGGGAGCTCTTTAACCATTTATTTTCACTCTGATTCATCTGTTCAGGGAGACGGTTTTGAATTCAGCTACTCCGTTGGTAAACATTTAATAAAGTAGGGTGGGAGAAGATGGGGTACCTTTAGCAGATCATATCCAAATATCCCGATCGTGTTTATAAAGAATTAACAACGGTGTATGTGAGTCGTGAGGAAACGGTTTTATAATTCTTTGATTGCCCTTTATTTATTACCGAATGGGACGAGAAAATAGAATAAAAATATGTACCATCTTACCCCACTCTAATATATGTATGATGTAGTCTATACCTACTAAACAATATATCGTGCTACATAACATAATTGACTTAACATGCTATTTTTTGCAATAGGTTGCACGTACACGTATACAGAAACACATGGCCAGTTTTCCTCGCCTGGTTACCCGTCGGATTATCCACAAAACAGCGACTGTACCTATAACATTCAACCAGCTTCTGGCAACCAAGTTTTGCTACAATTTTTATACTTGGAGTAAATAAAATTTACAACTAACATATAGTAGGGTGGGGGATGATGGGACACCTTTTCATTCTATTTTATCGTCACCTTTGGTTGTAAACAAAAAATATTTAAAGAATTATTAAACCGTATGATCATGACTCCGAAAGACCGTTGTTAATTGTTTAAAACACGATCAGGATATTTAGATATTATGTGCTGAAGGTGTCCCATCTTCCCCCACCCTACTATATATTTTTTAATAGGCGTGCGAAGTCGTACCTATATTTGCCGACTTAAGATATAGCAGTTAATAAAAGTATCCCACAGTGTATAGAACGTATACTTGGAAGAACTGAGGTTTGGGACCAAATAATATGTTTATTTAACAAAGTTTTTCAAATTTGCATCTATCTCTTTTTTTTCAAATTTGTAAACCGAATTTTTTATTAGTCTAAAACGGTAGCATTACATGTTTTAAGCATAATAACATGAAAAATCATTATAAAAAATCATTTACATTAGTTTACACAACGACTGTTTTTCAAATTTGCAAACCGAGTTAGTAAAAATTTAACTTTATTTTCTTGTTTCAGGATAGAAGAATCTTCGTCCTGCAGCTACGATCGACTGTCATTATACACGGACGCGACGGCCCCTGAAATTTATCGTTTTTGTGGAAGAATGAATCCTTTTAAAGTTCTAGTCAGTGCATCGAAGTTTACATTAAAATTCCACTCAGATAGATCCGTATCCAGACCTGGTTTCAGACTGAGTTACAACATTACCCGTAAGTTAGTCCTTGTGTTCACAAATGCTTTAAAAATTTGCACGAGAGCTTTTACAAAGCATGGTCCGGCGCCGTAGCATAGTTGGTTAGCGTCTCTCACCCAGAGGTAATGGGTTCAAGGTTCGTCGTTGCTACTATTGTGGCCGTATATGTTCTTGCAAGACACTTAAAGGCAATTGCTCCAACCCAGCGGTCACTAATGAGTTTTCCAAGATATCAGCCATACATAGAAAAACTCCAAAAAATAATCACTCACAGAGTAACATATATACTCGGTAACTCATAGGCTGACACGAGGTGTATGATACAGAACACCCGTGTTATAACGACTATCGTTTTCCGGCCACGCGAGGATAAAGTAAACTACATTCATGGTATAGTACGCAATGTTGGCTTTTATGCACTTGTTTCAAATTTCAATGACATTTTTATTAGGTGATTGTGAGCACGGCAATGGCGGTTGCGCCCACGACTGTCTAAATATAAGCCCGGGAAGTGTAGAATGCTCATGCAGAAGTGGCTATGAGCTGACCTACGGCTCAAACTGCGTCGGTAAGCATATATACCATTTTCCTTTAATCATTTAAAGACTTGTGATTTTAATAACTGTTTTGCAGATAATAATGAATGCAGCTCAGGAAATCCGTGCCAGGATGTATGTACAAACACTGATGGTTCCTTTTATTGTAGTTGCTCGACGCCGGGCTTTTTACTTTCGCCCGATGGCAGAAACTGTACAGGTATATACCATGGAAGGCGGTATAGCTTTTAATTCCATTTTCTGCCTTATTTGGTAGTAAACAAAGAACACTTAAAGCATTATAAAACCGTTTCCCCAGGACTCCCATAGACCGTTGTTAATTGCTTTAAACGCCATCAGGATATTCGAATAATTTGCTAAAGGTATCCCATCTTTCCCCACTCTACTATGCAATCATTTTCTTCTGCGGTTTTTTAATACTGATTAATTCTGTCATTAAAATGAATCTCGTGTCCGCTTGTACTTCGAGTTATCACGTTCCTAATTTTGGGTTGTTGTTAGTAGTTTTTCTTCTGTATCACGGCAGCTGTAAACACCTGTAATTAAACTCATTATTAAAAACTGACAAAATAAACCCCGAAACATAAAAAAACATACCCCCTTTCCATTATTTTTGGGTTTTTAAACTTTGTTTTTAACACCTCTGTCCTACAGATATGTCGTGTAAGAAGTCAAATGGTGGATGTGCACATACGTGTCTTCCTGCGGGCAATGCTCATTACTACTGCGGTTGCCACCATGGATATGTACTAGCACCTGACGCACACAACTGTACAGGTAACTTTGGGCTTCGGGTTAACAGAAAAAAGAAAAAAAAGTGAACAAAAAAAGAGTTTTGGGTTGGCAGAAAAAAAAGAAAGAGAAAAAAGAGTTTTGGGTTTAGAAAAAAAGAAAAAAGAACTTTGGGTTCATCGATTTTTTAAGTTTTAATAACTGTTTAGATATTAATGAATGCACTACCGATGATGCTACACTTGTACACAAATGTGAACACCATTGCGTCAACGAGGCAGGATCTTACTTTTGTACCTGTAACAGCGGATACGTGGTCAGTTCTAATGGAAGGACATGCGAAGGTATACTTGTATTATTTTCAAAAAAAAACAAATAATTTTTTATATTATTAATATTATTAATTATAATATTAATAAGTATTATTTGTCTCCTCTATTACATTAGCGAAGGTTTCAAAATATTTTTTAACGAAAAGAAAGGATATATAGCGCAAAACAACAGTTGATAAAACACGCTTACAGTTAAAAATATTTTTACATTTAATTAAAAGAAAATAAGCGTGGTCGCTACACCTAGCAGACAAACAAGTCATTTATGTTGAAATGTTTTCAAGCTAAGCTTTAAATAGAAACAAAAGTATGCGTAAAGACAAGACCCGTACAATTAAGGGAGTCGGCTTTAAAGGATTGATTCAATGTAACTTATACCCTTTTTGCATGGTCACTTTTATGTGCGTATAAGTACTCGCATATTCACTCGCAAACGCTTATGACGTTATGCGTGTTAACTTTGTTTTTGCGAGTAAATATGCGAGTACTTACGCGCATTAAAGTGACCATGCAAAAAGGGTATTATACTTTATCCTCGCGTGGCTGGAAAACGAGAGTCGTTAGAACACGGGTGTTCTGCTTCATATACACCTCATGCTAGCTTACGAGTTACCATGTCTATGTAACTTTGTAGGACGTAGGTGATTTTTTATATGTGTGGCTGATAATTTGGGCAACCCATTAGTAACCACTGGGTTGGAGCAACTGTCGTTAAGGTATTGCCCAATGGCACATACGCCCACAATAGTAGCAGTGACGAACCTTGAACCCGCTACCTCTGGGTTATAGAGGCAGGCGCGCTAACCACTTGGCACCGGACTGTTGACCCAAGGACTAAGTCATACATAACTGTTTTTTAAAGATGTTGACGAATGTCCTAACCATGAGGATACATGCGACCACCAATGCAAGAACGTTCCTGGTGGTTGGGAGTGCTCGTGTTACAGCGGATTTAAAGTTGATCCTGAAAACCCTCACATGTGCGTTGATGTTGATGAATGTGCAGAAGGTAATGAAACATTAACTACTGTGGGGTAAGATGGGACAGCTTTAGCACATAGTCCAAACATCCTGGTCGTGTTTGAACAACTAACAACGGTCTATGGGAGTCGTGAAGATATGGTTTTATAATTCTTTGAATGTTCTTTGTTTACTGCCAAATGATACGAGAAAATAGAATGAAAATGTGTCCCATCTACCCTTACCCTGCTACATATTGTTGAATTTTTATCTTTTCGATTATGATAACGAAGATCTGTTTATTATGAACAACGAAAAGTAGTGTGTTGCTGGCAAAACGTTAGTCGTTAAAACACATACGCAATAACGAAAACATATAGACATTATGTAACTTGCTTTATTCTCACGTAACCGAAAAACAATCGTTATAACACAAGTGTTTCGTTTGATACACCTTGTGCCAGCTTCAAAACTGTTCTGTTACTTCTGCTACCAGGCATAGTATAAATAACTTCAGTGGCTTTTCTGGTATTGAAACGTAGTGTATTTCTAAGGTTTTGTCTGACATACAGCGAGACTTGTGTTCCCCATTATCTGATGAGTTCTCGTCGTATGGCAAAAAAAACCTTGGAAATACACTACGTTTTTATACCAGATGAGCCACTAAAATATTATTTACAAATTGTTGTTCAGAAAAGGGAATACGAACGAACTTTTTTAACAGGTCTTGCTCCTGCTGCATGCACGACTTGTTGGAACAGCGAGGGTTCGTATCAATGTCTGTGTTCGGATGGTTTTAACCCTAATGATGATAACACTGACTGTATTGATGTTAACGAATGTATGGACCGCAACGGAGGGTGCGAACAGGTAATGGCAAAGTTTTCGCTTTGAATAGATGAATGAATGTAATTTGCTTTATCATCGCGTAACCGAAAACTACGGTCGTTATAACACGAGTGTTCTGTTTCATATACGTCTCGTATACCAGCTTACGAGTTACGTAACTTTATGGGTTAAAATAACTGTTAAACTGTTAACTACTTAAAACTAAACATTAAATCGTAGGTATGCTTAAACACACCTGGCTCAATGAAATGTGCATGCTTCAGTGGATACGAACCTCCAAGCAACAACTCCGTTTCTTGTAATGACATCAGTAAGTACACTCCATTTAAATATAGTAAGGTGGGGTAATATGGAACACCGTTTCATTCTATTTCCTCATCCCATTTGGTAGTAAACAAAGAACATACAAAGAATTATAAAACCGTATTCTCACGACTACCATGGACCGTTGTTATTTGTTTAAAACACGATAAGGATAAATTTGGATATTATGTGCTAAAGGTGTCCCGTCTTCCCCCACCCTACATATACTACCTATATACTATATAACAAGTTTTATCCTGACGCGACAGGGCAGCGACAGGGCAACGACAGTCGTTATAACACGGGTGTTTAGTTTTATGCACCTCGTACCAGGTTGCCACGCATGTATTTTTGTTACCAACTATTTTTCTGTGAAAATATTTTTTCTATGTTTTTTTTTCGTTTTTTTTTTCCCCTGTTGGTTGATCAGAAGTTATCAAAATAATTAAATAGCGCTGCACGAATATACATGACATTTTGTAACGCCAGCAGAAATAGAATGACTCATTATAATGTGTGCCAAAACGTTTTATATATTTTGTCAAATATTTGTCATCTACATTGAGTATGGTAAACCAACCTTGACCTTACCTTGAAATCCATGACCTCCACGTGGTAGGGTGCAACCAATATGTGATGAAGTAATCTATTTAAGTTCAACGACCTAAACCGATAGGCATCTACCACATAAAACTCGATAAAATATCACATGCTAAAGCAACGCTATATATAGTAGGGTGGTGGTAGATAGGAAACATTTTCATTATATTTTCTCGTCCCATTTGGCAGTAAATCAAAGAAAATTCAAAGAATTCTTAAACCGTATTTTCAGACCTCCAATAGACCGTTGTTAATTGATTAAAACACGATCAGGATATTTGGATATTATATGCTAAAGGTGTCCCATCTCCCTCACCTTTTACTATACCAAAGTAACTTCTACAATAGCAACTAAACTAAACAAAGTTGAATGTCTATACAAACAAATATTACACGATAACACATCACAATCTAAAGTAACGCTATATATCAAAGTAAAAGCGCTATACCAAAGCCAGTCCTATAGTAGCAACTAAACTAAATTAAATTGGTAACTGGCACACAACACCCTTTAGCACATAATATCCAAGTATCCTGATCTTGGTTTAAACAATTAACAACGGTCTATATAGGAGTCGTGAGGATACGATTTAATAGTTCTTTGAATGGTTTATTATTACCAAATGAGGGCGAGAAAATGGAATAAAAAAATGTCCCATCTTCCCCCATCTACTATACCTCACAACCTAAAGGAACGCTGTATACCAAAGTAAATGCTATATAATAACAACTAAACTAAACTGAACTGCTGGTAATTCGCGTACAACAACACGACTGGCGTACAACACAACTTAACAAAAACGTTGATTACTCGGCGCTGCAGAAATATAAAGGCGCCGGAATGCTATACACAGGGAGGCGAGGTAGCGAGTGAAGTACTACCACATAACCTATTCTGGACGATATAGATATTATTCTATATTCAATAGATAGTAGTAGGGTGATGGGAAGATATAGGTAACCTTTAGCACATAATATCCAAATATTATGATCAAGTTTTGAACAATTAACAACGGTCTAATAGGAGCCGAGAGAACACAGTATTATAAATCTTTGAACGTTCTTTGTTTACTACCAAATGGGACGAGAAAATGGTATAAAAAGATGTCCCATCTTCTCCCACCCTATAATATGTTCTCTTGTTTCAGATGAGTGCGCACCAAACAATGGCCAGGGGCCGTGCGACCACTTTTGTGAAAACTTGGACGGGTCTTTTCGATGTCTTTGCATCGGGGGTTATAGCCTTTTGGAAAGCGGTCTGGAATGTCAGGTTTGCATATTGCTTTTTACATATGGTGATTAACCCTTTAACTGCGGCCTAATTTTTTAGAAGTTTTTAGAATTTTTTTAAATTAGGTTTCACCTAATTTTTGCAGCCAAAGTGTAGCAGTTAGAGCAAAACATGCTATAGAAAGTTTGAAGCTTAATAAATTGTCTTCAACGTCATTGTTTTAATTTTTTGATGACGTCATCAAAATTATAATGACGTCATAATGAATATCAATGGTTATATATCTTAAACAACAGGATATTAACGAATGCGAACACATTGCCAACTGTCAACAACAATGCGTCAATCAACCAGGCTCTTATTTCTGCAGGTATATATTTTAAGATTACCCAACAAAGCGGTTAGTTACTTACATATATAGTAGGGTGGGGGTAGATGGGACACCTTTTTATTTTACTTAATTCGTCTTATGTGGTAGTAAACAAAAAACATTCAAAGAATTATAAAACCGTATCCCCAAGACTCCCATAGACCGTTGTTAATTGTTTTAAACACGATCGGGATATTTGAATATTATGTGCTGAAGGTGTCCCGTATTACCCCACTGTAGTTCGTTTTACTTTTTAGGTGCTTTGAAGGTTACCATGAGGTAAACGGAACTTGTACAGACATCGATGAATGCTTGACCACTCCTTGCGACGCGGTAAGATATAGAATATTATTTTAAATATAGTTTGTTAAATGTGTTTAGTTTACACCACCGATACTTTTTGATTGTATGAATGAATGTATCTACTTTATCCTCGCGTGGCTGGAAAACGTCGTTATAACACGGGTGTTCTGTTCAATACACCTCGTGTGAGCTTACGAGTTACCAAATGTGTTACTTTGTGGGTAATTGTTTTTTGAGGATTTTGTATGTCTGATAATTTGAAAAACCAATAAGTCACCACTGGGCTGCATCAATTGCCATTAAGTGTTTTGTCCAAGGACACAAACGCCAAAACTGCTAGCAGTGAAGCGCCTTGAACCCATTACCTCTGGGTTACAGACAGGCGCGCTAATCAACTGTGTAACAGCGCCGGTTTTTGAGCGCTAACATCCTATTTTAATACAGCTGGCTACATGCAGTAACACTATAGGAAGTTTTACATGCTCGTGCCCAACTGGTTACTTGGTTGAGAACGTCACAATATGCAGCGACGTTAACGAGTGCAGCATGGATCAGAATGAACATGGTTGTTCACAAGAATGTGTCAACAATCCAGGCTCCTACACTTGCGAATGCCGAATTGGTTATTCAAAAATTGGGGACAAGGGATGCATTGGTACGTGGGATTAGTATGGTCTAAGAAGTGGTTTAAATAATATAGTAGTGGGGGGAAGATGGGATAGCTTTTCACTCTATTTACTCGTCTCATTTGGTAGTTCAAAGAGAAGATTCAAAGAAATATAAAACCGTATCCTCACGACTCCCATACGACTCCCATAGACTGTTGTTGATTGTTTTAAACATGATCAGGATATTTGGATATTATTTGCTAAAGATGTCCCATCTTCCCCCACCTTACTATTTTATTTTTTTTAAAGATATAAAAAGCAAAAACAGTTCGTGCAAGACAAACGCATTATGGATTTAAATATTAGTTTAAATAATAAAATATTGTTCTTTTTAAAGATATAAATGAATGCCAAAATAGTCCGTGCCAACATAACTGCGAAAACACGATCGGGAGTTTTGTGTGCAGCTGCAGACAAGGATACTATTTAATCGGAGATGGAATGCAATGCAGCGGTATATCTAACATTTGGATTATTTAGTGAATGTAACTTACTTTATCCTCACGTGGCCGGAAAACAACAGTCGTTATAACACGGGTGTTCTGTTTCATACACCTCGTGTCAGCTTACGAGTTACCAAGTTTGTGTTACTTTGGGTGATTATATTTTTTGTTTTTTTTAATTTTTTTGTGTGACTGATAATTTGGACAACCTATTAGTGACCACTGGGTTAGAGCTTAAGTGTCTTGCTCAAGGACACATACGCCCACACTGGTAGCAACCACGAGTCCTGAACCCATTACCTCTTGGTCAAAAGCAGGCGTGCTAACCAACTGTACGAAATGGCACCATTTAATAGAAAAACGCCGCTCATTTTACTTCGTCATTTTTTCAGATGTCGATGAGTGCACTGACGAACTACACAGATGCGCTCAAGTATGTGTCAATGAAATAGGTCGCCACAGCTGTGCGTGCAATCCTGGTTATTTGCTTAATGCAGACAACACTACGTGCTCAGGTTCGTTAACATTTGGTTTAATTCACTTGTTATATTTTCTTCAAACAATTGTTAAAATAATTTTAAAACGTTTTTGTTTTTACTTTCAAAATTAATTGCATATATAATACTGTGGGGTAGGATGAGACACATATATAGCACATAATATCCAAATATCCGGATCGTGTTTCAAACAATTAACAACGGTCCATGGGAGTTGTAAGAATACGAATTTCTATTTCTTTAAAAAAAATTCGTTAACTACAAAATTTGTTTTTAACTATTATTATCAATGTTTTCACAACTGTTGTTTTGTCGCTATATCCTTTCTTTCGTTTAAAATATTTCGAAATCTTCGCTACCGTAATGAAAAAGACAAATAAAGTTATTATTATTTTTTCTCTAGATATCGATGAATGCGACAGTGGTGCCGGGGGGTGTTCTGACGGTTGCATTAATTCCGTTGGTTCGTATTGGTGTTACTGCGCTAATGGTTTTCAATTGGACAGTGACAACAAAACATGTGTCGGTAAGTCTATAATTATATTCTATAGTGGAGTGGGCATTTCAACTTTAGCACATAATACCCAAGCACCCTGATCGTGTTTTTTTAAAAAAAAAACACAACGTTCTATGGAAGTCGTGAATAAGAATGTTTTATAGTACTGTGGGGTAAGACGGGACACCTTTAGCACTTAATATTCAAATATCCTGAACGTATTGACAGTTAACAACGGTCTATGAGAGTCAAGAATACGGTTTTATAATTCTTTAAATGTTCTTTGTTCACAACCAAATGGACCGATAAAGTAGAAAGGTGTTCCATCTTCCCCCTATTCTATCTATTCTATTCTGTATGGGTGAGGTCTGTGAGGACCTGGGATTTAGGCCAGACTTGGCCCATTACCCCAACACCCTTGTACGTCCGGAAGTGACGTGCTCGCGGTAGTGAAGTTCTTGTTATCATGTTCCGACTCCAGTGTTCCGATCAAGTCCCGTTTTTTGTCCCGATTCTTGACCCGTATATATAGGACTCCATCTGCAGACTATTTCTGCGAACTCGTTCTCCGTTCCGACCAAGTCCCGTTTTTTTGTCCCGATTCTTGACCCGTAGGACTCCATCTGCGGACTATTTCTGCGAACTCGTTCTCCGGTCCGACCAAGTTCCGTTTTTTGTCCCGATTCTTGACCCGTATATATAGGACTCCATCTTCCCCCACACTAATATCTAGTTTTTCAAGAGTTCCCGTCTCTCATATGGAAATGTTAATTGAACTAAACGTTTGGTTGTTTCAGACACCAACGAATGCCTTCACAACAATGGTAACTGTCAGCATATTTGCACCAACAACAATGGGAGCTACACGTAAGTGGAATAGTTTCCGTTATTTTGAGTATATATTGATTTCGAATTAATCGAATAAAAATCTAAATGTAACAAGCCATCGTCGGAAGTTATAACACGTATATCTTCTGACTCATACACATCGTGCCTGCTCACAAGTTTCCACATAAGTAACATTATAACTGATTTATTGTGTCTTTGTGTCGTATAGAGTATTATGTACAAATCTTAATAAATTCCTTGACATTTTAGTAGCATATTAAGCTTAAAGTTAAATATTGCCACGTGCCGTATAGCTGCCTTTAACACAGAGGTAATGGGTTCAAGGCTCGTCGCTGCTACCTTTGTGGGCCTATTTGTTCTTAGGCAAGACACTTAACAATAAATGTTCCAAACTAGTGGTCACTAATGAGTTGTCTAAATTATTACCCATTTATAAAATACACAAACACAAAGTTATATCCTAGGTAACTGTTAAACTGGCATGAGGTGTATGAAAATAACACCCGTCGTATTACAACTATCGTTTTCCGACCACGCTAGAATATAGCTACATTCATTCAATAAAACAAAGTTACATTCATTCAATAAAACAAAAATCCTTTAGGTGTGGCTGCGAATCTGGCTTTCAGTTTAACGGAACGCATGGCTGTTCTGATATCGACGAATGTGCAACTAGTAATGGCATGTGCTCCCAGCAATGTGTCAATCAACCTGGCTCGTACGTTTGCCAATGTGAACCGAATTTCAAATTATCTGCAGACAACCATACTTGTGAACGTAAGTTTTTGCATTTATTCAATTCAAGCTTGTTAGCCTCCATCCTAGAGGTAATGGATTCAAGGCTTGTCTCTGCTACCATTGTGGGCGTATGTGTCTTTGGGCAAGACACTTAACGGCAATTGCTCCAACTCAGTTTTCACTAATAGGTTGTCCAAATTATAAGCCACATATAAAAAATGAACCCCCACCCCGAAAGAAAATTACCACCCACAAAGTAACATATATATGGTAACTCGTAAGCTGGCACGAAGTGTATATAAAAGTCGCGCATGCTTACATATTGTAAAATCTATAAAAAAAAATTCTTTAGATTGTCCAACGTGTGAACAGTTTGAAACCTTAGCAAGCGACGTGGGAAACCTCAAGTCGAATGTATCTGTCGTTGCTCAACTGACCAACAGTAATATGAGACTCAGTGCTAAGGTTAGTATGCACGTATATATATTAAGTTGGGGAAAAGATGGGACACCTTTATCACACAATATCCAAATATCCTGATCGCGTTTAAACAATTAACAACGGTCTATGGGAGTCGTGAGGATACGGTTTTAAAATTTTTTGAGTGTTTTTTGTTTACTACCAAATGTGACAAAGAAAAGAATAAAAAGTTGTCCCACCCCAACCCTACTACACAACAACTTAATTTGCGTTAATTCGTATATTTTCCAGGTCGCTCAGCTGGAATCTCGCATTGCTCAGTTAGAATTAACAATAAATGGTGGCGAACGAAGACCACCTCTGCCCTCCCATCCCTAGAACATCTCTCTCTCTCTATATATATATATTTATATATAGGGCTTCACGAAAAACAACGGAAAGTGCCATGTCATGTATTTAAACCATAACTATATATTACAATAACAGAATACATTTTACAGTGTACAGAATTGATTGTGTATGCCGCAGACAGTAGGTGACTATAATCTGTAAAGTAAAAATTTAATTGTGCTTTTTGGACTGTATATAATAGTGTGGGGTAAGAGAGGACACCTTTTGTGTTTTTTTTCGACTCATTTGGTAGTAAACAAAGAACATTTAAAGCGTTATAAAACCGTATCCTCACGAGTTCCATAAACTGTTGTTACATTTTTAAAATACGATCAGGATATTTGGATATTACGTGCTAAAGGTGTCCCGTCTTACCCCACAGAACTATATTCGATTCTTATTCACAAGCAAAACACGGTTTTGAACTATATGTTCAAACGTATAAAACCATTTCAATGCTTACTACATTTGTAAATAAAAACATAACAATTTGTCATTTTATATAATCTTTAAAAAGCGGCAAAATCTGGGAAAATAAAGTTTTTCGTATAACGCTACATTGAGGTTTTGCTTCGAAGATGAACGGATTACATCTTTCATCAGCGAGCAGCATATATACACTCACAGTGACAGCAACAACAATAACGTAATTCTACAAATATATCCGCATATTATATTTTATCGCCATTTTAGGACTTTATAGGCAGTCAAAACCATAGAAATTGTATAGTAGAGTGGGGAAGATGGGACATCTTTTTCACATAATATCAAAATATCCGGATTCTGTTTTGTATAATTAACAACGGTCTATGGGGGTTGGGAGGATACGGTTTAATAGTTCTTTGAAAGTTCTTTGTTTACTACTAAATAGGACGAGAAAATTAAATGAAAAGGTGTCCCATCTTTCCCCACTCTACTACATTTTAAAAGAATTTCCATGGCTTTGGGAGAGTGCTCTAACATAGCGGCAACATTAGGTCATTACCTGAGAAATTGCATTGGGAAAAGCTGACTGTCTGTGACCTACAGTTATTATACTGAAAGTTTTTTTTTTGGAAATGAAATTATACCATGTCTAAAATTTCCCTTTCCAGCTGTTTGCGTTCGTTTTCAGTTCTCGTGTTTTTCGATTGTTTAATCTGGGCTTTGATCGGGCTTGTGGGGCTTTGGTAATCAAACTGCCAGTCATGTATTGTACCTGATGTCATGGAAAGAGATGGAGAGAAGGAAACCGAACCTTTTTTCTTGGACTTAAACCTCGTTAACACTTCGTCGTTATGTGACGTTATGGGGGACGAAGCAAGACTCTCGCTGCTTCGGTACCCGCTTGTACCAGATGAAGTCTCGGCACCGATCATATGATTTTGCTCGTCTACGTGGCTTAGTTCAGACCTGTTGCCTTGAGATGATTGCGGCAAACTCCGGCGCGGAGAATTGGACCATAATTTATCTGGTCTTGAAGATTGGCTGTAGTTAAATACGGTTTGTTAAATGGTAGGGTGGGGGAAGATGGGACACCTTTAGCACATGATACCCAAATATCCGGATCGTGGTTTAAAACAATAAACGTTATATAAGAGTCGTGAGGATACAGTTATACAAACCTTTAAATGTGCTTTGTGCACTACCAAATGAGACAAAAAAAAAAGAATGAAAAGTTGTCCCATCTTAACCCACGCTACTATAATTGTATAAATTTTAGTTAATGTTTAGATACATTAAATATTATTATGCAAGATAATACTTAACAACCTTGAAGAAGGTATGGCGTAAGCTTCTGTAGATTCTTCATTAGATGTCGGTTCCAACATATCATCAAAGTTGTTGTTGTTGTTGTTGTTAATGTTAGATTCGGACTCGTTTGTCGGCACGATACGAGCATTACGATTGCGTCTTGTTTTTCTATAACTTGTTCCTTTTCTTGCGCCATGATCACGTTCATTGTTTACTTTGCTTTTTATTTTACTCATTACACTGTCTTCTAGCATTAAGTTTTCAGTATTGCTGTCTACTTCTCTGGGCTCAGTATTTGCAGTAGCAGGCGTGTCAATGGAATCATTTCGATTTCTTAGCGAAGCGACAGAGTTACCGGGAGAGGACATGTCTTCTGTGACGTGATCCTTCAACAGATCTTTCGTGTTCCATATTTTAATACTACCATCGTAGGACCCGCTTAATAATGTATCATCCAATGTCTGGTAACAAAAGGGGAAAACAGATATCTAAATTAGTTTATATTATATTTACATACAATTTTAAAATACATAATAAACATACAGTAGGGTGGGGGTAGATGGGACACTTTTTCATTCTATTTTCTCGACTCAATTGGCAGTAAACAAAGAACATTCAAAGAATTATATAACCGTATCCTCACTACCCCAATAAACCTCTGTTAGTTGTTTAAAATACGATCAGGATATTTAGGTAATATGCACTAAAGGTGTCCCATTTTTCCCTATATTACTATACGAAATTAACATTTTGCTTTATGTAAAAGCTCGAGTGTTTTTTTAAATAAAATCCTAATCTTTTTTCGTACACTCCTCACCATAAGACAGTTGACAAGATACTTGTGCCCTCGGTAAGTTCTTTTCAAATGTCCCGATTTTGAGTCAAAAGCTCGGACGCAGCTGTCCCCAGAAGCCGTAAAAACTGAAGAGAAAATGCTTTTAAAATTCATCCAAAATTGATTTTTTTTATTTCATTACCAATTCCTCGCTGGTACTTCATGTCGGATATCATATGTTCGTGGCCAACGTATTTTCTAGTTGTGTCACCGAATTCTGCAACCCAACACCGAGCTGTGGAGTCGACGCTCGCGCTATAAAGGAGTCTGTTGCTCAACTGAAAATAGGAACAAATAAATAAGTGTGACTCGCTTTTTTTACGTTGTAAAAATTACTATTTTTAACTTGAATATAGTAGGGTTGGGGAAGATGGGACACCTTTTCATTCCATTTCCTCGCCCCATTTGGTAGTAAACAAAGAACATTTAATGAATTATAAAATGTATCTTTACGACTTTCATAGACCTTTGTTAATTGTTAAAACACGATCAGGATGTTTGAATATCATGTGCTAAAGGTGTCCCAACTTACCCCACCCTACTATATATTGGTGACTAATATTGTAATCATAACCAATACCAAACGACACGTAAACGCACTTTATTGTATATGTCTGTATAAATGTAGCTCTTACCCTCGCGTGGTCGAAAAGTGACATTCGTTATAACACGGGTGTTTTGTTTCATACACCTCGTGCTCGCTCACGGGTTACCATGTATGTTACTTTGTGGGAGCTTATTACTGTGGCTGACAATTTGGACAGCCATAGATTAGGCATGACTGGGTTGAAGCAATTACTGTTAAGCGTCTTGCCTAAGGACACATACGCCCACAACGGTAGCAGAATATTAGTTAAATTAAAATTTCATAAAATATATTTACACCGTACTAAACAAAGACATCGAAACAGATAAAATATCTTTACACCGTATTAAAAATGAATTTTAGCTACCTGTAAACAAATTACAGATCCTTCATGTCCTTTGAAAGTTTTCAGGATTTCACCGCTGGATAAATTCCATTTCCTTATTGTGTTGTCGCTTGAACCTAAACACAGAACAAAGTATAAATTGCTCACTATGGCAATTGTTAAAGGGTTCAAATTTGAATACATTATTATGAACTACAACCCAAAAGGCTCGAATATTTCTTTGTACACACCCGTGTAATAAGTCAGTAGGTTCTCGAACTGAAGAGCTGTATTTTGGAATCGTTGAATAATTTATAAAATACGCTTTATTTGACCACATATATAGTTCAGCTCAATACGACGGAGATGAAAAGCGATGCTTTGTTTTGTAGTGTCACCATTTCGAATGTTTATAATAATGTAACCATGTCGAAATACAGCCTGGCTGTGACCTGCTAAATCCTATAATTCCATACACGCCCATATACATATATAGCAGAATAATATAGTAGTTTGGGGTAACTAGAGGGCTGTCTTTATATTTTTTTATCGTTCTATTTGGTAGTAAACAAAGAATATTTACAGAATTATATAACCGTATCCTCGGGGTTCTAAAAGAGCGTTTTTAATTGTTTAAAACACGTTTGGGAAATCTATGGGAAATTGGGTGCTAACATGATCCATCTTACCCAGCAGTATATACCATTTCTATATTTAGAAGGAAGATGGGACACCTTTTTATTCCACTTTTACCCCATTTGCTAGTAAACAAAAAACATTCAAAGAATTATAAAACCGTATCCTCGCGACTCCCATAGACCGTTGTTAATTGTTTAAACCACCATCGGAATATTTGGATATTATGTGCTAAAGGTGTCACAACTTTCCCCACCCTATTATATAGACCTATGCATAACGATCAAATTATTTCCCATTACATTTTTATTAATCTAAAACAATAGTTGTACCTGTAAATAAAAGCTTTTTTTCTGCATCGACGACCAAGCACAGAACCGCTCCTTTGTGTCCTCGAAAAGAGCGGAGTTGGCTCCCGCTCCCAACGTCCCACATCCGAGCTGTGTTGTCCATCGAGCCTTTTATTAATAACAATTGTTCAGTAAGTAGAGTGGGGGGAGATGGGATAAAGAGGGGGGAAGATGGGATTCAGCATTAGGACATAATATTAAAATATTCTGATCAAGTTTTAAACAATTAACAACGGTCTATGGTAGTCGTGAGAATACGATTTTATAATTCTTTGAATATTTTTTGTTTACTGCCAAATGAGACGAAAAAATAAAATGAAAAGGTTACCGTCTTCCTCCACCCTACTATATTTCAAAAAAGAAATCTGATATTTCGGAAAAGGAGTTACATTTCGGAAAGCATTACCTGTCACAATGCCACCGGCACTGTTGTCGTTTCCACTTTCTATTTGACTCCCATGTACGTAGCATATGGGGAGAACGCTTTTACTGTGGCCTTTAAAAACGTGGCAGACTTCGCCACTGCGTAAGTTCCAACACATTACCAAACTATCGTAGGAGGTGGTGAAAAGATTTTCGTCTTGTACAAGTAGTCGGTTCACTGTACCGCTGAGAAATATAAAGCAGAGTTAGAATAATAATACTGATGGTGGCGACTTATTTATCCCTCTGTGGTGGGACAAATAGGTAAAATGCACGGGCCTCGTATTGCGTATAGTAGGGTGGGGAAAGACGGGACACCTTTAGCACGCAATGTTTAAATATCTTGATCGTGTTTTAAACAATTAGCAACGGTCTATAGAGTTGTGAGAATATAGTTTTATAATTCTTTGAATGTTCTTTGTTTACTGCCAATTAAGTCGAGAATATAGAATGAAAAGGTGTCCCATCTTCCACCACCCTAACTTTGTGGCAATATAGTACTAGTGCGAGGTAATGGGCCAATTCTGGCCTAAATCCAGGACCCATGGTGTGCCACATTGAAGGATCTTACTCACACAGAATAGAAAAAATACTACAATAGCAACCTGGGTGTTGGGGTAATGGGCCAATCCTGGCCTAAATCTAGTACCCATGGCTGGCCAGGCAGCGGGACTTAACCCACATAGAATAGAAATGGGGTAAGATGGATACCGTTAGAACATAATATCTCATAAAACCTCATCGTTTTTAACAGCGCTTAAATTAACAGCGCTCTTTTAGAATCATGGTGACACGGTTATATAATTCTGTATAGATCTTTGTTTACTAGCAAATGGGGCGACAAAAGAGAAGGAAAATGTGGGCCGTTTTACGCCAACATAACATATAGTAGGGTGGGGAAAGACCAGGCACCTTTAGCACACAACACCTAAATATCCTAATCGTGTTTTAAACAATTGACAACGGTCTATAGGAACTGCAAGGATACGGTTTTATAATTCTTTAAATGTTTTTTTTGTTTACTAGCAAATGGAACGAGAAAATAGATTAAAAAGGTGTCCCATCTTTCCTCACCCTACTATGTAATCAGACTGAATATCGTCATGTTAATGAACATGTTGATTGTTTATGTATTTTAATAATGCGTATACTTAAGCTTAACCACTTAAGCATCATTTACATTTAAAAAGTTGAGTATAACCTCATTAATAAAAAAATTCATACTTCGTCCTTAGTTATGGAAAAACTAGAAAAAAATATGCGTGTAGATAATATTTGTGTCTTACATATACATAATTTAAACTACCACATGGCGATCCAGGCGAGAATCTAATATAAAATGGATGTATAGCGAAAGGCGCGTTATTAGGTATCAATAATTTATGAGAAGCTTTGAGGTAGGTTTCTTTACGTAACACGCCGTTGCGTAGCATTGTAAATATAACTCGAACACTGCTGTTACGCTTTCACCTGTGCCCGTCCAGTTTCATCACGCAATTCCCGGAAACTGGGTTCCATTTTCGTATAGTTTTGTCAAAGCTACCAGTAAGGGCAAATTGGTTTTCCCACATTTTACAGCAGCTGATGTAACCAGAATGGCCCTCAAGGACAACCTGCAGCGAAACAATAACATATTTTTTCTTGGAAAACCATTTTGTATAGTAGGGGGAAGATAGGACACCTTTTGTTACATTTTCTCGTCCCAATTGGTAGCAAAAAAAAACATTTAAAGAAATATAAAACCGTATCCTCACATCTTTTGCACCTAACATCTAAATATCCCGATCATGTTTTAAACAACTAACAACGTTCCATAAGAGTCGTGAGGATATAGTTTTATAATTTCTTGAATGTTTTTTGTTCACTACCAAATGGGACGATAAAATAGAATGAAAAGTTGTCCCATCTGCCCCCACCCTACTATATATTGCTAGATTTTTTATCTATTCGATTATGATAAGATCTGTTAATTGAAAACAACGAGACGTGTGTTGCTGGCGACGAAATGCGACGATAAAATAGAATGAAAAGGTGTCCCACCTTCCCCGCCCATTTCCCCCCACTCTACTATATGTAAACTTACAGAGCATTCATATGTGTTGATGTTCCAGATCCGAGCAGTTCTGTCATCCGATCCGGTTAGAAGAAGTACTTTCGATGCTGATAAATCCATACAGTTGATACCGCCGGTATGACCTCCCAGTGTCTAAACAAACCACAAACTTTAATACCTTAAACTTTAATGGGTTATGTGCACAAAAGCCGTAAATGCAATAAAATGGGGAAAATGGGACATCTTTTCAATATATTTTCTTGTCTCATTAAGTAATAAACAAAAAACATTTATAGAATTATAAAACCGTATTCTCGCACGACTTCCATAGACCGTTGTTAATTGTTTATAAAAACGTTCAAAAATTTGAATATTGTGTGCCAAAGGTGTCCTGTCTTACCCCACAGTACTATATGTATATTTATATATATATATAGAATTACTTTGACTAAAGTTTTCTTCTCCCTCGATGTCGGTTTTTCATTCTTGCTATTCTTGCTGGATTTCGAAACTATAGTGCCCATGATTCTGCTTGCCAGACTATATAGTAGTCTACATTCTAACGTAACATAATCTAAGTATAAAAACGCGTTGACTCGAAAACGAATAGCTTTCTTTGGTCTTTCCAATGACGCATGGCGCCTTGGATATTTTTCAAGGCCTTTTTTCTTTACTACAATTCTCCTAACCCTACTTCCCCAGGACTGCTTTTCACTGTACAGCAGTTAAAAACCCAAGGCTGTATATCGTACGCGCTTTGTTCGGGCATACATCGAGACCATAATGGTTTTGGACGTTTATATCATTGGAAAATCGAAACTTAGTGAATTTAGATAAACGGAGGGAGAAAGCGCTCTCGCACGTACGCCAAAACAAACAATTTAGCGATAAAATAATGATATCAGTATTCAAGAACCTTTACCGTGCAAAATATTACGCGTAAGAAAAATTTAAAGAGAAGATATATAGTCGTCAAACAAGACTCAAAACAAACAATCGCTTAATAAATACAGTGTAATTGGTAAAACAATCCAAAAATCAAGGTCACAGTCAGCACAAAGGTCGTTTACGTAATCTCGTAATGTCTACTTAGTTTCAAGTGCTATCCTTGCATTTCCCTGCCTTCCGCATGTAGCAGGCATATATACACAAACCTTGTCAGAACTCATTAAAACAAATCCCAAGTTTACAGAAAACAGTATTCCCAAATTACTGAACTGTTTTTTTCTAAATAATGCATAACGCCCAAGACTACTCTGGAACATAAACTGTATCTGCCTTCAGTATTTCGCTTGTTCTTCGCTTCTGGTGGCGCGTGGCCTCGTCTGTTCTGCTGGTAATCTAAACTCTGAAAGGCAAATGGTGTAGTATTACATGCCTGGCGCGTTTTCATACTTCGTCACGCCTTCTCGCTAAAGCGAGTGGGGAACGGTTACACAGTAAGATCTTTCGAAAGGCGTCATGCAAGACCTAACTACCAAACTTTTGCGCTGATCTGGAAAGAAATTAATGGTTTGACAAAGCAAATACTTAAAAACGTCCAATACTGCATGTGCGACAAATAACTCGTTTCAAAAATGTCCCAGCAAATAAGAAACTAACAGCATTCGTAAAATTCGCGGCGACATATTGGGTTACGACTTGCTGAAGTGTTTTAAAAAGGAGAGCTATATAATTATATGTAAAATGCACGCAAGTCAAGAAAGAGATTAAAACCATAATCGCATCAAGCATCGATTGATTTGAGAACTACTTGTACAAAACTAGAATAGTAGCATGCAAGTTTACTATTCTTACTTAAAACTAGCAATTAGACCAGCAACTTGGTAGCTGACTTGAATATATACGTTTTTCTAAACATAAGTCTATATCTTTTTTATTACATTGCAATTGATTTTTATCGATTACGATCTGTTTTCTTTTATTAAAACTAGTTTGAATAGTAGCAACTGTAAAATACTGCTGCTAGCGTGACAATGCTACGACTGGCGAGTTAACTAAGATTTGATTAGGGGAAATTTCTTACCGTTAGACGTCGCACTTGAGTTACTTTCCACATTGCACCAAAGATGTCGAAAAGAAATTCAATAAATTTGCTTGGCTGGTAAATGTAATTGAGTTGCCAGTGTTTATCTTAAAATCTTTGGTTTGCTGTTAAATAGCTTTCTGGAAAATAGAAACAGGATTAAAATACCTTCATAGTTTATGCGGCTGGCGTTGGTGGAAAGCCACTACGGCACGACAAGCCCCTAGCCAATAGTAGTGGATTTCCACTCTATTGTTGTTTAGCTATGACGTAAAGAAAAACTTGTGACGTAACATTGACGCAAGCACTACAGAGCGAAAAAAATTTACACGATTGTATCGGACTATGACGTAACAGAATGCACGATTGCGAACCGAGATAATGTGTGTGACGTCATAAAGAAATGTCTCGAGTTTGAATCCAATATAATAAAGTAAAAAATGAAAACACCAAACCGTGAGGCATAATATAATAATTAATGTACTGAAATAATATTACTGTATACTGTAGTACAAAGCAATTTAGTAGGGTGGGGAAGACGGGACACCTTTAGCCCATAATATCCAAATATCCTGATCGTGTTTTAAACAATTAACACCGGTATATAGAAGTCATGAGGATATAGTTTATAAGCAATTAAATGTTCTTTGTTTGCTACCAAATATGACAAGAAAATGGAATGTAAAGGTGTCCCAACTTGCCCCATCCTAACAAAATATATGTTATAGTAAATAAGATGTCATAATATAATATTAATGTATAAAATAAAATAATACTTAACTCAAGTCTTGCAAGAATCTACTTGAAACCTTCCAACTTGTAACCTGGTGTGGAAACAACTTCATCTAAACTTAAACGTGGCAACTAACTTTGTAGAAGAAGCGTTTTATGCGCGGAGCAATCAAGGCGGGCGTAATCAGCTGATGCGAGGCGTTAGTCAAAAGATTGAATACCGGGCTGCCTGTGACGTTAGTTCAAAATTTTGACGTAACAGACTAAGTTCACAATGATTTGCGATTTATATTAAAATCGTTATAAATCCAAAGAATTAATCTAAAACTCATTAACATATTGCAGAATGGGGAAAATAGGACAAATTTTAATTTTATTTTCTCTTTCCATTCGGTAGTAAACAAAGAAAGTTCAAAGAAATATAAATCCGTATCTTCACGACTTTCATAAACCATTGTTAATTGTTTAAAACACGATCAGGATATTTAGGTTTTATGTGCTAAAGGTGTTATATTATACTTCAACCTATACTATACTATCAGCAGAGATAACATAAGCAATTCCGAGCATTGATTCTTTTATATTTGTATTAATGGGAATGATAGCATGATATGATCATCACATATACTGCAAATGTGCCACAAATTCGAACTATTTTCTACTAGGATTTTACGCAATTTTGCTGTTCGTTCATGAGTTGTACCGTGAGAAAGGTTCTAGTTCCCGTTTTGCCAAGTAATATTGTGGGCGCTAAGGCAGTGTAACTTAAATTTCCAACTTTAGCAATCAATGCAAAGTCGTGTAACTGGTGGACGGGAACGCGAAAAGGTAATTAAAGTAAGAAAAACACAATAAAATAAAACGCTGGTATAAGCACATCTTGTTTCAATTTGTACAACGGACAGTTAACACAAAAACGCCATTACATTTAAACAGCTTTCTTTGCTACTGTAAAATGACTACTATATCTGCTTCGTTTCGAGTGCTGCAATTTTTGCTTGCAACAATTGATTAGACTAGTGCAAACATCCGCAGTTCGTGTAGCTGTGCTACGTGTGTTTAAATAACCTTTCCTTATCCTTTGAGGATAAGGTGTATATACGCATAGCTAATCTCAATGTGGCAGCTTTTTAAAACAGGATTTTTAGAGTAGCATGTTTGTAGAAAGATTGCGCTGTAAGCAGTGCGGTACACGGACTCCTGGAGACTCGATACTGTGTCGTTGGATTCTTCGTCCGCCCATTTTTGCGAGGGCGTTGAGTTCGGGTAAAATAGCGAGAAGCTTTGCGAAGTAATTTGGACGGTCGGCGGTCACAGAACTCTTGGTAACGTGTTCTTTGAGACTTTCAATGCACAAACCGAGAAGCTCTTCCACTTTTTTAGGTTCTCGTACACCGCGTGGCTCTGTTGGACAATGGTTGATTTTTATAAATGTTTGTAAAATTACAAATTTTACAATGTTTATGAAATTACAAATTTTCAAATGTTTAAAAAAAATCTAAATTTTACAATGTTTAAAAAATAACAAATTTACATTTTTTATAAAAATACAACTTTTACAATGTTTATAAAATAACAAAAAAACGCTTACCTCTAAATAAAAGTAAACCGAGCAAACAACTGAACGAGGAAATGTCAACATTCATGTCTGCCAGAGAACACGCAAACGACAAAATGGAGTCGATCCACTCCCCAAAGCTTCCGTAAAGCTGATCACGGTGTAAAGCAAGTCCGTTGCAAAATACCAGTTTCCCTTCTTGTATTTCGGATCTATTATAAAAAAAAACGTTTTAAATACGACATTCTACTTTAAAAACCTTCTAATCAAAATTTGAATATCTAATATAGTAGGGTGGGGGAAGATGGGCACCATTTTATGCTATTTTCTTGCCCATTTGGTAGTAAACAAAGAACATTCAAAGAATTATAACACTATTTCTTACAAACTTCCATAAACCGTTGTTAATTGTTTAAAACACGAACAAAGTTTTCGAATAATATGTGCTAAAGGTGTCCTATCTTCCCCCACCTACTATATAAAATTGGAATGTTAAGTGTAAATGCTTACCTGTAAGCTAAACGTAGCACAAAAATATCAAGGAAGGAATTTTCAACGAGATTGGTCTGATCCTCTTGACAAAGATTACAGAATCCGGGAATTTTTTCTGCCCACTGGCGTATTACCGCTTGACATGCTGACAGTAACTCGTAGAAGTTGATTGCTTCGTCAACGACTCGAAGCGGAGGGGTACAAGGTGCGATTCCCGGTGGCCGGTACTGTAAAAGAAACATAAACGTTTCATTTTTGCCATCAAGTCGGGCAGGGGAAGACGGAACACCTTTGGCACATATTATCAAAATATCCTGATCGTGTTTTAAACAATTAACAACGGTCTATGGGAGTTGTCAGGATTCGATTATATAATTGTTGAATGTTTTTTGTTTACTACGAAATGGGACGGGAAAGTTGAATAAAAAGCTGTCCCATCTTCCCCTACCCTATACTATATAATTTTTGTGTTGCACAGTGTAGCGTTAATGCGGTCGCGTTCTACCCTCTAGCTTAGCCGACTCCCACAAGTTAAATGCAAGTAGGCAATCCCTAGTTTATGAAAACTGATCTTACTTCAATTACTGTGTTTTTACAGGCGAAACCAGATGGAGATTAAAGCTTTTTTACAACACAATAAAAAGCGATAATTAAAATGGAGATTGCAGACCATAACACACAGTGAGACCGGGCGAAGGAACATACCTTGCTGGTGTCTGTGTTTGAAATAGCTGGATTCGTATCTACATGTGCTCGTACCAAAGATGTGATGAAACTAACAGGGGGAGAGGGAGGGGCAACCGGATCTTTTGGACCCTTTGGTTTGGACGGCAATCTTCCTCTGCGTCCTTTCAGATGGTCGGTGCGAACCACTAAATAGATGGTTTGTTTTAGCATTGTAACATAACATAATTTGTATTTATCTCTATGAAAACGATATCGAATATCATGTTATTTATAGAAAAAAACGAAGATAAGGAAACCAATCCCAAAATAACAGTTTTTAAAACACGCTATGGAAAAAATGTGGGAAGGAGTATCAGTTAATAGCGTGGCTGTTGCATTCAATACGAAAAGATATAATCCCGCATGTTTGCTACACACCTTCTTTAACCATGCCAACGGCAAGGCATTTTTCGAATCGGCAAAACTGACAACGGTTTCTTCTCCGTTTGTCGACGGGACAGTTTCGGTTTGCCAAACATACATACGTTGACTTTTTCTGGACGGTTCTCTGAAGAAGAACAAAATGGTGTTAAAAACAAAAGACAGGTGTATTAAGCGACATAAAATGCTTTTTATTTATCCTAGCGGTCACAATAACGAAAATCATATTAGTTAAAACAACGAAATAAGGGAGGACTTAAAAAAAATATTGAGAAGGGCATCTATTGAAACCTGTTAAATCGAATATACAATATACTTACAGTGATATTTAATAATGAATTGAAAGTATAGCTACCGTATACTTGAAAAAAAAATGGCGTAAGTTCAAGACACGAAACGTACCTTAAAAAATCCTTTGCAGCCTTCGCAGGTTCGAACTCCGTAATGCTGGCAAGCAGCGTTGTCGCCACATACGGCACATAAGCCCTCACTGGACGGTCGAACGTTAGTGGAAGGCGTCATAGAACCACCGACCACCAGTCGTTCGTTGTGACTTTGGTATGGATGGTGTCTTTCTGTTCCAGCGTATTGCGTGCGAAAGGGGTGGAAATGGTTCCCAGTTGAGTTGGGAAGAGCGAGGTACATTTGACCGTTGTACGAAAGTCCACTAGAGTATAATGTATCTCCATTTATTGGCTTAGTAGAATCCAAGGTTATAGGGTGGGTCTGATTTATCAGTGGTACACTGGAATGACCGAGCGCTTGTTCTTGGCCGGAAAGAGCAGTTAGATTTTGAAATTGATCCCGATCTCCGGGACGATACGTTGAAAGTAATCCTGCCATCGTACCGATACCGGGCGAGGCTGTGTGCTGGGATACGGGCGCTACATCTCTTATCAACCTTAACTCGTCCCCAGCAATTCTAGATTGGTTGTTATGGAAAATGTTTAAATCCATTTGTGCGCCCAGTCGCGGGCTGCTGACCGAAAGATCGGTTGGGCTGTTTTGAATTCGCTGGTGTGTCGGGGAATGACTTATTTCATGAAACGAATTGTTTGTTGATTGGAGCGGCGAGTTCAACATGGAAGTGAAACCTTGCTTTTCGAGATCCGCAACGTGGCTGTTGTCGGTAAATCCGGACATTTGTGGCTTGGAAGTAGCAAGCGAATGGGTCGGACAACTAATCTGTTCAAAAACAGGGCTACTGGCAGAATGTGGTGACTGCTCCAAAGCAGAGGACGGATAATTTGCAAATGAATTGCTAATCCCATGGCCTTGTTCCAATATCATGTGCTCTTTGGCAGTGCTTCGGCTATGATCGCTCGAAACAGTCTTTTTGAATGTGTTGATATGAGACGGACCGTTTAGTCTGAACGGTTTGATGTCAACAGAAGTGTTCATACCTGAATACGAACTGTAGAGACCGATATCGGTTTCATCGTAATTTGAGCGAGGTACACAGCTTTCGGCAGAGAAGAATTCTTGGTTGTTTATTCGTTTATGCTGGTTGGACATAAAAATATCATCTGGCGAACTCGGCGAAGACGAAACCATGTCGGCTCTTTTAGTACATTCGCTGTAGGAATGATGCCGGTAATGACGGTTCCGGGATGCATTCGAAACTTCAGTTGGGCTACTGGGATCAACATTGGAAAAGTTGTACGTGTTAGGATCCACAGTACAGCTTAATTTTCGTGAATATTTATATTCGCTTGACGGAGCAGACCGCTTTGAGTATAATGAATGCAGAGGCGATTTCCCGTAAAACTGGGTCGAACTGACTTGATTTTCGTCACCGACGTTGGAGTACGTGGGAGTTGTTTCATGCATATTCGGGATGTGAAACACCGCAACTGACATGACACTAGAACTCTGTCGTCGCTCCGATTGGTCGATGGGCAAAATGTCCATCATGCCTTCGTTTCCAGTTGGGTCGCTTCCATAAGCGGTGCTGTTGAAGTGAACCGTGTTTGATGGGGAAGCAGCAGACATCGGGGTCTCGTTCGGCGTGACTCGTTGGTTAGAATCATGAGCGTTATGTAAATTTGGCGAGCTTGGGTGCGGCGATAGTGAATTCAGATCTCCGTACCCATGAACCGGTACAATGGTCGTAGCAAGACTGCTGACTGGGGATGCTGAAAAAGCATCGCTGTTGTCGGGACAATTCGAGGCGTGGGCATCGAAGTCGTTTGAATAAGACTCGTTATTCCAACTGGTGGGACAGTTTAAGAACGAAGTGGTTGCCATTGGTTCGGTTTGAGTGAGCGATTCCTGTATATCCGTGTTATTTTGAGATGATATAACAGAGGAAATAGATTCTGGGTTTGATGACGTGCTCGATCCAGGTGACGTCGTTCCAATAGAGGTAGAATATCGAGATGACGTCATAAATCCAGGAACGATTGGTTCAAATGAGGGTAACGATTGCGAAAGGATGTTTTCTTCGGAAAAGTAGTCACTGTAATAGAAAAAAAAATGTTATTTAAAATGTCTGTCTGAGTAAAAATATTACAAACCTTTTGTAATGGTTTTCCTCCGTCGCCAGTGGGCGCTGTTTGATAAACGTCAAGCTGATTTCCTTTTCTTGAAGAGATTCGGATTCGTCGGTTTTGTGTAAAGATGGAACTCCTAAACTTGCAGCAGACCCAAAGCAGCTGATTGGCATAATGAGACTGAAACAAATAAAAAAATACAATAAATTTACAAATTGTAGGCATGCTTTTAATGTTACGTTATGTAGCCCTATCTGTGCAATTCGTAACCATTTGCAAAAATTGAACATTTCTAACTGAAGTAAGAAATTAAAGGTAGTTTAAAAAAAACACATGTACTTGCAACTTAATAAACATTATGTTAAGCATCGGTTCTAAACCTTTTTTGACCCAAACCCTAATGTTTGTTTTCAAAATAATCACAAATTCACAACCGGCACCCAACCAAACAAAATTTTATAAGTACATGCCAGTATAAATTGCAACTACATAAGTTAATTAAACAAGTCTGGGTTCCTTATGTCCCAAGTAATAGTTATTCTTATTTTCCATACACTTTGCCAATGTTCTGCAGTTAAATCACATAAAAACACCAAGTTCGCAGCACACTTTCTAGAATAACTATTACTTCGGACATAATAAACACAAACAGCAAATTTAACTTAATTGTACTTACGTGGACATCGATATTTGACTGCCTGTTATTACGACAGCTGACTTTATTGTCTTTGAAATAAACTTCGATTTCGAAACAACAAACTCGAAGTAGTATATCCGATCAAACTGTATATTATATCGTTGTTTTACCTAACTATGCATTTAAATCTGTTAAACATAAGCGTTACTCGAGGTAAAAATGAAGAAATATAACTGAACTGTAAATTTCTGTATTGCAGGTGCAAGGGCACGTGTGCATTGCGCCGTAAAACAATATAATATTTTTTTTGTTACTCTATTCTATAGTCTGTACACTATATTGAATTGTCTACTCTCTTCATAAAAGTCATCGAAATGACTATATGGTTATTTTACAATACTTTTTTTAAACCCTTTTGCTTTACTACCTGTTCATACGTTTATTCTATTGTTAAAAAAAAATTACCGAAAAATATTTTGTTTTTAATTAGCCTAAACTATTTTCATTTCCTTTACCTAATTTCTGTCACTTATGTTTATTAAAATTAACTGTAAACAGTAACGTAAACTAAATCTCGTGGCGTTTCAAGAGTAGTGTACACCTCGGCAGCGTGATTCAAATGCTCCGATACGGCAGTGAGCTAAGCTATATAGACCTTCGGCTACGCTTTACCAGTGCATGCTGTGTAACTAAGCCGGGAGCCAAAAAAAGAACCATGTGCGTTAGCTGCCGTGGCGAGAGGCCTGAGCACGAAGAAAATGAGGAAATCGAGAGAGATTGACGCAAATTCTCACTCAGACAGTGCGCATAAAGAGTATGAAAGAAACAAAGGCGCTCTTAAAATGAGAGACGCATGACGTTTATCTGGCCGGATCGTTGCTTGTGACGTGCGACCTGCGTACTTCAACCTATTTCTATCTTTGTTACGTCACACCGTTTTGATTGGTCTCCTGCAGCCGTGAGAGCGAAAAACGTAATAGAACGAAAATACACTTCGAATAGAATTTAGTTACAGAATTACAATAACATTATCATCCAAATATTTTTTACATTTTTCATTAATTATATATAACTTTTACACATTTTGCTGTAAAACGTATTGCTGCTTGCAAAAGTGCTTCGACAAGGACCGAAGAATTTTTAACGCCGCTTTTTTTATGTCAAACTAAAAATAATAATTTAGTGAATGCAGCAATTAAAATTCGAACAAAAATCTAGTTTCTGACCGAGTTAATCACCTAATGCGTTAAATTGTATATTATTTTACACGTTGACCGCATGTCCCCGCGCAGGACTTCAAAAAAATAATATAGGCAGCACTTTTGGCTAAAATCACGCCCAAAACTCGATGTTATAAGATTTTATTGCAGTATTCAAGTTTGTTATAGTGCCGATTTACGGCCGATTTTTTACTACACAATGGTCAGACATGTGCGACAAATCTTGGTCACTGACATAGCTCATACGTCACGTGGTTAGGAGAATTGTTTTCGACCGTATGATGTAAACGAGTATTATGTCAATAGACTATAAGATATGCGCGACGCCATTTTGTGAAAATCGTCAATTATTAAAATTACTACGTACATCAAAAAACTCTCTTTGGTTGAATTAGAAAATTGTTAAAAAGTATTTTTTTATACGATATTTAAGTTTAATCTTATCAACCGTAAAATCTAAACGAGTAAGCTTACTGCTCGCTTAATTATAAACGTACAGCCGTTCGGTGTAATTTTAAAAGTAAGTGTTGTATTACAAATGACGCATGTCCTGGTGCTATGCCGAATACTTACGTGCGTAATTCGCGCGTAGTTCTGGCGATAGACGTCGAATACAATGTTAACTGACGGAATTACGCTGCAAAACGAGTCATTAACGGATATGCTTCTACCACGACGATGCAGGACATATTTTTAAGAAATGACCGAACCGGCCGGACTGTTTCTCGGAATTTGGGCGAAACCTTTATGATTCTTGTTAATCGATCGCAATAAAGCTACCAAGTTACATCAAGAATAAAGCACAAAGAAATATTTAACTTACACATACAACTTTAAACATACAGTAAGGTGAGGGAGATGTGACACCTCTTATTCAATTTTCTTGTCCCATTTGGTGGTAAACAAAGAAAATTTAAAGAATTATAAAACTATATCTTCATGACTCCCACAGGCCGTTTTTAATTGTTTAAAACACGATCAGGATATTTGGATAGTACGTGCCAAAGGTGCCCTATCTTCTCCTCACCCTACTATATAACATAACGATTTTGCCACACAATATTGCATAGCCGCAAAGTGAAAAACAAACATTCCAGCTGTGCAGCTATTCATAACATTTTTAATTCCAGCCAAACAATAGTCATAATTGAAATAATAAAGTACATGACTGTACACATCTTGTTAAATATGCTTACTTTTGTAAGCTTGCTTACCGGCTGACTCGTCGTACTCATCCTTACTGACATAACGTCGATAGCATTCCAGCATATAAAACATCCGACTTTCTATTCTCCAGTCTCGAACCTTTTTCTCCCGCTGACTCTCTCGACGTAACCGACGTCACGTCGACGCACTAACCTCGTTTACGCACAGGGAGTATGTATAAAGAGGACCATTACGCAATTACGCCGACGCGTCAGTAGAATGCGTGAAATTCATTGATTAGGCGCGGCCAGAGAAGTTATATTAGGAGAGTGTCCTAATAGAAATATAAGTCTGCTCCGCTGAGGACTGGGTGACTGTATATACTCACAATCGAGTGGTTTGAAAAATCTCACATCTCAAAACCAGCAATTAGGCAGCATATGAAACAATGAATACCTGTACATATTTTCCCTTTCAAAGGTTGTTTTTAATGTGGAATAAAAAGTTGTAATATTTTCAAACAAAACCCATGTTTGGTAAGGCAGCAGCAAGTCGTGAAATGCTTGTATTTTAAATAACAAAGGACCGGCATATGAACCCGGATTCAGGCAACTCGGGTAGCATCGTGATGCCCAGTGCACACGATAAATTAGTTGTTGCTTTAGTGGTCACGACATATCGCACGAATATATGACTATGCATGCCCTGTCCAGCATGATTAAATCCGTTTGCTGTTTTACAAACGTAATTGCTGTGATGCATAGAGCAAACGAAAAGAAACGTTTGACGTTATACAATCATGATCATGCGTGGATAAAAAATACTGAAATGTAATAGGCCTCTGGGAAAGCACAGTTGGCAAACATTGTTGGTAAATATCATCATATTTACTGATCGTAATTCTACAACCCCATTTTTCCACCTTGGTAAAGTTTGAAGCGCTGAAAGATTTGACCCAGCCAAAGAATTATCTCATGCTGCTTTATATAGCTAGTTCACGGTCGCCTGTTTTGCTACTTACCCTTTTTTTTACTGTTTTCTGTTCTCTCAGCACACACCTGTGACACGCTGTCTCTGGTTTTCTCTTTTCTTCTCCACGAGTTTTTGTTGTTCCTAATGCGAAGTCTTTGACGTCACAGACATCTTTTCTACGTTGCGTTCTATCTTCGTACATTACGAGCAGTGTACAAGTTTAGAAATTCACGGGCAGAGAGGTGCGCTCATAGTTTGAGTCAGTTATTGTAGCGAATGGAATGTTATCCAATTAATCATAGAAAATGATCACATACAACAGTACTTTAGTTCAGTATGTGTATATATATATATAAATAACAATATTGTTATCAGAACAATATAGGAAAATTTTGGCGGATAATTTTGTTTACGTAATTTGGCGAGCATAATGATGAAATTGCGTTTAAACGTTTGAAATCAGACGTAATGTTTCTAATATTAATAGAATATTTTACAACGTTGCCAGTTTAACGTCATATTTCAAGGCGTGATTCTTTTGACGTATTTCGTGGTGAGCAAGCTCGTATCCGCTCCTCGTCTCTCTGTCTGCAGTGTAGATTCCCTTGCTGTGCCTATGCTTATATTTAGATCATTACCAATGCTATCCAAATGTTTCGTTCCAAGGGAAATACATAGTCATGAGATTGAATATGATCGACATGATCACAAGGTTTAGTAAGGAGTTACTTTTCTTAATATAAGACGGGTACTTTATTTATTACAGCTACGAAAGGCCTATATTGGTTATGTCATGCGCGCCCAATTTCGTGATACAGCGAGCTAGGCGCTGAGAGTGAGAGGCAGAGAGAAAGTGTGAGAGGAATGAGAAAATTCGAGAGAATGCTCTCATGACGTCGAGTGAGCGAATTGACGTCAATGCGTTCTATTTTGGGATCGTTTTTCTTTTGGGTTGCGAAGGCTACAGGAATATTTAACCTGATCCGTTACTTTGGCGACGGATACACTAGATCGATGTGCGCAACAAAATAAATACTACACAAGGCTTTTCAAAATATTTATATATATAATTTTGTTATAATATAGTGCTGTGGGTGAAGATAGGAGACCTTTAGCACATAATATCCAAATATCTAGATCGTGTTTTAAACAATTAACAACGGTCTATAGAAGTCGTGAGGATTCGGTTTTATAATTCTTTTAATGTTCTATGTTTACTACCAAATGAGACAAAAAATATAACGAAAAAATGTCTCATCTTACCCACCCTACTATATGTTATAATAGCTC
Organism: Ciona robusta; assembly: GCF_009617815.1. Taxonomy (NCBI): domain Eukaryota; kingdom Metazoa; phylum Chordata; class Ascidiacea; order Phlebobranchia; family Cionidae; genus Ciona; species Ciona robusta. Next base: position 4,878,686 of record NC_143243.1, on the reverse strand, counting down.
TGATCTAAACGGAAACTGCAATATTTTATAAACCGCATTTTAGACACCTAAGCGATAACGCAACGACTGGTAAGATCATAAATAATTTTATTGTTTCAAGATTGACATTATCTAGTTTCTAGTAGTGTATTGTGGGGTAACATGAGACATGTTTTCATACTCTTTTCTCTTTCCATTTGGTAGTAAAAATATGAATATTTGAACGATTATATAACCGCTGCCCCGCGTCTCTGTATAAAAAGGTTGTAAATTGTTAAAACACACGATAACAAAATATAAGGTAAGTGCTAACAATATCCCATCTTACCCCACCCTTCTATATGATTTATTTTTAGTATTTTTTAATATACAAACACGCGTTTTAAAGTTCAAGTATTTTGGTTTGGACGAGAGTTGCCGCTCCAAATAAGTGATGTTGGGTTTCCTATGGCACACTGTAAACGCTTATAGAGATTTAAATAGCTGCAATCGGTATTCATTGCCGCAGTATATTTTTGTCAAGATTTTGGGTGCGACTGTAGCAGAATTCGAGGAGAAATTTTGGATTTAATCGACGATACATCACACATGCAAAAAGATAGAGTGATTTTTTGTAAGAATCCATATTGTCAGAACACGGTGGAAACGGGGTGGTTTTATTTTACCGGTTACAGGACATCTGATGGCGTGTCACCTATAAATAGGCGTGCGTCGCAGCGTACGGCGACGCAGAGTATTCCCACGCCTTTACGTCTGGTACCGGTTGCGTCATTGTTGCTATAATTTACTTTGATTCGAATTGGAAAAGGTTTTCGCGAAATAACTTTCTGCAATGAAAGTAATTACTGCGCTGATAAGGTTTCCGAGTTGCTGCGAAAAACAACAGCTATATCGTGAGTGTCAGCCCGCAGAAGGTCGCATTCATTTGCCGTATATACCGTTGGCAAATTTTTTCTTAGAGAGTAAATTAAAGTAACACCCAATGAATTATAACCAAATCGTGGGTTCTGCTCTTTATTCTGCAAAATTTGTTACATTCTTGTTAGGGAGAAATTCACGATTGTTTGCTCTTGCGCATTTGTCTGTTTATTTTCAGAAAATTTGTAACATAGTGACGCATTTACGCAAACATAACCTACGAACAGAGTGCGTATGACAATATAAAAGAACTCGCGAACCACGACATACAGACGCTTGTGTCGCAAAGTCAACAGAACCGGCATACCAAAGATACTTGGATTTATAACCTTGAATGAACATGTTCTATGACCCACGTTTAGTGCATTAAAGTTAATGAACTTTTACAATATGAAAAGTGCTGTACTTTCATATATAATAGGGTGGGGAAAAACGGGACACCTTTAGCACATAATATCAAAATATTCTGACCGTGTTTTAAACAATTAACAACGGTCTATGGAAGTCGGGAAGATAAGATTCTTTAATTCTTTGTTTACTACAGAATGGAACAGGAAAATAGATTGATAAGGTGTACCATCTTCCCCCACCCTACTATATTAACAACCTTGAAAATTCAGGAATGTTTGTATTATTAATTTTACTAATCTGGGTTTAAAAATGTTCGACGAAATAAGCCTTGACGAACAGAGTACATCAAAGCATTCGATTTTAAACAGCAGTTTGGGTATAATATCGTCTTTGCTTTTTACATGGATGTCGATAGCAGAGCACTGGATGTTGTTTTCCCATCCTGATCAGGAATAACATCCGGAATTCGCAGTCTTGTGTTCCCAGGATCTCCGTTATTCCGGTTAAAGGTTTCATTGTGTTGTATTTTTCCTAACCGTAACCCACGCTGGTGAAGCGGGTTTTCTATACGGGTTGTGGAGGTAGGGTTTCTTTGCATCGTTCTAAAGAGGTGAGTTTAATTATGGTTATATATTTAGAAGGGGAAATGTGGGACGCCTTTATATATAGTACGGTGGGAGAAGATGGGACACCTTTTTATAATATTTTCGTGTTCCATTCGGTAAAAAAAAACACAAAAAAAAGAATTATGAAATCGTATCCTCACGACTCCCTTAGACCGTTGTTAATTGTTTAAAACACGATCAGGATATTTTTGGCTAAAACACGATCAGCAGGATATTTGGATATAATCTGCTAAATGTTTCCGTCTTCCCCATCCTACTAGGCTTAAAATGTCGAAGCTAAATCTAATTTACCGTTTTCCGCAAGACAACTTGATCAGCAAATGTTGAACAGCGTTCGAATACAATAATGGGTTAAGAGCGCTGTTGATTGGTAACAGAACTACAGCAGAGACAGCATAAGCCTGGTGAAAAAAACATTTATTTGAAAATAAGGCTCTTCTCTGTTAAATACTTACATTTTCCGAGATTTTGTAACCAGAAATGTTCATGAACGCCATAGTACAGACGGGAAGCCAACAAGCTATGTCGCTTATCACAAGGTATGTAATTCGTCGAAACATCGAACTGTGCCTGGAACTCATGTTAATGTTTTTTTTTTCATTTAAAAGTGTAGTACTGTAGAAAAAGATGGGACACCTTTGGCTCATAATATCTAAACATTCTTTTCGTGTTTTAAACAATTAACAACGATTCATTGGAGTCGTGAGGATACGGTTTTATAATTCTTTGAATGTTCTTTGTTTACTACCAAATGGGATGAGAAATAAAATGAATGTCCCATCTACCCCCATCCTACTATAATTCATACCTGTTTCCGTATTTCGTCACTCTTTTCTTGCTTTTAAGGGCGATAAGCAAGTAAGCGGCCAAAATATATAGAATTGAGAAGAAGTTGAAAAAAATGATAATCTGGAACAGAAAATCGTTTGTGAAATTAAACAGTATTATTTATTATATATAGTATTGTGGGGTAAGATAGGACATCTTTAGCATAGAATATTCAAACGTCCTAAACGTGTAAACAATTAACAACGGTCTATGAAAGTCGTGCTGAGGATATATTTTTATAATTCTTTTATTGTTCTTTGTTTACTACCAAATGAGACGAGAAAATAGAATTAAAAACTGTCCCAACTTCCCCCGATCTACTATACCACTTAACACAGTTGCATACCATCGAATGTCTCCATGCAACGTCTTTTGTCGTCACATAAAGTTTGGGCATGCACACACTGTGCACGCTGTAGTATCCGAATTCGCCGCGAAAACTTCCAATTTTATCTACAATGGTTTTTCCAAATACGTTCCAAGTGTTATCCAACCAAATCTAACAGAGAAAAAGAAATAAAATACTAGCTTTTGTCAATACAGGGTTTTCTGAAATAATTTAGAAGGGTGGGCGCCTTTAGCACATAATAAAACCCTTAATACTGGTCGTGTTTTAAACAATTAACAATAGTCTTATGGAAGGCGTATAAAGGATACGCTTTTATAATTATTTGAATGCCCTTCGTTTACTACCAAATAGGACGAAAAAATCGAGTGAAACTGTGACTTTTCTCCCCCAACCCTACTAGATGATTTTCCAATGATTGTAAGATTTTTACTTTTGAATGCTCCACAGCGACCTCGTGCGACTGGTTTTGGTGAACGTCTTGATAAAGCGTAAAGCGACGACAAAACTGCAGAAGCGCATCTCTTTCCACAACATCGCTTGTGAAATACGGGTTGTGGCTTATCCAAAGATGAGAGGTGTAATGATACGAAACAAGTGGACTCAGGGGAATAAAAGCTAAAAAACATAATGTTCAAGTTACTTCAAACCCATTAACGTTAGCGCGTTTAACCCAGAGGTAATGGGTTCAAATCTCTTCGCTGCTACCATTGTGAGCGTATGTGTTCGTGAAAATGACACTTAACGGCAGTTGCTCCAACCCAGTGGTCACCAATGGGTTATCCAAATTATCAGTGACACATAAAAAAATGAAACAATACACCCGTGTTTAACGAGTGTCGTTATCCGGCCACGCGAGGATAAAGTAAGAAGTCACAAACAAAAATCGTTACAAACAAAAAGTAGGAAGTTACAAACATAAATCACCACAATGCTTACCTAATAACAGAGCGATTAACCAAGCAGAGATCGCAAAGAGCATCGTCGTTTTGTAATTCACCCTTTGACTTCGAAACGGCCAAAACACGCCGTACAAGCGATATGATGTCAGTAGCAAGAGAATGGAGACTGAAGCCAGGCATGAAACTACAGTCAATGCCCCCAGATACCCACATTTGTCGGAACTTCGCCATGACTTATCGTCCTTACAGTAGCTCCCAGAGCGCCAAGCTGCTTCAGTACCGAGCAACAATAGATAAACACCCATGAGTAAATCAGCTAAAGCGAGGTTGATGACTAAAACATGGTTGACTTTTGCAAACGGTCTTTTGTTCCGAAAACGCTCATCTGACCAGAGCAGGCCGTAAAATGTTTCAAAAAGGACGGTAACGTTTCCTGTCAAAAAAGAAGAAGGTAGTAGTATGGGGGTAGGGGTTACCGTATCCCATGACTCTTATAGCACATTTTTATTATTTAAAACACGATTAGGATATTTGGACATTATGTGCTACAGGTATCCCGTCTCCCCCCACTCTACTGTATAAGGTTTTATTTTTGGTGTTGTACTAAATTTATGTTCACCTGCTATAGAAAGACCTCCAATTATCCATACTAGATAACGGAGTACCGGTGACTTGATCATTTCTTCTCGCGAAGCAAATATGTTTCGCTGAAAACTGTCCGGTGGGCATTCATCACTGCTGTCTAAGCAGTCAGCTTTTCCATCAGCAATGAAACGAATAGGAATAAAAAACGGTTCCCCTGTCGCAAAAGTGATTGGTATATTATATTGAATTCAAAATATAGTATTGTGGGGTAAAACGGGCCACCTTTCATTCTATTTGCTCTCCTATTCAGTAGTAAATAAAGAAGAATCAAAGAATTGTAAAACTGTATGGACACGACTTCCATAGACCGTTGTTGATTGTTTAAAATATGATCATGATATTTGGATTTTATGTGCTAAAGGTGTCCTGTCTTCCCCCACTCTGCTATATTGTTAAAAAATGCACGTGTTTAAGCCCGCACCAACCTCCTGTACAATAGTAATGCTGTGAGCAATTCATTTCATCCTGTTTGTTTTGGCAGTCAATCACACCATCGCAGATCTGTAGCAAAAAAACTTATTATTTAAAAAATACAGCGCCGTGGCATAGTGGTTAGCGCGCCTGCTGCCTGTGACCCAGAGGTAATTGGACTCAAGGCTCGTAGCCACTACCATTGTGGGCGTATGTATCCTTAGGCAAGACACTTAACAGCAAATTGCTCCAACCGAGTGGTCACTAATGAGGTTGTTCAAATTATTAGCCATATATACAAAAAAATATTAATCCAAAAAAACAATCACCCACAGAGTAAAATGCATGGTAACTCTAGCTCGTAAACTGGCACGAGGTGTATGAAACAGAACACCATTGGTATAACGATTGTCGTTTTCCGGCCACGCGAGGATAAACTAAGTTACATTCCTTTATTCATGCAGTTCAATTGAAATTTAACAAACCTGTGTCGTTGAAATGTGAATCTGTCCTTCGCCAGTAAAAGATGATTCTGTTGCCAAATTTTGGCAATAAGTTCGGTTCGGGCAGTTTAGTTCGTCGTCTCCATCAGGACAGTCGCGTGAAAATCCATCGCATACTTGGGGTCCTTTCAGAAATACTCCGCCTTCTTTACAACGATAGTAAAAGCTGAAAGTGTGAACAAGAACAAATGAATATAAAGTAGGGTAGGGAAAGGGCACATTTAACACATAATATCCAAATATCCTGACCGTGTTTAAACAATTAACAACGCTCCATGAGAGTTTGTTAAGGTACAGTTTTACATTATTTTGAATGTTCTTTGTTTACTACTAAATGGAACGAGAAAATAGAATGAACACCCTACTATATGTATTAATGCGTGCATTTTTTTGTTTCGCTAAGCAAGCATTGGACTCGGGATATTATAATCTGTTTTCACTCGCTTTAAAAAGATTTGGCCCGCATTTTAGCAACTGTACACACCTGTTTTACAAGTAGCCTGATATGGCTTAAAGTTCTATTCCAAATTATACGGCCATAAAAATGTATTTGTGCACATTCAACTATTTTTGTTTTTTTTATTTTTTATTAATATTCAAATTCACTATATATGCCACGTACCCAATGCCGACCAACAGCGACACGTGGTGACAATATTCCGGCAACGGATTGGAGCACAATTCACTTGAACATTCGTCTTCGAAGTGAATACACTGTGGCTGACCGTCACAAAGGTGAGCTCGTTTTCCAATAAAACCTATAATGAGATAAAAAGCCATCATACGAATGCATTCACTCATTTAAGATGATAAGAGGAATTATTTTTAGGCCGAAATCAAAACCTGAACTACTTTTACAAAACTTTAATTAATCTTACATCACAGCTTGAATAAGTTTTATTTCTACTGAGAACTGTTTTTTTTTTCATCAAAATTAAGATTATTTTTATATCCACAACTTACACTACTTGTACATCACAACTTAAATCAATTTTACGTCGGGACTAATTTGACGAAAAAATTTGAATCAATTTGGCACTATATAGCTCTTGTATTTTGATCAGGTCAGGCTAAACGAGTGGCATAGCATTTTTTTGTGAAGCATTTCGTTTGACAGCAAAGAAAAAAACAGGGCTGGTGAAGATGGGACGCGCATTCATTCTATTTTCTCAGGACATCCTACTATAATTCTTTAAAATGAGACATAATACTTAATACGTAACATGTTTACCGGGAATGTTCGGTGTACCTGATGTATGACATTGAAATGATGGCGAACAAATACTTCCATTGCCTTTAGCACATTGCACAGCAGATGTACAGAAGTTTTCATCATTTGCGTTTGAACAGTCGGCTTTACCATCGCATACCTGTTGATGAGATAAATATAAAATGAATATATATGTCTTTTACTCGCTCATTTGGTATTAGAATGTAAATAAAACGTAGCGCCGTTGTTACAGGAGACGAAACGTCGAAACATACTACGTTTTTTTACACCAGATGAGCCGCTAAAAGATTATCTACATTATGCTCGGTAGCAAAAATAACAGAATAAAATAAATGCTTGTAAATATATGAATGAATGTAACATACTTTATCCTCGCGTGCCCGGAAAAAGACAGTCGTTAAACACCAGTGTACGGTTTCATCACCTCGTGCCAGCTTACAAGTTACCAAACAAAATTATAACGGTTAATCTGTACCTTTTCACGGCTAATGCATCTATCCGTGCACTTAATCTCTCCAAAAGGACACTGGAAACACGGTTCCCCAGCAACATTAGAGTTATTGTGTCTATTGTAGCAAATATCTTGGCAAATTGCGGGCGATTTTTCACATAGACATTCGTCAGACAAAAGAGTACAGTCAAAGTTTCCATCACATTGATTTTCCACTAAAATAGAGCATTTTTTTATTTGTAAAAAACTTTTTTTGGGCAGTGTCCTCGCATAGCCGGAAACGGCAGTCGTTATAACGCGGGTGTTTTGTTTCATACACCTCATGTCAGCTTTTACCAAGTATACTACTTTGTGGGTGATTATATTTTTTGATTTTTGTTTAGGTATGGCTAATTATTTGCACACCCCATTAGTGACCACTGGATTGGAGAAATCGCCGTTAAGTGTCTTGCCCAAGGACACATGCGCCCACAATGATAGCAGTAACGAGCTTTGAACCAATTACCTCTGGGTTAGAGGCAGACGCGCAAACCACATCGCCACGCGGCGGACAATTTTGATCTACTTTTTCAAACATATTTACCCGGTATATATTTTCGTTCCCCAATGCAGTGAAACAGTTTTGTATTCCCACTGATGTTCGGAATATTTTCTCCTGGCTTAAATATGCAAGAAAATATTGTCATTGGTATTACCACTGTCATTACGATGTCGCGTATATTTAAATATCGTTCTTACTTGATCATTTTGACTTTCAGTCTGTGTCCAACTAATATTAAGCAAATCTAGTTCACGGTCACAATCGCTGACAGAGTCCATTGTTACGCTTAATGGCAGCCAGCAGTTCCTAACAACAGGGTGTCTGGTGCGAATGCATTTAAAAATATCACCTTCTTTGGAAGATTCATCGCTGTCGTCTAAGCAATCAGATGTACCGTCACAAACCTATCGATGCGAAAATAACGCCATTGAAAATAAATGAGATAACTTGAATAATTGAATGAATGTACCTTGTTTTATCCTCGCGTGGCCGGATAACGAAAGTCATTATAACACAGGTGTTCTGTTTCATACACCTCCTGCCAGCTTACGAGTTACCATGTATTTTACATTGAGGGTGAATATATTTTGTTAGGTTTTAATTTTTTTCATGTATGGTTGATAGTTTGAACAACCCATTAGTAACCACTGGGTTGGAGCAGTTGCAGTTAGGTGTCTTGGCCAAGGACACATACGCTCACAATACTGATAGCAGCGACGAGCCTTGAACCCATTACGTCTGCGGGGTAATAGAGGCAGGCGCGCTACCCACTTGACTTAAACGGCAATACGCGACAGAAAATTGGCCAAATCGCTTAAAATTACAAATTTTATTTCAACCCACCAAGCCAGACTCAAAATTGTCACACCAGACGGAGAAAACAACCATAAATATAAACTCACAGCCGACCGCTGTACACATTCACCAGAGTTGCACTGAAATGAGGACGCGCACCCAGGCAGGCATTCGTCGCTCCTGTTGATGCAGTGTGTGAAGACGTCACATGCCCACGGGTGGTTTATACTTAATGCGCATGATTTGGTTGGGTTAAATAAAGTTGTGCACTTGAACACGTCATCACTCGAATGTTCGTCATAATTAAGTTCGTCTGTACCATCCTTGCAATCTGTTGATTAATCATATACTGTGGGTAAGATGAGAGACCTTTAGCGCATAATACAGTACAATGGGGGAAGATGGGACACTTAAGCACATATTGCCAAATATTTCCAAAATCAAAAAAGGTGACGGTTTTTGGGTAATACCACGAATTAGTACTATCATTTATTAATTGACACCACTTTAATAAAATATAATAAAACACACGAGGAGTTATTTGGCGATCCGCACAACAGGTGAAATTTTATTTATTAAGTGTATTTATAAATAGGAATATACGTAAACAACACGAAATAATAATGTACGCATTGAAAATGAGTTCTAAACATTCTTTTTCTAGCCCTGTTGCTATAGTTTATAATTTTTTGAAAGTTCTTTGTTTACTACCAAATGGGACGGGAAAATAGAATGAAAAGGTGTCCCATCTTACTCTAACCTACTTAAACCGTAGCAAGTCAACGCGCTTGTTATATAGTAGGGTGGGAAAATGGGACACATTTTCTTCCGATTTTCTTGTCCCATTTGTAGTAAACAAAGAACATTCAAAGAATTATAAAACCGTATCCTCACGTCTCCCATAAACCGTTGTTAATTGATTAAAACACAATCAGGATATTTGGATATCATGTGCTAAAGGTGCCCCGTCTTCTCCCACAGTATAAGTGTAAAAACTGTGGTGAAATTTGCCTAAATCCTCGGCCAAATAGAATACAAATAGAATTGTAAAACTTACCAAATTGGCCGTCGCAAAATTGTTCAAGTCGCAAGCATTTTCCACCATCACACCAAAACGATTGCTTTGTACACTTAGGCTGGCACTCGTCTTCTCGACCAACGCAGTGGTCGTTTACGTCGCACATCCAAGCAGGCTTATCAAGATAAATATATGTGATAAAGCCAGTTATTAGGTTCAACAAGCTCAAAAAATTGGATATCTACAAACATATAATAACGATATAATATAGTACGGTGGGGGGAGATGGGACACCTTTTCATTCCATTTTTTCGTCGCAATTGGTGGTAAACTAAACACATTTAAAGAATTATAAAACTGTACCCTCACGACTTCGGTGGACCGTTTAATTAATTGTTTAAAAACGATCAAGATGTTTGGATATTATGTGCTAATGTCCCATCTTTCTCCATCCTACTATACTTTATAATAAACCTAAAGTAATACGCTATAAAACGTAACTACTGCAGTACAAACTAAACTAACTGGTGACTGAGCGCACAACACGACACAACAAAAAGCGTTAATTACTCGGCGCGTGCAGCACGAAAAAAGCGCCAGAATGCTATCAAGGCGAGACGAGGCTACGAGTGAACTCTGCTACCTAAATAGTAATATGGGGGAAGATGGGACACCTTAGCACATAATATCCAAATCTTCGGATCGCGTTTTAAACAATTAACAATGGTCAATGGGAGTCGTGAGGATACGGTTTTATAATTCTTTGAATTTTCTTTGTTTACTACCATATGGGACGAAAAAATCGAACGAAAAGCTGTCCCATCTTTTCCAACCCCTGCAAAATTATCGAGCAAAAATGCAAGTATATAAAATTCAAGTGTCTTATTAGTCTTTACGCACACTATTGTTTCTATTAGAAGTTTAACTTGATAATAATTAAACATAAATGGCTATTTGTCTGCTAGGTGTTTAAGTGACCACGCTTATTTTCTTCCAATTAAATGTAATATGATTTTAACTGTACGCGTGTTTTAACAACTATTGTATTGTCGCTATATCCTGTCTTTTTGTTTAAAATATGCTTAAATCTTCGCTACCGTAATCGAAGAGACAAATAAAGTTAATATATTATTATAATTATTATTAGCTTTTAGTTTAAGCACCTGATTCAGCACACACGTTTTATTCGAAGAATTTCTAACATTCCTACAAAGTGGACGAGACTCATTGAACGTTCTGTGTAACTCGTCGCTTCCGTCAATACAATCAACGTTATCATCGCAGAACAAGTTTGCGGCAATACATTGACGGTTCGCACAGAAAAATCTAAAATATTTTCATTATTGCTACAACCCAGTGGTCACTAATGGGTTGTCCAAATTATCAGCCAAACATATAAAGGTAAAAATTAACAAAAAATATTTACCTACAAAGTAACATACATGGTAACTTGTAAGCTGGCACGAGGTGTATGAAACATAATACCCGTGTTATAACGACTGTCGTTTCCCGGCCACGCAAGAATAAGGTATAGGTTGCATTCATTCATTATAGTAGAGTGGGAGAAGACCACACGATCTGGATATTTAAATATCATGTGCTAAAGGTCTCCCATCTTCCCCCACCCTACTATATATACCGGTGCCGTGACGTAGTCGAGATATAGTAGGCTGGGGAAAGATGGAACAGCTTTAGCACATAATATTCAAATATCCTGATCGTGTTTTAAACAATTAACAACGGTCTATGGGAGTCGTTAGGATACGGTTTTATAATTGTTCAACGGTTTTTTGTTTACTACCAAATGGGACGAGAAAACATAATGAAAAGGTGCTGTAACTCTTCCCCGAATGTATGATAGTTAATGTAACAAAACAATAAACAATCCAACCAACTTATGCTTAGATTCACATCGCTCCAAACATTCGTCCGAACTATCTCCACAGTCGTCCATACCGTTACAAACGTTTTCATCGAAAATGCATCTGCAAGAATCGGACAAAAAATAATTATTTTTAATTATGTGTTAAGTAAAGGGTAAATTACAAGCAGTTTTTTTTTAACAAAACAGATATTTCGCTGAAAAAAAATTAACACGTATAGTATAGGGTGGGGGAGATGGGACATCTTTTAATTCTATTTTCTCGTTCTATTTGGTAGTAAAGAAAAACATTCAAAGAATTATAAAACTGTATCCTCACGACTCCCACTACGCCACGGCACCGGTATATATATAGTAGGGTAGGGAAGATGGGACACCTTTAGCACTTAATATTTAAATATCCAGATCGTGTTTTAAACAATTAACAACGGTCTATGAAAGTTGTAAAGGGACAGTTTTATAATTCTTTAAATTTTCTTTGTTTACTACCCACCGCGACAAGAAAATAGAATGCAAAGATGTCCCATCTTCCCCCACCCTACTATATATTTTTTTAATTCACAAAGATTAACTATTACCTTGAGTTCCCACATACGAACGTGTGAGCGCAGTTACATTCGTCAGTCGTATCTCCACAATCATCGGTGTAATCACAACGCAAAGCTTCAGTTACCTCGTAATAAATTTATTATGTATATTATAACGTTCAACATAAGTTATATAGTAGAGTGGGGGAAGACGGGACATCTTTAGCACATAATATCCGAATAGGGGGCGGGAAGATGGGACACTGATAGCACATAATATCCGAATAACCTGATCGTATTTTAAACTTCTATATAACAACGGTCTGGAAGTCGTGAGGATACAGTTTTATAATTCTTTGATTTTTTTTCTTTACTACCAAATGGGACGAGAAAATAGAAATAAAATATGTCCCATCTTCCCCCACCCTACGATATACGATTTGCATTAGCCTTACCATGTTTCCGTTGCCACAAACAAAATCATCACATTTCATTTCGTCACTTCCGTCCAGACAGTCGTTTTTATTGTCGCATAACTGAAACAAGGAAATAACAACAACTAAATGAATGAAGGAATAAATGTAGCTTACTTTATCCTTGCATGGCCAGAAAACGACAGTCGTTATAACACGGGTGTTCTGTTTCATACACCTCGTGCCAGATTACGAGTTACCATGTATGTTACTTTGTGGCTGATTTTTAAAATAAAAATTTCTAAATAATTTAGCGACCGAATTTCACGCATAAAAGGACAAGCATGTACGAAATAAAATCGATTTTATTCGATTAAAGGTAAACGTATACTGTGGGGTAAAATGAGACACATTTAGAAAATATTATCCAAATATCGTGTTTTGAACAATTAACAACGGTATACATGGAAGTCGTGAGATACAGTTAAGAGAAAAATAAGATGTCCCATCTTTCCCCTTACCCTACTATAAGAAATAGTAATTACTTGACTAAACTTGTACATCGTCATTCTGTCCGGGCATGTAAAGCATTGTTCTGGTTGTTCCACTTCGCATAATTCATCGTCACATATTTGAAAGACCTGTTAAATAGGAGGAGTATAACAATGAATAAGTATGGCAACTTTGTTATTATGCCTAGGTGTAGCGACCACACTTATTTTCTTCCAATTAAATGTGAATATGTTTCTGCTATAAGCGTGTTTTAACAACTGTTGTTTTATCGCTTTGTCCTTTTTTGTTTAAAATATTTCGAAATCTTCGCTACCGTAATCGAAGAGATAAGTAAAGTAAAGTTATTATTATACATTATGGTGGGGGAAGCTGGGACACCATTTTTTTCCTAATTGGTAGTAAACAAATAACATTCATAGAATTATATAACCGTATCTTTACGACTTCCATAGACCGTTGTTAATTGTTTGAAACACGACCAAGACATTTGGATATTATGTTCTAAAGGTGTCCCGTCTTCCCCTAACCTACTATATCATACCTTTCTGCAAAAGCATTCATTGTGACATCCAATCGTACACTCGTCTCTTCCATCAATGCAGTTTATTTCTCCGTCACAAATCTGGCCATTTGTGACGTAGCTGACCCCGAGAATATTGTTCTCTGGTGAGCCGCAGCTATACCTCTTACAGTTCATTTCATCACTGAAATCTAGAGTAATTGAACGATTAAATTTGTTCCTTTTATTTCGGTCAAGTTATCGAAGAACGGAAAAGTTTACAAAAGTGAAAAAACGGGTAGTAATGAATGAAATTTATTTCGTCTCTACCGTTAAAATAACGAAGAACAGGAGAGTTGACAAAAGCGAAAAATATGTTAGTAACGGTAAAACAACAGTTATCAAAACACGCTTTTATGGATAAAACAAAAAAGGAAATATTTTTTTGTATAATAAGCGTCACCGTTATACCTTATAATACAATACAATACAATGTAAAAAATAATTTTTGTAAAAGTAAATAGTATTAGACAAGATATGTTTTTAACTGTAAGCGTGTTTCAACAACTGTTGTTTTGTTGCTATATCCTGTCTTTTCGTTAAATATATTTCTAAATCTTCGATACCGTAATCGAAGAGACAAATAAAGTAATAATTATTATTATAGGAATGAAACTTCTTGCAAAGCTATACTGACCAGCGCAATCTCTATAAGCATTACAACGGTGCTTCGCTAAAATAGGAGGACATGTAGTTGAGTTCCAGCAGTCTTCGTCGTTATCACCCACGCATTGATTGTTGATTCCATCGCAAATCCAGTTGCCCCGTAAAGCGCACACTCTTCAATATATTTGAATGAATGAATGTAACTTATTTATCCTCGCGTGGCCGGAAAACGACAGTCGTTATAACACGGGTGTTCTGTTTAATACAGCTCGTGCCAGCTTACGAGTTACCATGTATGTAACTTTTTGGGTAACTTTTAAAATAAAAAATTGCGTAAATAATTTAGCTATTGAATTTCACGTAAAAATGGACAAGCATGTAAGGAATAAAATAGATTTTCATAGTTCAGCTAAACAGATTTGTAGACTTCATAATTTAATATTTATAGCAAAAGGGGGCTGACACTTTTAGCACATAATATACTGATCGGGTTTCGAACAATTAACAACGGTCTATGGGAGTCGTGAGGATATGGTTTTATAATTCTTTGAAGGTTCTTTGTTTACTATACCAAATGTGACGAGAAAATTGAGTAAAAGGGTGTCCCATCTTTCCCCACTCTACCATATATATATTATTCTTCCATATCTGCTGAAATTATTGAATTGAGTTGTTGCTGGCTGCACGAAATATAAATATAGTGGGGTGGGGTAAGTTGGGACATGGGTCAAAACGGTTCACCTTCTCTTTTGACCCCCCCACTATTTAAAAATTCGAGTAGGCATTGTTTTTAAGAAAACTGTCATATTATTGGTATATTTTTTTACCGAATGGTTTCTTCTCCAAACTGATCGACGTTTACTTTTCTGCATGGTATAATATTGTACATAACCTTCTCCGAAACTTGCATTCGTAACACAGCGAAGCCAACTTCGTCACTGGCGTCCGGGCAGTCGATCGAACCGTCGCAATATTTGTCTCCGCTTATACACGAACCATCCCAGCACGAATATTGCTCTCTTAGACAAGTAACTGCCATTTGATTCGAAGGGAACTGTCCAGTAGAGTTATCGGCATGCCATGGCTCTAAAAGGTGGAAAATTCAATAATCGAGCGGGCTTAAGTATTCAATACGGTGGAATGAGCTGTGACAGTGTGGTCTTTGACATTATTATATACTCAAGCCTACGCACGCAAGCGTTAACGTTAATTGGTCCTAATGCTTAAGCATGCCTATATAAAGCAAGGCATTTGAAAACATGACTTCTATTTCGCATACATAACCAATAATATTGTTGGTTTGGTTTTAATGGAAACGTTCTATACATAAACGCGAGGAAATTTCTAATCTAAAGTCAGGTCATCGTCTTAATACGATTATTGGATCGTTTGTTTAAGCAGTAGACCAGTCAATTTAATCGATGGCTATCAAATTACTCTTTTACTTTCTAACACATAAAGCATAAACATACAGGGTAAACGAGTGACCAAATTATTTCATATATAGTAAGGTGGGGGAAGATTGGACACCTTTAGCACATCATATCCAAACATTCTGATCGTGTTTTAAACAATTAACAACGGTCTATAGGATTTGTGGGGATACGATTTTATAATTCTTTGAATGTTCTTTGTTTACTACCAAGAGGGACGGGAAAATAGAACGAAAAGATTTTCCATTTTCCCCCACACTACTATATTATGTCCGCGCATATAATACTTACCGAAATATCTCTGAGAAGACCCGATTTTTATTAGATGCAAGATAACAATACTAGTAAACAAACGAATCATTCTGAATTTCCTAAAGCAGCTAAATCACAATATAGTTATAACGTACACAATTAAACGTTATAAGTTATTACAAATTCCATTAAAATTTCTCATTTCCGACGAAACTTAAATTATTACAAGTACTACCAACAACAAAAAAAACACGCATACGAGCCGGGCGAAATCAGTATCTGGTTATATAAGACCGTTTTGAGCTGTATTCACTGCAACAACTTCAGTAACGACATATATAACATATACTACTAAACAGATAGCATATGAATTTACAACCACATTAAATCGAACGAAACTGAAAGGTCTAGTTTATAAGTTATACACTGCGCCCGAATCTGGAGCCTGAAATAGCTTTGCTATTTTCAAGCTCCCCTGTCAATCAAATTTGCCTTTTTCCCCCGTCTCTATTCACCGAGAACATGAGACAGTCTAATTGTGCATTAGAGCACATCCTACTGCAAATTACGTTTGCTGTGAATGAAGAAATTTAGGAAGTCGCGTGCGTCAGGTTTAATAATCGATCGAAGAAGAACGATTAAGCATTCATAAACACTAACTCTTACTGTAGGCTACTATCGCGCGATAATTTTAAGTAAATTTAAACTTGATAATCAATAATTTTAGTTTTGTAAGTATATATAATACACGTTTAGTGTTAACAACTGCTGTTTTGTTGCTATATTCTATCTTTCAATTTAAAATATTTCTTAAATCTTCGCTACCGTAATCACAAATAAAGTTATTATTATTATAAAAATATTTTTTGTATGCTTTAAATTGACTGACACTCTTTAATTTAAAGCATAACTAAATGATTTGGCGTTATTTAAAAACTGACAATTTTAGAACTCGATATCCTAAACTAGACAGAAAAAATGAAAAAATGAAGACACAGATTTTTTCCATAAAACAGTCCATTTTTCCATAAAACAGTACTACAGTATTATTACAATACAATCATGTTTCAGTTATTATAATGTGACCAAAACATTTCATAGCAATTCAATTTTACAATAAAACTTTATCTAATAATTTCCCAGAAATCTTGGCGTTAAATGTGATTGTTATAAACAACATAATTTTATTTTTCTACTTGACACATTAGTATATAATAGCTATACTATTGCATTACAAAAAAAAAATGAATGGTGTAAATTTATAGCTGTATAATTTAGTGTATATAATTGGGTACTAAAATTTGCTGCATTAATTATGTACTGGTGGCCTGGTGCCATGTAAAACGGCATTAAATACAACGGATGTATATATCGATAATAAAATCAGTACAGATTTTACACAAAAATAGAAATGTTGGCTTAAAAATTAAATCCATGCAAAACATATAAGCAGAAACATGAAGTGCAAAATGCATAGAAACATTGGCAAAGAATATGTGTTGCTGATATTGTATTATTAATCTGTCTGTCAATAATTGTATAAAAATATTAATCAGTGTTGTTATACGTATTAAGGCACTAAGTGCACGGCGGGTTCCAAATGCACATGTGCAAGAAAATGTGGCTGCAATATTAGATTCAAGTGAAATGTGAAATATTACCACAATGCAGTCTGCTTAGCTAAATGGTTTGTGAATCCATCTTTTCTCCACTGCCAATAGTTTCCAATAAACATCCAGCTTTCAGTGTTGCCTGATGATACTTTCCTATAAAATAGAAATCCTTTAAATTTGACACTTTTCTATAAAAAAAGAAATCCTCTAAATTTGACCACTTTTGATTTTTTTATAAACAAAAACCTAAATTTAACACTTTTCTATAAAACCATTTTTTTTTTAAATTTAACACTTTTCCATAAAATAGAAATCCTTTAAATTTGAAACTTTTCTATAAAAAAGAAATCCTCTAAATTTGACCACTTTTGATTTTTTTATAAACAAAAATCCAAATTTGACACTTTTCTGTAAAAAAGAAATTCTTTAAATTAAACACTTTTCTTTAAAAAAAAAACCTTTAAATTTGACACTTTCCTATAAAAAACAAATCCTTTAAATTTATTTATCTCTGCATTTTTACAAGTTAGGTTTCCAAAGGTAATGGGTTCAAGACTCTTCGCTGCTACCATGTGGGCGTATATGTCTTTGGGCAAGACACTTAACGGCAATTGCTCCAACCCAGTGGTCACTAATGGGTTGTCATAAAAAATGAAAAAAATCCCAAAAAAGTAATCACCCACAAAGCTACATACATGGTAACTCGTAAACTGGCACGAAGTGTATGAAACAAAACACCGGTGCTATAACGACTGTCGTTTTCCGGCCACGCAAGGATAAAGCAAGTTACATTCATATAGTAACATTTTGCATTACTTGAAATACTTTGGCAGGTATTCAATATTGTTGGCATCCCTTAGTCGTTTCTGATCCCTTTGTATTTGTTCAACTCTTTGCTTTTCCATCTCCGCGCCATCCACGTCACCAACCTCCAACAACCTAAAACATGAACCAATTTGCCCCCAATGTCATTATATAGTAGGGTGGGGAAGATGGAACACCGTTTCGTTCCATTTTCTCCTCTCATTTAGTAGTAAACAAAGAACATTCAAAGAACTATAAAACTATATCCTCACGACTCCCATAGACCGTTCTTAATTGTTTAAAACACGATCAGGATGTTTGTATATTAGGTACTAAAGGTGTCCCGTTTTCCCTCACCCTACTATATATATTATTATTTTTACAGCAAAACCGCAGTTGTTAAAACAAGTTATGGAATTATGGATAAAAAGTGTGGGGAAAGTGTCAGTTAATAATGTGGCTGTTAAATCCAGATTATATCGTGTAAAAAGAGCTGTAAACAGAATCGAGGGCGAAAAATTCACATTAACTTCACATTTGATTTGCATGAAATAGTATGACTTTAATTTCACTTAAATTTTTTAATTCATTTTTTTTCTGTTTTTTTTTTTCATCTTTTAATTTTTTCTTTCATACAGTAAGAATGCTTAAACAGGAAAAAAATGTAATTTTTTTTTTCCGTTTTTTTCATTTTTCCTTTCATGCAATAAAAATGCTTGCGAACAGGGAAAAATGAGAAATAACAAAACTTGTGAAACAACCTCTGATCTGGTCGAAATCGAGTGTCAGTGTGCGGAAGAACTTTTCTTTCATGTTCAAGAAGTTCATTTAATTGAATCGCAAATTTCGAAAACCCATAATGACGCTCAAATTCAGGGGGCATGACACCTGTTTATATACAATTTTGTAAAAACAAAAAATAAATTCTCAAAAAACTGTATAACTGTTAAGCTTTGACCAAAAAAATCTAAAGGAATTCAATTGAATGAATGTAACTTACTTTATCCTTGCGTGCCCGGAAATGACAGTCGTTATCACAGGGGTTTATCCCCTAGTGCCAGCTTACGAGTTACCATATATGTTACTTCGTGGGTAATTATTTTTTATTTCTTTGGATTTTATCTTTTTTTTTATGTATGGCTGGTAATTTGGACAACCCATTAGTGACCACTGGGTTGGAGCAATTGCCGTTAAGTGTTTTGCCCAAGGACACATTCGCCCACAATGGTAGCAACGTCGAGCCTTGAACCCATAACCTCTGGGTTACAGGCAGGCGCGCTAACCACTATGCCTTGGCGGCGGTTTGCAAACCTGTGAGCTTACCTGGTCTCCAAATGCATCTAGTTCTGCCCGAAGTTTCACAAAATATTCCTTCAAACCACTTTCCATGTAGTTTATGTATTACTTCATCTTTATTGTTAAGTACAACTCCAGATATTGCTCCATGTTTGCCATTCCAGTATCCACTCTTTATAACACAAAAATTAGGCATAAAACACCCCCAATTTATTTTACTACCTCAGTTTATAATTTTTTAGGAATATTTTTTTAAAAAACGCATGTTTACCTTTATATTTATATAAAAACCATATTAAAAACTGTATTTAATGAAAAACTTATTTACCACATAAAAAAAATATTTATATAAAAACCATATTTACCAGACTAAAGACCATATTAAAAAAAATATTTATATAAAAACCGTATTTACCATATCAAACACCATGTTTACATAAAAACCATACTTTTTATATAAAAACCATATTTATATAAAAGAATGAATTAAATTTATTTCGTCTTTTCACAATAACGAAGAACAAGAGAATTTACAAAAGCGAAAAGCCGAGTAGTAACGGTCAAATAACAGTTGTTAAAACACGCTTATTGATAAAAAAATAATAATATTTTGGATAAAAGATGTGACCGTTACACCTAAGGACCATACAATGTAAATTCAATCATTTTGCAGTTTTTAAAACTATATATGGTGGGGTGAGGGAAGATCGGACACCTTTAGGACATAATATCCTAATATCCTTGTCGTGTTTTAAACAATTAACACCGGTCTATGAAAGTCGCGAGGACAAAGTTTTATATTGTTTGTTTACTAGCAAAATGTAGGAGAAATTAGAATGAAAAGGTGTCCCATGTTCCCCCATCCTACTATATATTTGCCAAAGAGTAGTTATAGTAGGGTGGGGGAAGATAGGACACTTTTAATGCATAATATCCAAATACCCTGATTGTGTTTTAAACAATTAACAACGGTCTGTGAAAGTCGTGAGGATACGGTTTTATAATTCTTTGAATGTTCTTTGTTTACTACCAAATGGAAAGAGAAAACTAAACGAAAAGGTGTCCCATCCTCCCCCACCCTACTATATATAAAAACTAACCTTGCTGAATAATATTTTACAAACTACATCCTCGCTTGTGATAACCATATCTCCATAATGTTCAATCCATCGACTCCCAGCAACAATATTATGAACGCATGATGTTACTTTCTTCCATTCATAAGTACAACCAAAACTAATTTGAATAAATGTAGCAAACTTTATCATCGCGTGGCCGGAGAACGACTACAGTTGTTATAACACGGGTGTTTTGCTTCATACACTTCGTGTCAGCTTACGAGTTACCATGTATGTTACTTTGTGGGTGATTATTTTTTTGGTATTTTAATTTTATGTATGGCTTATAATTTGGACAACGAATTAGTGACCACTGGGTTTGAGTAATTGCCTTTAGTGTCTTGCCTAAGGACACATACGCCCACAATGGTAGCAGCGACGAGCCTTGAACTCATTACCTCTGGGTTGAAGACAGGCTAACCGCTTAGCCACGGCGCCGGACGTAATATGCAACTAGGGATGCACATTACAGAATAATTAGGTATTCTAGGATATCCTAGAATACTTTAATTCGAATCTAGAATTCCGAATCTAGAATTTGGAATCTTTTTATATTTATACGAAAAAATAATTTTACCCACAACACAAAAATTTTTTTTTCAAAATTATTAACTTTAAAAAATTGTTAATATATTTTATAAGAAGACTTGTGATGATGTCATTAAACAGAATATCGGATCCCGTAATTAGATTCGAATACAATTGGATTCGAATCCCACGGATTCCAAATTCTTTAATGTGCATCCCTATATGCAACCAATAAATAAAACAATGATTTATAACACGGAAAATACTCACTCTTTCAGTTTTACATGGACGCTTCCTACAGGGAATATTTCCATCGATTTTCCCCAGAATTTGTTTTTAAATCGAACATCTGTGTAAGAAATACTGTTAGTTTTAAATGGCTACTTCTTTAAAAATGAAAAAATATCAAAATAATCTGCGCAAAAATAAGGAAATTTTCTTGGCAAAATATTTTCATTGATTTCGGAAAATATTCTAGGCAAAAATCTGGGAAAACAGATAGAAAGAAAACTTGTAACAGGAATTCAATAAAAGCCACAACTAAGAACAATAATTATTAAAATGTTGATAAATTGAATAATATAGATTTATTAGATAACGAGTGAAATAATGATTATATTAGGGTGGGTAAGACGTAGTAAATAAAGAACATTCAAAAAATTACCAAACTGTATCCTCACGACTCCCATGAACCATTGTTAATTGTTTAAAACACGATCAGGATATTTGAAAATTGTGCTAAAGATCCCATCTTACCCCACTGTCCCATCTTACCCCACAGTACTATGTAAAGACCATTATACCAGTAACAACTCAAATATGTAGGAAACTTAGTCTGTTTGTCTTATTGTATTTTCAATCCATTAAACCGGATTTTTAGTTCTTTAAACTGTTTAAACGAACCTTGCCAGAACTCATATGTATTCCCAATGCAATGACATGCAGATATTGGTGGATGGTGGCTGACTTGTTCAGCTACAAAGCTGAAATTTCTAAAAAAAAAAAAAATTAAATTAACAAAAATTCGTAAGTCTATAATTATTTTTCTTAAATTTAATGCTTTGTAATTTTTTTTGGAATATGTCATGTATCACTGTATTGCAGTGTTTTAAAGTCAGAAGACGGTATTTTTAAATTGTTTGATTTTTTTGTGTAAAATATAGTTTCTGTAAATTGGGTCACCAAAGCTTTGCTTGTAATTTGTATTTAGCTGACTGAAACTGCTGAAAAGGACCGAAGTACCTTTTAACGAAAAATCAATTTTAATATTATAAGTGAGAAATTTTGGTTGATATAACATAGAAAAAAGCATAGATTTAACCAAACAAGTATTTCAAAATGCTACAATAATAACAATAGGTAGAAAACAAAGCAGTTTATACAGACCTAAGAATGCTAGGATTGACAAAAAAAAAATAGATATTATCAAACAAAAAAACATTAAAATGCTACAAAAATAACATGAGTAGAAAACAAATAAGTTCACACTGATTTAGAATTAGTAATATTGTTCAATATATCATTGCTTAACTATTTTATGATTGTTTTGGTAACATTATTCTGTACAAAGTAAATAATAAAATGAAAAAATACCCCCAAAAAATCGCCTACAAAGTAACATACTTGGTAACTCGTAAGCTGGCACGGGGTGTATGAAACAGAAAAATCGTCTTTAACAACTGTCGTTTTCCAGCACGAGAGGATAAAGTAAGTTAGATACATTTATTCATACTTTACCAACAATTAAAAGAATGAAAATAATTATAAACACTCACTTGTCTTCTCGGACACATTCATATGATTCACCAAGTATTGGATTGAACGGTTTCTGTCCAGCTCTGAAAATATTTAGTAATAATAATAACTTTGTCTAAAACATGTAAAAAGATTTAAATTTTTGTCCAAAACATTTAAAATGATTACAAATTTTGTCTAAAATATTTAAAAAGATTGAAAAATATTTAAAACAATAAGACTGGATATAGCGACAAAACAACAGTTTTTAAAACATTAGAAAATATATCTAAACTATTGTTTAATTTTTGTACCAGTATATATAAACATAACATATCAACACTGTTTACAGCAAGCTTTAAACAGCATAGATAAGAGCGGAGTAAGATGGGACACCTTTAGCACATAATATCCAAATATCCTGATCGTGTTTTAAACAATTAACAACGGTCTATGGGAGTTGTGAGGATATGTTTTTTAATTCTTTGAATTTTCTTCATTTACTACAAAATGGGACAAGAAAATAGAATAAAAAGGTGTCACATCTTCCCCCACCCTACTATATTATGCATAGCGCGTTGCAGTTTAACTTTGGCATGTTTTCATGAGTTTTAACTTGATAAAACAAGAGAAGCTATTGTTTAATTCATGAAATCATTGATTTTTTTTAGAGAAACTTAATTGTATCAAAGTACAAAATATAACAATAAAATAAATGAAACTTTAATTAGTTGGTTTTAAATTAGGTGTATAGTTTACTATATAGTATTGCAAAACAACTTTTTTTTTCCTTGATTACGGTAGCGAAGATTTAGAAATATTTTAAACAAAAAGACAGGATATAGCGACAAAACAACAATTGTTAAAACACGCTTACATTTAAAAACATATTTACATTTATTTGGAAAAAAATATGCAAAACTGCAATAATATTCCTATTTAAACAAATTGCTAGTTACTGACGTGTATTATAGCAGTTATTGAAACCGCACGACGCATAGTATGGCCTAAGGCTAGCCAGAAAACGTTCACAATTTCACAATACCTGATAAAATATAAATAATCTTGTCTGAAAAAAAATAATGAAAAACAAGTCAAAAATGGCGAATGCAGAAAAAATTCATAAATTTACAAAACGTACAAAAATCTTGCCTGTTAAAAATTAATGAAAATTGTACCTGTCATAGCTAGAACAATTGCCAAAACTGACTATAAACAAAAAACTTTTACAAATTAACAATAACTTATAAAAATCTTGTCAGTTAGGATTGTAGAAATAACCATTTATCAGTGATAATGTCACAGTTCGGATCGGTAAAAATGTCCGGATTTTCTAAACAGAACGATATATTTATAATAAAATTAACTTTTTTAATTCCAACTGGTAATTAATTCTTTGTTTTCTTAATTACGAGATAATTGGCGACGTAAACTTGCGCTCTATTTTAAGCGCATCAATTACATTTCGAAAACATAGCAGATAGCTAAAAATAATGAAAACTGTACCTGTGGTAGGTAGAACAATAGTTAGAAATGACAAACGCCGAAAACTTTCACAAATTAACAAAAACTTATAAAAAACTTATGTGATAAAAAATTATTGAAAATTGTACCTGTGGTAGGTTGAACAATAGCCAGAGATGGCGAATGCGGCAACGAGAGCCATTCGTTCATATTTATCACTGCATACGGCAGCTTCATCTAATAGTTCACTATATTCAAGCTCTTCGCAAAGTAACTGTGAAAAATGTAAACATTAATAATTTAAATCACAAAACACTTAATGAAAATTGCTCCATCGCAATGGTCTCTAATGGGTTGTCTGAATTATCAGCCTTACATTGAAAATACAGAAAAAATCAAAAAAAAATCACCCACAAAGTAACATACATGGTAACTTGTAAGCTGGAACGAGGTGTATGAAACAGAACACCCGTGTTTAACGACTGTCGTTTTCCCGCGACGCGAGAATAAAATAAGTTACATTAACATTACAGATAACATTAGAATAGATGAAATAACTTAAACATATCAAAAATACTATGAAACAAGATGCTATTACCTGTAAAGCATTAAGTGGTTCATTTAAAGTAACAGGCATCGCAACTTTACTTAAATCTTTTCCGATATTTTTTTTCAAGATATTCCATAAACTAACATCACTGTCTGGGCTTGGACATGGAAGTTTTACTCTTCGCATGGTACTAACGTCTGCTGTGTTAGATTAATTTTATATGACTTATCTGTAAAATATAACTATAATAGTAGGCTGGGGCTGGGGGGAAATGGGACACCTTTTCATTCCATTTTATCGCCGCATTTGGTAGTAAACAAAGAACATTGAAGGATTATAAAACCGTATCCCTATGACTCCCCGCTGTTAATTGTTTAAAACACGAATAGGGTATTTGGATATTATGCGCTAAAGATGTCCCATCTTCCCCCACAGTACTATATGCAAAATGCATTAATATTAAATTAACTACATGTTGTAAATTTAAAAGTTAACAATGTACAGTACATTTAAAACAAGCTCTAGGCAAATTTATTTTACATACAGGGCAACACTTACCAGCAATCTGGTTAAAAATGGAAAAAGCGATTAAACAAGAATGTTAAAATTTTTTTTTTTTAAGTGTTTTTACTGTTAAATATTTTGTTACTGTTATTGTAATTTTGTTACGGTTAACTTGATATGATGTGTGGCAGAAGACAGTAATAGTTTATAAATACCAGTGGATTGAATATCTGTGGCATCATCATTATCTGAAACATCAGCTTCGCTCGACACATCGTCGTCTCCAGCTTCACTTTCCTAAGAAGAAATAGCAGTTTTTAAACGAAAACTACAGAATTTCCAGTATAATGTTAAATAAAAAAAAACCTTTTTGAATACGAACTAGCCGTTTTTTAAACAAAAACTACAGAAAAATTTTCAGTATGATGTTAAATGAAAAAAAAAAATTAATAGAAATTAGCTGTTTTTAAACAAAAAACTACAGGAGAATTTTTCAGTATGATGTTAAATGAAATAAATCTTTGCTGAACTGCCTACAAATTTATAATATTCGGGTGTTTTTGGCTTTATTGCAAAACGCTTACATACAAATTTATTTATCAATTAAAGTATTTGCCGAAAAATAATAAATAAACCTAGAACTAACATATAAACATAGAAATAACAAATAAACAAAGAAATAAATCAAATAATAACATAGAAATAATATATTAACATAGAAATAATAAATAAACATAGAAATATAAATAAACATAGAAATAATATACAAACAAAGGAATAATATATAAACATAGAAATAGAAATAAACACAGAAATAATATATAAACATAGAAATAATATATAAACATAGAAATAATAAATAAACAAAGAAATAAATAAAATATGCAACATACTTCTTCATCTGTTGAACTTTCTTCGTCGGACAATAAATACTCTTCAGCGTCGTAAAACATGTCCGTTGTACTTGTATCAGTAATCGATAATTGGCTTTCTGACATCAATTTTCCCAAAAGGTGTCTTTTGGACTTAACGTTAAAATTCATAAATAAGTAAAAAACAATTTCTACACTAGTTTTTTTTATACCAGACAAGAAATTATGCTTTATGATCATGCCTACTGATCTCCATTGGTTAAATACAAATAAAGAAATTCCATTCTATGTGGCAAGCCATGGGTCCTAGGATTTAGGCCAAGCTTGGTCCATTACCCCAACAAATAAAGCTACGGGTTCCAAATGTTACCGGGTCCAAAATGTTACCGTTTATACAGAAAATATTGATATGTTAGATTAAGCTTTGACTACAGCTCCCTTTAATAGTTTTTGCATAACTTTAACTTCATATAAATATATATAGAAATAAAGATCTACACTAGATTTAAACTAGGTCTTAGGTAAGTTAATTCTGCATACAGGACAAGACACTTAACAGCCACTGCTTAAACCAAGTGGCAGTGGTCACTAATAGATTCTCCAATGACATTCATTTTCTATCCTTATTAAGTTGACCTACCTCAATCATTCTTCTCGGAACATTAGAAGCAGATACGCTGGGATCAAACACGGCAGAATCCTGGTGGATCCGCTTCAATCTAGCATTTAAATCGGTGTTCTCTCTTGATAGCTGTCAACGGTAGGGATGCACATTACAGAATAATTAGGTATTCTAGGATATCCTAGAATACTTTAATTCGAATCTAGAATTCCGAATCTAGAATTTCGAATCTTTTTATATTTATAGGAAAAAAAAATTTTACCCACAAAAGTCAGTTTATTGACCCTTTCATAACAGCCTTGTTGGATCTTGAGTTGTAAAATGATCAAAAATTGTACTATTAGGTAGTTTTTGCGTCATGAAACGTATAGCAGGCTATGAAAAGACGTTACGAAACGTTTACTCTCGAAAGTCCCACAAACACAAAAATATTTTTTTTCAAAATTAATAACTTTCAAAAATTGTTAATATAGTATATGAGATGACGTGTAATGACGTCATTAAACAGAATACCGAATCCCGTAATTAGATTCGAATGCAAAAGGAGTCAACGGTAATTTTTTTTTGTAGGTTTTATATACTAGAGTGAGAAAAGAGGAAGACCTTTTTATTATTATTTGATTATTTTCTAGGCTCATTAGACAGTAAACCAAAAACATTCAAAGATTTATAAAACCGTATCCTCACAACTCCAATAAACCGTTGTTAATTTTTAAGCACGATCAGGATATTCGAATATTATGTGCTAAAGGTGTCCTGAGTCCCGTCTTCCCCTACCCTACAATATCTATATGTATCATAAAACATTAAAAAGTTTAGAAATCTTAGAGCTAAATGAAATTCATATATATTTACCTGTGATACCTTACTTAATAGAGAGGTATAACTTTTGCTTTGCTTCACATCTTCGTGATGAAGAAAACTTTCAGATACATTCGCCAAACTTTTGTGAACTAAAAATCAAAAAATAAATTTATAAAATCTCTGAATAAATGACTGAATAAAATTTATTTCATCTCTTTCAGTCACGATAACGAAGAACATGAGAATTTACAAAAGCGAAAAGACGGGTAGTAATAGTAAAGCAACAGTTGTTAAACACGCTTGTTGATAAAAAAAGAAAGAAATAATAGCAACAAGTTTTTACTTTTGGTTGCAGATGATATAAAACGAATCTGGGCGTCCGTGATTTCATTAATTTTAGATGACATATTTTGCGATTGAACAGAAAATGTTGAACCCCGTACTTTACCTGATGATGAAATCTATACAAACAAATAAAGGATATCACTTTTTTTTAAATAGGAGTAAAATATTAAGAAGCCTTACAAAATTCAGAGCACATCAAAACTGCAATATAGATGAAATCAGTCAGTTTTTAGGTAAAACTTTAACATTAAAATACGAAGGTATATATTTTTAAAAGGGTGATTAGTGGTTACTGTAACCAGTAAATAAAATCTGAAATTGCACACACACATCAAGCAGGGCGTTTTCAGGTAAAAATCGAGTAATGTAACTTACCTAATCTTGCGTGGCCGGAAAATGACAGTTGTTAAACACAGGCGTTCTGTTTCATACACCTCGTGCCAACTTACGAGTAACCAAGTATGTTACTTTGTAGGTGATTTACTACATATAGATAATATAGCTTACTTCTGTTGGGCTAATTAATAAACTTAAATATATCTTATGGGGTAAGATGGGACACCTTTTCATTCTATTTTTTTGTCCCATTTGGTAGTAAAAGTCTCCCATAGACCGTTGTTAATTGTTTAAAACACGATCAGGATATTTGGATATTATGTGCCAAAGTGTCCCATTTTACCCCACCGTATAAACCTACTGCTTACTTTATGATCTTTCTCTTCACTTTTAGCCACTGAATTATTTCCGGACATGGATAAAATGCTTAAATCAGGGTTGCTTCGTCGAAGATCATCCATTGGAGTTGGGACCTAAATATAAACATGTATTACTGTTTAGTGACACATATTAACAAATAAAATAGAAAAGTCACATATATTCGAAAAATTGCAAAATCAAACTAACATATATTGCTGTTCAACTAACATTGCCGCAAAATAACAAAACTAACATATTTTGCTGTTTAGCGACCCAAATTAACAAGGAAAATAAAAAAGTCAGATATATTCAAAAAACTGCAAAACCAAACTAACATATATTGCTGTTAAACTACTACATATTGCAGAAAAAATAACAAAACTAACATATAATGCTGTTTAGTGGCACAAATTAACGAAAATAACAAAAAGTCTGTTTAAACATAATGAATTCAGTATGATGGACAACATTAATTTCTTCCAGTTAAATGTGAATATTTTTTTAACTGTAAGCGTGTTTTAACAAATGTTGTTTTGTCGCTATATCCTGTCTTTTTGTTTAATATATTTTTAAATCTTCGCTACCGTAATGGAAGAGACATAAAAGTTGTTATTATTATGTAAACAAGGTATAAAGAAATAAAAACAAACCAGAAATCCATCTAAATCAAGTTGTTTAGATTGGCTCCCATCACTTATTGTAGATATAGAAGAACTGCTTTCATTCCCAACCATTTTGGCTGCTTTTTGAACTTTTTTTGTTGATTTTTTCGATTTTTTCTCTTTTTTGAAAGTTGTAGGGGAAGGTGGGGGGTAATTAAGCGTACAAGCTTCACGTAATTCATTTAAAATTCTTCCAAGATTTGTTAGATCTTCATTTATGTTTACTAGTTCTGAAATAAATTATGACAAGTTTAACGTTTTTTTAAATAATGGCGTTAACAGTTCTGTAGTTACTTTTTGCTAGTTCTGAAAAATATAAAGACAATTTCACTTTTTTAATGATGGAGTAAGTAAACAGTTTTTTTCAGTTACCACTAAATTTAACGGCAACACTTACAATCAAAATTAATGTATAGTTTCTGCTATAATATAACATGTCGTAACTACTGTTGTATCATTTATGAACAGTTTTCTGCAGTTACTACTAAATTTAACAAGCAACAAGCACTTTCGTTTTTTGTGAATAAGTTTGAATTAAACCGTTCTTGGATAATATATTTAAAAAGATATATATAAATATAAGAAAATTTATTTAATGGTAAAGAGTTGTTCAATACAGTTAGAAATAACAACAAAAATATTTAAACAAAGATTCCATGGTATTGCCTACCATTGTAACAACTATCGTGATCAGCATGAAGTGTACTTTCGGCTGAATCTTCCAAATTGTAAGAACTAGTCTGAATAAAACCAAAAATAAAGTAAATAATCATAAGAGAATAGAGCTTAATAGACCTATAATATCATGAGAAAAAAAATTACGACAGTCGTTATAACACGGGTGTTCGTACACCTCGTGCCAGCTTACGAGTTACCATGTATGTTACTTTGTGGGTGATTTATTTTTTATGTATGGCTGATAATTTGGACAACCCATTAGTGACAACTGGGTTGGAGCAATTGCCGTTAAGTGTCTTGCCAAAGAACGCCGATAATGGTAGCAGCGTCGATCCTTGAATCCATTACCTCTGGGTAACAGACAGGCCCCCTAACCACTATGCCACAGCAAAGGCTGATTTTCCAGTTTCCAGATCATAAAAGTTTAATGTGTAAACTGTTAATAACGATTCAATCAATCAAGTACATTGTCGTGTTTTCAAAAGTGACGGATGGGTTTTAATTGGAATTAACTATCGAAAGTGCTCAAACCTTAATCACTATAGTTAAACGTCAGGATTATTCCTCTTACTCACAACAACACGCAGCTCAGTTTAGTTCACCTTTGTATAATGTACTACGACCGTGCTTATATACGCAACAATTGTGTGACGAAAAACATATGCCGTGATAGCTGCAGCGTCTAGACATAACAGCCGAAAAATGTTTCATAATTGGCTCCAGATCTTGCAGTTACGCTCCGCGAAACCACCGATCATCGTTCTATAGATACGCAGGTAGAACTACCCAAAATCTTACACCCAAAAACATAATTAAAGGGAAAAGCAATACTTTATGTATAGTAGCATGGAATATGGGAAATGTACAATCACATAGATCAACCAAATAGCGAAACGAACATTTATCTCAAAAAATGTAAATTCCAACTTTCATTTAAAATACAGAAGACTTCTAAAGCCTATATATACTGTATTTTCACACCATTAAGCTTTTATAAAGAAACATGCAATAAAACTTCAGTTATATAAGGTATAGTAGGGTGGGGGAAGATGGGAGACCTTTTCTTTTTTTTCCCGTCTCATTCGGTAACAAACAAACAACATTCAAAGAATTATAAAACGTATATTCACAACTCCCATAGACCGTTGTTATTTGTTTAAAAACCGATCTGGATATTGTGTGCTAAAGGTGTCCCATCTTCCCCCACCCCACTATATAAATACTGGAGAAAGAATTTAACCCTCTTACTTGTTTTACTTCAGAGAATACAGATGATCCAATATTGTTTTGTGTTAAAGTCGAATCCTTTTTTAACAATTGTTGTCGATGTTCACGATGCGCACGAAGTCGGCTTATCCATAATTGATAAATTGTGGAGGATTTTACCTGAAATATTAAACCAGCTTAACCCAATATAAAAATTGATCCCCAGATGTGATTTCATTTTGAACATATCATCCTGGTAAAACCAAAGTAGCTTATGTTACATTTATTAAATGTGTTTTTTTACAATTTTGCATGCTGTTGGACACAAGACATATTTTGGCAATGTTTGAGCAGAACTCAAAAACGTCACAGAAAAATTTTTGTAAGGAAAATTGTCTGCGTTTTTAGAATAATAAAATAAAGTCAAAACATTTAACACAAATTGGGTTCTATTCGCACAAACTGCATAAGAAAAGAAGTGATCTACTGAATTTCGCCTCTTGTAATGTAATGCATTCTGGCGACTAATTACATATCATGTGTCTTCTAATCTACATTTCTTATAATAATAATAATAACTTTATTTGTCTCTTTAATTACGGTAGCTAAGATTTAGAAATATTCTTAACAAAAAGGCAGGATATAGCGAAAAAACAACAGTTGTTAAACACGCTTAGAGTTAAAAACATATTTACATTTAATTAAAAGAAAATAAGCGTGGTCGCTACACCTAGTCGCTACTCCTTTCTAATGTAAATAAAGATTTTTATATTTGAACCATACCTTTAAATGAAATATGGTGTCTGCCGCATCCAAATCAATTGTCATGCAGTTCTTTTTTGTTGACATTGCACTAACACCTACATCCATTATACCATGAAGCTTATTCTTTGCAATCTAAAGAAAAAGTGTGGTTTAACTTAATGTAATGGTCACATATTGTTAATGGAAATCTATAAATAATTAGGGCGTTAACTGCCAAAATTCGACTAGAAATTGAGGCAAAAGCAAAGCTTGTTCAGATTTTGAAATCTACCCTATGTAGATAGGCCTATCTATTTAAATAAAAACATGTATATATATCATAATATATGTAATGAGAATTGAGGAGTCTGATAAAACTCATACCACATCATTTTAAGTTAATCTTATCAACAAATAAAAATTAAAAAAACAAACAGTTTTTTGCAGGAAAAACACTTTTGATCAAAATTTTTACTTCACTTGATTAAGGTTGATTGTATTATTATTTTATTATTAAAATGATACTAACAGCTTGTGGAGTCTTTGCATATTTTAAATATCCATCTTCTAAAACAAAGTATCTCTGAAAGAAATAAAAAACTTGAACAAAACTTTTTAAAAAAGTTAAAATTAAAAAAAAATTGGAATAAAACAATTTCTTTTTTGTACAAACACTTTCAAATACTACTTAAATACGAACACTTTTAGCGGCAGATAACTTGTATTTTATTAGGGGTGGTAACTTTCTAGAGACATGGCACTATGCCAACAGGCAACAATGGTATAAATTGGACCCCTTCTTGTAATTTGCTAGATAAGCCCCTGCAAAATGACCTATATAAGTATATATTATATATATATCTTATTTTTTAAATATGTTTTTGTTGTTTAGCATGTAAGACTGTTATTTAACTGGGTATTGATAGATTTGCACATATCTCTCCAACCTTATGCCAGCCTTTTAAAGGCCATTTCTTCTTTTTCAGCATATATCCTTCATACGTTTCAACAACACTTTCATTGCTGGCATCAAGTTGTGTGCTCTGAAAAACATTCAATTTTATTTAACAACAACAACAATAACTACCGATCAAGATGAACCTGTAATAATGTCATTAATTGCCGTGAAGCATGTTTTCACGCATTTTAAAGTATATTTTCGACAAGAATAGCTAAGTTTTTCGCAAAAAAATTATACAGTGGGTATCATAGGAACTTCAAACTATCAATGAATTTAATAGACACCTTGCAATTTAGAATAGGCGACCCAAATGTTAGGCTCGAGTATGGCAAGCATAGCAGTAAATTTTGCAAACAATATATATAATAGCCTATGGTTTATGACAACAATTCTTACTAACAAATACAACTGTAGGCAATAATAGCTCCATTCTAAACTCAAGATTAGGCTTGATTTATTAGCACCGTGTTTTATATAGTGGTTCATTACCGAATCTTTACTTAATGAGAAAATTTATATACAAACCTCAGCGGCAACTGACATTTCACCACTTCACCAGTATATAGTTATATCCCACTTTTAAATTAATATACAGCAACAACAATAGTATCCGTTTTGTACGATTTTTTGTTAAAACTTATTTTATGAGAGTTCCGAAACTGAACATGCCAATTCGGCTGAGTGCTACGTGAACCGGTTATATGACGTCTTTATCCAAAAGGTGATGACTGCTGATCATGATTCACAGGTACTACGGGTTTATCGTGTTGATTGTAGCGCCATCCAGTGGTTATGGTGAATTAACGCCATGGGGTAAGATGGGACGCTGTTAACACATAAATTCCAAATTTCCTAAACAATTAAAAACGCTGTTTTACAGTCATAAGAATAAAGTAATATAGTTTTCCGAATATCCTTTGTTTCCTATCAAATAGGACGAGAAATGAGAATAACAAAAACTGTCCCATCGTACGTTATGTTGCAGACATAAATAGAAAATATCAAAAGCGGACGCTAAAGTTGCCACTCTGTATACATGTAACACAACAGAATTTGTAAGTGGTCATATGCTAATTAATAATATGCTAATTAGTTTAATACGTGCTTTCTCATTAGAGCTTTGTTCTCTTGTCCATGTGTGCATTTAGTTGTGAATAATATTACAAACTTTTGTTTATGTTAACCAGTTGTTTGTATACATACTGCAATATAAACAATGCATTTATAACTTGTTACTAGAGCTTTGGTTTGTTGTCATTTAATCACTGGTCTTTATTAAAACATTCATAAAGATAAAAAAAAGCTTTTTATTTAAGAATGAATGATGAAAACACTTTCATACTTTTTATTATGCGCCCCAAATTACAAAAAACTTTACACTATTAGGGAGATACACAATGCACATCATTATGACATCATATGTGGTATTATGAAAACATACATGAAACAAACAATGAAACCATGTTCAAAATCAACCTTACTACAATGATCACAAATACAATTTTAGCAAAAATAATCAAAAATAAAATAATACAGAAACGAAGGATATACGGATTCGTTACAGGGTGTTTTATTTGACTTGTTTTGTAAAAGGTGAATTTGAACCGCTTGCTACCCAGGATAATCCATTTGGGTTTTGCTTTAACTGTGGCGTTGAAGATAACATCTTGTGTTTCCTCTGGTCATGTTGCGTGCCTTCCTCTGCACCTCGTGCATCTTGTGCAATGAACCTTAATTCATGAGGATCATTCGTCTTCGGATCATCGTAAAGATGAAGTTTACTTCGTTCAATGCTTTCAACGACTTTACTTTTAAAATGTGTAAGTTTGTTCTCATAAAGTGCAGCAGCTTCAGGGTTTAATGGAAGGTCAACGTCGATCTTGTAAAAAATCCTCCGCGTGTAAAGCAGGACGTTCCATATGTGGTTGACGTTTCGCTTCCATGTAACGAAAGCACGATCCACATCAAGTTTTCCGTTCTTTGGGTCAATAAGCGGGTGAAAGGGGGGGTGATCGAAAATTATTTGAGGTGACTTTCCATCTGGATAGTTGCTCGGTATCACGACACAAAACTTGAACACACCCGTCTGGTATAAACCTTGCCGAATAAAAATGACACCAAACCACAATAACGGGGTCTTGGCAGAGGGCATGAGGTACATGCCGGGTAGGTTCTGTTTCTGTAGCAGATTATATTCAGCCATAAGTGAGTACTCGAGAAAGAAAGGTCCGTAGGACTTAGCTGGGGGTTGGTCGGTTGGCTTGGTCGGGACATTTCTTGCCATTATAGACGTGAAATGCAAATAATATCAACTTTAAACAATCTTAAAAGTTTCTATAAATGAACAAAAGAAAGAGTTTAATTTTACTCGTAGTGTGATTTGGGTTTTTACGACTGTTGTTTTGCTGCTAGTTCCTTCTAGTGAATATGATACTTGCTCGTTACTGTATTTGAAGAGATAAACAACAATTATGTTTTGTTATACTCAACCTTTGCAATGACTTTGTTGTTTTTGTAAAACTCTAGTAATGAGAAAGTAACCTCGGTGGGGAATACCCTGATCTGATGTTATAGAAATATTGTAAAGAGCGGCACACTGTGACGTAACTGAGGCTGATTATTACGGAATAAAAATACGATATAT
This sequence comes from Ciona robusta, assembly GCF_009617815.1. Taxonomy (NCBI): domain Eukaryota; kingdom Metazoa; phylum Chordata; class Ascidiacea; order Phlebobranchia; family Cionidae; genus Ciona; species Ciona robusta. The sequence continues at coordinate 4,843,111 of NC_143243.1, read as the reverse complement.
TTTTAGACACTCGATGTTGGTTTAATGTACATTAGCTGTTTGCAGGTGAGCTGCGGTTGACTTCGTGCGCTTGCGGGTATCTAAAGCTACTTCCTTGACTTGGTTATCTAGGAGTTGTCGTTTGCCGTTTCCTAGTCTATGTTATCTAGGGTTTTGACTTGCAAGAAACCACGCGGTTCTGTACCCTCAGTTACAGTAACTGTATTTGGTTGTTCATATACTTCGTATCGTTTATCGTTCGCCTTGTTTCTTGTTCACATTGTCTCTCATATTTAAATGCCGATTACAAAACAGTGTATAGTAGGGTGGGGGAAGATGGGACACATTTTCATTCTATTTTATCGTCCTATTTGGTGGGAAGCATATAAAATTTAAAGAATTATGAAACCTTATCCCTACGACTCACATATACCGATGTTAAGTATATAAAACACGATTAGGATGTTTGGATATCATGTGCTAAAGGTGTCCCATCTCCCCCCAGCTACTGTATATAGCAGTCGGGAAATTATTTAAGGGGAAAAAGGAATTTCGGGTGTCAGACGAATCCATCCGCCGCGTTGTGGAAAAGTTAGCGCGCGAAGTCAAACATTTATTGTGGACGAAAGAATTTGTATGACGTAATACTACGACGGGCCGCTACATATTCATCCACCACATTGAAGCGGTTTAACTTTATTCAACGAGGATCTAATTACAAGCAAACGCACTTATACTTGTAATAGATAACGTTAAAAGTTAAACGGTGTCGGCCATCTTTGCTCGAAGAGTTTCCAAAGATGGCGTCATATAGCTTCAGTGTTGGGGGGACTATTTACTCGGATAACATTGTAGTGATGTAAGGGATAAGTGACGTGGGTGACGCAGCACTGCTTATACGATATCTGTGAAAAATATATAGTTATTTAGCTCTTAGAAGACCATAGCAAAGATTAAATTAATTAAAAACGAAGAGTAGGAAATTACAAAACTACGACCGTTAAAACACGCTACAGGTAAAAACTACTTTAGGAGAAGTGTCAAAAAAAGAGGACTACTAAACCCACATTGTATAACGCATGGATAATTATCACACCACGTGATCTTACCTTGGCACTCCATTTTTGTCGAGAAGAAATTTATTAAAATTCCATGTTATGTCGGTTGATTTGACCGGGTTCCAATACATGTAACGTGTGTTGCCCAGGTTTAAAGTAGTGGGGGGACAAGATGCCTGAAGGATAAACAGCATTACATAACCCCAACACGATACTGTACAAAATGTATACCTTCACATTCTTATAAATCGTGTGCTCATGCCTCCCGTTCACTTTAATTTTGCCGAATATATTGAGTTTGGGGTGAGGTACGTACCCGTTACCAGGTCTCACGTACATTAAACCGTTCAAGATCTCACTGTCTTTACCCGGTTCCTCGAGGTTGAACTGGTCGCATGGAAAAGCGAGGACACTGAAATTGCTGCCGTTGAAGTGCTGGTAAGATGAATGAGTTGGTTCCATTAATACGTTACTTGTTGTTGGCATGTGTCCTTGGAAAAGACACTGAACGGTAATTACCCCAACCCAGTGGTCACTAATAGGTTGTATAAATTTTCAGCCATAGCCTATAGAAAAATAGTTGTTCATAAAGTTATATACGTGGTAGCTTGTAAGCGGACACGAGGTGTGTGAAACTCGTTAAACCGCCATAGAAGAAAAAATAGAAGTTACAAACACTCACCGTTAAAAGTGCGTTAAGCCCAGTATATTGGGCCACAGTTAACCCTCAGTAAGTCGCCACGTTGATCAGTAAAGTTACTTCATTACGAAACCTTGACAGATCCACGTTATGTTTGTTGAGGTTCAGCACTTGTTTCGAATACACGGAATACTGTGGGGTAAACACGTTAACGCTACAGTATACAAATATGTAGTAGGGTGAGAGAAGACAGGACACTTTTAACACATATAGCATCTAAATATCCTGATCGGGTTTTAAAAAATTGGTATACGGGAGTCGTAAGGATACGGTTTTATAATTCATTAAATGTTTTTTGTTTAGTCCCAAATGGGACGAGAAAATAGAATGAAAGGGTGTTCCATCTTTCCCCACCCTTCTAAAAACATTTTATTTATTCAAAAACAGTAAAAAAGTTCAAATTAATTGAAACAGCGAAGAAAAGGGAATTAGCAACAAAAAGACAATTCATAAACATGATGCTGGTAAAACTAGTAAAGGCTAAACCCACAATACATTGACAGTGAGTTGTACATGACTAAAATAAGTTAAGATGCGTATATTAGAATTAGAACAGGTACTTACGTTTGACGAGTTATAGCATGGTACCATAGATTGTACCAAACCAGCCACACTTAACCACAGTAACACAGCAGCCCGCATGCTCACATATAGTGTTTAAATAAAGACAAAGAACCTACAGTTGATACAAAGGAAGCTTCAAATTACTGGATATCCTGACATACGGCTGGCGGTTTGTTTGTATATGTGTAATGCTTATAAATCAAACTGTTCATCGTATAAGTATATGTACTGTTCACTGACCCTTACTCCTTTGAATCCCATGATGTATAGTAGGGTGGGGAAGATAGGACACCTTTAGCACATAATATTCAAATATCCTAATTTTAAACAATTAACAACGGTCTATGGAAGGCGTGAGGATACGGTTTTATAATTCTTTGAATGTTCTTTGTTTACTACCAAATGCGACGAGAAAAAAAAACGAAAAGGTGTCCATATTCCCCCACCCTACTATATATAGATGATTGTACACCATTTCATTCTAATAATGATAATATCATTGAACCGTATTGTAGTACTTTGACCTTTGTTTCGTCATCCGGTTTTTAAATCGGCATAGTGAGGTCACTATTGGGTACGATTGTTTTATATTTTACATATTTCAGACGTGGTATGTGGAACAAAAATGTTTATTTCTTCTGGAAAATAGAGTATGCTGACGTCACAATTCGAACCACTTACGTTACGTCATAATGCTTTCTCTTACAGTTCAATCCGATCATATTAATGCCTTAACATCAATGAATGTAATAATATAGAATATTATAGATTCTAAAATATGGATGATCAAACTTATGCTCTCATTTCTAATGCCTTTACCAAAGATCAAAGTTAGTATAGACTTTGCCAAAGATATGTGTACATCTGTATATAAATACAATATTTAAGGTTTGTATTACGCGTGTAGTTTTGCCGCCACCTAGCGGTTGGTTTATTACGGCTACCTCGACAGTGCTGTGACGTCACAGAAAGCGTTTGTAACATGTGTTTTTGTCTATTATTAAACGTTACTAATATAAACGACACCTAATTTGCATCTGTTATACAATCTCAGTTGTGCCAGCAAGGTAAATTAGTTTAAATGATGACATCGATTATTCGGATCCCTGATATAGTAGAGTGGGGTAAGATGGTACATGTCTTTATTCTTTTTTCTCGTCGCATTTGGTAGTAAACAAAAAATATTTACAGAATTATTTAACCGTACACTCTTCTTTCAAAGAGCATTATTATTTGTTTTAAACACGTTGAAAAATATGTGTCTCAGGTGCTAATGGTATTCGGTCAAACCTCACAGCCACACTAATACATTTGGATTCGTCGAATCTGACAATTTTGGATCTCAGCTCATCTCTAGTACAAAGCAAACCAATAAATCTAAAAAATAGGCAAGTACTATATATACTATTATCATTATAATGACTCTGAAGCACACGCACACTTGCCTTTCACATAGAACTTTAATAATGTTATTTACTTAATTTTCATTGTACTGTTTGTAGGATTTACATTGTATTGTCTGTTTGTAGGGTGAAACGGTCACGCCTTTTATCGAAAACATTCTTTCTTTCTTTTTTTTTATAAATAAGCTTGTTTTAGCAGCTGTTGTTTTACCGTTACTACCTGATTTTTCGCTTTTGTAAGCTCCCCCGTTCTTTGTTATCGTGACCGAAGAGACGAAATAAGTTTCATTCATTTTTATCCAAGCATAGGTTAAAATCCTAATTAAGCACCACTTTTTAGAACGCACTTCCAGTCAAATCGCCTGATTTTACAAAATCTTTAACATCTGTTTTAAAAACACACTTCAGATATTTGTGTGAATCCTTGCTTGTTAGAGTTCTGCAGCTATTATGTCCTGGTATTTAAATAAATTGGGGAAAATGGACAGTTATTTGTCGTTGCACGAAATTTATTTAAATAATAAGCATTAGGCGAAGAAAACGTTTATTTTACGAGGAATATGTTCTTAATATTCGTAATCAACGTCTTTGATGGCTCTTTTACCAAAATCCATCCAACCGTAATAATTTCTGTCCATTCTTTGCATGTGTCCGTCATTTTCATTACCCCCAAAGCTGTTTGCCTCTGCAAAAATATAAATGTATAATAGGGTGGGGAAGATGGGACACCTTTAGCACATAATATCTAAATATCCTGATCGTGTTTTAAACAATTACTAACGGTCAATAGGAGTCATGGGCATATAGTTTTATAATTTCTTGAATGTTCATTGTTTGCTACTAAACGGGGCGAGAAAATAGAGGTAAAAGGTGTCCCATCTTCCCCCACCCTACTGTATAATAGTGTTTTGTTTTCCAAGTTTAAACAGAGTAACATTAGTTACGGTAGCAAGTTTTGATTAAATCCAGCTGTTTTGCTTCAAGTTCCGATTGAGACAATCGAGAAAATGTTTCCTCCCCAAGCTTTTGTAAGAGTCGACAAATAGCTCTTTGAAACTGAAGCGGTTTCGTTGCCGTTTCTGTAATTAATTATGAGTACACAAATTTAAAAATAATTTCAACGGTTTTACAGCAGGTTTTATTAACATGTATTGGAGAGGACAAAACGAGGACACTTTAGCACGTATTCTCCTATGTTTTAACACGGCAGATTTTAACAGTTAAAAACAGTAATAGCCTTTGCCTTTTGTATAGTTAAAGCGCGTGTCAAAAGCGAATAGCGTCCAAAAGCCTGTAATACTGCCAAATATTTTTTTTCTTATTATCAAGTGGGAACCGATAAAAAGCATTTAAAATAATGTCCCACATTACCCCATATCCCACTTTACCCCACCCTTATATTAATTATTCGAACAAACAAAAACTTTACCTTTATTGATAACTTTGCCTCGGGGAAGGTGATATTGCGACACGGACTTGAACAAATCGGACGTTGGAACGCCATTCACATTTAATGTTACTATAACAAGGATACAAAAATAAATAACGATATTGCTTCTCATGCTCATTGAAATTTCCAGAAAAACCAATCACCGAAGCTGCGTGTACAGTTTAAAGAAGCAATGCAAAACTAGCACTGGTGAAAAATAGCAGCCCTATTTAAATAGACTGTTGCGTTTTAAGAAACTAGTCTCTGGGGGTTTCAAATACCATTATGAATCAAGAAATTCCTGCCCGAAGAAGCTCATTAATACACGACCAGCACTTTGGTACTCAACTGAGCTCATTTAAAAATCGTTGGGTCTATTTTCTTTGCTTAATTAGGCTTCCAAGTGTAAAAGTAACGTCACACGAGTCGGTAATGGGATTCTGAAATGTCATAGGATTAGTTTCTAAAGCTACCTGTGCGTCTGTAACCTTTAATGGAAAATAGCAGTTGTTTATAGACGCCATACATGGTATATGGATCGGCGAAAAATATAGTATGGTGGGGGAAGATGGGACACCTTTAGCACAGAATATCTAAATATTCCCGATCGTGTTTTAAACAATTAACAACGGTCTATATGGGAATCGTGAGAATATGGTTTTATAATGCTTTGAATGTTTTTTGTTAACTACCAAACGAGACGAAAAGATGGAACGAAAAGGTGTCCCAACTCCCCCAACCCTAATTTAGGATAAATATATATATTTTACCTATAGATAAATTCTTTAAGCTTTTTACCATTACGAAAAGGTATCCCATTTTTCTTACACCCTACTATATATACAAACACACATAAGCCAAAACAACCAAGGAGGATTTTTTTTCTTTACAGGGACGGTGTGTTCGGATTCATGCATTTAATAAAAGAAGATCCATGTGTTTTCTTCTGTGGCACATTAACCTACTTGCACGCCTTTGTATGCAGACATTTGCCTCAGCAAAACCAACAACGACTCATAGCATTTTCTCTTGCGCTGTTTATTTAACACGTCTATGCGAAAACCATTGTTTCTTATTTTACTCCTACGTTTGATTTCCATGAACTTATAATCAAGCATCGTTAACTAGTAATTGGAAGTATTTTTTTTATAAAATAGCTTCTAGTAGTTGTTTATATATAGTAGGGTGGGGAAGATGAGACACCTTTAGCACAGAATATCTAAATATCCTGAAACAATTAACAATAACTGTCTATGGAAGTTGCGAGGATACGGTTTTATGATTTTTTGCATATTCTTTGTTTACTACCAATTGGACGGGAAAATACAATGAACAGGTGTCCCATTTTCCCCCACTCTAGTATATAGGTGCCAGCAGTTTCTTGATATAATCCTTATATATATTGAAAGACTATTTACTGTATGGTTTCAATAAAAGGATGGCTTACGTAAGTTAAACTAACCAAGTTTGGTTTCGTTCAATGGGTTTGGTTTGTTCGTTTCTGTATGACGTTTGTCGCATCCTGCTGGTAAAAGGCAGTTACATTGAAATAGGATTGAATACAAGGAAGGCTACATTGAATTGAAAGTAAAGGAATTGCGCAAGATGCAAGCAATTTAACATGAAGCATTTATGTCCTCGGTCCAACTTCCGAATCTCGTTTTCAATAAAAAAGGATTCGGATTAATAAACGTCTGATAGAGTGCTAAATTAGGAGGGTGAGCATGATTAGGTGTAGCGACCACGCCTATTTTCTTCCAACTAAATGTAAATATGTTTTTAACTGAAAGCCCGTTTTAACAACTGTTGTTTGGTGGCTATATCTTGTCTTTTCGCTTAAAATATTTCGAAATCTTTGCTACCGTGATCAAAGAGAAAAATAAAAGTTATTATTATTTTTGGGTAGACGTTGCGTATAGGCTACTAGCGCCTACTGTTATATATATATAACGTGCGCAGTTGCAGCCAGTGTAGTATTTCATTTTCCCTCTCTATAATTTGCGTTTGTTTTAGGACCCACAAAACTTTATTTGTAAAGATTCAATAGAATACAAAAATTGGTAACCTATCACAAGGATACAGGTTAAATCCGCATTGAAGCGGTTCTTGTTAGTCAAGATGAATTTTGTTGTCATTTTGTTGCTTTCCTGCTTTCTGGTGTGTGTTTCATCGACACCGCTGTCATATCAAAGCGTACCAAGAGGTAAGTTCATATTGTTTTGTGGGGTAAGATGGGACACCTTTAGCACCTAATGTGCAAATATACTGATCGTGTTTTAAGCAATTAACAACGGTCCATGGAAGTCCTGAAGATACGGTTTTATATTTATTTGAATGTTTTAAGTTTGCTACCAAAAGGCGCGATAAAATAGAATAAAAAGGTGCGCTATCTTCGATCTCCCCCACCCTACTATATTTCCTTTTGAAATTAAGTTTTACCTAGATATAATTACTTAGGCTTTTAACTATTAAACAAGATGTGTTTGTTTTTGAGAATATTTTTACAAGCCTCGGTATGACGTAGGCTACTAAAACGCCGTCGCATACATAGCGAATATGATTATTTAAAAGCGATTCCCTGTTGTTTTTACCAACAAATTAAAAACAAACTTATTAAAAAATTAAGTTGCTTTATTGACGAAGTTTAAAAACATTTATTTAAAGTTTCCAGGAACAAACCATGTTTCTGTCCCCAGATTTTTTTCTTTTTTTGCGCTAACAATTAAAGCGCGCGCGTAAAAGTACGGTAGGGGTAACCCCGGTAAATAAGAGCCATTTGATCATTTAAATATTGTTGATAGGCTTTGTTTACGTTTTCTTTTATTGGTAAGGTGTAAAATTACGTTGTATTTGCATTGGTAGATATATACTAGATAATAATAAGTTTATTTGTCTCTTCGATTACGGTAGCAAAGATTTAGAAATATTTTAAACGAAAAGACAGGATATAGCGATAAAACAACAGTTGTTAAAACACGCCTAGATTTAAAAACATATTTACATTTAATTGGAAGAAAATAAGCGTGGTCGCTACACCTACATAAAGCTAAGTAACATATTTTACAGGAAACGAAAACATTCATTGTAAAGACAAAGATGGGACAACTTATAACGTCGGGTATAATTTTGTCCGAGCACGCGACAACTATGTGTGTAACTGCACAGTCGATTATGTGAATCTGGTTACAAGGCTTAGCTGTTCGAGCCAAAACTATGGAAGGTTTTCATCTCGACGTTACAGACCTGGTTACACTGAAAGGGCCAGAAGCATGCAAGCAGGTTCTTAATCTATAGGTTTTTGGGTTATCTAAATTATCAGCCACACATAAAAAATTAAAAAAAATCCTCTAAAAAATAATTACTAAAAAGTAACATACTTGGTAACTCGTAAGCTGGCACGAGGTGTATGAAGCAGAACACCTGCGTTATAACGACTGTCGTTTTCCGGGCACACATATTTACATTTATTTGTAAGAAAATATGCGTGGTCGATGGACCTAGCGGACAAACAAGCCATTTATGTTTAATTATTTTCAAGTTAAACTTCCAGAAAACAAAGTGTGCGTAAAGAATTATCAGCAAAATGCCCCCCTCCCCCCCAAAAAAACAATAACTTCCACACACTATTGTTGTCTAGGCTAGTCTAGCCATGTAAAAAAATATGTATATTAAGTTAAATTTTATAGACCATTGCGAGTTCAATGGGCAGTTATATCAATTGAACACAAGATGGAAAATGCAGTATAATGGAATGTTGGTGGATTGTATATGTAATGCTACTGCACGTTTGACGTGTTACCGCTCATTTAGTTCTTATTTCAACCAAGTTGGACAATCTGGAGTTGTAAGTATACCTTTATTTTATCTTTAGTAGTTTTCATTTATTAGTGTAGCTTATAATATATTAGAGTGGGGGAAGATGGGACTGCTTTTTAGTTTTTATTCTATTTCTCGTTCCATTTGGTACTGGTAGTAAATAAATGCCATTTAAAGAATTATAAAACCGTATCCTCACAGCTCCCATACACCGTTGTTAATTGTTTAAAACACGATCAGGATATTTGGCTAGTATGTGCTAAAGGTGTCCCGTCTTACCCCACAGTACTATATATATATATAAATTTTTTTAAAACATTACTTAATGGTGTTTTACCCTTGATGCTTTGCAGTTAGCAGTAAAATACTAACATTTGTATAGGCATGGAAAAATAATGTTAAATTTACTTTATATAAGTTTGACACTTTTAAAATTGTTTGAACAGTATGCTAATAGTATATTTATGTAATATAAAATTGTAAACCAAATTTGCTTATTGAGCACTTGGCTTTAACGCTGCATATAAGAGCTTTTGAAATACCATAACCCAGAAGTCCCCAACCTTTTTTACACCGTAGCCTCTTTTGAAAATTTTAAAAATTCAATGTTTCCCCTTATTTTATCTACCTTTTAATATATTATTATTTTTAAAACAACTGAAAGTTAAAGACTATTTTATAAAGATTTTGGCAAAATGTACTAGTATTTTCATTAACTTTTTTTCCATAACCCTTTTAAAGCTATAGGAACAAATAATTTTATAATTTATTACCAGGGTGTGAACTCAGTTGTTAATCAGCCGGTGCCCCAAAGAGAACGTTCTTCTGATCAGCTTTGTTTAGATGGAACATATATTCTTGGTGAAGATTTTGCGGTTTTGCAACCAGGGAATTTTTACTCAATTTGCCATTGCACCGGAAACAGTCACAATCCATCAACATGTTTTGGTAACTGTTAGTTTTTTTAACTTTTTACTTTATCCCCACATGACCGAAAAACGACAGTTGTTAAACATGGGTGTTATGTTTCATACCACCTCGGGCTAGCTTACTGGTTACAATGTATGTTATTTTGTGGGTAAAAATTTTTTGCAGATTTTTTATTACTTTTTTTTATTTTCTGATGATTTGGACAACCCATTAGTGACCACTGGGTTGGAGCAATTTCCGTTAAGTGTCTTGCCCATGAACATTTATTTGTTATTTATGTCTTGCTTAATATTCGCATGGCTGGAAAACAATATTCCTTAAAAACTGGGGTTCTGTTTCATACACCTCATGCTAGCTTACAAGTTACCATGTATCTTACTTTGTGGGTGATTATTAATCTGGTGTTTCAACTTAAACTTTTAATGTTTAGTGCTCACTGTTTCGGGCACTTCATGCCAGTTCCCGTTCGAAGAAAATGGGATGCTTTTTTCCACATGTACATCGCATGGTTTAAGGCAGCCACCACACTGTGCTACATCACCAAGAGAATCATCACAACTTACCGTATCAAACTGCATTACAACAAAACAAGGTAACTTATAGTGGGGTAGGGAAGATGGGACACCTTTAGCACATAATATCCAAATATCCTGATCGCGTTTTAAACATTTAACAACGGTTTATGGAAGTCGTAAGATACAGTTTTGTAATTCTTTGAATGTTCCTTGTTTTTTACCAAATGGGACAAAAAAATAGAATAAAAAGGTGACCCATCTTCCCCCAGCCTACTATATTATTACTTATACTGTATGATTCTTTGATATAAATTTACTCCGGGGTATTTTTAAAAGAAACCTTTAAAGTGCAGGTATTATTACTGTGTTTGTACATGCGACAGTCGGAAAACGACAGTCGTTAAACACGGGTGTTCTGTTTCATACACCTCGTGCAAGTTTACGAGTTACCATGTATGTTACTTTGTGGGGGATTATGGTTGTATTTTAAAAACGTGTAAGCTCATATGGTTTATTGTTTTACTTTTTCTTTAAATTTTCATACTAAATTGCTAATGTGATAATTATGAATAAATGCAGCCTATGCAGACTTCAAATTTTTTTTTTGTAGCTTTTAACAAATATTTTAGATTCATTCTTACTGATACGAAAATAAATAAATGCAATCTATTTATGCAATTTAAAACTGTTTTTTTTGTAGCTTTCAACCAGTATTTTGGATTCGTTTTTACTGATGGTGGAAACGCAAATGGCGCTCGATGCCATTTTCCATTCGTGGTTCGTGGCGTAGAGTATCATAATTGTATCACAACTGGTCAACGCAGAGGATGGTGTGCCACTACAAGCAACTATGAAAGAGATGGAAGATATGGGTTTTGTCAAGGTATTTTATTTGTTTAATGTCTTTTTTCATTTTCTTCTATATTCTATATGGGTAAGGTCACAACGTGGTACACTATGGGTTCTAGGATTTAGGCCATTGGTCCATTACCCTAATACTTGGTCCATTACCCTTTGGTCCATTACCCTAATCGATTGGTCCAATACCCTAACACCTAGGGTGCTACTGCATGGACCTCACCAGATTTAAATCCTACTTAAAAAATATTTTACAAAAAAACTACAAAACATAATTAAATTTCAAAATGTACAGTCCGAAACGTTTGAACTAAATGATGAAATGTAATACAATAAAAAATAATGATTTAGAAGTATAAGGGAAGCGTTAAGAAATATTAAACATTGCCTTTGTCTGAAAACTATTTCCCTGAAAATTTCACCATTTTGTTTAGGAATGCGATCTGCGAATTCCGTTTACAACAGAATTGGTGAATCCGTAACTCTTGATTGTCGATTTCCTGCAACAGATACGCAATATCCCATTATTTCGTGGTATAAGTTGACTAACGAAGGCAGGCAACTTATTTACACTTACAACGCGGCAGATGGAACCGGACGCTTGGTAAATAATCTTGGCATAAATTTCCCATATGATTATTAACATTAAAAATATAATGTAGTGGGGTGGGAGAAGATGGGACACCTTTAGCACATATGTCTAAATATCCTAATCGTGTTTTAAACAATTATAAAGTCGTGAGAATACAGTTTTTACAATTCTTTGGATGTTTTTTGTTTACTACCAAATGGAACGAGAAAATGAAATGAAAAGGTATCCCATCTTTCCCCAACCTACTATTTATAAAGTGTTTTACCTTATATAAGTTTTTTTCTAAATCTTCGCTACCGTATTCGAAGAGACAAATAAAGTTATTATTAATATAGGAATTTTAAAATATCGCATAAAATCTTACTAGGCACCATCAGCTGATGCATTTGCTGGTCGATTGTCAGTAGTGAACTCAACAAAGTTAGTGATATCTGATATGACGACGGCAGATGCCGGTACTTTTGAATGTAATGTTGTGAACCAAGCTTCTGGTGGTGAGAACACACAAGTTACCGAAGTTTCTGTGGTAAGTTAGGATCACACAATTTGTAAAAAAACATATCTTTACCAATGCTTGTTTCTATTAGAAGACTAACTTAATAATTTGTTAACATAAATGGCTCGTTTGTCTGCTAGGTGTAGCGACCACACTTGTTTTCTATACTTAGTGGAAAAATGTTTTTAACTGTAAGCGTGTTTTAACAACTGTTGTTTTGTCGCTATATCCCGTCTTTTCATTTAGAATATTTCAAAATCTTTGCTACCGTAATTGAAGAGACAATTAAAGTTATTATTATTATTAATACATGCATTTAAAATGTAAATACCGAACTTTGCTTTTGAAACATCTTGAAACTAAAAGTGTAATGTTTTATTGTTTTCAATAATGTGTTAAAACCGAAGAGACAATTAAAGTTATTATTATTATTAATACATGCATTCAAAATGCAAATACCAAACTTTGCTTTTGAACATCTAGAAACTAAAAGTGTAATGTTTTATTGTTTTCAATAATGTGTTAAAACCCAAAAGACAAATAAAGCTATATATATTATAAATACTTAAACTTACGTTTTAAGTTTTATTTTATTTTTAGGCTGCCCCCAACCCAACCAATCTTCACTACACTTATATACCATATAGCAATCGAGTAACTTTTTCATGGACGCCACCCGAAACAGAGTTTGATTCTTTGCGATTAGAATTACAAGAAGTAGGTTTTTTGATTAGAAATTGTAATTATTCTATATAAATAATAGTAATAATAGTATTATATTATCATAATAGTAATAATAATATCATCTACAAAGAAAATCATCCACAAAGTAACATACATGGTAACTCGTAATCTGGCACGAGGTGTATGAAACAGAATACCCGTGTTATAACGACTGTCGTTTTCCAAAAGGCATATAATAACGATCCAATTGTTTTTTTATCAGCTTTATATGTCCTTGGGCAAGCCACTAACCGGTATTGCAGCCTTTATCCCAGTGATCACTAATGGGTTGTCCAAATTATCAGCCACAAATAAAAAAAAAATAAAAAAAACCTTCTAAAAATATTCACCTATAAAGTAACATACATGGTAACTCATAAGCTGACACGAGGTGTATGAAACAGAACACCAGTATATGTTTGCTGTTTGGCAAATATGTTTGCTGATAAACAATGAAATACTTTTCTGCTCCAGAATTTAATTTACACCCTTGCAAGTTCCCTAAACCCTTTTAATTTAACTACAGCATGGGAGTAACAGGGTTCGAAGGGTCCGGCTCAGACGTGGTAGAACATCCTACACCACAAATGAGTTGAATGTTGGCGTGAATTATATAGTTCGACTCTTTACTATTTATAATGGAAGAGATTCTGTTCCTGCTGTAATAAATTACATAGGGCCAAGGATTCCACGTAAGGGGAGGTTTTATTTTAAATTTTAATGTACATGAATTGCCTCGTACATTTGTTTTTGTCATTTTTTTATTTGTTTGATTAAAGTGGGACTTTAATGGATCGTTGTCGTGTCTTTACGCACACTTTTGTTTCTATTAAAAGACTGACTTGAAAATAATTAAACAAAAATGGCTCGTTTGTCTGCTAGGTGTAGCGACCACGCTTATTTTCTTCCAATTAAATATAAATATGTTTTTAGCTATAAGCGTGTTTTAACAACTGTTGTTTTGTCGCTATATCCTGTGTTTCCATTTAAAATATTTTTAAATCTTCGCTACCACAATCGAAGAGAAAAATAAAGTTTTTATATTATTTTCGTTTATTTTATGCATATCCTTTACACTACTGTGACCGAAACACAAAATAATCATTGTAGGCCTATTAAAAACTATCTATATTATCCTTTATAAGTTTTTCAAAGAAATATTTTAAACAGGAAATGATATTTCTGAAGCTTCCATTGCCCCCGAGCCAGTTGTTGCAAATGATGAAGTATCTATCCGTTGGTCACCAGATGCATATCCCAATATTCCAGCAACAGGTAAAAGGAATTACCACTTAAATTGTGTTGTTTTAAAAAAAAAACAAAATTTGTCATATGGAGAGTATTTATACAGTAAGGTGGCGGAAGATGGCACACCTTTTTATTATATTTTCTCGTCCCATTTTGTTGCAAACAAAAAAATATTCAAAAAATTACCATGTATGTAACTTGAGTTACCATGTATGTTACTTGAGTTGCCATGTACGTAACTTGAGTTACCATGTATGTTACTGCTTCACAGAGTGGTTGGTAAAATATGAAGACGTAGAAACAGGAAATGAAACATCGGTCACACTTCCTCTGGATGTAACATCTCATACTGTGGACAATCTCTTACCAGGGCGACGTTACAGAGTTACACTCTATGCGCTGGTTGATCAAAATGCCATTGAGGTATGGGAGCTGTCGTTTTGAACTTCGTATGTGGAAAATGGCGCGTAGAAAAATAGATAGCATACTTGACTATAACCTAGAGGTAATGGGTTCAAGGCTTGTCGCTGCTACAATTGTTGGCGTATGCATCCTTGGGCAAGACACTAAGGCAATTTCTCTAATCAAGTGGTCCCTAATGGGTTGTCCAAATTATCAGTCCTACAAAAGAATATCATTTACAAAGTAGCATACTTGGTAACTCGTAAGCAGGCACAAAGTGTATGAAACAAAACACCCGCGTCATAACAACTGTCATTTTCCGGCTGGGCAAACATATTGCAAGTTTTGTTCAATCATTAATTCAAGTGTAGTTTTATAATGTATATTTTTTCAGATATCCTCAAATGAAGTGGTTACGGAGTACAGACCAGTTGAGATTGAAAGTCCTGCTAATGTAGCCCAGCCAGGTCCATACACGGCAACTATAAGATGGTCGCCTCCATCGCAAGATGTTGACCAATATGAAGTTACTTATCGGTAATGTAACAATGTATGATGTATAGTACTGTGGGGTAAGATGGGACACTTTTAGCACTTAATATTTAAATAACCTGATCTTGTTTTAAATAATTAACACCAGTCTATAGAAGTCGTGAGGATACAGTTTCTACCAAATGGGATAGGAATATAAAATAAAAAGGTGTCCTATCTTACCCCACCCTACTATATATTAAAAACCAAGCTTTATGTGTCCACGGTCAAGACACTTAACGGCAATTGCTCCAACCCAGCGGTCACTAATGAGTTGTCCAAATTATCAGCCATACATGAAAAAATGAAAATATCCTTCAAAAAACAGTCAGCCACAAAGTAACATACATGGTAACTTGTAAGCTGGCACGAGGTGTATAAAACATAACACCCATGTTTAACGACTGTCGTTTTCCGGCCACGCCAGGATAAAGTAAGAAGTTACTTACAAATACTAATGTACTTAAATATGCATTTACCAAATTATGCTTCTCAATATTTTAAATTTCACCATCCTCCCATTGCAGGGATCAAAACAATGTGAATTCTCCATGGTTTACTCAAGTAGTAACAAACCCATACGTCACTCTCCAACATTTAGTTCCTGGCACGACTTATGATGTTCGCATAACACCCATCAGGTGAACAAACATTCATGTCTATCTATGTGTAGTAATCACGCTTTTATATCTTTCTGATACTTTAAAAAAAATATATATATTTATATATGTATGTATACCTTTGACTACAATAACAACGGGTACATTAATTCAAATTTATCAGAAAGGTAGAATCTTAGTGCAAAATGACAATGGTCACCACGTAATTGAAATTATATGTACAAATTACAATTGGTGATGGTGACACCGTCACATATTATGCCTAGGTGTAGCGACCCCCCTTTTTTCTTTCAATTAAATGTAAACATGTTTTTAACTGTAATCGTGTTTTAACAACTGTTGTTTTGTCGCTATAGCTTGTTCTTTTGTTTTAAATATTTCTAAATCTTCGCTACCGTAATTGAAGAGACAAATTAAGTTATTATCTAGTATTGTGGGTAAGATACGACACTTTTAGCACATAATATCCAAATATACTGATCGTGTTTTAAACAATTGACAATGATCTATGTGAGCCTGATACACTAAAGACTAAACAAAGTTAGGCACCCAGGGGTAATGGGTTCAAGGCTCGTTACTGCTACCATTGTATGCGATTTTGACCTAGACACTTAAATGAAATTTCTTATTTTTTAATCTTCGCTACCGTAATCGCAGATACAAATAAAACTAACTATATTCCTAAAGTTGAAATTATAAAATTTGTGTTTTTTGTTTACTACCAAATGGAACGAGAAAAATGTCTCATCTTTCCCACCCTACTATAACACTGAAGCTGTAACTCTAATATTTGTTTTTTTTACAGCAACCATCGACGTGGTATATCCAGCCATGTAACCCTAACAACAGACGATGACCATAATGAAGGTGTGGTCCTTCCACCAAGTAATTTACAACTAACGCATCCAACGCGATCTTCATTCTTAGCTACATGGAACTCACCAAAACCATTAAGTTCTGCACCGTATAGATATCGGTAAATTAATATTTATTATTCTATATATTAATTATTTTTTTTATATAATATTTTTTTTTTTTTATATTAATTATTTTTGTATGTATTAATTATTATTTCATATATTGTATTATTCTGTATATTGTATTCATAGCGTTTTTTAACGACTGTTGTTTGCATAAATTAGATACATATGAATACCTAGTAATTTTACGCACAATTTTCTTTTAACAGCTTACTAATTAGTTTTGCTCTTTTGGATACCTTTATCCATAGCGTGTTTTAGTGACTGTCGTTTTGCTGTTTATTCCTTTCTCTTCATTTTTTAAAAATAACGTCATCTTCGCTATTGTTTTCAAAATGAAAAGAAAAAATTATGTCATGTATTCCATACCACAAAATATTTTACAACGTATTCTTCTAAAGTGGTTAGCGCGCCTGCCTCTAACCCAGAAGAAATGGGTTCAAGGCTCTTCGCTGCTACCATTATCGGCGTATGTGTCTTTGGGCAAGACACTTAATGGCAATTGCTCCAACCCAGTGGTCACTAATGGGTTGTCCAAATTATCAGCCATACATAAAAAAATATTCCATAAAAAGCTGAATCAGTTTTTAATTATTTTTAATTACCGATTACTCTTTTTTTAAAATTGTTTTTAATATTTTCAGGATAAGGTATGAACCTTACCCCAGAAAAGCCACAGAAAATCCTATTATAAGGACAACTTCACAAACCAGGTTTAAAGTTATTGGTTTGGAAGGGGGGAAGACTTATGTGTTTTATGTTTCCACTCTGTCCGGTGATGAAGAAAGTGAAATTGTCAGTGGAATTATCTCTACAAGTAAGACAAAGTGTATTAGAATTAAAGGGAATGAAAAATCGAAATTTGTATTTAGGCAGACACGCTTAAATGTGGTTTAATAATATTACCTTTATTTTTCTCTTTGATTACGGTAGCGAAAATATTAAAATATTTTTGAAGATAAAGCAGGATATAGCGACAAAACAACAGTTTTTAAAACACGATTAGAGTTAAAGAACATATTTACATTTAGTTAAAAGAAAATAAGCGTGGCCGCTACACCTAGCATATAAACAAGCCATTCATGTTTAAATATTATTATCAAGCTAAAGCAGCATTTCTTAAACTGGGGTAAATTGCTCGTATTTAGAAGGTAAATGAGCTCCCAATCAAAATCCACATCAGTTGACGGGACAGAAAAACAGTGTTAATTGTACTACTTTACCAGACATTGAACAACTCGTTGCTAAAAAGCAAGCACATCCGTCGCATTAAATATAACTGCTGTAATTAGTTGTTTTCGCATTTTAATAAATAACCCCCATATTAAATATTGGGGGTAAATCTGAATTGGAACTTTGTTAAAGGGTAAAGCATACAAAAAAGTTTAAGAACCACTAAGTTAAACCTTCTTTTTGTAATTTTTCCTCAGTTAACGAAGTCTGTCTGGTGAATGGAATATGGCACGGCAATGAAGAACTTTTTTTTAAGCGTAACAGAAACAGCTACTTGCAAAACTGCACTTGCACTCGAAGTAGAAGTGGTGGACAGTGGCAGTGTGACCCTATATGTATGTATATTTTTTTATTAATTTGGTTTTATCTTTTTTTTTTAAATTTGGTATTGCTAATTTTTAATTTTGTTTAGTCACATATTTTTTACTTTAATTTTGCTTATTTTTAATTTAGTTTTATCACATACATATATTTTTTTTCTTAAATTGTTTTTTTTTGCTTTAAAAAATGTTTTTTGCTTATTTTAAGTTTAATTTTGTCACATATTTAAAAAAAGAATTTTTTCCTTTTTTAAAAATTCGGCTTTTGCTTATTTTGAATGTAGTTTGTCAAATAATTAAAAGAAATTGTTTTGCCCATTTTTAATTTTAATTTAAATTTGTCATTTTTTTTCTCTCCCTTATATATATCATAACCTGTATTGTAGTGTGTAGAGAAGATGAATCCAACCAACGTTCATGGACACATGTTGATGAAACTGGATCATTCATGCAAACATGTGCTTGTATTTCTGGCAGTTTAAAATGTACTTATGCAGGTTTGTAAACCATGTTGTATAATAGCTCTTATTTTTAACATGTATTTAACAGCATTCAATGTTTAAATGTATAAAAAAAGATGTTTAAAAAATGTTAAGTGTAGTGACCACGCTTATTTTCTTCCAATTAAATGTAAATATGTTTTTAAAAGTAAGGATGTTCCAACAACTGTTGTTTTACGCTATATCCTGTCTTTTCGTTTAAAATGTTTCTAAAATATTTGCTACTGTAATCGCAGCGACAAAAAAAACTATTATTAAACTGTACATTCCCTTATCCTCGCGTAAAAAAAATTGAATTTTATTCAGTAGTTTAAAAATTAGAAAAAAAAAAATTAAAAAAATTGTAAATTTATATTTTTAATAGTATTAACACAGCAGCATATGGTGTATTTTGTAATATCATATTAACTTCTTTGTCTCTTGGATTACGGTAGCGAAAATTTAAAAACATTTTAAACAAAAAGACAGAATATAACGACAAATGACAGTCAACTACGGGTGTTATGTTTCATACACGTCGTGTCAGCTTACGAGTTACTACGAGTTACTTACTAAGTATGTTACTTTGGGCGATTATTTTTTGAATTTTTTTTTATATTATTAATATTATTATTATTATTAGCGCCTTTGCCTTCAAAAAAAGTTGACTACTATGAAAACGATGAAGCGTTACTTAAATGTCCATACCACGCTACGTCCCGTACACCAACTATAAGATGGTACAAAGTTGTGGAGGGGGAGAGACTACCTATATATACATATTCCTCATCAAGTCAACAAGAGTATGAAGTAAATGGAATCTTAGCATTTTTACTGCTTATTACGACTGCTTAAATTAGTTATGCTACTGTCATTGTATGGGCCAGGTCTTTACACACACTTTTGTTTTTGCTAGAAGTCTAACTTGATAATAATTAAAGTAAATGGCTCGTTTGTCTGCTAGGTGCAGCGCCATGCTTATTTTCTTCTAAATAAATGTAAATATGTTTTTAACTGTAAACGACTAAACAAAATCACAACATTATAAAAAACAAAATAAATTATAGAAAAATTTCAAAAATAAAAAAGATCCCAATTTTGTAAAACAAATATTTTCAGAAAATTTTCAAAATAAAAACAAAGTAAATTTCAGAAAAGTTTCAAAATAAAAAAGATCCCAATTTTGTAAAACAAAATAAGTTTCAGAAAAATTTCAAAATAAAAAAAAAATTAAATTTAATTTTTTTCATTATACCAGGAAAGATATGCTGGAGATTTATCTGGAAGGCTTGGTTTGCAAGATCGAAAAGATCTGATTATTCGTGACTTGCAACCCAGAGATTCTGGGTTATTTGAATGTCATGTGGAATACGCTGGTGTTCAACCAGCCACTTATTACTCCAATGTAACAGTGGTGAGTTTTTACTTGAAAATGAATGAAACCTACTTTATCTTCGCCTGGCCGGAAAACGACAGTCGTTGTCACACGGGTTTAACACCTCGTGCCAGCTTACGAGTTACCATGTAAGTTACTTTGTAGGTGATTGTTTTTTGGGAAGATTTTTTCTTTTTTTTATGTATGGCTGATAATTTGGACAACCCATTAGTGACCACTGGGTTGGAGCAATTGTTATCAATTGTCTTGGCTAAGGACAAATACGCCCACAATGGTAGTGGCGTCAAGCCTTGATCCCATTACCTCTGGTTTTTCAGGCAGGCACGCTAACCACTATGCCACGGCGCCGAAAATAATTAAACATGTAAAAATTTGAAAACAATTGAACATAAATGGCTCGTTGTTTGTCTGCTAGGTGTAGCGACCGCTCTTATTTTCTTTCAAGAGGTAATAGGGTTCAAGTTTCTTCGCTGCTTCTGTTGTGGGCAGATGTGTCCTTAGGCAAGCAGGTATTTGCTCCAACCCAGTGGTCAACTAATAGGTTGACCAAAATATCAGCCACATATAAAAAAAAGAAAAAAATCCCTTAAAAAAAATAATCACCCACAAAAATATTACCCACAAAGTAACATACTTGGTAACTCGTAAGCGGCGCGAGGGATATGAAACAAAACACCAGGGTTATAACAAATGCCGTTTTCCGGCCCTGCGAGGATTAACTAAGTTACATTCATTTATAAAAGAGTCTAAATTCTTTAACAGATATCAACAACAAGCCATATCCCAGGCAACTCAAACTCAAACCAACCCCAAGTTACTACAAACACAATTAGTTTGAACTGGGACGATGTAGAAGACGTGTCTCATTATTTAGTTGAATATCAGTAAGTCAATCAAAGTGTTTCTTTCCTGTTTATGGTATATTTTTTTTGTTTGTAATAGATTTTAATATATAAATGTAACTTGTTTTATTCGCATGTGGCTGGAAAATTACAGTCGTTATAACACGGGCAGTCTTTTTCATACACCTCGTGCCAGCTTATGTATGTTACTTTATGGTAATTTTTCATTCTCCAATTATGGCTGATAGTTTCACAGTCCGTTAGTGCCGTTAAGTGTCTTTTCCAAAGGCCCATACGCCCACAATGATAACAGTTACAGCGCCGGTTTTCAGCTTGATGGTGCTACTTTTCTTAAAAGAGGCTTTTTTTACTTTTATAGAGATGTCACTCATAATGAAGACTCTCGCATTGTGTCCGTCGCCCAGCCAGAAGTTTTTTTGGACCGACTCCATCCGAGTACAATGTATCGAATAACAGTAATACCTGTGGTGTAAGTGAATGAAAAAATAAATGTAACTTACTTTATCCTCGCGTGGCCGAAAAACAACAGTCTTTAAACACAGGTGTTCTGTTTCATTCACCTCGTGCCAGCTTACGGGTTACCAAGTATGTTACTTTGTTGGTGATGAACCAATTACCTCTGGGTTACAGGCAGGCACGCTAACCACTTTGCCACGGCACTGAAGTGTGACTATAGTTCTTTTTATTTGCCTAAAAATTCAAAAAATAATAATTTATGTGTGTAGTTTATACATTAAAATTCAATTAGTGATTCTATTTTTAGACTGAAAAAGTTATTTTATTTTCTGACAGTCATAACAACTAATTTCTTAGGAAAGTGGGTCTTGTTTTTATGCACACTTTTGTTTCTTCTTTTAGAACTAGAAGTTTAACTTGATAATAATTAAACATGAATGACTCGTTTGCCTGCTAGTGTAGCGACCACGCTTATTTTCTTCAAATCAAATGTAAATAAGTTTCTAACTGTAAGCGTGTTTTAACAACTGTTGTTTTGTTGCTATATCCTGTCTTTTCGTTAAAAATATTTCTAAATCTTCACTGCCGTAATCGAAGAGACAAATATAGTTATTATTATTATTATAAATCTACTTACATTTTCCTGACATGCTTTGCTGTAGGCCCTAAGCCATACAAAATATAATACTTTATCATTTTATTCAACAGAATCTTGGTCAATAACATAAATTATGCCAAGTCCGATTTTTCTGCAATAAATGTATCTATAGTTCACCTTATTAGTTCAAATTGATCGCAAAACTTAAAAATGTACTAAAATCTGCATTTCCCAAAAATGTTCACTTTTTTTATTGATCCCCGCTGCAGTTTTCACTGCAAAAATAGGAAATCAAAAAAAATTTAAAAAACTAAAAATAACTGGAAAAAAAAATCTTTGCATAAAATAGAAAGCAAAAAAAAATAAATAAATAAACTCCGCCGAAAAAAAACAGAAAATTTCTTAAAGTAAGTTATTCAGTTATTCGTTGAATTCTAAACTAATTTATTTTAATATAGTGACGGAATACGTGGGCAGCCTATTAAGACAATTATAGTGAATACCGATGGTGTGAGCGTCCCACAAAGTGCCCCACAAACGACTACTCCAACTGCTGCTCCTATCAGCAACATTGCTCCGCCAAGGAACTTAAGGTTTGATGGGAAAGGCAGAACATCAGTGAGAGCTTTGTGGAATGCTCCATATGCTACACCTGATTCTGGTGAACAGTACAGGTAAAATATGCATATCATGTGGTGTGGTTAACACACTTGGCTCTAACCCAGAGGTAATGGGTTCAAGGCTCCTTGCTGCTACCATTGTGGACGTATGTGTCCTTGGGCAAGACACTTGACTGCAATTGCTCCAACCCAGTGGTCACTAATGGGTTGTCCAAATTATCAGCTATACATAAAAAATTAAAAAAATCCAAAAAATATTAATTCAATGAATGAATGAAACTTGCTTTATTCTTGCGGGTCTGGAAGCGGCAGTCGTTATGGTGAATATTGTCTATTGTGTTAGAGTCGGGGTGAGAATTAGGGCTCACTTTTGCAAGAATGTCACTCTCGGACTAACAAGGGTGAATAAATGATTTATTTGTCTACTTTAAAGCTAACTTCCCCCCATGGTACGGGTTGTGTCTTTACGAACACTTTTGTTTCTATTATAAGTTTAACTTAATAATATTTAAACATAAATGGCTTGTTTGACTGCTTGGTGCAGCGACCATGCCTATTTTCTTCCAATCAAATGTAAATATGTTTTTAACACTAAATGTGTTTTAACAACTGTTGTTTTGTCGCTATATTCTGTCTTTTCATTTAAAATATATTTCTAAATCGTAATCGAAGAGACAAGTAGTTATCTTTATTATTATGTATGTTTATATAACAGGATAGAATACAATCTGAGAGATTCTCCAAATGAACCAGAAATTATCCGAACTTCGAATCTGTACCTTCAAGTGCAAAACTTGAACCCAGGATCTACATATCAGTTCCGTGTGTTTACAGAACTGTATGGTGGAAGTAGCGAACCAGCTGTTGGACTCGTAACAACAAGTAAGAAAATACGAATTAATAACATCAACGCTGTGGCAAAGTGATTAGCCTGTAACCCAAAGGTAATGCGTTCAAGGCTCGTCGCTGCTACTATTGTGGGCATATGTGTCCTTGGGCAAGACACTTAATGGCAATTGCTCCAACCCAGTGGTCACTAATGGGTTGTCCAAATTATCAGCCATACATAAAAAAATCGTTCACAAAGTAACTTGGTAACTCGTAAGCTGGCACAAAGTGTATGAAACAGAACACCTTGTTTAACAACTTTTGTTTTCTTGCCAGGATAAAGTAAGTTACATTCATTCATTCAACCAAAATTAAATTTTCGTTATCCCTTTTTTTGCTTTTTCATGCACATTTCCCAACCAGACCAGACAACCGAATAGGTAAAGTAATTTTTCAATACTTAAGCACATTTGTATTTAGGACCAATCGGTAAAATATTGGTGCAAGCGTCTACTGATAAAAGATCTCACGTAAAAGGGGAAACGGCTCAAATATATTGTCGGTATGACCAACATACACCTGGAGAACATGAAGTACTCTGGCTCAGAAATTATAAAAATGGAAGCTTTTATCCGCTTGCAGTGTATAATACATCTACTTCAAGGGTAACTGATTTATTATTCTTTCTTTTTTATGTGGTTTTATTGGAAGGCTTTATAGTTTGTATGTTGCAAAGTTTTACTGTTTTAGTGGAAAATTGGCCAAAAATATTTTCAAATTTTGTATATGTGTTGTATTTGTATAGAAACTGAAATCCATAGATCGCACAGCAGGAACTTATACCAAAAAATCAAATAAAAAGAGCACTGGTTTCATAATTAAATTTCTTAAACTGTGTTACAAGCACACGTGACACCTATTTGCTAAGAACTCCTTACAAACAGGTTTTCCGCAGACGCTTTGTTTTCCCCGTAAGAGATACTGTTTGAATAGATATCGGACAAAATGTTTCGCTGAATTGTAGACCGTTGTTAATGGTTTAAACCGCGAGGAAATTATGTGCTAAAGGTGTCCTATCGCCCCCACTCTACTTTATTTGAAAAATGTATACAAGTTGGTATTGAAAGCATTATAAATCAATTTTTTCGTCTCTTTGGTAACGATAACGAAAAACAAGAGAGTTGACAAAAGCGAAAAGATGGGAAGTAACGGTAAAACAACAGTTGTTAAAACACGCTTATTGAAAAAAAGAAAGAAATATTGTTTTGGATAAAAGGCGTGACCGTTACACCCTACAGACAAAACAATGTAAATTAAGTAAACAACATTATGTGGAAAAATATTGAATTAACGTGATGAAATATTCCAGCTTATGGAATCTGAAAACGTTGGAGATTACAGCGGGCGTTTGATTTCGAACGAACCAACTCGACTTCTCATTCAAAACCTTCGTTCAACCGACGACGGGACGTATAAATGTATCGTTAAATTTCTGACAGGAGGCGGTTCAGGCTCAACACGGATAACTGTCGTTGGACCTCCTAATAAAGTTGGTGTTTTTTTTTTAATGAGTAAATGAATGTAACTTACTTTATCCTCGTGTGGCCAGAAAACAATAGTCGTAATAACACAGGTGTTCTTTTTCATACACCTCGTGCCAGCTCACAAGTTACCATGTATGTTACTTTGTGGGTGATTATCTTATTTGTTTTTTTTTCATTTTTTATGTATGGCTTATAATTTGGACAACCCATTAGTGACCGCTGGGTTGGAGAAATTGTCGTTAGGGGGCTTGCCTTAAACCCAGAAGTAAAAGGTTGGAGGCTCATCGCTGCTACCATGTGGGCGTATGTGTCTTTGACACTTAACAGCAATTGCTCCAATCCAGTGGTCACTAATGGGTTGTCCAAATTATTAGCCATACATAAAAAATGAAAAAAATTACCAAACCATAGTCACCCACAAAGTAGCATACATGGTAACTCGTAAGCTGGCACGAGGTGTATGAATCAAAACACCCGTGGTATAACGACTGTAATTTTCCTGCCATGGAAGGATAAAGCATGATATATACACCATCAAAAAATACTTCATTCATTTTCATTTTATCATCAAAAAACTTTTTTATTCATGTTCTTTTTTATCAATGAATAAAATACTTTCTTCATTTTCTTTTGTTGATTAGGTTTACTTCACATCGGCGAACCGGAGTTCCGAGGTTGGAAATTATTTGCTGTCATGGCACGTTGATGATGTGCCGAGAGCCACCAAGTTTTACCTAGGTGTTCGGAAAGTAAGTAGAATGGGGAAAGATGGGACAGATTTTCATTTTATTTTCCTGTCTTATAGGGTAGTAATCAAAGAACATTCAAATAATTATAAAACCGTGTCCTCGCGACTCCCATAGACCGTTGTTAATTGTTTAAAACATGATCAGGATATTTGGATATTATGTGCTAAAGGTGTCCCGTCTTCCCCCACCCTACTGTACCTTTGTTTGTCTTTACGATAACGGTTGCAAAG
This sequence comes from Ciona robusta, assembly GCF_009617815.1. Lineage (NCBI taxonomy): Eukaryota > Metazoa > Chordata > Ascidiacea > Phlebobranchia > Cionidae > Ciona > Ciona robusta. Next base: position 4,816,951 of record NC_143243.1, on the reverse strand, counting down.
ATTTAGAAATATTTGAAACAAAAAGTCAGGATATAGCGACAAAATAATAGTTGTTAAAACACGCTTACAGTTTAAAAGGTATTTACATTTAATTGGAAGAAAATAAGCGTGGTCGCTACACCTATCAGACAAACAAGCCATTTATGTTTAGTTATTATTTCGTTCATGTTTTATTTTTAGAAACTGAACTTATTTATTGAAAATAAAATTATTTTTAGAATCATAACTTTTAATATTTTACATTCAGAAACAAAAATTTAAAAAAATAAAAATTCCTTTTCAATTTTAACAGAGAGGTTCAAGACGGACATACAATTTCCAAATGGCTGGAAATGCAAGGTCGTTTTTGTTCCGTAATTTGAAAGAAGGCAAAACATATGAGGGAAATGTAATTTCAAATAATCGCTACGGAAATTCTACTTCTTCGGACTTTTATTTTTCAACTCCATCGACAGTGAGTTTGTTTTGCTCTTTTTAAAGTTTATGTGCAGTACCATGTGTAACTCGGTCTATAATATATGAAAAATTAATCCTCTAACGAAGAAGTAATGGGTTCAAAGCTTGTTGCTGCTACCATTGTGGGCGAATGTGTCCTTGGGCAAGACACTTAACGGCAATTCTCCAACCCAGTGGTAACTAATAGGTTGTCCAAATTATCAGGCATACAAAAATAAATAATAATCATACATAAAGAAAGATAAATATTAACTTGTAAGCTGGCACAAGGTGTATGCTTTATCCTTGTGTGGTCAAAAAACAACAGTCGTTATAACACAGGTGTTCTGTTTCATGCTAGCTTAAGAGTTACCATGTATGTTACTTTGTGAATGATAGTTCTTTTCGGATTTATTATTTATATGTATGTCTGACAACTTAGATTTTAGTGACCACTGGGTTGAATCAATTGCCGTTAAGTGTCTTATCCAAGGACACATATGCCAATAATGGTAGCAGCGACGAGCCTTGAACCCAGTTGTCTCTGGCTTAAAGTCATGCATGATACCAACCACAGGGCATATATAATTTTTATTTTCCCCCTTATCTACACATACGCCCACAATGGTAGCAGCGACGAGCCTTGAACCAGTTTCCCCTGGGCCAAATGCATGCTTAACCAATTGTGCCACAATGCATTTAGATATGTTATGTATATTTTTATTAATTCCGCAGAATGCACCAAATCCACCAACAGCAGTCAATCTTATTGACTTGTCACCGCGTCGAATTTCTTTTAATGTTGATGGTCCTCGGGAAAATGTTCAACTCTATCGAATATATTACAAACCTGAGGGTACCAGTGATGCTGGTATGCAGGTATTTACTGTTTAATATTGTACGGGTCGTGTATTTACGCACACTTTTGTTTCTATTAGAAGTTTAACTTGATAATAATTAAACATAAATGGCTTGTTTGTCTGCTAGGTGTAGCGACCACGCTTATTTTTTGCGATTAAATGTAGATTTGTTTTTAACTATAAGCGGTTTTAACAACTGTTGTTTTGTCGCTATATCCTATTTTCGTTAAAAATATTTTTAAAGTTTCGCTACACTTCATAATATATATTTATCAGACGCTGTGGCAAAGTGGTTAGCACGCCTGCCTTTAACCCAGAGGTAATAGGTTCAAGGCTGGTCGCTGCTACCATTGTGGGTGTATGTGTCCTTGGGCAAGACACTTAACGGCAATTGCTCCAACCCAGTGGCCACTAATGGGGTTTCCAAATTATCAGCCACACATAAAAAAAGGAAAAAAATACAAAAAATAATCAACCACAAAGTAACATACTTGGTAAATCGTAAGCTGCCACAAAGTGTATTTGAAACAGAACACCGTGTTATAACGACTGTCATTTTCCGGCCACGCGAGCATAAAGCAAATTTCATTCACTTATTATTACACAGGTCATTGAAGGAAGAGATAACCCATTCACCATAACTGGATTAACTCCCAACACCCCATATATATTGAGATTAGTTGCTGTAAATGATGATGGAACATCTGAGCCTTTGAACACAGCAATAATAACACCCAAGGTACTTTTAACTTGAATTTTATGTTTTTTGCAATAAAATTTTTTTTTAAGTTTTATAATTTAATTTAAAAAAAGTTTGGGTTTTAGTTTTTTATTTTAATTTTTTACAAATTTTTTTACAACTATTCACTTGTTTTACGAGAGTTAAATGGTTGAATTTATTTTTGGGAGTTTTTTTTCTATAATGATCCAACCTTTGGGTCAATTATCTTTAAAGCGAACTCCCCATTGTAGGGTTGTGTCTTTACGCACACTTTTGTTTCTATTAAAAGACTGACTTGATAATAATTAAAAATAAATGGCTCGTTTGTCTGCTAGGTGTAGCGACCCCGCTTATTTTCTTCCAATTGAAACTAAATTAGTTTTTACTTGTAAGCGTGTTTTAACAACTGTTGTTTTGTTGCTATAACCTGTCTTTTCTTTTAAAAATTTATAAATCTTTGCCACCGTAATCGAAGAGACAAATAAAGTTATTATTATCTGGTATATATCTACTAATTCAAATACAACGTAATTTTACACCTTACCACAAAAAGAAAACGTAAACAAAGCCTAACTACAGTTATTTTTTTAATTTGAACTAAACTAATAAATCGATAAAACTGTTGCAGCAATTTTTTAGTCATTTTGATTTGTGTTTTTATATAATAGGAACCTCCGGCAAAACCAGTTTTGTTGCAAACAACAGAAGAAGCAAGACTTGCCACATTAAGAATAAGTGAAGGTGATGGTGTAGATTATTATGTCGTCACTTACAAAGCTGTTAGAAGTGGAAGTGAAATAATGGTTGGTAGTTTGCTTTAAATTTAGTAGGTCGGGGGAAGACGGGACACCTTTAGCACATAATATCCAAATATCCTGATCCATTTTTAAACAATTAACAACGGTCTATGGGAGTCGTGAGGATATGGTTTAATAAATCTTTGCATTTTCTTTGTTTACTACTAAATGGGATGAGAAAATAGAATGAAAAGGCGTCCCATTTCCCCCCAACCTGCTATATATGTAAATATGTTTTTAATTGTAAGCATAGAGATCTTAAATAGAAGTTTAACTTGAAAATAAATAAGCACAAATGGCTCGTTTGTCTGCTATGTGTAGTGACTAGCTTTTTTTTTCAAGTAAATTTAAATATGTTTTTAACTGTAAGCGTTTTTTAACAACTGTTGTTTTGTCACTATATTCTGTCTTTTCGATTAATATATTTCTAAGTCTTCGCTACCGTAATTGAAGAGACAACAAAGTTATTATTATTATTATTATAATTTAATTACAATTTTTTGGCGTTTTTTTTTACATGTAATTTAAAGTGTAATTTTTATTACAAAACTGGTGGTCTGTTTCATATAATAGTTTAATTTTCTTTTTAACACAGACACTGGAAAGTGTTGCAACGAATAATATAATTGAAGTTCCACTTGAACCTGACACTCAATATCAAGTTAATATTGTCGCTGTCAATGAAGCAGGTCAATCACCAAAGTTGCAAACATTCGTCGAAACACCTGCTGTAAGTATGAATTTTTTATTTGTAGATAGATTGAATGAATGAATGTAACTTGCTTTATCCTTGCCTGGTGGGAAGGACAGTCGTTATAACACGGTTGTTCTGTTTCATACACCTCGTGCCAGCTTAAGAGTTGTTAATTTGTAGGTGATTTTTTTTTTCAATTTCTTTATTTTTAAATGTGTGGCTAATAATTTGAACAAGCCAGCGTACGAGTTACCGTGTATGTTACTTTGTGGGTGATTATTATTTTTTTAGTTTGCAATTCAATATTATATTAATATTTATTCTTGTCTTTACACATTTAAATATCTATATTCATATACAAATTTTAAATTTTTCGTTTTTATGCTATTGTTTGAATTTTCAAATAGTGAATTTTTTGTTAGTGTCATTTTTTTAAAATTTTTTTCGAATTTTTTAAAATCAGAATTTTGGTAAGTATGTTGATATAATGTATTTTTCTTAGGAACAAATTCCACCAGCGCGCCCTACTCGTTTTGATGAGATTACTCCAACATGGTACTCTGCTAATCTTACTTGGTCAGGCTCATTATTTGCAGTTCAATATTATGTTTTCGAATATCAATCGGATGAAGACATTTTCCCTTTGGTTTGTACTTGTTAATATTTATTTTTTTTCATTTCCAGAAAATATCTCGCTGACTGACTTTTTGAAGTTTCTTTTTTCCTATTTAGGCTGTATTTAACAAATGACAATTACACTTGAAAAATCAATAAAAAAAAAAAAAAATCAACGAAATAAAAAAAAATCAATTAAGGACACTCTCAAAAACATTATTAAAATTTGTCATATTTGGCTGTAAAATAACACTCAATAAAAGCGAAAAAAAGGCTAATACACTTGTGTTAATGTTTATTAACTAGTAGAAAAAACTACCAGTTGTTGTATTTTTTTTTGTAACAGCCACTAATTTTTAAACTTTTCAATTTTAAACTTCTTATCAATATTCTGTTTAATGAATGTCAATGTAGTGTTGCTAATAATTCCCATTTTTTATATATAGCAGGGTAGGAAAAGATGGGACAACTTCAGCACATAATATACAAATATCCTGATCGAGTTTTAAACAATTAACAACTGTCTATGGGAGCTGTAGGGATACGGTTTTATAATTCTTTGAATGTTATTTGTTTACTACCAATTGGTACGAGAAAATAGAATGAAACGGTGTCCTATCTTCCCCATCCTACTATATTTAGTTTAAAAATACCCTATAATCAGAGACAGATACAACACTGGATACTGTCTGAAATTTAAAAATAAAATAAAATAAATAAATGTAACAAATAATTTTCAGAAATTAAACACAACGGGACCACGCCAGTCAATATTCGTTGATGGTTTATCTCCAGATACAAAATATCGAGTCTCTGTGAAAGCAGTTGGAGAGGGTGGTCATTCACCTTTTCTAGTCGATTATTTTTACACCCTGGTAAGTTGATAATCAAGAAATATTTTGCAGTCAATGAAATTACAAAAAAACTTAACTGTGTTTTTTAAAAAATTTAATTTTAAAAGCAATTTAAAAAAAATATTTTGCAGTTAATAAAAATACTAAACGTTGTTTTTGAAACATTTTAAAATTAAAGGCACAATGTGGTGATCATTCCTATTTTCTAGTTGATTAATTTTACACTCTGGTATGTAAAACAAGAAAAACTTTGAAAAAAGACAGGATATAGCGACAAAACAACAATTGTTAAAACACACTTACAGATATAAACATATTTACATTTAATTAGAAAAAAATAATAATGGTTGCTACACCTAGGAACAAACAAGCCATTTATGTTTAAATTTTTTATAAGTTAATTTTTATATAGACGTCTCCTCAAAGAACAAACTTAACTGTGTTGGATAAACTGCCGGGTGAAGTAACATTTCAAATTGACAACTTATCTGACGATGACGTGGAATATTTCATTGTTCAATATCAGAAGGAAGACTCTGATGAAGTAAGATTGCCAAAAAATGTTTACGCTTGTCTGTATTTTAAACTTCTTTTGTGTGCTATACATATTGTTTTAGGTAATAAAACAGATTTTTTTCTGAAAAAAAAACAAAAAAAATTTCTTGCAAAAAAAATAGTTTTTTGTGTGTGCGTATTTTTGAGTTAATGGAACATATTTTTTTTTTAATTTTAATTTTTTTTGAAAAAAAAAAACAAAAATATTTTTTTTGTGTGCTAAGAATTCATATATTTTTCAGGTAATAGAACGCACATTTACAGAAGAAGAAATTCATTTGGACAACTTAACACCAGGATCCACATACAGAGTAACTCTCATTGCTGTGATCGATGGTACACGTAAAGAATTAACACAAACTGAAATTACCACCCCATTCGAGGTATAATAATAATAATAATAATAACTTTTTTGTCACTTCGATCACGGTAGCGAAGGTTTAGAAATGTTTTAAACAAAAAGACAGGATATACCGACAAAACAACAGTTGTTAAAACACGCTTACAGTTAAAAACTTAGTTACATTTGTTTTAAAGAAAACAAGTGTGGTTGCTACATCTAGAAGGAAAATTATAAATCAAAACATAACAATTTAGATTTATCTCTTAGAAAACGATAGCGAAGGTTAGGTTAGTTTAGGAACAAAGAAAAGGGAATCAACAGCAAAACAACAGTTGTTAAAAGTTAAAACACGCTACGAATAAAAAGCGTGGAAAAACGTCTAAATTAAAAAAGTGGCTGTTGCACTCAAGACCCTAAACTATATCTTTTGTTTGTACTAAAAAAAATATCTTGAACTAAAAACAAGTGTTTAAAGCTTAAAGGAAAAGCATAAATTTTTACACTAATTTATTTTAGCCCGAACCAAATCTTCCTTCAACTGTTGACAATCTTCGCGTCACTTCACTTTCGCCAACCCGTGTGAAAATAACAGCCGAGGGACCGCGAGATAATATTGCGCAATACAATGTGCGATATGCACCTGCTGATGGAACGGAACCTGAAACTGTAAGTTCCATATTTCTTTGGGTTACTTAACTTTTAAAGGCTTGTCGCTGCTACTGTTGTAACGTGTCCTTGGGCACGACACAACAATTACTTGAAACCACTGACCACTAATGGGTTGTCCAAATTATCAGTCACTTGCAAAGAAAAATTCCCCAAAAATAATCACCCACAAAGTAACATACTCGGTAACTCGTAACCTGGCACGAGGTGTATAAAACAGAACACCGTGTTTAACAACTGTCGTTTTTCAGCGCGAGGATAAAGTAAGTTACATTCATCATTTCATGGGGCTTCCTTTTCCCAAGCACGTTACTTTTGGATTCATAATGTTGAATGAATGTAATTTACTTTATGTAACTTTTATTTATTTCTGTTGTTACAATATAATACAGGTTATATAGTGACACAACAGTCATTTTTCTTTGAGGTTGCAAAACTTGTATTTATCAAAATTTTTCAATTATTGAAAGGGGTGGCATTATACTGAATGAATGAATGAATGAATGTAACTTACTTAGCTGACACAAGGTGTATGAAAGAGAACACTCGTGTTATAACGACTATCGTTTCCCGGCCATGAAGATAAAGTAAGTTACATTCATTCATTTATTTGACCTTGTCAGTCCCAAAAGTGAGTGCTCACAAAAGTGAAGCCCTTTTTCCGACTCATAATAAGATCATATTCACCAGAGCTTTTACACACGTGGGTCTTCTCCTGTGATAACATTGTCACGCCTTAACCCAGCCACCAGGTATCGAGTTACTGTTAGTTCAGTATACGATGGACTTCAGTCATCTCCTGTTACAGTGGAATTTACAACTAAAAAGGCAAGAATATTATAAATATATATATAGTAGTTTGGGGTGGGATGAAACACCTTTTCATTCCATTTTCTTGTTCCATTTGGTAGTGAACAAAGAACATTGGAAGAATTTTAAAGCCTTATCCTCACGAATTCCATAGACTGTTGTTAATTGTTTAAAACAGGATCAGGGTATTTGAATATTATGTTCTAAAGGTGTCCCATCTTACCCCACAGTACTATATTATACCTTAACAATAAATAGGCATAATATAGTATCTGTACATTATTTAACTTTAGTTTAATTATACACGCGTGTATGCTCCAGCACTTTAAGGCTGACATTAAACAGAATAAGTCTAGTACCCCTTTTATGTAGACCAATTCATCTGTGAAAAATCAACATTTCAACCATTACAATATAATAACTTTATTTGCCTCTTCGATTACGGTATCGAAGATTTAGAAATATTTTGAACGAAAATACAGAATATAGCAACAAAACAACAGTTGTTAAAACATGCTTACAGTTAAAAACATATTTATATTTAATTGGAAGAAAACAAGCGTGGTCGGTACACCTAGCAGACAAACGAACCATTTATGTTTAATTATTATCAAGTTTAACTTATAATAGAAACAAAAGTGTGCGTAAAGATATTTAAAGTCTCTGACCAGATAAACCTAATTTTCAGGTCCAAGAAATCACTCCGACCAATTTACGAGTCTCAAATGTTGAAGATGACGATGTAACTTTAGAATGGAATCCTCCCGTTGACGTTTCCCTTGTTCGAAGATATATTGTACAGTATAAAGATGGTTCTATACCGAAAAACCCATACAGAGTATGTTTTTATTAATATTTATTATGTTTATACACACAAATAATCATTTTTACATTTTAAATGAATGAATGTGTCTTATCCTCACATGGCCGGAAAACGACAGTCGTTATAACATGTGTGTTCTATTACATACGCCTCGTGCCAGCTTATAAGGTACCACGCATGTAACTTACTTATCCTCGCATGATGTGGCAACCACTGTCCTTATAAACATGGTGTTCTGTTTCATACACCTCGTGACAGCTTTCGATTTACCATGTATGTTATTTTGTAAGTGATTGTTTTTTTTCATGTTTTATGTGTGGCTGATAATTTGGACAGCTCATTAGTGATCACTGGGTTGGAGGCAGGCGTGCTAACCACTTTGCCGTCGAGGGATTCAAATACTAATATTTGTTGATATTGTCCCCAACATTTTAGGTTAACTAGGAAATAGTAGTTAGATATTATGAGGTAATAGTTAGAAGTTGGTTAGCAACTCTGTCTCTAACCCAGAGGTAATGGGTTTAAGGCAAAGTTTTTCCAAAAAATAATCACCCACGAAGTTATATACTTGGTAACTCGTAAGCTGGCACGTGGTGTATGAAACAGAACATCTGTGTTATAACGGCTGTCGTTTTCGGGCATTCCGAAAAACTGTTGACTAAAATTGTTGTGTACTCAATTTAATACCATTATAATTTAATGTATTATTTTATATTTACAATTTAATGTCTTATTTTATGATTACAATTTAATGTCTTATTTTAATATACAGACACGTTACATACCGGTTTCCACACCATATATTACATTGGAAAACTTGACACCAGACACTCAATACTTTATTAAACTAAGATCCATTGGAAACAATAGAAGACCTTCAAGAGTTGCGAAACTAACTTTCCGAACGGTAATACAAAATCATTTTTTCTATCTGTTCTATGTGGGTGAGGTCCCGCAGCGTGGCACGCCATGGGTCCTACAATTTAGGCCAGGATTGGCCCATTACCCCAACACCCAGGGTGCTACGGTAGTAATTTTTCATTCTATGTAGTCGAGGTCCTGCCGCAAGGCACGCCATGTGTCCTAGGATTTAGGCCGGGATTGGCCCATTACCCCAACACCCAGGGTGTTATAGTAGTAATTTTTCATTCTATGTGGGTGAGGTCCTGTAGCGTGGCATGCCATGGGTCCTAGGATTTAGGCCACAATTGACCCATTACCCCAACTCCCAGGGTGCTACTGCATGGACCTCACCAGCTTAAGGAGCCTGTCGCTTCCTCTTAGGTAGGCGACAACGGCTAAAATACCACAGCATAGTAGACATATCAATGGTTATTTTCTAATATAAAATTTTAAATAGCTTTCTCCTACAACAACAACAACAACAACAACAACATCAACAATGGCGACAACAATGGCATCAACACGAAGAACAACAACCTCTGAGCCAACACCTCCTGTCGAGCCAATTCGTTTGCCCATAGAGCCAAATCCTAGGCCCATAGAGCCTACCCCCATGCCTATAGAGCCTACCCCTATGCCTATAGAGCATACCACCATGCCTATGTTAAGGACGACGCCAGTTTCTGCAACCCAGTTGACCGAGTCTTTGCTTGTACCTACTCCTATAAGATTACAAGTATTGCGCAGAGGGTTTACAGATGCTGAAATTGCATGGACCTCGCCAGGATCCAACATTGATGGTTTTCTTGTTGAATACGACACCACGTTCACGAGACACGGAGAACCTCAAGTAATAAAAATACATTATTAAACTAAATTATATTTTTGAGTAAGAGATTGGCGATGCTATTTAGGTGGAATATTTAATTTTTATTATGATATAGTAGGGTGGGGGAAGATGGAAAACCTTTTTATTCTATTTTCTTGTTCCATTATAAAACTGTATCCCCACGACTTCCATAACCCGCTCGTTGTTTAAAACAGGATCAGGTTATTTAAATATTTTGTGTTTAAGGTGGCCCTCTTTTCACAGTACTATAACTCAATTAAAAAGAACATGAAAGTAGATTCTTTTTTTGAGTAGGAGACGGACGATGCTATTTAGGCAAAAATTTTTTTTATGAATACTTAAATGTTTTAAAACGAAAAGGCAGAATATAACGACAAAACAACAGTTGTTAAAACCCACTTACAGTTAAAATATACATTTAATTAAAAGAAAATAAGCGTGGTCGCTACATCTAGCAGACAAACAAGCCATTTATGTTTAATTATTATCAAGCTAAACTTTTAATAGAAAGAAAAGTACTCAAAGAAATTTGTTTTTAAAAATAAAAGTGCGCAACAAAACTTTTAATAGAAATAAAAGTACGCAAAGAAATTTGTTTTTAAAAATAAAAGTGTGCAACGAAACTTTTAATAGAAATAAAAGTGCGCAAAGAAATTTGAAGTATTTTTCCATGCAGACCCAACAGCTGAGAGAAAATGTACGTAGAACTACATTGGAGGATCTTATACCTGGCACAGAATACCAAGTCAAGTTGTTTAGCAAAAGAGGTTCTTTGCAATCCAGGCCTTCCCTTGTAACATTCATGACAAAGGTGAATGGAAACTGTTGTTTGCACCTGTATTGTGAAAGTAATACAGCTTTTTTGGTCAGTTCAGTTTGCATGCAGCGTTTAAGTATGGCGCTGTAGCACAGTTGGTTAGGGCCTGCCTATTACACAGAGGTAATGGGTTTAAGGCTCTGTGCTGCTACCATCGTGGGTGTATGTGTTCTTGGGCAAGACAGTTAATGGCAATTGTTCTAATCTAGTGGTCACTAAAGGGTTGTCTAAAGTATTAGACACACCCAAAAAAAAAATTCAAAAAATTTTCACTTACAAAATAACATACTTGGTAACTCCTAAGCTGGCACGAGGTGTATGAAACAGAACACCTGTTTTATAACAACTGTTGTTTTATCAGCCACACATAAAAAAAGAAGTTTCTTGTAAAACAATCGCTTACAAAGTAACATACATGGTCACTCCTAAGCTGGCACGAGGTGTATGAAACAGAACACCCGTGTTTAACGACTGTCGTTTTCCAGCCATGCGAAGATAAAGCAAGTTCCATTCATTCATAAGTATAATATTTTTACTTCATTAAGATGACCTAAATGTTTCTTTTGAGGTAGTTTTGTATAATAACAATAACTTTAGTTGTCTCTTCGATTTTGGTAGCGAACTTTTAGAAATATTTTAAACAAAAAGACAGGGTATAAAAACGAAACAACAGTTGTTAAAACACAGGTGTTCTGTTTTATACACCTCGTACCAGCTTACGACTTACCATACTTTGTAAGTAATTGTTTTACAGGAAATTTCTTTTCTTTTTATGTGTGGCTGATGAAAGTTAAAAACATTTTATTATTTTAACAATAACTTTGCTTTACAGCTGGATGCGCCAAGTAATGTCCATGTCAGTCCTCAAAGCGATCGACTTATTATCTCATGGGTCAACCCAGATGGCCCAAGAGTGGGAACCCATTTTAAATACAGAAAGGTAAGCTGTGCATATTGCAGTTGACTGTGCTTCGTATATTAATGTAATTGATATAGTAGGGTGGGGGAAGATGGGGCAACTTTTGACTCTATTTTCTTTTCTCGTTTAGTAGTAAACAGAAAACATTCAAAGAATAAGAAACTATATCCTTACGACTCCCATAGACTGTTTTTAATTGTTTAAAATAAGATCAGGATATTATGTGCAAAATGTGTCCCATCTTCCCCCACCCTACTATATAACAATTTGTAACAGTTATGTATAACAATGTAAATGATATAACACTGTACATGGTAACTCGTAAGCTGGCACGAGGTGTATGAAATAGAACACACGTGTTATAACGACTTTCGTTTTCCGGCCACGCGAGAATAAAGTAAGTTACGTTTAACCGCTACAGTATAACCAACAGATAAAATCATTTATATTTATTTTTTTCAGCCAAACGGCCCCTGGCGTCAAGTGCGATTGGCACCGGATGTAACATCATATGCGATACCCATAAGAAGCATCCATGACACTTATGAAGTATCCATCACAGCTTTTGGCCGAACTATTGAGTCTTTGCCTAGGACGTTAACTGTTCATCCAAGATTAACTGAACCTGGTAAGGAAATATAATAAATGAATTAATGAAACTTTATCCTCGTTTGGCTTGAAAACGACAGTCGTTATAACACGGGGGTTTTGTTTCATACACCCCTTGCCAGCTTACGGGTTACCAAATATGTTACTTCGTGGGTGATTTTTTGAGGAGTGTGTATTTTATTTTATATGCATATGTCTGATAATTTTGACAACCCATTAGTGACCACTGGGTTGGAGCAATTGCTGTTAAGTGTCTGACAATTTTTAGTTTATGTGTGGCTGATAATTTGAACTCTAACTTTTTAAATTCAGATGACAGAACTTCCAAATCTCCCGTTGATATTACACAAGTTGAAGACACAAGTGCAACGTTAAGGTTCCATATGCCAAGTGAAAACGGTAAATTTTAAAATCATTTACATTTTTAATAAAATCTGTTGCTTGAATGACATGTATAGTAGGGTGGGGGGAGATGGGACACTTTTTCATTCTATTTTCCCGTTCCATTAGTAAACAAAGAACATTCAAAGAAATATCAAACCGAAACCTCACAAGTACCATAGACGGTTAATAATTGTTTAAAACACAATCAGGATATTTGGATATTAGGTGCTAAAGGTATCCCATCTTCCCCAATATGTAGTATTCTGTAAATTATTTTTTACAAAAAGTTATTTGGAATGGAATATTTACAATACGGTTCTCAACTATTTAAGGCAAGACATTGTTGTGTTCTTGGGTTTGTATTGAGACGCCAAGTTGTAGAATGAAACGCTGGAATAGCGAATGAAAACTAAGGCGAGCACACACGTATATATAGGGCAATTAATTGCGACATGCGACTACAATAATTACATAGCTACACACAAATAACTACATAGCTACACTATTAATAATGAATCACGCTGACTGCGGCACATTGCGCAGGGCAAATCACGTGACTAAGGCATGCAGGTGCGAACCACGCTGATTGCGCAGATCACGTGGCTACGGCATGCAAGTGCGCCTTTGTCGGGGGTGTGCCCGGAGGCGTGTCCACAACAGACATAAAAGTATGTCATAATACATTTTGATTTTAATATCTAATTGGAAGAACATGAATAAATGCAACTTACTTTATCCTCTCGTTGCCGGAAAACGACAGTCGTTATAACATGTGTGTTCCATTTCATACACCCCGTGTCAGCTTATGAGTTACCACGTATTTTATTTTGTGGGTGATTATTTTTTTTTTTTTTTTTATTTTTTTGATGTGTGGCTGATAATTTGTACAACCCATCACTCCATCAGTGACCACTGGTTTGAGGCAATTGCTGTTAGTGTCTTGCCCAAGGACACATACACCCACAACAGTAGCACCAACAAGCCTTGAACCCATTACCCCTGGTTAACTTAAAAAACATAAATGTTTATTTTCACAGGATTCACAGTTACATTGGAAGATGAAGACTCGCAACCAAGGACAATTAATTTGCCGCAATACGTGACTTATTATCAACTAGAACACCTGAAACCTTCTACCCAGTACACCATGTCCCTTGCAAATGGGGACTCCACAGTTGATGTAAACTTTTAATAATTTTACTATATTTTAGTACTGATACAGGGCTTAAAATTTACCTGTCAGTAACTTGCTTTATCCTCGCGTGGCCGGAAAACGATAGTCGTTAAACACAGGTGTTCTGTTTCATACACCCCATGCCAGCTTACGAGTTACCAAGTATGTTACTTCGTGGGTGATTTTTTGAGGTATTTTTTATGTATGGCTGATAATCTGGACAACCCATTAGTGACCATTGGGTTATAGCAATTGTCTTTAACTGTCTTGTTTAAGGACACATACACCCACAATGGTAGCAGCGACAAGCCTTGAACCTGTCTTTTCTGTTTAAAATATTTTTTAATCTTCGCTACCGCAATCGCAGAGACAAATAACGGTATTATTATTATAGATTGATTCTTTGCAATTTCTCACCAAACCAAGCCCCGCGACTGACTTTACCGCTCAAGAAATTTCTCCAAATGGTTTCACTCTAACATGGTCGCCCCCACAAGGTTCAATAAATGGTTACCGACTAAAATATCGGTAAGCATAAATATACGAAATTTAGTGTTAATGCAATTATATTAAGATCTTTTTTTTTGTTTCTAATAGAAGTTTAACTTTAAGTAAATAATTTTTTTTTGGATAATATGTAAACAAATAACTGTTTAGATATTCTGTAAGTAATTTATGTTAATAAAAACATACAACATATTACATGTAATAAATAAGTTTTTTGATATTTAGTAAATAAATACCTTTCGTTAACTTAATTTAATAAAAATATTTCATAAAACATATGTCTGCTAGGTGTAGCGACCACGCTTATTTTCTTTTAACTAAATGTAAATATGTTTTTAACTGTAAGCGTGTTTTAACAACTGTTGTTTTGTCGCTATATCCTGTCTTTTGATTTAAAATATTTCTAAATCTTCGCTACCGTAATCGAAGAGACAAATAAAGTTAATATATTATTATTATTATTGACAAGGCTGTTTAAATTGTTAGTTTTAAATCCTGGTTTGTATTTTAAAGACCCGTTTCCGGAAATGTTGACGGCGAATGGAACGAAGTGAGAATCCGTCCCTCTGATACAGAATACACGACAACTAACCTTATCCCATCAACCTTATACGATGTAACAATAACTCCAACTTATGCTAATCCAAATGCACAGTAAGTTTTAATAAAAACGTATACCTTGATTTATATAGTAGGGTGGGGAAAGATGGAACACCTTTTTGTTCGATCTTCTCGTTCCATTTGGTGGTAAACAAAGAACATTTAAAGAATTATAAAACCATATCCCCACAATTCTCATGGACCGTTGTTAATTGTTTAAAACTTGGTCAGGATTTTTGGATATTATGTGCTAAAGGTGTCCCATCTTTCCCCGCTCTACAATATATCTTGCTACTTTTAAAAAGTGAGTTTCATGAAAACTTATATCTTTTTTACATATAGTAGGGTGGGGGAAGATGGGACATCTTTAGCACATAATATCCCAATATCCTGATCGTGTTTTAAACAACTAACAACGGTCTATGGGAGTCGTGAGGATATAGTTTTATAATTCTTTGAATAATCTTTGTTTACTACCAAATGGGACAAGAAAATAGAATGAAAAAGTGTCCAATCTTCCCCACCCTACTATATAAAAAGTAAATTTTAAGGAAAACATATAACCTGCTTCATATAATGCCTTGTGTTGCAGTCGTTATTCGGAACTGGGAATCCCGTCAAGTATTCAAGTGACGACCATCCCATTAGAAGTATCAACCACACCAAGGACGTCACCAGCACCCCGTCCACCAAGCAACGTCGAATTTTCTCATGTCACTCCGGTGTCCGTCCATGCAAGTTGGACTCCATCACCAGATCGTGATCTTGATTTGTACAGGTATTTGATATTCTTCATTTGTGTAATTGAATGTAACTTACTTTATCCTTGCGTTGCTGAAAAACGACAGTCGTTACAACTTAGGTGTTCTGTTCCCATTAAGATAAAGTAGGTTACCTTCAGTTCAGTTTAATTCTTTAACCTTCATGTACTGTCTTATCTACTCTATTCCTTACTTCAATTATAATGATTGCTCTACCATGGACAAGATATTTAATCTGCAGATTTTCTAATCTAGAATCTATTCATTGTTTTATTTGATTTGGTTCCCCCCTCTAAACAATTTTGTTTATGTTTTTAATCATATACTCATGGTGCAGCGCCGTGGCGAAGTTGTTAGCGTGCCTGCCTCAAACCCAAAGGTAATGGGTTGAAGGCTCGTCGCTGCTACCAGTGTGGGCGTATGTGTCATTGGGCAAGATATTTAACAGTAATTGCTCCAACCCAGTGGTCACTAGTGGGTTGTCCAAATTATCAGCCACACATTAAAAAAGTAAAAAATTCCCTCCCCCCCAAAAAATAGTCACCCCTAAAGTAAAATACTTGGTAACTCGTAAGCTGGCATGAGGTGTATGAAACAGAACACCCGTGTTATAACGACTGTCGTTTTCCGGCCACGCGAGGATAAAATAAGTTACATTTACTAAACATATTCTTTCACTTGAACAGTGTCGTTCTGAAAGATGAAAATGGATCCACCGTTGTATCCGGCAATCTCCGTAATTCATTCGCGATTTTCCGAGATTTGACCCCCAGAAGCGTATACCATCTGTTTGTATATGCTGTAAGAAGAGACCTTCAAAGTGTGCCAGCAAATGCTTCAGTTTTTACAGGTCAGTATAAGTTTTTCGACTATCTGCCCTCTAACACATGTTTTCTCTTCACATTACCAACATTTTAGACTGTTTTGTTAAATTTTTTGTATGCAAATTTACATAGTATATAATAGTTAAAAAAGTGAATAATGTAGATTTTCAGGGTTTACACCTTTATCACAAAATATCCAAATATCTTGATCATGTTTACACAATTAACAACGGTCTACGGAAGTCGTGAGGATATGGTTTTATATCTCTTTAAATGTTCTTTGTTTACTACCAAAGGGACGAGGAAATAGAATGAAGACGTGTCCCATCTTCCCCCACCCTACTATACCTAGTAGAAGAAATCACAGAATTAATATTAAACATTTTTTTATAAAAGAACCCTGAGGATACGGTTTTATAATTCTATGAATGTTCTTTGTTCACTACCAAATGGGACAAGAAAATATAATAAAAAGGTGTCCCATTTTTCCCCACCCTACTATAACTGGTAGCAGAAATCACAAAATAAGTATTGACCGTTTTTTTTATAAGAGAGTCGTGAGGATACGATTTTATAATTCTATGAATGTTCTTTATTTACTACCAAATGGGACAAAAAATAGAAGGAAAAGGTGTCTCATCTTCCCCCACCCTACTATAACTGGTAGCAGAAATCACAAAATAAGTATTGACCGTTTTTTTATAAGAGAGTCGTGAGGATACGATTTTATAATTCTATGAATGTTCTTTATTTACTACCAAATGGGACAAAAAATAGAATGAAGAGGTGTCCCATCTGCCCCACCCTACTATACCTGGTAGCAGAAATCACAGAATTAATATTAAACATTTTTTTATAAGAGAACCCTGAGAATACGGTTTTATAATTCTATGAATGTTCTTTGTTCACTACCAAATGGGACAAAAAAATATAATAAAAAGGTGTCCCATTTCCCCCCCCCCTACTATAACTGGTAGCAGAAATCACAGAATTTAATATTGTTTAGGTCAAAATCACCCAGAGCGTGTTTACATTACAAACATTGACGATACTTCGTTTGACGTGGCTTGGGTTCCAGAAAGGCCAACCAATCCTTTATTATCTGGATATGAGGTTTCTGTGAAAAAACAAGATTCCAGCTCACCAGCTAAATCCAACTTTTTCCCATCTAATATCAACCAAGCGGTAAATATGTTCAAAAAGTAGTTTAAAATGCTTGCGTAGTTTTTGTTTCTTTTTAAAGTTTTTGTTTTTAAAAATAATAAAAAAATAAAGTTTAGTTTTTGTTTCTTTTTAAAGTTTTTGTTTCTTTTTTTCTTAAAAAAACTAAATTATAGTTTTTGTTCCTTTTTAAAGAAGTTTTAGCATTTTTTTCAAAGTGACTTTTTTAAGTTCAAACTTATTATTTATAGAAATATAAAAATCCCTCCAAAAAATATTCACCCACAAAGTAACATACTTGGTAACCCCTAAGCTGGCACGAGGTGTATGAAACAGAACACCCGTGTTTAACGACTTTCGTTTTTTAACCATGCAAGGTTAAAGTAAGTTACATTCATTCATTTTTATCAATTCTAAAGGTCATACAAGACTTGGAGCCAGGCACAATATACGAAGTCTTTGTTAAGTCAGTTATAAACCAAGTAGACACCGATGTAATAAACAAACAAGTTTCCACATTATTACCTGCACCTCGTAATCTGAGATTCGAAGATGTGACCGATAATTCGTTCTATGTAACATGGGACCATCCAAGTTTGCATATACGAGGTTAGGAACATTTTACTAACTGTATGTTACATTAGCATAGTGGTTAGCACGCCTGATTCTAACCTGTAGGTAATGAGTTCAAGGCTCTTCACTGCTATCTTTGTATGCGTATGTGTCCTTGAGCACAGAGAACACCTGTGTTTTAAAAACTGCCATTTTCCGAACACGCAAAGATAAGTTTATGTCATGTATAAAACCACATTATTATTAAGTTAACATGTTTGTCCAGCGCCGTAGCACAATTGGTTAGCACGCCTGCTTCTAATCCAGAGGTAATGGATTCAAGGCTCGACGCTGCTATCATTGTGGGTGTATGTGTTTTTGGGCAGGACACTTAGCGACAATTGCTCCAACGCAGCGGTCACTAATGGATTGTCTAAATTATCAGCTTTACATTAAAAAAATCTCCCAAAAATAACTACCCATAAAGTAACATACTTGGTAACTCGTAAGCTTGCTTAAGGTGTATAAAACAGAACACCTGTGTTTCACAACTGTCATTTCCCTGCCACGCGGGGATAAAAGTAAGTTACATTCATAGTTTTCCTACCAGGCAAAAATAATTATTTTTCCCTAAATTTATTTTCCCTTTTCTTTCAGATTATGTTGTTGAGTATCAACCAATTGACTCACCAGACAAGCTAAGGTTACAGGTTAACAACAACAACAGAATACAACTTCAAAACCTTCAACCTGATTCGGAATATTTGATATCTGTATATTCTCTTTATAATTATCGTCGCAGTTCGCCAGTAGTTGGAAGACAATCTACATCATCATTTTCTGACTTGGGTAATATAGTAGGGTAGGGGTAAGATGGGACATAATAGGGTGGGGGAATACGGGACACCTTTAGCACATAATATCCAAATATCCGGATGGTGTTTTAAACAATTAACAACGGTCTTTAGGAGTCGTGAGGATAAGGTTTCATATTTTTTAAATGTTCTCTGTTTACTATCAAATGGGTGGAGAAAATAAAATGAAAGTGTTGCTCATTTTCTATACCCGCTATATATTTTTAATAAATAAGTTGTCCCCAATCTATACATACACTTTAAAGATATTAACATATGCACCATTGTGCCAAAACTGTGGCAATGAATTCAATGGGGTGCTACATGCTACACATTTCAGAAATTTTCCAATATTTTAATGACTAAAAAAAATTAAAAAGTATCAAAAGGAAGTACAAAAATAAAATAAAATTATCAACAAAGGTTATTTCCCACAAAATAACATGCATGGTAACTCGTAAGCTTGCACGAGGTGTATGACAGTTTAACAGCTGGATATTTTTTAATGCAGTTTCCCCAGCAAATCTGCGTGTGGACAATGTAGATACAGATATTATGCGCGTTAATTGGGAGCCAAGTGAACATTTTACTTACACTGTTGTTGTCACCAACCCATACGGCCAGGTGCGTATGAATGAAAAAAATATTATTTTTTTTTTGTAATAATGTCGGCTTCTTGTATCTATTTGTATATTTTTTTAAATTTGTTCTAACATAAAAAAAAAATAAAAAAAAATTGTATAAAAGAATGAGTTAAGGGATAAAAATTAAGAATGTCAGCTTGTTATATCTATTTATATTTTTTTTAATTGTTCTAACATTGTTTAAAAAAAAATTTAAAAAAACGATTTAAAAGAAATAAAAAAATTCTTTTTTTTTGTGAAAAAGTGTCAGTTTTCTATATCTATAAATTTGTTTAAAAATTATTTTAACATTGAATAAAAAAAATGAGTTAAAAAAATTAAAATCAAGCCATTAAATTAATACTCAGAAGTTAAAATAAAGATTTTCAAAGTATATTTTATTCCATTATTATTATAATAATAATAACTTTATTTGTCTCTTCGATTACGGAAGGGAATAATTAGAAATATTTTAAACGAAAAGACAGGATATAGCGACGAAACAACAATTGTTAAAACACGCTTACAGAAAAAAACATATTTACATTTAATTGGAAGAAAAAAAATGCAGAGACTACACTGTACAGACACATGTATTTGTAAACTATGTATTTGTATGTGTTATTTACTAGGTTGTATCTCGACAAACATTCAACTCTTCGCGGAACTTCGTCGATGTAGATGATTTAGAGCCTGGTATCTTGTACAAGGTTCAATTACGAATTTTAACTCCAACGAATCGACTTGCTGGAACTGAGCAAGTGTTTCAACAGGTAGGGTTAATATAAAGAATAAAAAAATAAATATTAATACTAAATTGATGCTGCCGTGATATTAATGGTTTCGTTTTCAAGTTCCTGAATTATATTTTTATTTTGGTGGCCTCACAGGTGCTTCTTTTACAATAGAAAAACAGCAGGCTAATGATTTTCTGCGGCGATATCAAAAAAATTAAGGTTTAAGGATCTGTACATCAATTATAAATTCGACTTTAATTTTTCTCTAGCTTTATTACCGTGTTGTTTTTAATAGGCAATTTTTTATTGTTAAATATCATTATTTTTAACGTTATTATTTTTACACGCAACATATAGTAGGCTGTGGAAAGACGAGACACCGTTAGCACATAATATCCAAATATCCTGATCATGTTTTACACAATTAAGAACGGTCTATGAAAACACGGTCCTTATTCTTAGAATGTTCTTTGTTTATTACCAAATCGGGAGAAAAAATAGAAAGAAAAGATGTCCCGTCTTCCCTCCACCCTACTATACATTTTGTGTTTCAGACTAAACCAGAAGCTCCAAGAAATGTTGGCTTAGTTAGTTCCAATCCTCGAAGGATTGTAATGAATTGGAGACCAAACAGATTTCGTAATCCGGAAATATCTGGTAAAAACATTAGCAGCAACATAAATTTTTCTTTAAAATGTTTAATGTGATATATTTATCTGGAAAATATCGGGTAAAAAATTAAAACATAAATTTTTTCTCTTTAAAACATAAGCTGTAACATAAATTTTTCTCTTTAAAGCATAAGCTGTAACATAATTTTTTCTCTTTAAAACATAAGCTGTAACATAAATTTTTCTCTTTAAAACATAAGCTGTAACATAAATTTTTTCTCTTTAAAACATAAGCTGTAACATAATTTTTTCTCTTTAAAACATAAGCTGTAACATAAATTTGTCTAAACTTTTTTACACCTCTCCCCCCGATGCATCACTGCTTGGATTACCAAAATGCACACATGACATTAGGGACACTTGTATTCATTCAACTTTGTGCTATGTCTGACTACAGTTAATATTAGTATATTATAATTACTTTAATTGTCTCTGCGTTTACAGTAGCAAAGATTTAGAAATATTTTAATCGAAAAGACAGGATATAGCGACAAAACAACAGTTGTTAAAACACGCTTACAGTTAAAAACATATTTACATTTAATTTGAAGAAAATAAGCGTGGTCGCTACACCTAGCAGACAAACTAGCCATTTATGTTTAATTATTATCAAGTTAAACTTCTAATAGAGACAATAATATTTCTTTGTTCAAATTTTTCAGGTTACAAACTAACTTACGAAACCGATGATGAAGAAATTCCGCATGAAGTTGAATTAGGTCCGCGCCAGCATTCATACACCATAAACGATCTAAACCCATCAACTGTGTATCGCATTACTTTGCAATCCATTGTAAATGACACCTTAAGTGAACCAATCACTACAACAGTATTAACACAGCCAGGTAATTGCATTTACTTGATTCATTTTACATTTGTAAATAAGTCTAGATATAAAACGTGTCTTTGGGTAAGACACTTAACGGCAATCGTCCGGCGCCGTGGCATAGTGGTTAGCGCGCCTGCCTGTAACCAATAGGTAATGAGTTCAAGGCTCGACGTTGCTACCATTGTGGGCGATTGTGTTCTTGGGCAAGACACTTAACGACAATTGCTCCAACCCAGTGGTCACTAATGGGTTGTCCAAATTATCAGCCATACATAAAAAAATGAAAAAATCCAAAAAAATAATCACCTACAAAGTAACATACATGGTAACTCGTAAGCTTACACGAGGTGTTAAATCCGTGTGATAACGACTGTCGTTTTCCAGCCACGCGAGGATAAAGTAAGTTACATTCATTCATTCATTCATTCAATTGCTCCAACCCAGTGGTCACTAATGAGTTGTCTAAATTATCAGCCGTACATAAAAAATCCCTCCCCCCCCCCAAAAATAATCACCTACAAGGTAACATACATGGTAACTCGTAAGCTGGCACAGCGTGTATGAAACAGAACACCCGTGTTATAACGACATTCGTTTTCCAGCCACACGAGGTTAAAGTAAGTTACATTCATTCATTCAAAATACTATTAAACGTTTTACTTTTCTTTTAAATTTTTAAATGTAAATCTGGAAATAAAATACTATTAAATGTGTTTCCTTTCTTTTAAATTAATAAGTAAGTCTAAACGTAAACTGCAAGCGTTTTTTTAACAACTGTTGTTTTGTCGCTATATCCTGTCTTTTCTTTTAAAGTAGTTCTAAATCTTTGCTACCATAATTAAAGAGACAAATAAAGTTATTATTATTATTTTTGTAGAAGAAGCAACAGACAGAATGTTAACAACAACAACAACACCAAACACCAACGAAGCTTTACAAGGAGGCATCCGAACTCGTAAACTGAACGATGGGAATTATAGCATTGGCTGGAGATCTGTTTCTGGTCCTGTGGAATATTACCGCGTTATATATGTTCGGAGATCAGGTTCAAATGCTACCCAGGTAAGTAAATAAACCAACAGAATACATGAAATTTATTTCGTCTTTTCGGTGACGATAACAAAGAACAAGAGAATTTATAAAAGCGAAAAGACGGGTAGTAACGGTAAAACAACAGTTGTTAAAACACGCTTGTTGATAAAAAGAAAAGAAATAATGTTTAGGATAAAATGCAGGACCGTTACACCCTACAGACAAAACAGATATATTTTTACATGGTTTTGGATAGTTTTAAACTTTATGTGATTGTTTTTAACCTGCCTGATAAAGAAATTTTATCTTGTCTGATATAGTTTTTCATCTGGTAAGAAAATGTTTTTTTTAATATATAGTAAAGAGGGGAAGTTGGGACACCTTTAGCACATAATATCTAAATATCAGATTCGTTTAAAACAATTCAAAACAGTCTATGGAAGTTTTGAGGGTATCGGTTTAGAATTCTTTTTCTTTGTTTACTACCAAACGTAACAAATTTTCTTTGTTTACTACCAAATGGGAAGAGAAAGTATAATGAAAAGGTATACCATCTTCCCCCACCCTACTGTATTATTTACATTGAATTCTAAGTTCTTAACTTTATGTGATTGTTTTACCCGTCTGATAGAGTGAAAATAGTCTGAAAGTCTAAAAATTTTTTTTATACAAATATTTTTGTCGTTTTCGTTGTAAGTGGTAAATAAACTAAATAAAACTTTTTTTATATATTTTTGTTATTGTTTCAGTTAATTAAACTCATATTTAAATATAAATAGTTTTAATCTTAAAAACTTTTCTGTTTTTCTTGTTTTTAGTTATCTGTTCCAGCGCATGTGAATGAAATTCAGTTAAATAAACTGATACCTGGCCAGGAATATGATATTTCTATTATTGCTGTATATCCAAACCAAGAAGTTAACATTGGCAACATTGCTGTTACAAGTAAGTTGTCAGTATTTTAACAGTTTTGTTGTTTTCTAATTTTTTATTAATAATAATAATAATATTTTAATGTATTTGTTTTTTTTTGTGGGTGAAGTATTTGCCAAGGACCTGGAATTCAGATTTGGCCCATTACCCCAACACCCAGTGATTTAGGCCAGATTTGGCCCATTACCCCAACACCCAGAGATTTAGCCCAGATTTGGCTCATTACTCCAACACCCAGGGATTTAGGCCAGACTTTGCCCATTACCCCAACACCCAGAATGCCTATTCAAGTCTTTCATATGACCATGCTCAACTTTGCGAGACCGCATCGCAGTCAGACACATATATTTTGCCATTTTTATCCTCATGTGCGTACGAGTTACCACACTTTTCAACTTTATGTACCATTTTTGCTTTAATATGGCTTAGAATTTGAACAACCCATTCGAGACCGCTGGGTTGGAGCAAACCCCTAGTATAGTATATTGTATATATTTTAAAACATTATTTGTTATCAGCATCAGGTAGTGACAATGTTGCCCCTGATTCAAGTCGAACTGCATTAATTGAATGGGACCAACAGCCGTTAACATTTTCTTCTTATCGAATAACTGCAACACCAGTAAGAGGTGGCCAGGTAAAAAAATGAATAAATGAATGAATGAATGTAACTTACTTTGTCCTCGCATGACTGGAAAACGACAGTCGTTAAACACTGGTGGTCACTAATGGATTATCCAAATTATCAACCAGACATAAAATAAATACCCCAATAATACGCATCCACAAAGTAACATACATGGTAACTCCAAAACTGGCACGAGGTGTATGAAACAGAACACCTGTGTTTAACAAGTGTTGTTTTCCGGCCACGCGTGGATAAAGTAAGTTACATTCATTTATTCATTCATTCACCGCACTAGAGTAAAACAATGCATTTATTCTTTAGACCCATACATGGAATATAAGGTCAAGTGAAACAAGTGCTCACTTATCAGATCTAGAACCTGGTACTTTATATCATATTGTGGTTGAAGGGTATTTAGATGGACAATATGTTACTGTGGCTGATATTGAGAAAACAACAGGTGAAATTTTATTAAGGATTATTTTTTTTCATTAATGTTTTTACTTAGTTTGGCTGTATTTAAACATAACTGCAATAGCAAACAAGAAACAAAAAATAAAAAATACAAGAAAAAGTCAGGTAAGCTTTTTGTTAATTTTCGTTATGTCAACATTTTTACGGTGTTGGTACAAAAACCTTGCAGTAATATAAATTACACTTCTTTGTAGGAACCACTTCCCCCCAAAAGAGACATGTTTTACTTTGTGTTTATTATCTGCTTTGCATATTTTTTTAAATATTGTAATCTGAATTATTAATATACAAAATCGTTTCGCCAGAAAAGCGGTATAAGAATTATATTACACCTGACAGTAACAGTTTATATAAGCAAGATTTGTTTTTAATTTTGCTAATAAACATTATTATTAATTACAATTTCCGCCAGTGGTCACTAATGGGCCGTCCAAATTACCATCCACCATAAAAAAAGACAAAATCCCTCTAAAAAATAATCACCCACAAAGTAACCTACATGGTAACTCAAAAGCTGGCACGAGGTGTATGAAACAGAAAACTCGTGTTTAATTCGGCCATGCAAGGATAAAGTAAGTTACATTAATTCATTCATTTATTATTAGATATCGATTCTCCCTCAAATCTTGAAGTTACAAAAATAAATACCAATCTCATTGGAATAGAATGGTCACCTCCTAATTCACAGATAAGTGGATACAGTCTTACTTACCAGCTAGGTAAGCTGCATTTCATTATTAAAGTAAAATTTATATTATATTAAAATAATTTATTACTTTGAAAGTGCTACATACCAGCGCTGTGGCAAAGTGGTTAGCGAGCCTGTCTTTAACTCAGAGGTAATGGGTTGAAGGCTCGCTGCTGCCATTGTGGGCGTATGTGTCCTTGGGCAACACTTAACGGCAATTGCTCCAACCCAGTAGTCACTACTAAGTTGTCCAAATTACCAGCTACACAAAGAAAAAATTTAAAAATGTACCCTAAAAAATAATCACCAACAAAGTAACATACAAGGTAACTCGTAAACTGACACAAGGTGTATAAAACAGAACACCAGTATTTTATGACTGTCATTTCCCAGCTCACAAAGATAAAGCAAGTTACATTACATTCATTTCTAAAATTTTATAATTTGTTAGATGGCAGAGGAACAGAAACAGCCTACATACCTCCGCCACGTGTAAGTGATGTTCGAAAAACCCTTCGAAGGCTACAACCTGGCCAACGATACGTGATTCGATTATATGCCCATCTAAACGACATGGAAAGTTTGCCTGCACAAGTTTGGGCAGAGACTTCAGTTCCCTCTCCACAAAGGTAATAATATTAATAATAATTTTATTTGTCTCTTCGATTACGGTAGCAAAGATTTAGAATTGTTTCAAATGAAAAGAGCTTTAACCCAATAGTAAAGGGTTTAAGGCTTTTCGCTGCTAAAAATTGACGCAATGTGTCTCCTTGGTTAAGCCCCTAAATGGTCATTGCTCCAACCCAGTGGTCATCAATGTGTTATCCATATAAATGGTCATATAGAAAAAAAAAAGATACGCGTTTATTTATAAGCGATACATTCGGGCCAGAGCACAGTTCGTAAGCGCGCCTGCCTCTGACCTAGAGGTAATGGGTTCAAGGCTCTTTGTTGCTACCAGTGTTGCTCCAACTCAGTGGTCACTTATGGGTTGTCCGAATTATCAGCCAATCTTTAAAAAAAATAATTAACATTTGTGGTAACTCGTAAGCTAGCATGAGGTGTATGAAACAGAACACTCGTGTTTAATGACTATCGATTTCCAGCCACGCGAAGATAAAGTAAGTTACATTAATTTGTTCATGCCTCAAAGCTTTACTAAATTCATTCCAAATGCAGATTCCGAATAACTCAAGCAACTCCTAATTTGATTTCAATATCTTGGATCAAACCAAGCCATCTGATAACACATTACACGTTGCGTGTCATCGGTCCAGATGGTTTTGACGTGATTCACAACTTAAGATTAGACGATGATGTTAATAGTTACACCATACGGGATCTACAGCCAGGTAACTGACCAGCGCCGTGGCGTAGTGGTAAGCGCACCAGCCTGTAACCCAGAGGTAATGAGTTCAAGGCTCTTCGCTGCTACCATTGTGGGCGTATGTGTCCTTGGGCAAGACACTTAACGGCAAGTGGTCACTAATGGGTTGTACAAATTATCAGCCATACATAAAAAAAAAATCCCCCCCAAAAAATCCCCCACAAAGTAACATACATGGTAACTCGTAAGCTGGCCTTAGGTGTTAAACCCGTGTTATAACGACTGTCGTTTTCCAGCAAAAAAGATGTTAAAACACTTTAAACAAAAAACAATTATGATATTTTTAACCCACAAAATCGTTAAGACACTTTTTAACCTGCTAGGAAAAATTAATTATTTTGTTTTAATTTTAAGGGACAAGATATCACATTAATTTGGCTGCTTGGATTGGTCCTTTGTCTTCTCAGCCAGAATATAAATCCAAGATAACTCCTGAAACTGTAAGTTAAGTTTGTGTAATTAGTAATAGGCCTATATTGTTTTACTTGTTTGTAAACTTCATTTGCACGGCACCATGGCAAAGTGGTTAGCGCGCCTGCCTCTAACCCAGAGGTAATGGGTTCAAGGCTCAACGCCGCTATCATTGTGGGTGTATGTGTTTTTGGGTAAGACACTTAACGACAATTGGTCTAATAATTAATGACCTACAAAGTAACATACTTGGTAACTCTTAAGCTAGCACAAGGTGTATGAACACCCGTGTTATAATACTGTCGTTTTCCGGCCATGCGAGGATAAAGTAAGTTACATTCATTCATTTATTCATTACACCATTGTTGCTTCCAAGGTTCCTGATGTAAAAACCAAGGGTGAGTTAACTGACCAGGGATTCCTACTTCAATGGAAAAGTAAATCGAGATCAGTTGATGGATTTAAAATCGTGGTCGAACCCCAAGATGGAAGTGCAGGGTTTGAAACAACTGTTGACAGATTTACCAAGAGGTATTCACTAAAACATAGTCTTTGATCTAACATGGTGGTTTTCCAACCTAGTGGTCATTAATGGGTTGTCGAAATTATCAGCCATACATAAAAAAATGAACAAATTAACAAAAAAATGACTTATAAAGTAACATACATGGTAACTCGTAAGCTGGCATAACGTGTATGATACAGAACACCCGTGTTATAACGACTGTCATTTTCCGGCCACAGGAAAATAAAGCAAATTACATTCATTCATTCATTCATCCAATGCCTAAGCTGTTAATTTTCACTAAACAAATTCAATTAAACATTTTTATAAAAAAACAAACTTGAAAACCAACATATTCTTCAATGCCTAAACTGTTAATTTCTACTGAACAAATTCAATTCAATGTGTTTAGAAAATATTTTTTTTACAAATTCAGTTATATAATTTTTTTTAGGTATGAATACTAAAGATTCAAAAATTTATTTAATTTAAAAAAAATCACAAATTTTTTTTTTTTTAGTTATGAACTTGAAAATCTTTTGAGCAATGTCGCATATATAGTCAAAGTGTATCCCGTGAGTGGACACATCATAGGTGAACCTTCCGTAGTTCATATTCCTGCCTCTACCACCTCGAATGTGGTGTTAAACCATCTACAATGGAGATTACAAGTTACCTCGCTCGGAACAGATTCCATCGCAATTTCATGGAATAATCCATGGCATGATGTTGTTGGTGAGGAAAAATTGAACATTTTTTTACATGTAATGTAATATTAATTACTTTTTTGTGTCTTCGATTACGGTAGCGAAGATTTAGAAATATTTTAAAGGGAAAAACAGGATAATATAAATTGTAACTGTTATTTATTTTCGAAAAATATCTAAAAAGTTATTTATTTAAGTGTAATATGCTGCTGTATGTTTTCTGAAATTTTTACATTGAAACAAGCAAAAGGTATTTGTTTACAGAATATCTAAAAAGTTTATTTTTTTTACACTTTAAGTTTCACTTAATATATAAGAAATTATTTATTTACACTTTAAGTTCTAAAGAATATCTAAAAAGAATTTTTGCTTGCACTTTGATTTTGCAGAATAACCAAAAAGTTGTTTATTTACACTTTAAATTTTATAAAATACTTTAGAAGTTATTTATTTACACTTTAAATTTTACAGAGTATCTTAAAAGTTGTTTATTTACATTTTAAGTTTTACAAAATATCTAAAAAAATGTTGCTTACACTTTCATTTTGCAGAATATCCAAAAAGTTATTTATTTACACTTTAAATTTTACAAAATATCTAAAAAGAATTTTTGCTTACACTTTGATTTTGCAGAATAACCAAAAAATTGTTTATTTACACTTTAAATTTTAAAAAATATCCAAAATATTATTTATTTACAGAATACAGTTTGCAATACAAACAAATAGATGAGAGTGATGAATATTATCGATCAGTTGTTCCTCAACCACAAATAGGTGACAACCATGCTACGATCAGCCATCTGCAACCAGGAGAGTCATACACGATTAAACTGGCAGTGAGAAGAGGTAATTTTTTCAAATTTTTTATGATTTAGTTTCCTAATCTTAATAATAATAATATTTTTTTGGCCCTTGGATTACGGTAGCGAAGAATTAGGAAGATTTTAAATGAAAGGACAGGATATAGCGACAAAACAACTGCTGTTAAAACACGCTTACAGTTAAAAACATATTTACATTTAATTGTAAGAAAATAAGCGTGGTCGCTACACCTAGCGTTGAAACAAACCATTTATGTTTAAATTATTAAGTTAAACTTTTAGAAACAAAAGTGTGTTTAAAGATAGGGGAGACCGGGGATGGTTCGCTTATTGAAGTGTTGCTTCTAAACTACGACTTCCACCGCAAAAGAATTAATTTCGGCTATCAGTAACCAAACTATACCCTTACAACCAAAAACTTAAAAAGTAGATATTTCTGTTAAACTAACTTTTTTTATTTTAACTAATCGGTTGAACTGTGCATGCCCCCAAACATTATGCTGCTTTGTAATGGAAACAATAAGATTTGTTAATAATGATATCACAATGCTCTATTGTGACGTCATGTACATGGTCCGAAGTATCCCCGCGTCCGAAGTATCCCCGGTCTCCCCTATATCCATTTTTATTTAATAATACATATTAGTCTGGCGCCATGGCATAGTGGTTAGCGCGCCTGCATGTAACCCAGAGGCAATGGGTTCGAGGCTCGTCGCTGCTACCATTGTGGGCGTATGTGTCCTTGGGCAAGACACTTAACGACAATTGCTCCAACCCAGTGGTCACTAATGGGTTGTCCAAATTATCAGCCTTCCTTAAAAAAAATGAAAAAATCCCCCCCAAAAAATAATTACCCACAAAGTAACATACATGGTAACTCGTAAGCTGGCGCGAGGTGTTAAACCTGTGTGATAACGACTGTCGTTTTCCGACGTTTCCGTGAGATAAAGTAAGTTACATTCATACTTATTGTAGATTCCCAGAGTGATGGATTGATGAACACATTGCTTCTTAATGTGTCAACGTCAATTCCACCACCTTCCAACATACAAATGCAAAGATCAAGTGATGGAAGCTTAGTCTTCACCTGGCAATCACCAACTTCGGTATTTCTTTTCTCTTTTATAAATATTAATTTCTAAAAAAAATTCTAAAAAAATTATTTAAAAAAAACTTAAATTTTTATATTTATATTTATTTATATTACTTTTTTTCAAATTTTTTTTCTCAATTTTAATATATGCTCTACTTTTTAGAATAATAATTTTAACAATAATTAATCTTAATGTAAACTTGTTAAGTGTCTTAAAAACTGTTTTTTTGTCTTGAATTTTTATTTTTCTAATACTTTTTTTCTAATTTATATATATGAATCGTAGAATGGAAAGATGGGACACCTTTTCATTATTTTTCTCGTCCAGTTTGGTAATAAACAAAGAATATTTCAAGAATTAAAAAACCATAGATATTATGTGCTGAAGTTGTCCCGTCTTCACCCTACTATGTCTTTGACTACAATAACAATGAATACATTAATTCAAATTTATCAGAAAGGTAGAATCTCATTGCAAAATGACAATGTTTAAGACAAAATAAAACTATTATGCCTAGGTGTAGCGACCACGCTTATTTTCTTTCAATTAAATGTAAATATGTTTTAACTATAAGCGTGTTTTAATAACTTTAGTTTTGTCGCTATATCCTGTCTTTTTGTTTAAAATATTTCTAAATCTTTGCTACCGTAATTGAAAAGACAAACAAAGTTATTATTATATTATAAATATTTAAATAGTAGGGTGGGGGAAGATGGGACACCTTTAGCACAGAATAACTAAATATCCTGATCATGTTTTAAACAACTAACAATGGTTTATGGGAGTCGTGAGAATACGGTTTTATATTTCTTTGAATGCTCTTTGTTTACTACCAAATGTGACGGGAAAATAGAATGATAATGTGTCCCATCTTCCCCCACCCTACTATATGTTATATATTTCTCTATTACATATACTTTATAAGGCAGTAATACAATATATATTCTACAGTATGCAAGCAATTATATTGTTAAATATCGTGAAGTTTACCCATTTCTACAACATGAATATGTTGTAATGGAATTATCTGGGAGTGATACAAGTGTAACAATGCCTTTTCTGCAAGAAGGTACGAATATCATTGTTTTTCACTTTCAGGCAAAAGCAAGTTAAATTAAAAAACATTAATTTTGAGTAAAATTTGACATGCAATTATTTATTGTTGTTTTTTTCCACAAGTTTACCAATGTCTTTCTTTAAAATTGGATAAACGTTATTTTAATTTGACATGCAACTATTTATTATTATTTTTTCTTCCATTTTAGAAGAAAAGCAACTACAATCTAAAAAGCATTAACTTTTCGAATATATTAATATTATGGTCCATTTTCAAAGTTGATTTTTATGATATCTACGCCTTCATAAAAAAGTTATCATAAAAAATATATGTTAAATTTGAACAACTTTGATGCAAACTTTTTGTTTTTTTCCACAAAGATATGAAATTGTGTTTTACTTGAAACAAAAAAAATACTTATAAAAATATATCTTGAATTTAAATAATTTTTTATTCAAAATTTTTGTGCTTTTTTCCACCTAGGAAAAAGGTATGAAATCGTGTTTTACTCGAAACGTGGTGAATTTAGAAGTGATTCTGTTGTTGTTAATGTTGATGTACCAGTGTCCCAACAAGTAAGGAATTACTGCACAGATCCTGATACAGGTGCAACTTATGCAGTTGGGCAGGTATGTTTGATTTATACTAATGGTTCTTTTGTATTCTGTACCCTTTTAACAAAGTTCTAAATCAGATTTACCCCCAATATGTAATACGGGGGTTGATTTATTAAAAAGCAAAAACCAATAATTACATCAATTGTGGACGAATGCGCTTGCTTTTGGCAACGAGTTGTGGGTTCAAGGCTCGTAGCTGCTACCATTGTGGGCATATGTGTCCTTGGGCAAGACACTTAACGACAATTGCTCCCACCGAGTTTAATATTTTTTTTTTTAATAATAAACTGTCTTTGCAGAATTGGCTTTCCAAAGCGGGTCTATTCCTTATGAACTGCACATGTCGTCCATCTCTCACAGTGGACTGCAGTAGTGGAGAATGGTGTCATACTGAGTATGGGGTTTTCAATAAGACAAATACATGGCGGCAAGACAACCCAGAAAACAATAAAAAGGAAGAATGCGTTTGTAATGGAAGTTCTGGCTACACATGCTATCCAAGAAGTAAGATTTATTAGAAGTTAAACTTGGCTAGAATTAAACATAAATAGCTTGTTTATTGTCTGTCTGCAAAGTGGTGCTATCATTGTGGGCGTATGTGTCCTTGGGCAAGACACTTGACGGCATTTGCTCCAACCCAGTGGTCTCTAATGGGTTGTCTAAATTATCAGCCACACGTAAACAGTAAAGGAAAAATCCCTAAAAAATAATTACCCACAAAGTAACATACTTGGTAACTCGTAAGCTGGCAAAAGGTGTATGAAACAGAACACCCATGTTTAACGACTGTCATTTTCCAGTCACGCAAGGATGAAGTAAGTTACATTCATTCATTCATACTCGTAAGCACGAGGTGTATGAAACAAAACACCCGTGTTTAACGACTGTCGTTTTCCAGCCACATCAGAATAAAGCAAGTTACATTCATATTTATTTAATTTTTTAACTTTTATCTCAGATTGCCAAGATGGTGACCGATGGTATGATGAGGGTGAACCATGGACTTCTGATATTGATGGATACATTTGTAACTGTGTGTGTCCAAGTGAACATACACAACCATGTACTTCCACATGCCGACCATCGATTCTTGGACAAGTAAGTAAAATGTCCGACGCCGGTTTGTCGTAGATAAAAAAAATACTTAACGGCAATTGCCCCAACCCAGTGGTCACCACACAGCCACATATAAATAATGAAAAAATCAAAAAAAATAATCACCTATAAAGTAACATACATGGTAACTCGTGAGCAGGCGTGCATCCCTCTAACCCAGAGATAATAGGTTCAAGGCTCTTCGCTGCTACCATTGTGTGGTGTATGTGTCCTTGGGCAAGACACTTAACAGCAATTGCTTCAACCCAGTGGTCACAAATGGGTTGTCCATATTATCAGTCATACAGAAAAAAATAAAAATCGACCCAAAAATAATCACCCACAAAGTAACATACGTGATAACTCGTAAGCTGGTACGAGGTGTATGAAACAAAACACCCGTGTTATAAGGACTGTCCTTTTTTTGGGCCATGCGAGGATAAAGTAGGTTACATTTAAGAAGTGGAAAAATATGTTTAGTATTGTGTTACAGCATTTACTTGTGAATGAAAGTAGTTTTGAGACAACAGTGTAATTTGTTTAACATATTTTTATTTTCAAATGGATTAAATATTGTATTGTAAAATACAAATTATGAATGAGTGTAACTTGCTTTATCCTTTTGTGGCCGAAAAACAACAGTTGTTATAACACGGGTGTTATGTTTCATACACCTCGTGCCAGTCTACGAATCACCAAGTATGTACTTTGTAGGTGAATATTTTTTGGAAACATTTTTTATGTATGACTGATAATTTTGACAACCCATTAGTGACCACTGGGTTGGAGCAATTGTCATTAAGGGTCTTGCCCAAGAACTATTCCTTACTAATTAAGGAAGAACATTACGAACATGACTTTTAAAACTGACATTTGGCAAACTTACAGCTATATTCGAATTAGGTGAATAAAATTACTTTGCAATGTTTGAATACCAATATAAAATAAACACAGCAAAACTTATTATTATTACGTTAGATAACATAAATGTTTTTATCCTTAATGAAAGCAGTATTATTTTTAAACAATAAACAAGCGAAAAAAAACTCTGTAATTAACGGTAAAAATAACAATTGTTAAAATGGTTAAAATTGTGTATAATGTTGATGCGGGGTGAATTAGTGTAAAAATCCTCCAGGAAAATGTTTTGTAATCTTAAAGGACCAACGTCTGACATAGAATGCATACGCTAATGCTGTTTCGCCGTATGGCAGATAAAAAAATGGTCGTTTGAAATTACAAACAAAAGTTCCAGAAAATTTTTTTCAACTTTATGGGGTAATATATGAAAAGTGCTTATAATAAAATTGTTTCTTTTTTAGGATATCGGTTTCGAAAGCAAGCGTCGTTAATTTTACTGGCAGTGGTGTTCAGTAAAAAACGGCAACTGTTTCTGTTCCTGTCATTGCTTTATGCAATGCACAATTTTGTTTTACTTTTTGATTTCCAATGTCCCGAAGTTCGGAACATTTTTCGTTGAATAAACTTTGAAGTGATTGCAAATTGTAAAAATGTTGATGAAAATTCAGAATACTGAGTTACCAGTGACTTTCTCGTTGCTTTTCTCATTTTGATCAAAAGTCAAGTTGACGTTGCCGTATGTATTATGGTCCCCTTGTTGTTTAAACTTACCTGCTGTATAAAAAAAAACAATGGCAAAAAGTCAATCAGTAATAACTAATAATGCAGTTGAAAAAATATATAGTAGGGTGGGAGAAGATGGGACACCTTTAGCACATAATATTCAAATATCCTGATCGTGTTTTAACAATTAACAACGTTGGAGTCGTGAGGAGACGGTTTTACAATTCTTTGAATGCTTTTGGTTTACTACAAAATGGGACGATAAAAAAGAATATAAAGGTGCCCCACCCCCCACCCTACTATATAAACTTTACACTCAAAACTTGTCCCTGAGTTATGAATATATTAAATGAATCAATATCATATATCAAGTATAGTGGGGTGGGAGAAGACGGGACACCTTTAGCACATAATATTCAAATATCCTAATCGTGTTTTAACAATTAACAACGTCGGAGTCGTGAGGACACGGTTTTGCTTTCAATGTTTTTGGTTTACTACCAAATGGGACGATAAAATAGAATACAAAGGTGCCCCATACCCCACCCTACTATATAAACTTTAAACTCAAAACTTGTCCCTGAGTTATGAATATATTGAATGAATCAATATTATTGAGTATAGTAGGGGGGGGGGAGAGATGGGACACCTATTCATTCTATTTTCTTGTCCAATTTCTTAGTAAACAAAGAACATTCAAACAATTATCAAATCGTATCCTCACGACTCCCATAGACCGTTGTTAATTGCCTAAAACACGATCAGGATAATTGGATACTATGTGCTAAATGCCCACCTTCCCCTACATGACTATAAATACGTTAAGCTGTGCATGTTAAAGTACAACTGCATTTACACACCTGGTGCCTTTAGTTCGTCTGAAGTGTCCTCTTTTTTGCACTTTTGTTTGTAAGCCACAAAAACGATGATAATTACGACAATCCAAGCGGCCTGTTTAAAAAATGGTATAAAGTTATGAACCACATCATAATAATAATAACTTTTGTTTGTCTCTTGGATTACGGTAGCAAAGATTTAGATATAAATATTTTAACAAAAAGACAGGATATAGCGACAAAACAACAGTTGTTAAAACACGCTTATAGCTAAAACATATTTACATTTAATTGGAAGAAAATAAGCGTGGTCGCTACATTATAATTTTTGTTTCCAATAAATACCTGGCTGACTAAATAAATAACTGGGAATAGGATCATTCTTCCTGTTTCTTGCAGAGTGAATCCAGATAGTTGTATTATTGAGATCGCCAGCTGAGTGTTTTGAACTCCGGTTTCAAGACTTACTGTACGTCTTTGGTAATGATGGAGGCGTATGCGTGGAATCAAAGATATAATCGAAGATATTGCTGATAAATTGCGATGTCAGATTAGAAACGCAGAGTAACTCAGTGAAAGATTGAATGGAACTTGCTTAATCCTCACGTAGCCGAAAAATGACAGTCGTTATAACACGGGTGTTCCGTATCATACACCTTTTGCCAGCTTATGAGTTACTAAGTATGTTACTTTGTGGGTGATTTTTTTGGGGGGGTTTTGTGTAATATTTTGGAAAACCTAAACACTTTGCCAATGGTCACTAATGGTCTATGGGTTGTTTAAACTGTCCGCGCTCGTAAAAAAATACAAAGTCCACAAGTCACTTTCGCTCGTATACGGGCCAAAGTGTATGAAACAGAACACCCATTATAAAATCTGTCGTTTTCCAGCCACGCGAGGATAAAGCAAATTATATTCATGCATTCGTATAGTAGAAGGGGGGGGGGGGGGGTGTTAATTGTTTAAAACACGATCGCAGGACGTTTAGATATTATGTGCTAAATGTGTCCCTTATCCCACCCTACTATACATTCATTCATTGTATGACTTACTGTATCCGAGTATCATCCCAATTGCAGGAAAAATTGCTGCGCAAACAATCTGACTTGGAAGAATGGACCACACTCCGTTAAAAGTAACAATTGAAATCACAGCGACTACAATTATTGCAATGGCTCCGAGGATTGATAGAATCTGAATTTGTGAATGAATACATGTAACTCACTTTATCCTCGCGTGTCCAGAAAATGACTGTTGTTAAACACTGGTGTTCTGTTTCATACACCTCATGCCAGCTTATGAGTTATCAAGTATGTTATTTTATGAGTGGTTGTTTTTTTATGTGTAGATGATAACTTGGACAACTCATTAGTGACCACTGGGTTGGAGCAATTGTCGTTAAGTGTCTTGCCGAAGGACACATATGCCCACAATAGCAGCAGCGACAAGCCTTGAACCCATTACCTCTAGGTAAGAGGCAGGCGCCATAACCACTTATTTGTCCAGACATAGGCTACCTTAACTAGTTTGTCTGCATGGCGAGGAAATCTCCATCTGATAATCATTCCAAGTGCTATTGGTACAATCAACGCTGCTAAAGTGACGCCTGTAATAAAAGATAGGAGATTAGATAATTTAAAACTAACTATATAGTAGGGTGGGAAAAAATGGGATACCTTTTCATTCAATTTTCTCATCCCATTTAGTAGTAAGCAAAATAAAGAAATATATAACTGTCTCCTCACGACTCACCCATGGACCGTTGGATATATAGTCTATTATGTATTAACTGGGACTTGTTAAAATAAGTTTTCCCAGCTAGATTTTTGACTGTAGTGAGCGTGCTGTTATATATAGTAGGGTGGGGAGAGATGGGACACCTTTAGCACATAGTATTCAAATGTCCTGATCATGTTTTAAGCAATTAACAACGATCTATGGGAGTCGTGAGGATAGGGTTTTATATTTCCTTGTTCTGAATGTTCTTTGTTTACTACCAAATGTGACGAGAAAATATAGAATGATAATGTGTTAGCACGCCTGCCTGTAACCCAGAGGTGATGAGTTCGGGACTCGCCGCTGCTACCATTGTGAGCGTATATGCCTTTGGGCAAGATACTTAACGGCAATTTCTCCAACCCAGTGGTCACTAATGTCACTAAATTTCCTAATTTTCGCTACCATAATCGAAGAGACATTTAAAGTTATTAGTATTAATATATTATTACCTAACGTTTCAAAGGGTACTACCATCGATTGATCAAATCCAAGTGTGTAGATGTACAAGAGAAGCGGCATCATTCCCAATCCTAACGTGCTTGATACTGTTGTCATTGTTATGCTGTAAAAATATCAACTTTACAACGAGCAGCACAACAACAATACGTTTTTAACTGTAAGCGTGGTTTAACAACTGTTGTTTGTCGCTATATCCTGTCTATCGTTTTTATATCTTCGCTACCGTAACCTATGAGACGAATAAAGTTGTACTATTATTATAGTACTGTGGGGTAAAATAGGACACCTTTAGCACATAATATCCAAATATCTTGAAAATGTTTTTAACAATTAACAACGGTCAATGAGAGTCGTGAGGATATGGCTTTATAATTCTGTGAATGTTCTTTGTTTCCTACCAAATTCGACAAGAAAATAGAACGAAAAGGTGTCCCAACTTCCCCCACCCTACTATATGATAACAATAATTTGAAGAGGAATTAAAAACCTATAAAAAACAAAAGCAAAGAACAATAGGAAACCAACGGACCAAATACGTTGGAACATTACTCCTAAAACCAGACCTTTTATATATAGTAGGGTGGGGGAAGATGGGACACCTTTTTATCCCATTTTCTCGTACCATTTGGTATTAAACAAAAAACATTTAAAGAAATATAAACCCGAATCCTCACGACTTCTATATGACGTTGTCAATTGTTTAAAACACGATCAGGATTTTCGGATATTAAGTGCTAAAGGTGTCCTATTTTACCCCATCCCACTATACCTTTATAGGGGCAAAAAATAAAGAATAATTTTAAAAACCTCAAATCCATGTCTCCGTCTATCCAATACGCAGCAATATTTGAAGTTGATCCACCAGGACAGGCACCCAAAATCAACAAAGCCAATGTTTCTGGTTCTGGCATTTGAAATGCCTTTGCAAGGCCAAATGCTATCGATGGCATTATAACTAAAAAAACATGAAAATACGGGTATTTATTTCTGTAGCATTAAAAATACAAAGAGTATGTAGAAATGTGGTTATATTTTCTGAAACAATAAAAATGCGATCAGTATCTGTAGAGACGATTTTTTTTTTTTTCTGAGTCAATAAAAACACGAACAATTTGTGAAAATGTGTTAATTTTCTTGTTGAATCGTGGAAAAAAAATGTGTTCAATTATTTTGAAAATGTGTTCAATTATTTTCTGAAGCATTAAAAACACGAACAGTATCTGAAAAGCGGTTATTTTTTTTTAAGACAATAAAAGCACGAACAGTATGTGAAAATTTGTTCAATTTTTTTCTGAAACATTTAAAATACGAACAATATACTTACCAAACTGGCAGAAGAATCCCACGATCACGCCAGATGGTTTTTTGAGATGTTTAATTACTTTTGGAAATTCTACTGCGCAACCCATTCCGATCATTATGATGGCCAGCATGACAGTAATCAGTATGTTTAGTATCTGTCGTGAGGGGTCTGGTTTGGGAAAGTTACCACCAGTCCCATTGATGGTTCCGTTAGTGGTAACATTCGGAGCAAACGTAGTAATATCCATTTTAAACAGAAATCTATCGGAATATACAAATTCTAGTTGCTGACAAAAAAATATTTTAAGAATATACTCGGCAGGGTGTTTAGATGCAGTAGGTTGGGGGAAGATGGGACGCCTTTTCATTCTGTTTTCTCGTACCATTTTGTAGAAAGCAAAGAACATTCTAAGAATTATAAAACCGTATCCTCACGACTTCCTTTCAGGCCGTTTTTAATTGTTTAAAACACAATTAGAATATTTGAATATTACGTGCTAAAGTTGTCCCATCTTCCGCGACATTAGTATATGTTTTCAGCACCTCGTGTCCTGTGACTTTATTCTGACATACTTTTACTTAATAAGTATCACATAACATAACCGTCGTCATTTATACTCCAGCAAAATCATAAACCGTAGATATGAAATTGATCAAACAGTTATGAAGTATGACGAAATTTTATTGCGTTATTAATAAAATATTTCCAAAAACCGAGCGCGATAAAAATTTTATTATTTTAATGTAACTTTTTACTATCGTTCTTTATTTGAAGGTTTCGTTGAAAATACGTTTCATATTCTAATTAAATAATATGTTCTGTTGGCCT
Source organism: Ciona robusta (assembly GCF_009617815.1). Lineage (NCBI taxonomy): Eukaryota > Metazoa > Chordata > Ascidiacea > Phlebobranchia > Cionidae > Ciona > Ciona robusta. Next base: position 4,776,763 of record NC_143243.1, on the reverse strand, counting down.
ATTTCTTTCGTAATACCTCCACGGGTCAATCCTAATGGCTTACGCAATGTTTGTTGGTCGTTAAGGCTTACTGGAAATTCTGCAGCCTAGCTGTATTAATGTAAGGTGGGGTAAAATGGGACATTCATGCGAATCGTGTCCCATGTTAACGAAATTAAAACACATGATGTTTTTAGCGATACCATGAGTTTGTACTATCATATCTCTTTTAATTGACAACGTACTTGTAAAAATACAGCAGGATGGGGTAAGATGGGACTCATTTGGCAAATAATATACAAATATCCCGATCGTGTTTTAAACAATTAACAACGGTATATAGGAGTTGTGAGGATACAGTTTTATAATTCTTTAAATGTTCTTTGTTTACAACCAAATGGGACGAAAAAATAGAAAGAAAAGAAGCCTCATTTCCCCCCACCCTACTATGTATAAAAACACAAGAAAAGTTATTTAGCAATTCGCACAGCGGGTGCTATTTTTGCGATTCGCAAACGGACGAGTTAAGATGAGACCATGAGATAAAGTGTAATAATTATTTATCGAGCGCTCTGTCTTGTACAAGGTGTCGAATGTAGATTGTCTTCGTTATTCGATCTTTGGTTATTGATTACTGTCAGGTTACGAAGTACATTAAACCGCAATGCATAACATATTCTAACTCTGAGTTCGACTTTTTATATAAAGATAAATGAAAACTTCTTATAATAGAATTTGACAAATCAGGCCACCTCTTTATTGCAATACAAAAACATAAAAATAAATGCCTTTTATAGACGGCGATTCGCGTCCGTGTGTATACGAAGTGCATTAAGCCACAATGCATTCCATGTTCTACCTTTAAAGTGACTTGCTGTACAAGGAAAACTAAATGACCATTTTAATGGAATGTGGCCAAGCGGCGTGTTCAAGTTTTTAAATATCTTTCCTGAATAAATATTGTTTTAAAATATTTATGTATGTCTGCTGACTCTTACATTACATTATATTCTGGATAACTGGACATTACTTCAAATATCAGGAATATAATTTTCCCAAAGAAAGTCATGTTTCCAACATATAGTAGGGTGGGGAAGGCGGGGCACTCTTATATTTATTTTCCTCGTCCCATTAGGTAGTAAACAAAGAATATTTAAAGAATTATAAAACTGTATTCTCACGACTTCTATAGACTGTTGTTAACTGTTTAAAACACGATCAGGATATTTGGATCTTATGTGATAAAGGTGTCCCATCCTACCCCGCAATACTATTAGCAACAGCGAGCTTCGAACCTGTTCTTATCGGCGAGAGTATATTTTAACCTATGTAAAACGACTTATATTATTTCTAACACCTGCTAATTTGGTGTGGTTTAATTTCAAACCTAAAACGATCAGCTACAAATTTATTCAAAAAGCCCTAAATACCTTAAAATGCAACTACATTGTAACCTATACGTAAAAAAAAAACATTTAAAAATATTCAAAGACAAACTAAACGCATACACTAACTTAACTACAGATACTACTGGCAAAGAAACACGGGGAAACTGAATAACTTGTAGAACACAATGGATTAGAAATGCAGATTGCAAACGGCGCGCGCGGTGCCTTAATTAAAGGCGCTGGTGTTGGATATAGTAGTGTGGGGAAAGATGGGACACCTGTTCATTCTATTTTCCCTTCCAATTTGGTAGTAAACAAAGAAAATTTAAAGACCTTTTACTATGCTTTCACAACTCCCTTAGACCGTTGTTAATTGTTTAAAACACGATCGGGATATTTAGATAATATGTGCTAAAGGTGTCCCATCTTCCCCCACCCCACTATATATTTGTTTCGATCATTTATTTGTACTGGGCGCTATTAAGCATGCGACGAAACGTTACTGCATATGAGTCATAGTAATATTTTGCTCCGAAACGTTTTTAAGTCGGTCCGTATTTAATGTACCTCGTATGGGATTTGTTTCAGCCTACTGCAGTTGCGTAGTAGCGTCGCGGCGCATGCGCAGTAGCGCCCGGTACAAAATATATTGGTCGGAACGAATATATCACGACCATGAAACATAGTAGGATGGGGGAAGATAGGACACCTTTTCATTCTACTCGTCCTATTTGGTAGTAAACAAAGAACATTCAAAGAATTATAAAACCGTATACCCACCTAGACCGTTGTTAATTGTTTAAAACATGATCAGGATTCAGGATATTTTGATATTCTGTGCTAGAGGTGTCTTGTCTTCCCCATCCCACTATACATTACATTGAAGAAGGCGAAATCAATACAATACCTACTGTGAACTCTAAATAAATAAACACAACATTCGAATATAGATTTATTATTTACATCACTTTGCTCTTTGCAAGTAAAAAGTAATCGAAGTTTTTGTAAAATATAATAGAATCAAACAAAACTATGAGAGGGGATAAATAAGATGTTAATTATTTATAGTTTTCTCATGCTGACTTTTATAGTTTCGATGCAGTAAAAAAAACAATTCACGCAGTTTAAATCCCTACTGTTAAAAATAGCGACCCAGGTATGTGAAGAGGAGTGATAATTATGGCTTAGAGTTTCTATTCTGATTGTTGTGGTCCCACAGAGACCGATTTGCAATCTGGGCCAAACCTGGCCCATTTTCCCTCATCACTCTGTACAGAATTTCTTATATGTATTAATGATATTGTCTTTTTAGAGAAAGGAGTGGCCTTGGGCAAGACACTTAACGGCAGTTGTGGTCACTAATGGGTTGTCCAAATTATCAACCACACACAAAAAATGAAAAAAATCTGAAAAAATTGTCACTTAAAAGAAAAAATACATGGTAACTCGTTAGCTGGCACAGGTATATGAACACCCGTGTTAGAACGACTGTCGTTTTCCGCCAACGCGAGGATAAAGCAAGTTTCATTCATTCATTCATTCATTCATTCATTCATTCATTCATTCATTCATTCAATCAAATATAGTTACAGCTTTTCAGATAGACAGACAGTGAAAGTTATGTTTACTACTCCATTACATTCTTCTGATTCCTTTGTGTCGTCAACATCAGAAACTTGTTTTTCATTTTCTGTAAACCGATGAGCATAAAAAATACACACTGTATTTATATTATAGACATATCCAATATGTATATAGTAGGGGGTGGAGGAGTAGACAGGACACTTTAGTAATATCCAAATATCCTGATCGTGTTTTAAACAAATAATAAAAAAAACTGTAAACAACAATCATCCACAAAGTAACATACTTGGTAACTCGTAAGCTGGTACGCGGTGTATGAAACAGAACACCCGTTATATTGATATAAATGTGTGGACAAACACACATTTTATTTCTTTTTTATGCCAACTACATTACTTTATCACACGTTTGATTCACCTGTTTCGATTGATAATGATTCATTCGTCAAGTTGCCTATTTTTCGTCTTTGGTACAACCGGTAACTGAGAGTTAAAGCAATCGCCCAGAAAACCTTTCGTAATAAAATATACAATTTTGACTGTTTTCTAACAAAAATAATATAGAGAAGGGTGGGAGATACGAGACACTTAAGCACATATTGCCTAAGTTTTTCGAACTTTAAATATTTATGGCGGTTTTGGCCTTTGGAGTGTACCGGGAATTGATACTATCATACCTTTATTAATTGACAACACCTCAAAGAAAAAGTCTATAGTCTTCCCCCACCCTACTATACTTTACAGACATTGCAACTGTTATGAAATGTATATCAAATCAATTTACGTTTACCTTTATAATAGTTTGTTGCCCAACATTCGATCGTAAAGTTATATTCACCAATAATTTGGCTACATTTCTAGCCACACAGAATAAAAAAGCGAAGAAAATGAACCTCACTCATTCATTCGTTCATTAGCCCGTTTCCGTAGCCAAACGAAAAAGAATCTTTTCGTAAAAAAAGACCCGAAAATTTGATTTGTTCGCACAACAGTACCTGTGCAATTGCATACAGTAACGGGACAATGACCATTTCGCCAATAATTTGTGGCGCAAAACCAGATAAGAGAATGATCGACCCTGACAGTTGTGTGTTTTGAATACCAGTTTCGACACAAACAGTTCTTCGTTGGTTATGATGAAGGTATAGCGGTCGGTACAGCGAAACCAGAGATGAAAGCCCTGTTAAACATAAAATACTCTGGGGTAAGATGGGACACCTTTAGCACATAATATCAAAATATCCTGACCGTATTTTAAATATTTAACAACGGTTTAGTGGAGCCGTGAGGGTACCGTTTTATAATTCTTTGAATGTTCTTTGTTTACTACTAAGTGCAATAAAAAATAGTACGAAAAATGTCCCATTTTCTCCACCCTACTACAATATGACTTATTTGTCTCTTTGAAAACGAGAGCGAAGGTCATGTTATAAAAAGTGAGAGAAAAAAACCAACAGTAAAACGACAGTCGTTAAATCACGCTATGAATAAAAGGTGTTGGTAAGAGCATCAGTTAAAATGCTGTTACGCCAAGGCTTGTTTAAATACATTTGTGTCAATTGGTATTGGTACGATAAAACTTGTACTTACCGTAACCTAATACCATTCCAACGAATGGCAGAATACAAGCTGTTACTATTTGGAATGCCGTAACAACAAATTGCGACCCGTAAGCGACAATTGAAACGACTGCAACCCCAGCAATTACTATGATACCGCCGATAGAGCATACCTACAAGGACTAAAGTCATAAGAATACAAAAACAAAAGGTAAAAAACTGCATACCTTCAGTACAATAGTTGCTTTGGATGGCCACATGTAGCGAATAAAGATTCCAATAGCAATTGGGATGATAAGTGTCGCCAATGTAATGCCTTGATAAATTGTTGTGTAAGATATAGTAGGGTGGTAATTTTTGTTCATGAAGTGGAAAGGATTCAAGCCACTGAATACCAAATAGCCAAAATACGTGGTCTTACTTCCACACATTTTATGAAATGGGGTGCAGCCGTTTGTTAATGTTGTTACTGCAACCGTACTGTTGTTCGCGTAATTTTTATTGCAATAAAAAAATAAGAAAAAAAGATATAGTAGGGTGGGGGAGGCGGAAAACCTTGGCACGTAATATCCAAATAACCTAATCGCGTTTTAAACAATTAACAACAGCCTATAGGAGTCGTGAGGATACGGTTTTATAATTCTTTGAGTGTTCTTTGTTTACCACCAAATGGGACGAGAGAGTAAAACGTAAAAGTGTCCTATCTTCCCCACCCTACTATAACACATATTGCATAACCTTTTTCAAATCTTGAGCTTTCCTTACCTAAAGTGTCAAACGGTACAACCAACGACTCATTGTATGTTTGTCCATATAGAAAAAGCAACAATGGCATCATTCCTAGCGCCAATATGCTCGAACAAGTTGTCATTGTGATACTGTTCAATAAAAACGTTACGAGTTTTTTTTTACGAGTTTTTATCCTAATGTAATAAAACAGATACTAGTTCACCTCAAGTCCATGTCGCCATTCATCCAATACGTGGCAACGTTAGATGCTGATCCTCCAGGACACGCTGCTTGGATGAGTAGTGCCAATGATTGGGCATCGGATAATGAAAATATGAGAATCAGAATGTATGCGATCAGTGGCATCAATCCTGAGAACAAATTATATACACATATATATATATATATATATATATATAGTAGGAGATGGAACACCTTTAGCACATAATATCCAAATATACTGATCGTGTTTTAAACAATTTACAACGGTATGTGTAATTCATGAAGATATGGTTTTATAATTCTTTGAATGTTTTTTGTTTACTATACCAAATGGGAAGAGAAAGTAGAACAAAAAGGTTACCAATATTCCCCCACCCTACTCTATTGCGGAAAAAAACGGTATAATTGTTTGTTCATTTTTATTAGAATATTAGAAATCAAATTAATTACATCGAAAAGAAGGAAATGGCAGTCGTTAAAGTACTTTATGGCTAAAATGGGAAAATATCGTTTAAAACTTAAACATCTTAAAACTAAAATCGTTAAAGTACTCTATGGCCAAAATAGATATCAACTAAAACTTAAAACATCTTTATCAAAATGCTTACCAAATTGACAAACGAAACCGGTAATAACTCCGGTTGGTCTTTTCAAATGCTTTTTGATCTTTTGTAGCTCGACAGCGCATCCCATGCCCACCATAATAACAGCGAGTAGGATACCGATCAAAAGATTGAGAACTATAGTGAGAGTTTCAGTTTGAGGGGGCCCTGTAGCGCTGGTGGTGTTTTGTGTGGAATTAATAAACTCCACATACGTCGTGTTTTCATACATTTCCATTGCCTCTTAAAACCAAACACGTAATGGTAAATTTCTGTTAAAAGTTTGTCACATTCAAAATGTAATACTTATAAGGCATAGTAAACACTTATATTGTATAGTATGGTGGGGGGAGATGGGACACTTCTTCATTCGATTTTCTCGTCCCATTTGGCAGTAAACAAAGAACATTCAAAGAATTATAAAACCGTATCCTCACGACTCCCATAGAGCGTTGTTTTGTTTAAAACACGATCAGGATATTATGTGCTAAAGTTGTCCCATCTTTCCCCACCCTACTATAATATAAACTGCGCGCTAGAATTCCTGTTTTATGACTGGCCTTTGCTGCGATTTGGAATGCTAATATACGAACCCGGCATTAAATATCATGTTATTACTTACTCAGCAATAAATGTAATGATAGGTAAATATTATTTTTACTATATAGTTCTAATTTCAATTGTTTCTAAATTCCTTTTAAGTGTTAGTTGTGTAATAATACTTATGTATTCGTATGCTAAATTTAATCATAATATTTAAAGATTGCTTTAATAATGTGCGTTTACAGAAACAAATTTTTAAGTGTTATTTTAAGACAAGTTTAAACATATGAATATTAAATGAATGTTAAGGAATTTAAAGCATTACGACACATTACATAAATTCTCATTTCCAGTAATGGCAGAGCTATATATTTTTATCTGGCAATAAAAGTTTACGTTTATTTTGCAAAGCAATGTTTTGACCGCTTTCAAATAACTTTAAATAAAAATTAAACCTTAGACCGAATCAATAAACGATAAGGTTCCTTCTTCAAGTTGCCTTTTTCGTATATAGGGAAAAGGTATTCTCTTCTTGGCAATAAAACTGTTAAAGTTATGACTAAGTATACTCGTTTCTTTTTGACTACCGTATGTAAAATTTTACGAGTAGCAATGTAAGCATATAAGCCCAACGTCAGATGTCAGCGACCGCCAGGCCTGCAGTTCGACAACCTTTACGATATTTGGATTTCAAAATTAGGTTTATTTTACTAACCTTCATTCAATGACGCAAGGTATAGTAATATATATAGTACTCTGGGGTAAGACAAGACACCTTTAGCACATAATATCTAAATATCCTGATCGTGTTTTAAACAAATAACAAACGTCTATGGGAGTCGTGCGGATACGGTTTTATAATTCTTTGAATGTTCTTTGTTTACTATCAAATGGGACGAGAAAAAAGAAAGAAATGTGTCCCATTTCCCCACCCTACTATAGTATATGCGATATTTTTCGGTCTTACATACACTAAACCTTAGTTGCCACATTGGAATTCTTAGCATATATTTTCCCATGCTTTGAAAATCAAAAGGTTCCGGGGTGATGCCATGAGTTTTTTCGCTTATAACTTTAAAATGACGTCAAAATATCACAAGTTATTTATTATTCATTAAGTTTTAATATTAAAAACGTTGAAGTTAGTTCAAACAAAAATGTACGTTGAAACATCATTTCATTCATTTTACAATTAAATAGCACACAATTAGTTATAAATTAATGGGTTTTACAAAATAATTTTTAAAATAGGAATATTTACCAAGGGGAGTTTACTTTGTAATATTTTTAAGGTTAAATAAATTAGTATATGGCAGAGTGGGAAGATAGGAGACCTTTATCACATAATATCCAAAAATCCTGATCGTGTTTTAAACAATTAACAACGGTTTATGGAAGTCGTGGGATTACGGTTTTATAGTTCTTTGAATGTTCTTTGTTTACTACCAAATGGGAAAATAGTGTATAAAGGTGTTCCATGTTCCCCAACCGCCTATAACTTCTATTTTCCTTGCTTGGCGGGGCAACGATAGAGTTTTAACACGGGTGTTCTGTTTCACACCTTGTACCAAATAATTATTTTAATGTTATTGCAGACAATTTACCCAATCTATTAGGGACCACTCGGTTCTGTTACTAATCCGACAAAACTGAATTACCTAAAATTAAAACGACACAATTATAGCTATAGGAGAATAGAGGTAAGATGGGACACCTTTAGCACATAATACATAAGTATTGAGTTTTCAACAATTAAAAACGGCCTATGCGAGTCGGAAGGATGCGGTTTTATAATTCTTTGAATGATCTTTGTTTACTACCAAATGAAACAAGAAATAGATTGAAAAGATGTCCCATCTTCCCCCACCCTACTTTATATTGCGCTACAACAACTAAATCTATGAGAAAAAAATGATCTCAACGAAACAGTTGCTTCAAAACAAGCATGAAGTGTAGCACATACATAAAAATTGTGGCTAAATTTGTGAAGTAACCGCATGGACATTAAGGTATAGCTCGAGCTTGGAACCTATTTCCACCAAAACGGGAATGAGACGAAACTTCGCCAAGATGACCAAATATATTGCGGCTTCCAGACGTTTCTTCAATAACAGTTTGTTGGCTTGGTTGGAGAGATTCAATCTCTGAAAATATCCAAGACATATTGTCTGTTTCATCGCCTGCAAAATAAAATAAACAAATCATTGAACATCGTATGAGAAAGTTCGTTATAACGTTTCTTAAAATTCTTATACAAATCCAAAACGTCCCTTAAAACTTTAAACGAAGTTAAAATGTTCGTTAAAAACTTTAAACAAATATTTGTTTAGCGGCTCATACGGTGTACTAGTCCGCCCGGTTAGTAGACGTCGGAAATAGACTACGTTTTTATACTAGATTAGCCGCTAAAAGATTAACATTATATGCCTAGTAGCAAAAGTAACGGAAAGCCTATGTCCTCGCGACTATACCACAGCCAGTTGTTAATTGTTTAAAAGATGGACAGAATATTGGGATATTAATTATGTGCTTAAGGTGTCCCATCTTCCCCCACCCTACTATATCTTTCAAACAACAGTGGTTATGGTAAACAACTCACGTAATTAGTTAAAACAACATTATCAATCTAAAATTTCGAGAGTATTTAAAGAAAATAAAAAAAAGATTTAAAACGAAAATAAAGTTTTGAAACAAAAATTATGACTAAAGTACGGACTTAAAACAAAAATTATGACCAAGACGTTTGTTACATACTTTCACAGAGCTGCTCATAGTCATCACAACATGAACGAAAGTGTTTGCATTCTGCGTCACAAGTACAACCGGTAAATGATTGGGTTCTTGTTGCTCGAGATAGGGAAGGTCTTTTACATTGTGGGAATCCAGGAAACTTTACAAGGCAAGATGAACCTATAATAATAACTTTATTTGTCATTTTGATTACGGTAGCGAGGATGAAGAAATATTTTAAATGAAAAGACAGGATATAGCGACAAAACAATAGTTGTTAAAACACGCTTACAGTTAAAAACATATTTATATTTAGTTGTAAGAAAATAGGCGTGGTCGTTAAATCGAGCAGACAAACAAGCCATATATGTTTAATTATTATCAAGTTAGAATTTTAATAGAAACAAAAGTGAACTTGCAACAGTATTTGTAAATACGGTGGGTGAATATATGGTAGCACCCCGTGTGTTGGGGTAATGGGCCAATCCTAGGACCAATGGTGTACCACGCTGTGGGACCTCACCCACATAGAATAGAAAGTAACAGTAGTTGCATTGTGGATAAGCATGTTTTGCATTCCTAATCTGGTTTGTTTATATATTAGTAGTACAGTTTGACCCGCCACAGGAATTTATATAAAGCATGATGGGGAAAGATGGGACACAATTTTATTCTATTTTCTCGTGCCATTTGGACGACCTCAAAACACGATCAGTATATTTAATGTTATGTGCTAAAAGTGTCCCATCTTCCCCCACCCTACTCCAAATAAAAATTATTACGTGTAAATTTAAAGATCTAAACAATAACTTACTAAAGTTTTTGGACCGAGTAGATAGAAAAATATTGCAGTAGTTTATTTCACAGCACGATACGCAGGGCTGGTTGTACCCGCACATGGATGCTTGCTGTTGCAAAACGTCACAAGCATGCTGTTGTTTACAACCTTTCGAAATTCTTCTTTGACCACCACCTGTGCGGACTTCACTGTAGCACGATCTCTGGCCACATTTAATAATAATGTTATAATATAATAGGGTGGGGGAGATGGGACACCTTTACATTCTATTTTCTTGTCCTACTTTGTTGTAAACGAATAGGATTTGAAGAATTATAAAACCGTATCCTTACGACTCTCATATACCGTTGTTAATTGTTTAAAACATGATCAGGATATTTGGTAATATGTGCTGAAGGGGCCCTGTCTTACCCCACAGTACTATATATTGACCCATTGTACCCCGTAGTACTATATAACACATAGGAAATACTGAAGAATTCTCCAGTACGTTACCTAATAGACCAGTGGAAAGTGTTCGAGGTTGGTATTTAGGGGTTATTAGTAAGCGGGTAAAGGCTAGTGGTTATACGGGTTCCTACACCTCGTACTAGCTTACAATAGTTACCGTGTATGTTACTTCGTAGGTGTTTTTTTGGATTTTTCATTTTTTCATGTGTGGCTGATAATTTGGACAGCTCATTAGTGACCATATACGTTAGTTGTTATAAAGGCAAGGATTGTTTACTAGTGCTAAATACAAATCATTAATGCTTGCTTGGGATACCTGATTCGGTAAGCATTCTACAATCTGCCCTTCGGAATTGCATTGTTCATTTGTTGCAGCGTTCGAGCAAGAAAAGCATCTGAGAGGTAGTATACCAGCATCAGTGCTTGAAATTTCGTTTCTGCTTCTTGAATAAAAACTGAGGCTTGGCGGTAGAGTTCCTTTAGTATGAAGAAGGCGATTAGAAGTTAAGAATGTAGTGTGAAATTAGGTACGGGGTAAAGTGGGACACTTTAAATTAACAATGAGGGGTAAAGTGAGACATGGAGAACAGTGGGACATTTGAAATTGAGCATGTGGGGTAAAGTAAGATATGAGGTAAAGTGGGACACTTAAAATTGACAATGTGGGATAAAATGAGGTATGGGGGTAAACTGGGTCATTTTTTTTATTTATTTTACGGGACTTAATTATAGACTGGAAGCTTGATGCTGCTACTATTATGGGCGTGTGTGTCATAGGGTAAGAAACTTTTCTGCAATTATTTTGACCCATTTGTCTCTCATAGGTTGTCTAAATTTTAAGCAATACATTATGAAAAAAAATCTTCCCCTACCCTACTATATTTTAAGTATCATTTACCTTTGCATATATCGGAATAATCTGTGCAACAATCATTTTCAGTTTCACACACCCAGTCACAATGACAATGATAAATGCGGCCTCGACGAACGAATCCGTTTCGTTCAATGTACCAAGACTCCCGGCACAATGGGAACGATTGCAAGCACGACATGTCTGAAAATTTGAAAGCAAATTGTAATAAACAGTTACTTTTGTGCCTTTAATAATAACTATATTGGCCCGTGGATTACGGTAGCGAAGATTTAGAAATATTTTAAACGTGAAGACGTATATGGGTACTGTTTTTAAAGTTGTGTATACCCTTTGCATATTTTTAACTTTTGAATATTTTACACACAGAATATTTCACAACGGTTTGCGAATGTAAAATTACCAAGTTGCCGTGGACGCAGTTTTATTATGTTTAAATAATATCAAAGTATAAATACGAACTTTTTCCACGAGGTTCCGGTACTTTAGCTATGTTACAGTTATCATGAGCGCAACAATGATGACATAGTGAATTCTCACGGCCAGAGTTGCATCGTGTATTGCCGGTATTTGCGAAGTTTTGATTCATTTGAACTTGACATGAATGTGCTTGCATGCAGCCCTTTCGAATGAAATGTACACCACCGTTCTCCCGAATCTCTGTGTAGCACACGTCCTTCGTGTACGAAGGTAATATAAAGCTCTCAAATAGCATACAATCATATACAGGGAAAGACACGTTACAGAGAAGAATATCATTATAGTGTAATAAGAAGGTGGGGCAAAATAGGACACCTTTTTATCCTATTTACTTGTCCTATTTGGTAGTAAACAAAGAATATCCAAAGAATTATAAAACGTATCCTTATGACTTCCATAAACCGTTGTTAATTGTTTAAAACACGGTCATGATTTTTAGATATTATGTTCTGAAGGTGTCCCGTCTTACCCCAGAGTACTACATAATGATTTAAAATTCGGATATGTAGAAACGCTTATAAACCAACAGGTTCAGTCCTATATCACTAGCGTACTATGAGCAGTTTCAAAACCCGGACGTTGTACATATAAACATCAACCGTATATGAGCTCTCTTAATTTTTACCTGCGGATTTGAACAGTTTTCAGTAATTCCGTTTAAATTACACAGATGATTTGAAGATGCATTGCACATAACGCAGGTAAGTGCTGAGAAAAAGTTTTGTAATAAAATGTTATCAACCTGTTAAACGCAGTTCGTGCATGGTTTATCATTGCAAATTTTGCTCCAAACCATTTAATTTTACTTTACTAAAATATAGTAGGGTGGGGGAAGATGGGACACATTTAGCACATAATACCTAAATATCCTGATCGTGTTTTAAACAATTAATAACGGTGTATGTGAGTCGTGATGCTGCGATTTTGTCTTTCTCTGAATGCTTTTTGTTTACTAAATAGAATGATAGATAGATTGAAAAGATCCCATCTTTCCCCATCCTACTATACTTCTATACAGTTTGTTTAACCTTGTGGCTAAAATATCTTGTACGATGCTGTGGCAAAGTGGTTAGCACGTCTGTCTATCACCATAAGGTTAATAGTTCATGCGTTGTCTAAATTGTTAGTCATATTAACAATACAGTACTGTGGAGAAAATGGGACACCTTTAGCACATATAATATCTAAATATTATAATCGTGTTTTAAACAATTCACAGCGGTCTATGGGAGTCGTGTGAATACGGTTTTATAATTCTTTGAATATTCTTTGTTTACTTACAAATTGGACGATAATTTTGAATGAAAAGGTGTCCCATCTTCTCCCACCCTACTATTTTAATAACTTTTTTATATACTGAGAGTACTTAGGCGTTATGAGAAATTATATCACGCGTGAAGCGTGTAAGTAATAATCACAAACACATTACAAATGCGCCGGAGGGCTCCCCATGTTAGTAACGGTGGCGGTTCGTATAGTCTAAACAAAAGCTTGTAGCAATAAAGAACAAAACTGTGGCACTTACCGTCGCTCCATTTAAACAAATACAACAGAAAGAGGAGAATTTTTAAATTATGCACGTAAAAGCTGGGACTCCTTTTACCGTAACATGTAGGCAGAGTGCTCATATCGGTAAACTTTTACGAACCAAGTAAAAACACTATTTTAATCAACTTTTAAGTAAGAGTGAATGATTCCATATATCTGAATAAGCACAGAGCTGTATTAGGAAGCTGTATTTTTTCCTATAACGCTTTTAGACCAAAATTACTAAGTAGACTGCTGTACAAATATACCTACTTATTGCTGAACGAATATATATCATATACAAACTTGAGCTCCTGCCACTGCTACGTTCAGCGTGCTCTGTTATCAATTTCGGAATAATTCAGCATAGCTTGTAAAACCGGAATCTCTAGTTTAAGAGAAACGTAGGCTCGGGGGTTGCGTTTTATATGTAGGCAATGGAAGTCAATATCACAGCAAACAAGTTTATTAATAGAATGAGAAATTTTCTTTTTAAGTTCACTGAAAAATGAAACGTATGTTTTGCAATAGTGGTTGGAATTTAACTTGTAACCAGTAACAATGTAGTAGGGTGGGGAAAGATGGGACACCTTTAGATGGGACACCTTTAATTCTTTAAATGTTCTTTGTTTACAACCAAATGGATTGAAAAAATAGAATGAAAGTTCTCCCATCTTTCCCCCCACTATATAAACGTGAATTTATTGCGGTTGCTAAACGTATACTGTCTCTTCGTTCGTGATCACGTTTTGCGCAATAACCACTTCGGAAAGGCACCGGACAAGCAACAACAGCGATCAATATACCAGTTATCTAGTTATTTGGGTTGAGATTAGGAAAATACGCATTTTGTGGTTATAATATTTTCACTTTGATCCAATAACTGCTTTTTGAGCTTCATTTAACATTCTTTTTAATTCACCATATGAAGGCTGATGCACACGACCTTCTCCAGAATATTTCTGTTGCTTTTTCCGCAAATAATCTCCATATTTTACCTGGGGAAAAACATGGTAAAACAAATCTTAATATTAATATAGTAGAGTAGTAGAAGATGTGACGCTCTTATAGCGCATAATATCCAAATACTCTGATCGTGTTTTAAACAATTAACAACGGTCTATGAAAGTCCCGAGAATGCGGTTTTATGATTATTAAAAAATTTTTTGTTTACTACCAAATGAGACGAAAAAATAGAATAAAAATGTGTTTAACTTTTCTCTACTACAATAAAGTTACCTCTCCCCATGTAAGTTGTTCACAGTGAGCTCCAGCATTATCACGCAGCTTAATGCGGCTTATCCACGGCTTCATGTCAAATTGATCATAATATAAAATGCACCTGGCAAGTTGTATAATCTGTTTAAAGCTACAAAAATGTTTGCTAATTTGTTTTTACGCTGTTGCAGTTACTTTAAACGAATTTAAATCTGGTTTTGGTTTAAAATCAGTCTTTATTATGTGAACGGGTTGTGTCTTTACACACATATTTGATCCTATTGGACTTTAAAGTTTAAAGTAATTAAACATAAATAACTTGTTAATTGTTTGTCTGCTAGGTGTAGGACCACGCTTCTTTTCTTCCAACTAAACGTAAATATGTTTTAACTGTAAGCGTGTTTTAACAACTGTTGTTTTTTCGCTATATCCTGTCTTTTCGTTTAAAATGTTTCTAAATTTTCGCTACCGTAATCGGAGAGACAAATTAAGTTATTATTATTATTATAATATTAAAACTAGAATATGATTCAGATAAGGTCTACTAACCTTTTTGCAGCAGCTTCGAGGTGACTTCTAAAAATCTGTAATTCATTTTTCATTCTAAGTGTTCCATACTCAGAAATCTAGTAAGCAGAAGTTAAGTTTCTTTAAAAAACACATTTCGTTTTTATTTTAATGATAAGAGTAGAAAAATACTTACTTAGTTTTCAGAATTCAGACATTGGTATTCATGTTTACAAAGCTGTTCAAATTAACATCTATACTAAGGTGGGGAAAGTCGGGACACCTTTAGCATATAATATACAAACATCTTGATTGTTTAAACATTCTTTGAATTCTTTATTTAGTATCAAATTGGACGAGAAAATAGTTTCCCATGTTTCCCCACTCTACTATCATAAGATCAAAGCGGGCATAAATTTATCAAAAAAACGTTGCTGAAGACAGAAACTAATTTCGAAAAAAAGCATCATCCTGAGATTAAATAATGAACAAACTTTGCGATTGAAACACACTGCTTCACTTACCTTTTTGTCAAGAGTTTTGTTGAAGAAATCATAAAGTCTTTCGTCCAGGTAATTCCACTGCAAAATTTTGTCTTTAGTTTCAGCAGAAAGTTTTCGTCGAGAAGAATTATGACGAACTTTAAGCCGAAGATAAACAATATCTTCATAATCTTCCATGCAAAGTTTATCTACAAATACAAAGAGTTTACAAACATCTTTTAAACATATTCTAATCAAGGCTCGTCTACTGTTGTGGGGGTATGTGTCCCTGGGAAAAACACTTAATGGCAATTTCCCCAACCCAGTGGTCGCTAATGGGTTGTCCAAATTATCAGCCACACATAAAAAAAACAATTGCACACATAGTAACATACTTGGTAACTTGTAAGCTGGCACAAGTTGTATGAAACAGAACACCCGTGTTATAGGGACTGTCGTTTTCTGACCCAAAGATAGAGCGGGTTACGTTCATATTCATAATCTTAATCTTTTTATACGATATTAAGACATTACCTTTTAACAAAATTAAAGATTCGTCCATTCTTTCAGTAATCAATACCAAATCAAAATTATTTTCCATTTGTTGTATTATACCTTTACTGTAACTGATGTCATTCCTTTCATTATCAAATCCTGTATTTAAATAAAATCAAAATGATTAGAATTAGTTGATTAGCCCACAGCCAAACTCAAAACAATGTTGAGACCCAGGTTTGTAATACTTTAATGACAGAAATATATTTTTTAAAATTGGAAAATGGGTCCCAGCCAAGACTTGGGAACCATTAAGTTGAGTTAGTTAATCGGTAAAACTGTAATATACATTCAATGTATAGTGTGTGTGTATATAACTTATGCAAAATAATGCACACTTATGCCCGGAGCAGCGGTAACGAGACCTGCCATTAACCCAGAAGTAAAATGTTGTGGGCTTGTCGCTGCTACCATTGTGGGCGTATGTGTCGTTGGGCAATACACTTCATGGTAATTGCTCTAACCCAGTGGTCACTAATGGTTTGTCTAAATTGTCAGACAGACAGAAAAAGTATCACCCACAAGAGGTATATATGTAGTAACTCGTAAGCTGGCACGAGGTGTATGAAACGGAACACCCGTGCTATAACAACTATCGTTATCTGGCCACGCGAGTATAGATCAAGTTACGTTTAGTCAACTACATACCTAAGTCAAATGCCATGTAATTTTTTGCTCTAAAATGCCATGGTGTCGATCTATTGTAATATCCTTTGGGATTTGATATAAATTCCACCAAACTTTTTTCATCTGTAGGATCGGTAAACCAGGCAGGATAAGGCCAATCCCGAAAAAATGCAAATCCAGATTCAAAACAGTCACCAGGTTCTCTCAGCAGGGTGATTCTTAAAGCATTGCTATTAACTGCCTTTGTTACATCTTGGTGGTGGTATCTAAAAATTTAAATGAGTCTTAAATTTTTAAATATATAAATGATAATGGCCACTCTACGTGGTAAAACAACATATATTAAGGTGGGGAAAGATGGGGCACCTTTAGCACATAATATTTAAATATTCTGATCGTA
Source organism: Ciona robusta (assembly GCF_009617815.1). Lineage (NCBI taxonomy): Eukaryota > Metazoa > Chordata > Ascidiacea > Phlebobranchia > Cionidae > Ciona > Ciona robusta. The sequence goes on along the minus strand of NC_143243.1, from coordinate 4,759,512 downwards.
TTTTAAACAATTAATATCAGTCTAAAGGAGTTGTGAGGATACGGTTTTATAATTATCTGAATATTATTTTATAACTACCAAATGGGACAAGAAAATAGTATGAAAAGGTGTCCCATCTTCCCCACTCTGCTATATAACTATAAACCTCTTTCTGGACTGTGTGTTTTTTTTGCTAACGTAAGAATTAGGGTAAAAACAATATTGCTGCTAAACAAACAATGTTCTCATAAGCTTAATCATATAGTAAACTATAGTTAGGTTTAATATTTTTACCTGAAATGATGACAAAGCACATCATACTTTGGCAGATGTGGAACAATAAGCTGTCGATTAAATAAGGCTGGATATCCAGCCAACTCCCAATGTCTTTCTAATGGTAAGCCAACCACTAGCTTATGTTTCTCTGCATATCTTAGTATGATGTTGGTGAGTGTCGTGCTACCTGCAATTGCATAAAGATACTTTATATGTTTCACACATAGATATATTAGGGTAGGGGAAGATAGGGCACCTTTTCTTTCAATTTCTCGTCCAACTTGGTGGTAAACAAAGAACATTCGGGAAATTATTAAACCGTATCCTCACGATTTCCATATACCGTTGTTAATTGTTTAAAAAACCATCAGGATATTTGGCCATTATGTACTAAAAGTGTGATATCGTCCCCTATAGTACTAAACTTATTTATTTTACACATAGATACTTTTATATTTTACACACAGATACTGTTTTACACATGAATACTTATATATTTGGACTAGCTGTATGATATCCATGACCAAGTTATCGTCTTCTTTACTTTACATAACATTTTTCATGTCTTCGAAAACGTTAACGAAAATCATGGTATTTAAAAAACAAAGGTATCGAAAGAAGAACTTAATTACTATTCATTATGTATCTTCATAAAACAAATAAGGATGTCATATTTTGCAGTTTTAATGTTCACAGCCAGTTGATGATGAATTAGAAAACTAATTCAGTACATATTGATTTACATTACTCACACCTTTTACCTGTTTTATGTGTTTTTAGAAAAACAAGCCCTCTTTTATTGCAGCTAGAGTTTAATGACGTTTTTGCCCCAGTGTCAGGAAATGTTGGAACATCTAAATTGACAATCATGTAAATAATTAATTCATTTCTATCTCAGCTGCTCGTCAGCCATACAGTGAAAAAAGCATGCACAGTCCAGAAAGATGTTTATGGTTATGTAGTAGAGTGGGAAAGATGGGACACCTTTTCATACTATTTCCTTGTCACATATGGTAGTTATAAAGGAATATTCAAATAATTATAAAACCGTATCCTCATAACTCCCATGGACCGTTGTTATTTGTTTAAAACAACATACGATAATTCGTAAGCTGGCAGGAGGTGTATGAAACAAAACACATGTTATAGCAAATGTCGTTTTCCGGCCACGCGAGATGAAAGCAAGTTACATTAATTCATTACTTTAAATATAGAGGTATATGAGTAACAACTTACGTTTATTTTGTTGATTTGCTTCTGGAAATAAGTATAATTCTCTTCCCAAAGTAGACTTTTTGTTCAACTGTTTTCTGTGCTGTGTGCTCGGCTAAAAATAAAGTAATTAACTTCACGTAACATTCCTTGCTGGACACATTTACTTAATACATACATTTTGACAAATGAGCCAACCACAAAACGTAAAGACCGCAATCCAATGCAGTCTTTTCGCTAATCCGTAATATATTCTATGAATGTAACATAAGCGAAGCATTTAACTTCGCCAATACAGTTTAACAATTAAAAATCACATTTAATTTAGGTCTATGAAAAAGTTATTTTCAAGCTCTTATTATCAGCAAACCTATATACAAACGCGTAGTATCCTCTGTTCAGATAAATAGCCCGAGGCAGTACGTAAAAGATTACTGTTCAACGGTACAGTGTGTGTTCACAGCACGCAATTCGTAAAAGGGCGAAGCAGGTAAATGTTTCAGACCAGTGGTAATTAATAGGTGAATGTGCACAACCCTTAATTCGAATTAAGTTATTACATCCGTGATGTGGTTAAGCATATAAAATGGCTTTGTGAATCTTGGATCTTTTTGGGTAATTACTATTTATTAAATTTTACAAACAGGTTCTAACGAAGCGTCGATGGTGTAACGGTTAGCATTGGTGCCTTCCAAGCACTAGTTTCGGGTTTGATTCCCGGTCGACGCAGATGTTTTGATTTTTTTATACTTTTGTTACTTCTTTAAAATATAGCTGTTTTCCATTTCTTATTACTATAGTCCTAAAGGTTTTATAGTTTTTTATTTGAATAACTGAAATCATTTTGAATTTTTTTAAAACAACAAGAACTTTGTTTTGTGTTCGGTACAGTTCGGTACAACTGCTGTGACCAGGATTCGAACCTGGGTTGTCACGGCTACAACGTGAAGTACTAACCACTATACGATCACAGCTTTGCATAGGAGAGGATGGTTTCGATCCATCGACCTCTGGGTTATGGGCCCAGCACGCTTCCGCTGCGCCACTCTGCTTGCGCAACCCAAAATTGTAATTTTGTGTATTGTTCGACTTTGTTATATAAGAGGTAATTACTAATTGTTGGATTTTACAATCCGGTTCTACAGAAGCGTCGATGGTGTAACGGTTAGCATTGGTGCCTTCCAAGCACTAGTTCCGGGTTCGACTCCCGGTCGACGCAGATGTTTTGATTTTTTTTATACTTTTGTTACTTCTTTAAAATATAGCTGTTTTCCATTTCTTATTAATATTTAAGTCGTAAAGGTTTTAAATTTTTTTATTTAAATAACTGAAGTCATTTTAAATTTTTCTAAAATAACAAGAACCTTGTTTTGTGTTGTGTTCGGTAAAAATGCTGTGACCAGGATCCGAACCTGGGTTGTCACGGCCACAACGTGAAGTACTAACCACTATACGATCACAGCTTTGCATAGCAGAGGATGGTTTCGATCCATCGACCTCTGGGTTATGGGCCCAGCACGCTTCCGCTGCGCCACTCTGCTTGCGCAACCCATAATTGTAATTTCGTGTATTGTTCGACTTTGTTATATAAGAGGTAATTACTAATTGTTGGATTTTACAATCCGGTTCTAACGAAGCGTCGATGGTGTAACGGTTAGCATTGGTGCCTTCCAAGCACTAGTTCTGGGTTCGACTCCCGGTCGACGCAGATGTTTTGATTTTTTTATACTTTTGTTACTTCTTTAAAATATAGCTGTTTTCCATTTCTTATTAATATTTAAGTCGTGAAGGTTTTATTTTTTTTATTTAAATAACTGAAGTCATTTTAAATTGTTCTAAAATATCAAGAACATTGTTTTGTGGTCGGTAAAATTGCTGTGACCAGGATTCGAACCTGGGTTGTCACGGCCACAACGTGAAGTACTAACCACTATACGATCACAGCTTTGCTTAGGAGAGGATGGTTTCGATCCATCGACCTCTGGTTTATGGAACCATGAACGCTTCCGCTGCGCCACTCTGCTTGCGCAACCCATAATTGTAATTTCTTGTATTGTTCGACTTTGTTATATAAGAGGTAATTACTAATTGTTGGATTTTACAATCCGTTTCTAACGAAGCGTCGATGGTGTAACGGTTAGCATTGGTGCCTTCCAAGCACTAGTTCCGGGTTCGACTCCCGGTCGACGCAGATTGTTTGATTTTTTTATACTTTTGTTAATTCATTAAAATATAGCTGTTTTCCATTTATTATTAATATTTAAGTCGTAAAGGTTTTAAATTTTTTTATTTAAATAACTGAAGTCATTTTAAATTTTTCTAAAATAACAAGAACTTTGTTTTGTGTTGTGTTGTGTTCGGTACAAATGCTGTGACCAGGATTCGAACCTGGGTTGTCACGGCAACAACGTGAAATGCTAACCACTATAGGATCACAGCTTTGCATAGCAGAGGATGGTTTCGATCCATCGACCTCTGGGTTATGGGCCCAGCACGCTTCCGCTGCGCCACTCTGCTTGCGCAATTCATAATTGTAATTTCGTGTATTGTTCGACTTTGTTATATAAGAGGTAATTACTAATTGTTGGATTTTACAATCCGGTTCTAACGAAGCGTCGATGGTGTAACGGTTAGCATTGGTGCCTTCCAAGCACTAGTTCCGGGTTCGACTCACGGTCGACGCAGATTTTTTGATTTTTTTATACTTTTGTTAATTCATTAAAATATAGCTGTTTTCCATTTCTTATTAATATTTAAGTCGTAAAGGTTTTAAATTTTTTTATTTAAATAACTGAAGTCATTTTAAATTTTTCTAAAATAACAAGAACTTTGTTTTGTGTTGTGTTGTGTTGTGTTGTGACCAGGATTCGAACCTGGGTTGTCACGGCCACAACGTGAAGTACTAACCACTATACGATCACAGCTTTGCATAGCAGAGGATGGTTTCGATCCATCGACCTCTGGGTTATGGGCCCAGCACGCTTCCGCTGCGCCACTCTGCTTGCGCAACTCATAATTGTAATTTCGTGTATTGTTCGACTTTGTTATATAAGAGGTAATTACTAATTGTTGGATTTTACAATCCGTTTCTAACGAAGCGTCGATGGTGTAACGGTTAGCATTGGTGCCTTCCAAGCACTAGTTCCGGGTTCGACTCCCGGTCGACGCAGATGTTTTGATTATTTTATACTTTTGTTAATTCATTAAAATATAGCTGTTTTCCATTTCTTATTAATATTTAAGTCGTAAAGGTTTTAAATTTTTTTATTTAAATAACTGAAGTCATTTTAAATTTTTCTAAAATATCAAGAACATTGTTTTGTGTTCGGTACAAATGCTGCGACCAGGATTCGAATCTGGGTTGTCACGGCCACAACGTGAAGTACTAACCACTATACGATCACAGCTTTGCATAGCAGAGGATGGTTTCGATCCATCGACCTCTGGGTTATGGGCCCAGCACGCTTCCGCTGCGCCACTCTGCTTGCGCAACCCAAAATTGTAATTTTGTGTATTGTTCGACTTTGTTATATAAGAGGTAATTACTAATTGTTGGATTTTACAATCCGGTTCTAAACAAGCGTCGATGGTGTAACGGTTAGCATTGGTGCCTTCCAAGCACTAGTTCCGGGTTCGACTCCCGGTCGACGCAGATGTTTTGATTTTTTTATTCTTTTGTTACTTCTTTAAAATATAGCTGTTTTCCATTTCTTATTAATATTTAAGTCGTGAAGGTTTTAATTTTTTTTATTTAAATAACTGAAGTCATTTTGAATTGTTCTAAAATATCAAGAACATTGTTTTGTGTTCGGTAAAATTGCTGTGACCAGGATTCGAACCTGGGTTGTCACGGCCACAACGTGAAGTACTAACCACTATACGATCACAGCTTTGCTTAGCAGAGGATGGTTTCGATCCATCGACCTCTGGGTTATGGGCCCAGCACGCTTCCGCTGCGCCACTCTGCTTGCGCAACCTAAAATTGTAATTTTGTGTATTGTTCGACTTTGTTATATAAGAGGTAATTACTAATTGTTGGATTTTACAATCCGGTTCTAAAGAAGCGTCGATGGTGTAACGGTTAGCATTGGTGCCTTCCAAGCACTAGTTCCGGGTTCGACTCCCGGGCGACGCAGATGTTTTGATTTTTTTATACTTTTGTTACTTCTTTAAAATATAGCTGTTTTCCATTTCTTATTAATATTTAAGTCGTAAAGGTTTTAAATTTTTTTATTTAAATAACTGAAGTCATTTTAAATTTTTTCTAAAATAACAAGAACTTTGTTTTGTGTTGTGTTGTGTTCGGTACAAATGCTGTGACCAGGATTCGAACCTGGGTTGTCACGGCCCCAACGTGAAGTACTAACCACTATACGATCACAGCTTTGCTTAGCAGAGGATGTTTTCGATCCATCGACCTCTGGGTTATGGGCCCAGCACGCTTCCGCTGCGCCACTCTGCCTGCGCAACCCATAATTGTAATTTCGTGTATTGTTCGACTTTGTTATATAAGAGGTAATTACTAATTGTTGGATTTTACAATCCGGTTCTAACGAAGCGTCGATGGTGTAACGGTTAGCATTGGTGCCTTCCAAGCACTAGTTCCGGGTTCGACTCCCGGTCGACCCAGTTGTTTTGATTTTTTTATACTTTTGTTACTTCTTTAAAATATAGCTGTTTTCCATTTCTTATTAATATTTAAGTCGTGAATGTTTTAAACTTTTTTATTCAAATAACTGAAATCGTTTTGAACTTTTCTAAAATAACAAGAACTTTGTTTTGTGTTGTGTTCGGTACAAATGCTGTGACCAGGATTCGAACCTGGGTTGTCACGGCCACAACGTGAAGTACTAACCACTATACGATCACAGCTTTGCATAGCAGAGGATGGTTTCGATCCATCGACCTCTGGGTTATGGGCCCAGCACGCTTCCGCTGCGCCACTCTGCTTGCGCAACCCAAATTTGTAATTTTGTGTATTGTTCGACTTTGTTATATAAGAGGTAATTACTAATTGTTGGATTTTACAATCCGGTTCTAACGAAGCGTCGATGGTGTAACGGTTAGCATTGGTGCCTTCCAAGCACTAGTTCCGGGTTCGACTCCCGGTCGACGCAGATTTTTTGATTTTTTTATACTTTTGTTAATTCATTAAAATATAGCTGTTTTCCATTTCTTATTAATATTTAAGTCGTGAAGGTTTTAAAATTCTTTATTCAAATAACTGAAATCGTTTTGAACTTTTCTGAAATATCAAGAACCTTGTTTTGTGTTCGGTAAATTGCTGTGACCAGGATTCGAACCTGGGTTGTCACGGCCACAACGTGAAGTACTAACCACTATACGATCACAGCTTTGCTTAGCAGAGGATGGTTTCGATCCATCGACCTCTGGGTTATGGGCCCAGCACGCTTCCGCTGCGCCACTCTGCTTGCGCAACCCAAAATTGTAATTTTGTGTATTGTTCGACTTTGTTATATAAGAGGTAATTACTAATTGTTGGATTTTACAATCCGGTTCTAACGAAGCGTCGATGGTGTAACGGTTAGCATTGGTGCCTTCCAAGCACTAGTTCCGGGTTCGACTCCCGGTCGACGCATATTTTTTGATTTTTTTATACTTTTGTTAATTCATTAAAATATAGCTGTTTTCCATTTCTTATTAATATTTAAGTCGTGAAGGTTTTAAAATTCTTTATTCAAATAACTTAAATCGTTTTGAACTTTTCTGAAATATCAAGAACCTTGTTTTGTGTTCGGTAAATTGCTGTGACCAGGATTCGAACCTGGGTTGTCACGGCCACAACGTGAAGTACTAACCACTATACGATCACAGCTTTGCTTAGCAGAGGATGGTTTCGATCCATCGACCTCTGGGTTATGGGCCCAGCACGCTTCCGCTGCGCCACTCTGCTTGCGCAACCCAAGTGTAATTTTGTGTATTGTTCGACTTTGTTATATAAGAGGTAAATACTAATTCTTGGATTTTACAATCCGGTTCTATAGAAGCGTCGATGGTGTAACGGTTAGCATTGGTGCCTTCCAAGCACTAGTTCCGGGTTCGACTCCCGGTCGACGCAGATTTTTTGATTTTTTTATACTTTTGTTAATTCATTAAAATATAGCTGTTTTCCATTTCTTATTAATATTTAAGTCGTGAAGGTTTTAAAATTCTTTATTCAAATAACTTAAATCGTTTTGAACTTTTCTGAAATATCAAGAACCTTGTTTTGTGTTCGGTAAATTGCTGTGACCAGGATTCGAACCTGGGTTGTCACGGCCACAACGTGAAGTACTAACCACTATACGATCACAGCTTTGCTTAGCAGAGGATGGTTTCGATCCATCGACCTCTGGGTTATGGGCCCAGCACGCTTCCGCTGCGCCACTCTGCTTGCGCAACCCAAAATTGTAATTTTGTGTATTGTTCGACTTATTATATAAGAGGTAATTACTAACTGTTGGATTTTACAATCCGGTTCTAAAGAAGCGTCGATGGTGTAACGGTTAGCATTGGTGCCTTCCAAGCACTAGTTCCGGGTTCGACTCCCGGTCGACGCAGATGTTTTGATTTTTTTATACTTTTGTTACTTCTTTAAAATATAGCTGTTTTCCATTTCTTATTAATATTTAAGTCGTAAAGGTTTTAAATTTTTTTATTTAAATAACTGAAGTCATTTTAATTTTTTTCTAAAATAACAAGAACTTTGTTTTGTGTTGTGTTGTGTTGTGTTGTGTTGTGTTTGGTACAAATGCTGTGACCAGGATTCGAACCTGGGTTGTCACGGCCACAACGTGAAGTACTAACCACTATACGATCACAGCTTTGCTTAGCAGAGGATGGTTTCGATCCATCGACCTCTGGGTTATGGGCCCAGCACGCTTCCGCTGCGCCACTCTGCTTGCGCAACCCAAAATTGTAATTTTGTGTATTGTTCGACTTTGTTATATAAGAGGTAATTACTAATTCTTGGATTTTACAATCCGGGTCTAAAGAAGCGTCGATGGTGTAACGGTTAGCATTGGTGCCTTCCAAGCACTAGTTCCGGGTTCGACTCCCGGTCGACGCAGATTTTTTGATTTTTTCATACTTTTGTTAATTCATTAAAATATAGCTGTTTTCCATTTCTTATTAATATTTAAGTCGTGAAGGTTTTAAAATTCTTTATTCAAATAACTTAAATCGTTTTGAACTTTTCTGAAATATCAAGAACCTTGTTTTGTGTTCGGTAAATTGCTGTGACCAGGATTCGAACCTGGGTTGTCACGGCCACAACGTGAAGTACTAACCACTATACGATCACAGCTTTGCTTAGCAGAGGATGGTTTCGATCCATCGACCTCTGGGTTATGGGCCCAGCACGCTTCCGCTGCGCCACTCTGCTTGCGCAACCCAAAATTGTAATTTTGTGTATTGTTCGACTTTGTTATATAAGAGGTAATTACTAATTGTTGGATTTTACAATCCGGTTCTAAAGAAGCGTCGATGGTGTAACGGTTAGCATTGGTGCCTTCCAAGCACTAGTTCCGGGTTCGACTCCCGGTCGACGCAGATGTTTTGATTTTTTTATACTTTTGTTACTTCTTTAAAATATAGCTGTTTTCCATTTCTTATTAATATTTAAGTCGTAAAGGTTTTAAATTTTTTTATTTAAATAACTGAAGTCATTTTAAATTTTTTCTAAAATAACAAGAACTTTGTTTTGTGTTGTGTTGTGTTGGTACAAATGCTGTGACCAGGATTCGAACCTGGGTTGTCACGGCCACAACGTGAAGTACTAACCACTATACGATCACAGCTTTGCTTAGCAGAGGATGGTTTCGATCCATCGACCTCTGGGTTATGGGCCCAGCACGCTTCCGCTGCGCCACTCTGCTTGCGCAACCCATAATTGTAATTTCGTGTATTGTTCGACTTTGTTATATAAGAGGTAATTACTAATTCTTGGATTTTACAATCCGGTTCTAACGACGCGTCGATGGTGTAACGGTTAGCATTGGTGCCTTCCAAGCACTAGTTCCGGGTTCGACTCCCGGTCGACGCAGTTGTTTTGATTTTTTTATACTTTTGTTACTTCTTTAAAATATAGCTGTTTTCCATTTCTTATTAATATTTAAGTCGTGAAGGTTTTAAAATTCTTTATTCAAATAACTGAAATCGTTTTGAACTTTTCTAAAATAACAAGAACTTTGTTTTGTGTTGTGTTCGGTACAAATGCTGTGACCAGGATTCGAACCTGGGTTGTCACGGCCACAACGTGAAGTACTAACCACTATACGATCACAGCTTTGCATAGCAGAGGATGGTTTCGATCCATCGACCTCTGGGTTATGGGCCCAGCAGGCTTCCGCTGCGCCACTCTGCTTGCGCAACCCAAAATTGTAATTTCGTGTATTGTTCGACTTTGTTATATAAGAGGTAATTACTAATTGTTGGATTTTACAATCCGTTTCTAACGAAGCGTCGATGGTGTAACGGTTAGCATTGGTGCCTTCCAAGCACTAGTTCCGGGTTCGACTCCCGGTCGACGCAGATGTTTTGATTTTTTTATACTTTTGTTACTTCTTTAAAATATAGCTGTTTTCCATTTCTTATTAATATTTAAGTCGTGAAGGTTTTAATTTTTTTTATTTAAATAACTGAAGTCATTTTGAATTGTTCTAAAATATCAAGAACCTTGTTTTGTGTTCGGTAAAATTGCTGTGACCAGGATTCGAACCTGGGTTGTCACGGCCACAACGTGAAGTACTAACCACTATACGATCACAGCTTTGCTTAGCAGAGGATGGTTTCGATCCATCGACCTCTGGGTTATGGGCCCAGCACGCTTCCGCTGCGCCACTCTGCTTGCGCAACCCAAAATTGTAATTTTGTGTATTGTTCGACTTTGTTATATAAGAGGTAATTACTAATTGTTGGATTTTACAATCCGGTTCTAACGAAGCGTCGATGGTGTAACGGTTAGCATTGGTGCCTTCCAAGCACTAGTTCCGGGTTCGACTCCCGGTCGACGCAGATGTTTTGATTTTTTTATACTTTTGTTACTTCTTTAAAATATAGCTGTTTTCCATTTCTTATTAATATTTAAGTCGTGAAGGTTTTAATTTTTTTTATTTAAATAACTGAAGTCATTTTGAATTGTTCTTTAATATCAAGAACCTTGTTTTGTGTTCGGTAAAATTGCTGTGACCAGGATTCGAACCTGGGTTGTCACGGCTTTTTTTATTTAAATAACTGAAGTCATTTTAATTTTTTTCTAAAATAACAAGAACTTTGTTTTGTGTTGTGTTGTGTTCGGTACAAATGCTGTGACCAGGATTCGAACCTGGGTTGTCACGGCCACAACGTGAAGTACTAACCACTATACGATCACAGCTTTGCATAGCAGAGGATGGTTGCGATCCATCGACCTCTGGGTTATGGGCCCAGCACGCTTCCGCTGCGCCACTCTGCTTGCGCAACCCAAAATTGTAATTTTGTGTATTGTTCGACTTTGTTATATAAGAGGTAATTACTAATTGTTGGATTTTACAATCCGGTTCTAAAGAAGCGTCGATGGTGTAACGGTTAGCATTGGTGCCTTCCAAGCACTAGTTCCGGGTTCGACTCCCGGTCGACGCAGATTTTTTGATTTTTTTATACTTTTGTTAATTCATTAAAATATAGCTGTTTTCCATTTCTTATTAATATTTAAGTCGTGAAGGTTTTATTTTTTTTTATTTAAATAACTGAAGTCATTTTGAATTGTTCTAAAATATCAAGAACCTTGTTTTGTGTTCGGTAAAATTGCTGTGACCAGGATTCGAACCTGGGTTGTCACGGCCACAACGTGAAGTACTAACCACTATACGATCACAGCTTTGCTTAGCAGAGGATGGTTTCGATCCATCGACCTCTGGGTTATGGGCCCAGCACGCTTCCGCTGCGCCACTCTGCTTGCGCAACCCAAAATTGTAATTTTGTGTATTGTTCGACTTTGTTATATAAGAGGTAATTACTAATTGTTGGATTTTACAATCCGGTTCTAAAGAAGCGTCGATGGTGTAACGGTTAGCATTGGTGCCTTCCAAGCACTAGTTCCGGGTTCGACTCCCGGTCGACGCAGATGTTTTGATTTTTTTATACTTTTGTTACTTCTTTAAAATATAGCTGTTTTCCATTTCTTATTAATATTTAAGTCGTGAAGGTTTTAATTTTTTTATTTAAATAACTGAAGTCATTTTGAATTTTTCTAAAATAACAAGAACTTTGTGTTGTGTTATGTTGTGTTGTGTTGTGTTCGGTACAAATGCTGTGACCAGGATTCGAACCTGGGTTGTCACGGCCACAACGTGAAGTACTGACCACTATACGATCACAGCTTTGCATAGCAGAGGATGGTTTCGATCCATCGACCTCTGGGTTATGGGCCCAGCACGCTTCCGCTGCGCCACTCTGCTTGCGCAACCCATAATTGTAATTTCGTGTATTGTTCGACTTTGTTATATAAGAGGTAATTACTAATTGTTGGATTTTACAATCCGGTTCTAACGAAGCGTCGATGGTGTAACGGTTAGCATTGGTGCCTTCCAAGCACTAGTTCCGGGTTCGACTCCCGGTCGACGCAGATTTTTTGATTTTTTTATACTTTTGTTAATTCATTAAAATATAGCTTTTTTTCCATTTCTTATTAATATTTAAGTCGTAAAGGTTTTAAATTTTTTTATTTAAATAACTGAAGTCATTTTAAATTTTTCTAAAATAACAAGAACTTTGTTTTGTGTTGTGTTGTGTTGTGTTAGGTACAAATGCTGTGACCAGGATTCGAACCTGGGTTGTCACGGCCACAACGTGAAGTACTGACCACTATACGATCACAGCTTTGCATTGCAGAGGATGGTTTCGATCCATCGACCTCTGGGTTATGGGCCCAGCACGCTTCCGCTGCGCCACTCTGCTTGCGCAACCCATAATTGTAATTTCGTGTATTGTTCGACTTTGTTATATAAGAGGTAATTACTAATTGTTGGATTTTACAATCCGGTTCTAAAGAAGCGTCGATGGTGTAACGGTTAGCATTGGTGCCTTCCAAGCACTAGTTCCGGGTTCTGCTCCCGGTCGACGCAGATTTTTTGATTTTTTTATACTTTTGTTAATTCATTAAAATATAGCTGTTTTCCATTTCTTATTAATATTTAAGTCGTGAAGGTTTTAAAATTCTTTATTCAATTAACTGAAATCGTTTTGAACTTTTCTGAAATATCAAGAACCTTGTTTTGTGTTCGGTAAATTGCTGTGACCAGGATTCGAACCTGGGTTGTCACGGCCACAACGTGAAGTACTAACCACTATACGATCACAGCTTTGCTTAGCAGAGGATGGTTTCGATCCATCGACCTCTGGGTTATGGGCCCAGCACGCTTCCGCTGCGCCACTCTGCTTGCGCAACCCATAATTGTAATTTCGTGTATTGTTCGACTTTGTTATATAAGAGGTAATTACTAATTGTTGGATTTTACAATCCGGTTCTAACGAAGCGTCGATGGTGTAACGGTTAGCATTAGTTCCTTCCAAGCACTAGTTCCGGGTTCGACTCCCGGTCGACGCAGATTTTTTGATTTTTTTATACTTTTGTTAATTCATTAAAATATAGCTGTTTTCCATTTCTTATTAATATTTAAGTCGTGAAGGTTTTATTTTTTTTTATTTAAATAACTGAAGTCATTTTGAATTGTTCTAAAATATCAAGAACCTTGTTTTGTGTTCGGTAAAATTGCTGTGACCAGGATTCGAACCTGGGTTGTCACGGCCACAACGTGAAGTACTAACCACTATACGATCACAGCTTTGCTTAGCAGAGGATGGTTTCGATCCATCGACCTCTGGGTTATGGGCCCAGCACGCTTCCGCTGCGCCACTCTGCTTGCGCAACCCAAAATTGTAATTTTGTGTATTGTTCGACTTTGTTATATAAGAGGTAATTACTAATTGTTGGATTTTACAATCCGGTTCTAAAGAAGCGTCGATGGTGTAACGGTTAGCATTGGTGCCTTCCAAGCACTAGTTCCGGGTTCGACTCCCGGTCGACGCAGATGTTTTGATTTTTTTATACTTTTGTTACTTCTTTAAAATATAGCTGTTTTCCATTTCTTATTAATATTTAAGTCGTGAAGGTTTTAAAATTCTTTATTCAAATAACTGAAATCGTTTTGAACTTTTCTAAAATAACAAGAACTTTGTTTTGTGTTGTGTTCGGTACAAATGCTGTGACAAGGATTCGAACCTGGGTTGTCACGGCCACAATGTGAAGTACTAACCACTATACGATCACAGCTTTGCATAGCAGAGGATGGTTTCGATCCATCGACCTCTGGGTTATGGGCCCAGCACGCTTCCGCTGCGCCACTCTGCTTGCGCAACCCATAATTGTAATTTCGTGTATTGTTCGACTTTGTTATATAAGAGGTAATTACTAATTGTTGGATTTTACAATCCGGTTCTAACGAAGCGTCGATGGTGTAACGGTTAGCATTGGTGCCTTCCAAGCACTAGTTCCGGGTTCGACTCCCGGTCGACGCAGATGTTTTGATTTTTTTATACTTTTGTTACTTCTTTAAAATATAGCTGTTTTCCATTTCTTATTAATATTTAAGTCGTGAAGGTTTTATTTTTTTTATTTAAATAACTGAAGTCATTTTGAATTGTTCTAAAATATCAAGAACCTTGTTTTGTGTTCGGTAAAATTGCTGTGACCAGGATTCGAACCTGGGTTGTCACGGCCACAACGTGAAGTACTAACCACTATACGATCACAGCTTTGCTTAGCAGAGGATGGTTTCGATCCATCGACCTCTGGGTTATGGGCCCAGCACGCTTCCGCTGCGCCACTCTGCTTGCGCAACCCATAATTGTAATTTCGTGTTTGTTCGACTTTGTTATATAAGAGGTAATTACTAATTGTTGGATTTTACAATCCGGTTCTAAAGAAGCGTCGATGGTGTAACGGTTAGCATTGGTGCCTTCCAAGCACTAGTTCCGGGTTCGACTCCCGGTCGACGCAGATGTTTTGATTTTTTTATACTTTTTATACTTTTGTTACTTCTTTAAAATATAGCTGTTTTCCATTTCTTATTAATATTTAAGTCGTGAAGGTTTTAATTTTTTTATTTAAATAACTGAAGTCATTTTGAATTTTTCTAAAATAACAAGAACTTTGTTTTGTGTTGTGTTGTGTTGTGTTCGGTACAAATGCTGTGACCAGGATTCGAACCTGGGTTGTCACGGCCACAACGTGAAGTACTGACCACTATACGATCACAGCTTTGCATAGCAGAGGATGGTTTCGATCCATCGACCTCTGGGTTATGGGCCCAGCACGCTTCCGCTGCGCCACTCTGCTTGCGCAAACCATAATTGTAATTTCGTGTATTGTTCGACTTTGTTATATAAGAGGTAATTACTAATTGTTGGATTTTACAATCCGGTTCTAACGAAGCGTCGATGGTGTAACGGTTAGCATTGGTGCCTTCCAAGCACTAGTTCCGGGTTCGACTCCCGGTCGACGCAGATTTTTTGATTTTTTTATACTTTTGTTAATTCATTAAAATATAGCTTTTTTTCCATTTCTTATTAATATTTAAGTCGTAAAGGTTTTAAATTTTTTTATTTAAATAACTAAAGTCATTTTAAATTTTTCTAAAATAACAAGAACTTTGTTTTGTGTTGTGTTAGGTACAAATGCTGTGACCAGGATTCGAACCTGGGTTGTCACGGCCACAACGTGAAGTACTGACCACTATACGATCACAGCTTTGCATTGCAGAGGATGGTTTCGATCCATCGACCTCTGGGTTATGGGCCCAGCACGCTTCCGCTGCGCCACTCTGCTTGCGCAACCCATAATTGTAATTTCGTGTATTGTTCGACTT
The DNA here is from genome assembly GCF_009617815.1 of Ciona robusta. NCBI lineage: Eukaryota > Metazoa > Chordata > Ascidiacea > Phlebobranchia > Cionidae > Ciona > Ciona robusta. The sequence continues at coordinate 4,744,138 of NC_143243.1, read as the reverse complement.
TGTTATATAAGAGGTAATTACTAATTGTTGGATTTTACAATCCGGTTCTAACGAAGCGTCGATGGTGTAACGGTTAGCATTGGTGCCTTCCAAGCACTAGTTCCGGGTTCGACTCCCGGTCGACGCAGATTTTTTGATTTTTTTATACTTTTGTTAATTCATTAAAATATAGCTGTTTTCCATTTCTTATTAATATTTAAGTCGTAAAGGTTTTAATTTTTTTTATTTCTTATTAATATTTAAGTCGTAAAGGTTTTAATTTTTTTTATTTAAATAACTGAAGTCATTTTAATTTTTTTCTAAAATAACAAGAACTTTGTTTTGTGTTGTGTTGTGTTCGGTACAAATGCTGTGACCAGGATTCGAACCTGGGTTGTCACGGCCACAACGTGAAGTACTAACCACTATACGATCACAGCTTTGCATAGCAGAGGATGGTTTCGATCCATCGACCTCTGGGTTATGGGCCCATCACGCTTCCGCTGCGCCACTCTGCTTGCGCAACCCATAATTGTAATTTCGTGTATTGTTCGACTTTGTTATATAAGAGGTAATTACTAATTGTTGGATTTTACAATCCGGTTCTAACGAAGCGTCGATGGTGTAACGGTTAGCATTGGTGCCTTCCAAGCACTAGTTCCGGGTTCTGCTCCCGGTCGACGCAGATTTTTTGATTTTTTTATACTTTTGTTAATTCATTAAAATATAGCTGTTTTCCATTTCTTATTAATATTTAAGTCGTGAAGGTTTTAAAATTCTTTATTCAATTAACTGAAATCGTTTTGAACTTTTCTGAAATATCAAGAACCTTGTTTTGTGTTCGGTAAATTGCTGTGACCAGGATTCGAACCTGGGTTGTCACGGCCACAACGTGAAGTACTAACCACTATACGATCACAGCTTTGCTTAGCAGAGGATGGTTTCGATCCATCGACCTCTGGGTTATGGGCCCAGCACGCTTCCGCTGCGCCACTCTGCTTGCGCAACCCAAAATTGTAATTTTGTGTATTGTTCGACTTTGTTATATAAGAGGTAATTGCTAATTGTTGGATTTTACAATCCGGTTCTAAAGAAGCGTCGATGGTGTAACGGTTAGCATTGGTGCCTTCCAAGCACTAGTTCCGGGTTCGACCCCCGGTCGACGCAGATGTTTTGATTTTTCTATACTTTTGTTACTTCTTTAAATTATAGCTGTTTTCCATTTCTTATTAATATTTAAGTCGTAAAGGTTTTAATTTTTTTTATTTAAATAACTGAAGTCATTTTAAATTTTTTCTAAAATAACAAGAACTTTGTTTTGTGTTGTGTTGTGTTGTGTTGTGTTCGGTAGAAATGCTGTGACCAGGATTCGAACCTGGGTTGTCACGGCCACAACGTGAAGTACTAACCACTATACGATCACAGCTTTGCTTAGCAGAGGATGGTTTCGATCCATCGACCTCTGGGTTATGGGCCCAGCACGCTTCCGCTGCGCCACTCTGCTTGCGCAACCCATAATTGTAATTTCGTGTATTGTTCGACTTTGTTATATAAGAGGTAATTACTAATTGTTGGATTTTACAATCCGGTTCTAACGAAGCGTCGATGGTGTAACGGTTAGCATTGGTGCCTTCCAAGCACTAGTTCCGGGTTCGACTCCCGGTCGACGCAGATGTTTTGATTTTTTTATACTTTTGTTAATTCTTTAAAATATAGCTGTTTTCCAAGGTTTTTTTTTTTTTATTTAAATAACTGAAGTCATTTTGAATTGTTCTAAAATATCAAGAACCTTGTTTTGTGTTCGGTAAAATTGCTGTGACCAGGATTCGAACCTGGGTTGTCACGGCCACAACGTGAAGTACTAACCACTATACGATCACAGCTTTGCTTAGCAGAGGATGGTTTCGATCCATCGACCTCTGGGTTATGGGCCCAGCACGCTTCCGCTGCGCCACTCTGCTTGCGCAACCCAAAATTGTAATTTTGTGTATTGTTCGACTTTGTTATATAAGAGGTAATTACTAATTGTTGGATTTTACAATCCGGTTCTAAAGAAGCGTCGATGGTGTAACGGTTAGCATTGGTGCCTTCCAAGCACTAGTTCCGGGTTCGACTCCCGGTCGACGCAGATGTTTTGATTTTTTTATACTTTTGTTACTTCTTTAAAATATAGCTGTTTTCCATTTCTTATTAATATTTAAGTCGTGAAGGTTTTATTTTTTTTTATTTAAATAACTGAAGTCATTTTGAATTGTTCTAAAATATCAAGAACATTGTTTTGTGTTGTGTTCGGTACAAATGCTGTGACCAGGATTCGAACCTGGGTTGTCACGGCCACAACGTGAAGTACTAACCACTATACGATCACAGCTTTGCATAGCAGAGGATGGTTTCGATCCATCGACCTCTGGGTTATGGGCCCAGCACGCTTCCGCTGCGCCACTCTGCTTGCGCAACCCAAAATTGTAATTTTGTGTATTGTTCGACTTTGTTATATAAGAGGTAATTACTAATTGTTGGATTTTACAATCCGGTTCTAAAGAAGCGTCGATGGTGTAACGGTTAGCATTGGTGCCTTCCAAGCACTAGTTCCGGGTTCGACTCCCGGTCGACGCAGATTTTTTTATTTTTTTATACTTTTGTTAATTCATTAAAATATAGCTGTTTTCCATTTCTTATTAATATTTAAGTCGTGTAGGTTTTATTTTTTTTATTTAAATAACTGAAGTCATTTGAATTTTTCTAAAATATCAAGAACCTTGTTTTGTGTTCGGTAAAATTGCTGTGACCAGGATTCGAACCTGGGTTGTCACGGCCACAACGTGAAGTACTAACCACTATACGATCACAGCTTTGCTTAGCAGAGGATGGTTTCGATCCATCGACCTCTGGGTTATGGGCCCAGCACGCTTCCGCTGCGCCACTCTGCTTGCGCAACCCAAATTGTAATTTGTGTATTGTTCGACTTTGTTATATAAGAGGTAATTACTAATTGTTGGATTTTACAATCCGGTTCTAAAGAAGCGTCGATGGTGTAACGGTTAGCATTGGTGCCTTCCAAGCACTAGTTCCGGGTTCGACTCCCGGTCGACGCAGATGTTTTGATTTTTTATACTTTTGTTACTTCTTTAAAATATAGCTGTTTTCCATTTCTTATTAATATTTAAGTCGTAAAGGTTTTAAATTTTTTTATTTAAATAACTGAAGTCATTTTAAATTTTTTCTAAAATAACAAGAACTTTGTTTTGTTGTTGTGTTCGGTACAAATGCTGTGACCAGGATTCGAACCTGGGTTGTCACGGCCACAACGTGAAGTACTAACCACTATACGATCACAGCTTTGCTTAGCAGAGGATGTTTCGATCCATCGACCTCTGGGTTATGGGCCCAGCACGCTTCCGCTGCGCCACTCTGCTTGCGCAACCCATAATTGTAATTTCGTGTATTGTTCGACTTTGTTATATAAGAGGTAATTACTAATTGGATTTTACAATCCGGTTCTAACGAAGCGTCGATGGTGTAACGGTTAGCATTGGTGCCTTCCAAGCACTAGTTCCGGGTTCGACTCCCGGTCGACGCAGATGTTTTGATTTTTTTATACTTTTGTTACTTCTTTAAAATATAGCTGTTTTCCATTTCTTATTAATATTTAAGTCGTGAAGGTTTTTTTTTATTAAATAACTGAAATCGTTTTGAATTTTCTAAAATAACAAGAACTTTTTGTGTTGTGTTCGGTACAAATGCTGTGACCAGGATTCGAACCTGGGTTGTCACGGCCACAACGTGAAGTACTAACCACTATACGATCACAGCTTTGCATAGCAGAGGATGGTTTCGATCCATCGACCTCTGGGTTATGGGCCCAGCACGCTTCCGCTGCGCCACTCTGCTTGCGCAACCCAAATTGTAATTTTGTGTATTGTTCGACTTTGTTATATAAGAGGTAATTACTAATTGTTGGATTTTACAATCCGGTTCTAACGAAGCGTCGATGGTGTAACGGTTAGCATTGGTGCCTTCCAAGCACTAGTTCCGGGTTCGACTCCCGGTCGACGCAGATTTTTGATTTTTTTATACTTTTGTTAATTCTTTAAAATATAGCTGTTTTCCATTTCTTATTAATATTTAAGTCGTGAAGGTTTTAAAATTTTTATTTAAATAACTTAAATCGTTTTGAACTTTTCTGAAATATCAAGAACCTTGTTTTGTGTTCGGTTGGTGAAATTGCTGTGACCAGGATTCGAACCTGGGTTGTCACGGCCACAACGTGAAGTACTAACCACTATACGATCACAGCTTTGCTTAGCAGAGGATGGTTTCGATCCATCGACCTCTGGGTTATGGGCCCAGCACGCTTCCGCTGCGCCACTCTGCTTGCGCAACCCAATTGTAATTTTGTGTATTGTTCGACTTTGTTATATAAGAGGTAATTACTAATTTGGATTTTACAATCCGGTTCTAAGAAGCGTCGATGGTGTAACGGTTAGCATTGGTGCCTTCCAAGCACTAGTTCCGGGTTCGACTCCCGGTCGACGCAGATTTTTTGATTTTTTTATACTTTTGTTAATTCTTTAAAATATAGCTGTTTTCCATTTCTTATTAATATTTAAGTCGTGAAGGTTTTAAAATTTTTATTAAATAACTTAAATCGTTTTGAATTTTCTAAAATATCAAGAACCTTGTTTTGTGTTCGGTAAATTGCTGTGACCAGGATTCGAACCTGGGTTGTCACGGCCACAACGTGAAGTACTAACCACTATACGATCACAGCTTTGCTTAGCAGAGGATGGTTTCGATCCATCGACCTCTGGGTTATGGGCCCAGCACGCTTCCGCTGCGCCACTCTTTGCGCAACCCAAAATTGTAATTTTGTGTATTGTTCGACTTGTTATATAAGAGGTAATTACTAATTGTTGGATTTTACAATCCGGTTCTAAAGAAGCGTCGATGGTGTAACGGTTAGCATTGGTGCCTTCCAAGCACTAGTTCCGGGTTCGACTCCCGGTCGACGCAGATGTTTTGATTTTTATACTTTTGTTACTTCTTTAAAATATAGCTGTTTTCCATTTCTTATTAATATTTAAGTCGTAAAGGTTTTAAATTTTTTTATTTAAATAACTGAAGTCATTTTAATTTTTTTCTAAAATAACAAGAACTTTGTTTTGTGTTGTGTTGTGTTGTGTTGTGTTGTGTTGTGTTCGGTACAAATGCTGTGACCAGGATTCGAACCTGGGTTGTCACGGCCACAACGTGAAGTACTAACCACTATACGATCACAGCTTTGCTTAGCAGAGGATGGTTTCGATCCATCGACCTCTGGGTTATGGGCCCAGCACGCTTCCGCTGCGCCACTCTGCTTGCGCAACCCAAATTGTAATTTTGTGTATTGTTCGACTTTGTTATATAAGAGGTAATTACTAATTGTTGGATTTTACAATCCGGTTCTAAAGAAGCGTCGATGGTGTAACGGTTAGCATTGGTGCCTTCCAAGCACTAGTTCCGGTTCGACTCCCGGTCGACGCAGATTTTTTGATTTTTTTATACTTTTGTTAATTCTTTAAAATATAGCTGTTTTCCATTTCTTATTAATATTTAAGTCGTGAAGGTTTTAAATTTTATTTAAATAACTGAAATCTTTTGAATTTTCTAAAATATCAAGAACTTGTTTTGTGTTCGGTAAAATGCTGTGACCAGGATTCGAACCTGGGTTGTCACGGCCACAACGTGAAGTACTAACCACTATACGATCACAGCTTTGCATAGCAGAGGATGGTTTCGATCCATCGACCTCTGGGTTATGGGCCCAGCACGCTTCCGCTGCGCCACTCTGCTTGCGCAACCCAAAATTGTAATTTCGTGTATTGTTCGACTTTGTTATATAAGAGGTAATTACTAATTGTTGGATTTTACAATCCGTTTCTAACGAAGCGTCGATGGTAACGGTTAGCATTGGTGCCTTCCAAGCACTAGTTCCGGGTTCGACTCCCGGTCGACGCAGATGTTTTGATTTTTTTATACTTTTGTTATTCTTTAAAATAAGCTGTTTTCCATTTCTTATTAATATTTAAGTCGTAAAGGTTTTAAATTTTTTTATTTAAATAACTGAAGTCATTTTAAATTTTTCTAAAATAACAAGAACTTTGTTTTGTGTTGTGTTGTGCTGTGACCAGGATTCGAACCTGGGTTGTCACGGCCACAACGTGAAGTACTAACCACTATACGATCACAGCTTTGCATAGCAGAGGATGGTTTCGATCCATCGACCTCTGGGTTATGGGCCCAGCACGCTTCCGCTGCGCCACTCTGCTTGCGCAACCATAATTGTAATTTCGTGTATTGTTCGACTTTGTTATATAAGAGGTAATTACTAATTGTTGGATTTACAATCCGTTTCTAACGAAGCGTCGATGGGTAACGGTTAGCATTGGTGCCTTCCAAGCACTAGTTCCGGGTTCGACTCCCGGTCGACGCAGATGTTTTGATTTTTTATACTTTTGTTAATTCTTTAAAATATAGCTGTTTTCCATTTCTTATTAATATTTAAGTCGTGAAGGTTTTAAAATTTTTATTTAAATAACTGAAGTCATTTTGAATTTTTCTAAAATATCAAGAACTTGTTTTGTGTTCGGTACAAATGCTGTGACCAGGATTCGAACCTGGGTTGTCACGGCCACAACGTGAAGTACTAACCACTATACGATCACAGCTTTGCATAGCAGAGGATGGTTTCGATCCATCGACCTCTGGGTTATGGGCCCAGCACGCTTCCGCTGCGCCACTCTGCTTGCGCAACCCAAAATTGTAATTTTGTGTATTGTTCGACTTTGTTATATAAGAGGTAATTACTAATTGTTGGATTTTACAATCCGTTCTAAACAAGCGTCGATGGTGTAACGGTTAGCATTGGTGCCTTCCAAGCACTAGTTCCGGGTTCGACTCCCGGTCGACGCAGATGTTTTGATTTTTTTACTTTTGTTACTTCTTTAAAATATAGCTGTTTTCCATTTCTTATTAATATTTAAGTCGTGAAGGTTTTAATTTTTTTTATTTAAATAACTGAAGTCATTTTGAATTGTTCTAAAATATCAAGAACATTGTTTTGTGTTCGGTAAAATGCTGTGACCAGGATTCGAACCTGGGTTGTCACGGCCACAACGTGAAGTACTAACCACTATACGATCACAGCTTTGCTTAGCAGAGGATGGTTTCGATCCATCGACCTCTGGGTTATGGGCCCAGCACGCTTCCGCTGCGCCACTCTGCTTGCGCAACCCAAATTGTAATTTTGTATTGTTCGACTTTGTTATATAAGAGGTAATTACTAATTGTTGGATTTTACAATCCGTTCTAAAGAAGCGTCGATGGTGTAACGGTTAGCATTGGTGCCTTCCAAGCACTAGTTCCGGGTTCGACTCCCGGGTCGACGCAGATGTTTTGATTTTTTTATACTTTTGTTACTTCTTTAAAATATAGCTGTTTTCCATTTCTTATTAATATTTAAGTCGTAAAGGTTTTAATTTTTTTATTTAAATAACTGAAGTCATTTTGAATTTTTTCTAAAATAACAAGAACTTTGTTTTGTGTTGTTGTGTTCGGTAAAATGCTGTGACCAGGATTCGAACCTGGGTTGTCACGGCCACAACGTGAAGTACTAACCACTATACGATCACAGCTTTGCTTAGCAGAGGATGGTTTCGATCCATCGACCTCTGGGTTATGGGCCCAGCACGCTTCCGCTGCGCCACTCTGCTTGCGCAACCCATAATTGTAATTTCGTGTATTGTTCGACTTTGTTATATAAGAGGTAATTACTAATTGTTGGATTTTACAATCCGGTTCTAACGAAGCGTCGATGGTGTAACGGTTAGCATTGGTGCCTTCCAAGCACTAGTTCCGGGTTCGACTCCCGGTCGACGCAGATGTTTTGATTTTTTTATACTTTTGTTACTTCTTTAAAATATAGCTGTTTTCCATTTCTTATTAATATTTAAGTCGTGAAGGTTTTAATTTTTTTATTTAAATAACTGAAATCGTTTTGAATTTTCTAAAATAACAAGAACTTGTTTTGTGTTGTGTTCGGTACAAATGCTGTGACCAGGATTCGAACCTGGGTTGTCACGGCCACAACGTGAAGTACTAACCACTATACGATCACAGCTTTGCATAGCAGAGGATGGTTTCGATCCATCGACCTCTGGGTTATGGGCCCAGCACGCTTCCGCTGCGCCACTCTGCTTGCGCAACCCAAATTGTAATTTCGTGTATTGTTCGACTTTGTTATATAAGAGGTAATTACTAATTGTTGGATTTTACAATCCGGTTCTAACGAAGCGTCGATGGTGTAACGGTTAGCATTGGTGCCTTCCAAGCACTAGTTCCGGGTTCGACTCCCGGTCGACGCAGATTTTTTGATTTTTTTATACTTTTGTTAATTTTAAAATATAGCTGTTTTCCATTTCTTATTAATATTTAAGTCGTGAAGGTTTTATTTTTTTTATTTAAATAACTGAAGTCATTTTGAATTGTTCTAAAATCAAGAACCTTGTTTTGTGTTCGGTAAAATTGCTGTGACCAGGATTCGAACCTGGGTTGTCACGGCCACAACGTGAAGTACTAACCACTATACGATCACAGCTTTGCTTAGCAGAGGATGGTTTCGATCCATCGACCTCTGGGTTATGGGCCCAGCACGCTTCCGCTGCGCCACTCTGCTTGCGCAACCCAAATTGTAATTTTGTGTATTGTTCGACTTTGTTATATAAGAGGTAATTACTAATTGTTGGATTTTACAATCGGTTCTAAAGAAGCGTCGATGGTGTAACGGTTAGCATTGGTGCCTTCCAAGCACTAGTTCCGGGTTCGACTCCCGGTCGACGCAGATGTTTTGATTTTTTTATACTTTTGTTACTTCTTTAAAATATAGCTGTTTTCCATTTCTTATTAATATTTAAGTCGTGAAGGTTTTAATTTTTTTATTTAAATAACTGAAGTCATTTTGAATTTTCTAAAATAACAAGAACTTGTTTTGTGTTCGGTAAAATTGCTGTGACCAGGATTCGAACCTGGGTTGTCACGGCCACAACGTGAAGTACTAACCACTATACGATCACAGCTTTGCATAGCAGAGGATGGTTTCGATCCATCGACCTCTGGGTTATGGGCCCAGCACGCTTCCGCTGCGCCACTCTGCTTGCGCAACCCATAATTGTAATTTTGTGTATTGTTCGACTTTGTTATATAAGAGGTAATTACTAATTGTTGGATTTTACAATCCGGTTCTAACGAAGCGTCGATGGTGTAACGGTTAGCATTGGTGCCTTCCAAGCACTAGTTCCGGGTTCGACTCCCGGTCGACGCAGATTTTTTGATTTTTTTATACTTTTGTTAATTCTTTAAAATATAGCTTTTTCCATTTCTTATTAATATTTAAGTCGTGAAGGTTTTAAATTTTTTTATTAAATAACTGAAGTCATTTTAAATTTTTCTAATATCAAGAACTTTGTTTTGTTGTGTTGTGTTGGTACAAATGCTGTGACCAGGATTCGAACCTGGGTTGTCACGGCCACAACGTGAAGTACTAACCACTATACGATCACAGCTTTGCATTAGCAGAGGATGGTTTCGATCCATCGACCTCTGGGTTATGGGCCCAGCACGCTTCCGCTGCGCCACTCTGCTTGCGCAACCCATAATTGTAATTTCGTGTATTGTTCGACTTTGTTATATAAGAGGTAATTACTAATTGTTGGATTTTACAATCCGGTTCTAAAGAAGCGTCGATGGTAACGGTTAGCATTGGTGCCTTCCAAGCACTAGTTCCGGGTTCGACTCCCGGTCGACGCAGATTTTTGATTTTTTTATACTTTTGTTACTTCTTTAAAATATAGCTGTTTTCCATTTCTTATTAATATTTAAGTCGTGAAGGTTTTAATTCTTTATTTAAATAACTGAAATCATTTTGAATTTTCTAAATACAAGAACTTGTTTTTGTGTTCGGTAAATTGCTGTGACCAGGATTCGAACCTGGGTTGTCACGGCCACAACGTGAAGTACTAACCACTATACGATCACAGCTTTGCTTAGCAGAGGATGGTTTCGATCCATCGACCTCTGGGTTATGGGCCCAGCACGCTTCCGCTGCGCCACTCTGCTTGCGCAACCCATAATTGTAATTTCGTGTATTGTTCGACTTTGTTATATAAGAGGTAATTACTAATTGTTGGATTTTACAATCCGGTTCTAACGAAGCGTCGATGGTGTAACGGTTAGCATTGGTGCCTTCCAAGCACTAGTTCCGGGTTCGACTCCCGGTCGACGCAGATTTTTGATTTTTTTATACTTTTGTTATTCTTTAAAATATAGCTGTTTTCCATTTCTTATTAATATTTAAGTCGTGAAGGTTTTATTTTTTTATTTAAATAACTGAAGTCATTTTGAATTGTTCTAAATATCAAGAACTTTGTTTTGTGTTCGGTAAAATTGCTGTGACCAGGATTCGAACCTGGGTTGTCACGGCCACAACGTGAAGTACTAACCACTATACGATCACAGCTTTGCTTAGCAGAGGATGGTTTCGATCCATCGACCTCTGGGTTATGGGCCCAGCACGCTTCCGCTGCGCCACTCTGCTTGCGCAACCCAAAATTGTAATTTTGTGTATTGTTCGACTTTGTTATATAAGAGGTAATTACTAATTGTTGGATTTTACAATCCGGTTCTAAAGAAGCGTCGATGGTGTAACGGTTAGCATTGGTGCCTTCCAAGCACTAGTTCCGGGTTCGACTCCCGGTCGACGCAGATGTTTTGATTTTTTGTATACTTTTGTTACTTCTTTAAAATATAGCTGTTTTCCATTTCTTATTAATATTTAAGTCGTGAAGGTTTTAATCTTTATTTAAATAACTGAAGTCATTTTGAATTGTTCTAAAATATCAAGAACATTGTTTTGTGTTGTGTTCGGTACAAATGCTGTGACCAGGATTCGAACCTGGGTTGTCACGGCCACAACGTGAAGTACTAACCACTATACGATCACAGCTTTGCATAGCAGAGGATGGTTTCGATCCATCGACCTCTGGGTTATGGGCCCAGCACGCTTCCGCTGCGCCACTCTGCTTGCGCAACCCATAATTGTAATTTCGTGTATTGTTCGACTTTGTTATATAAGAGGTAATTACTAATTGTTGGATTTTACAATCCGGTTCTAACGAAGCGTCGATGGTGTAACGGTTAGCATTGGTGCCTTCCAAGCACTAGTTCCGGGTTCGACTCCCGGTCGACGCAGATGTTTTGATTTTTTATACTTTTGTTACTTCTTTAAAATATAGCTGTTTTCCATTTCTTATTAATATTTAAGTCGTGAAGGTTTTAATTTTTTTTATTTAAATAACTGAAGTCATTTTGAATTGTTCTAAAATATCAAGAACCTTGTTTTGTGTTCGGTAAAATTGCTGTGACCAGGATTCGAACCTGGGTTGTCACGGCCACAACGTGAAGTACTAACCACTATACGATCACAGCTTTGCTTAGCAGAGGATGGTTTCGATCCATCGACCTCTGGGTTATGGGCCCAGCACGCTTCCGCTGCGCCACTCTGCTTGCGCAACCCAAATTGTAATTTCGTGTTTGTTCGACTTTGTTATATAAGAGGTAATTACTAATTGTTGGATTTTACAATCCGGTTCTAAAGAAGCGTCGATGGTGTAACGGTTAGCATTGGTGCCTTCCAAGCACTAGTTCCGGGTTCGACTCCCGGTCGACGCAGATTTTTTGATTTTTTTATACTTTTGTTACTTCTTTAAAATATAGCTGTTTTCCATTTCTTATTAATATTTAAGTCGTAAAGGTTTTAATTTTTTTATTTAAATAACTGAAGTCATTTTGAATTTTTCTAAAATAACAAGAACTTTGTTTTGTGTT